>NW_028321901.1:6463333-7147500 GCF_036245765.1 Copidosoma floridanum | reverse complement strand
AATAAAAATATGATACTGATGATGATGATAACAATGATAAAGTTTATGATGACAATAATGATGATGATAACAATAATAATGATAATAACGATGATGACGACGATAACGACGATGACGATAATGTCGTTAATAATAATACTAATAATAAAGATAATGATGATAATGATGATGATAAAAATGATGATAATAATAATAATAATGATATTTGTGATACTGATAGTGATGGCGATTCTGATAATGATTTCGATAATATTTAGGATGTCGATAATAACAATGTTGACGATGATAACAATGATGACGATAATGACGATAATAATAATGACGTTGATGACGATGATAATGATAATGATGATGACGATAATAATAATGATAATAATGATGATGATGATAATGACGATGATAATTATGATGATGATGATAATGATGATAATAATGATAATAAAATTAATAATGATAATGATTATGATGATGATTATGAGAATGATATTAATAATGATAATAATAACGATGATAATGATGATGATGATGATGATGATGATGATGATGACGATGATGATGATGATAATAATGATAGTAATATCGATTTGAATGATAATGATGATTATAATGATGAAAATGATAACGATGATAATAAAGATGATACTGACGATGATAATAATAATAAAAATAATAATGATGATAATGAAAATATTAATAATAATATTATACTGATGATAATGATGATAATAATGAAGTTCATTATGACAATAATGATGATGATGACAATAATATCAATAATAACGATGAAGACGACGATAACGACGATCATAATGATGACGATAATGACGATGATAATGAAAAACGATGATGACGATGATGATAATTATAATGTAAAAAATAATAATAATGACAATAATAATGATGATAATGATGATAATAATGATTATTATGATAATGATGATGATAATGATGACGATTATAATGATTATAATAATGATAACGATAATGATGATGAAGATAATGATAATGATAATGATGATAAATAATGATAATGATTGTGATGATAGGGATGATCTTGAGAAGGATGATAATAAAAATAATGATTATGATTATAATGATGATAATAACAACAATGGTGATGATGACGACGATGATAATCTACAATGATGACAATAAGAATGACGACAACGACAAAGACGACGACGACGATGACAATAACAACTATGATAAAAATCATGACGATCATGACGATGATGACGATGATGATGATGACAATGATGATGTTGATAAAGATAACAATAGTTAAATTGATGATTATGATGATAATGATGACTATAATAATAATTATAAGGATAATAATAATAATAATAATGATAATTATAATGATGATAATAATGATGATGATAATAATAATAATGAGGATAATGATCAAAATAATAATAATAATAATGATGTTGATGATAATGATGGCAATCATAAAAATATTGATAATAATGATAAAAAGAAGAAAATTTATGACGATAATGATAATAATAGTAAGATGATGATGATAATAATGATAATGATGATGATTATGATGATCATGATGATGTTACTAATATTAAAGATGTTAATAATGATAATTTTGACGATAATGACGACGATAATAATAACGATGATAATAATGACGATGATAACAATAATAACAATAATGACGATATTAACAATTTTGCCAATAATAGAAGTAATGATGATAATGATAATGATAATGATATTTAAAGTGAAGAAAATAATGATGATAATAATGATGATAATAATGATGATGATGATAAAAATAATGATAACGATAATTATGACGATAATAATAATGATAATGATAAAAATGTTTATAATTATGATAATGATAAAAATAATAATGACAATATGATACTGATAATGATGATGATGATGATGATGATAATGATAATATTTATAATGATGCTAATGATGATGACGATACTCATGATAATAATGTTGAAGATGATGACGATGATAATGATAATGATAATGACGATAATGATGATGATGATGATAATAATAATAATAATAATATGATACTGATAATGATGATGATGATGATGAAGTTTATGATGACATTAATAATAATGATGACAATAACAATGATTATAACGATAATAACGATGATAACGACGATGACGATGATGACGATGATGACGATGATGACGATAGTGGCGTGAATAATAATACTGATGATAAAGATAATGTTGTTAAAGATGATGATAAAAATGATGATGATAATAATAATAATAAAAATTATGATACTGATGATGATAACGATAATAATAATGATGTCAATAATATTTAAGATGTCAATAATGACAATGTTGAAGATGATAACAATGATGACGATAATGACGATGATGATGATAAAAATGATGATAATAATAATGATAATGATGATGATTATAATAATAATAATATGATACTAATGATGATGATAATGATGAAGACGATATTATTAATAATGATAATGATGATAGCAATGATGATGATAATGATGATAATAACGTTGATACCGACGGTAATGATAATAATAATAATAATAATGATGATAATGATAATAATGATAATAATATGGTACTGATAATGATAATGATGATGATGAAGTTTATGATGACAATAATGAAAATGATGACAATAATAATGATAATAACGATGATGACAACAATAACGACGATGATGATAATGACGATGATGACGATGATAATGATAATGATGATGGCGATAATGATAATAATGATGATGATAATGATGATAATGACGAAAATAATGATGATGTTGATAAAAATGATGACAATGATGATAATAATAATGATAATGATGATAATAATGATGATTATGATAGTGATGATGATGATTAAGATAATGACGATAATAAAAATAATGATAATGATAATGATGATGACAATGACGATGCTAATGATGATAATAAAAATAACGATGATACTAATAATGATGATGACAATAATGATGATGACGATGATAATAATGATGATAACAATAATGATTATGATAATGATAATGATAATGATGATAATGATGATGACAATAATATTAAAGATGTCGATAATGACAATGTTGCCGATATTAACGATAATGACAATGATGACGATAATAATAATGAGAATGATTATGATAACGATGATTATATTGATTTGGATTATGATAATGTCGATGACAATCTTGACGATGATTACGAAAATGACGATAATGACGATAATGACAATAAGGACGATAATAAAGATAATAACTATAATATAGGAGATGATAATAATGATTGTTATAATGATAATAAAAATAATGACAGTTATGATGAAAATAAAAATGACAATGATAACGAAGATGATGATGATTATGATGATGTCGATATTGTCGATGATAAAAATGATAACGATAATGGAAATTATCATGATAATAATAATAATGATGATAGTGACGATAATGACAATTTTGCCGATAATAAAAGTAATGATAATAATGATTATGATAATGATATTGATAGTAAAGAAAATGATGATAATAATAATGAAGATAATAATGATAATAATGATAATAATGATTATAACGATAATAATGACGATGATAATGATAATGTTATTGATGATAATGTTTATGATAATAATGATGATGAGAATAATAATGACAATATGATACTAATAATGATAATGATAATGATAATAATGATTTTAATGATGATGATAATGATGATGATGATAATGATGATGACGTTAATAACGACAATGACATTTTTGACGATAAAAATAGTAATGATGATAATAATAATGATATTGATAATAAAAGAAATAATGATGATGATAATAATAATTATAATACTTATGATAATGATGATAACGATGATGCTAATGTTGTCAATAGTTTTAAGGATTTCGATAATGACAATGTTAACGATGATAACGATGATGACGATACTGATGATAATAATGTTGACGATGATGACGATGATAATGATAATAAAAATGACGATGATGATGTTGATAATGATAATAATGATAATATTATACTGATAATGATAATGATGATGATAAAGTTTATGATGACAATAATGATAATGATTACAATAATAATGTTGATAACGATAATAACGATGATAACGACGATGACGATAATGACGATGATAACGATAATAACGATAATGTCATAATTAATAATACTGATTATAAAGATAATGTTGTTAATAATGATGATAAAAATAATGATAATAATAATAATAATTAAAATTATGATACTGATGATGTTGACGATAATGATAATGATGTTAATAATATTTAAGATGTCGATAACGACAGTGTTAAAGATGATAACAATGATGACGATAATGACGATGATAATAATAAAAATAATGATAATGATAATGATAATGATGAAGATGATCATAATAATAATAATATGATACTAATGATGATGATAATGATGATGACGATAATATTGATGATGATAATGATGATAACAATAATAATGATAATGATGATAATGACGATAATACTGACGATGATGATGATAATAATAATGATAATGATGATAATAATAATAATAATAATAATAATAATATAATACTGATAATGATAATGATGATAATGACGTTTATGATGACAATAATGATGATGATGACAATAATAATGATAATAACGATGATAACGACGATAACGACGATGATGATGATGACGGTGATGACGATAATAACGATAATGATGAAGGCGATGATGATAATGATGATGATGATAATGATAATAATGACTATAATGATGATGATGATGATAATAATGATGATAATGATGATAATAATAATGATAATGATTATGATGATAATGATTATGATAATTATGATGATGATGAAGATAATGACAATGAAAATAATGATGATGATGATAATGATAATGACGATGATGGTGATAATGATAATGTAGATAATAACGATGATACTAATAATGATGATGATAATGATGATAATGACGATGATAATGATGATAATGATAATGATAATAATTATGATGATGATAATTATAATAATAGTAATGATGATAATGATGATGACAATGATATTTAGGAGGTCGATAATGACAATAATGACGATGATGACAATAATAACAATAATAACGATAATGACGATGGTAAAAAAGATGATATTAATGATTCTGATAATGATGGTAAGAATAATGACAGTATTAATGAAAATGATAATGACAATGATAACGAAGATGATGATTATTATAATAATGTCGATAATGACGATACTAACAATGATAACGATGATGATGATGATAATAATAATAATAATAATGATGATGATGATGGTAATGATGACGATGATAATGATGTTAATAATATTTAGGATGTCGATAATGACAATGTGTACGATGATAACGATATTAACAATGATGACGATAATGATGATAGCAATAATGATGATAACGATGATGATCATGATGATTTTGATGATAATAATGTCGATGACAATCTTGACGATGATTACGATGATGACAATAATGACGATAATGACAATAATAACAATAATAACGATAATGACGATGATAAAGAAGATGATATGGATGATACCGATAATGATGATAAGAATAATGACAGTATTGATGAAAATGATAATGACAATGATTACGGAGATGATGATGATTATAATGATGTCGATAATGACGATAATAACAATGATAACGATGATGACAATGATGATGTTGATAATGATAAAGATAATCATAATGATAATGATAACAATAATAATAATAATGACGATAATGATGATGATAATAATAATAACAATAATAATGATGATTATGATAATGAAGATGACAATAATGACGATTATGACAATAATGACGATGATGACTATGATGCCGATGTCGACAATGATAATTATGATAATAATGATAATGATGATGATGAAGATTATAATAACAATGATGATAACGATGATAATGACGATAATAACAATGATGATAATGATAAAAATAATAATTATGATGATAATGCTGATGATAATAATAATGATTAGTATCACGATGATGACTATAATGACTATAATGACAATAATGTTGATGATAATGATGATTAGGATAATGATAGTATTGATTAAGATAATCCTAATAATGAGTAAAATAATGATGATGAAGATGATGATGATGAAAATGATGACAATAATATTAATAATGACTATAATGATAATGATAACTATTATGACGATCACAATTATGATAATGATTATGAAAATAAAGATAATAAGAATAACGGCAAAGAGAAAAACAATGACGTTAACGACAACGACGACAAGGAAATGATGCCGATAATAATGACGACACAAAAGACGACGAAGATGACGACGATGACGACGATTATGACTATTATGACGATGATGCCGATGTTGACGATGTTGATGATGATAATAAAGTTGACGATGATGATGGAGATATTGATGACAATAATGACGACAATAATGATGACAACAATAATAATGATGATAATGATAACAATAATAATGATCAAGATACTGCTGATGATAATTATAATAATGATAATGATCATGATAATGATGATGATAATGATGATGGTAATGATGATGACAATGGTAACAATGATAATTTCAATAATAATACTGAAGATAATAATAATAATAAGTATCACGATAATGACTATGATGACTATAATGACATTAATAGTGATGTTAATTATTATAAGGATACTAATAATATTAATAAAAATAATAATAATGATGATGATAATAATAATGATAAAGATGATGATGATGATAATAAAAAGAATGATATTAATTAAGACGATAATAATGATGATAACGATAATGACAATCATAATGATGATAATGATGATAAAAATAATGATAATAATGATAATGACGATATAAAGGACGACAACGACGTTAACCACAATGACGACGACGATATTGGAGCCGATGATAACGACGACAACAAAGACAACGATGATGACGATGATAACGACGATTATGACTATTATAACGATGATGCCGATGTCGACGATGTTAATGATAATGATAATGATGACGATGATGATAAGGATGACGATGACATTGATGACGACGATAACAATGACGAACATAATAATAATAATAATGATAACAATAATAATGATCATAATGATGCTGATGATAATTATAATAATGATAATAATCATGATAATGATGATGATGATGATGATGATGATGATTATGATAATAACGATGATAAGGAGAATGTAGATTATGACGATGATCACGATGATGACGATGATGACGATGCTAATAAAAATAATAACGATGATCATTATGATGATGTTAATGATGACATTGAGAACTATGATAATAGTGATAATGATGAAGATAATAATGATGAAGATGATGAAAGAAAGATATTTATGACAATAATGACGATTCTGACTATGATAACGACAATGACAATGATGACAATAATCTAGATAATGATAAAAATAAAGATAATAATAATAATAAGAATGATGTTAAAATTAACGTCGGCAACGACGATAGTAAAAACTAATATTAATAATCATGATTATGATAATGATGATGACAAATAAAACGATAATGATGATGATGTTGATGATAATGATAGAGACAATGATGAAGATAATGCAAATAATGACGATAATGACAATAATAATAATAATGATGATGATAATTACAATAATAATAATGATAATATTGACGATGATGACGATGATGACGATTTTATTAATAAAAATAATAATAATGACAATAAAGATATTGATGACAATAATTTTAATAATGATAAAAATGTTCATAACAATGATGAAAATGATGATGATAATGATGATAATGACAATAATGACAACAATAATGAGGATAATTATGACCATGATGACGATAATAATGATAACAATAATAATAATAATGATGATGACAATAATGATGACGATAATGATAATAATAATGATAATGATGATGATAACAATGATGACGATAATAACGATGATGACGATAATGACAACGATGACGATAATGACGATGATGATAATGATAATAATGAAGATAATAATGATGAAAATAATGATGATGATAATTTTAATAATGTCGATAATGACGATTATGACGATGATGATGATAATAAAAATAATAATGACGACAAGAAGGACGACAGTGTCGACGACAACAAAAACAGTAATGACGACGACAACACGGACATTGACACTAATAAAAACGACGACAACGATGTTGACGATGATGACGACGATGACAATGATGACGACGATGACGATGATAATGATGATGATGACAATGATGACGACGATAATGACGATGATGACGATGCTGACGATAATTCCAAAGTCCACGATACTAATTATGATGATTATGATAACGATGATGATGGAGATGATAATGACAATGATGACGACGATGATAATGATGAAGATGATTATGATGATAATAATGACAATGATATTAATAATAACGATAATGATAATGATAACGATAATAACAATCATAATGATGATAAGGATAATCATAATATTGATGAAAATAATAATAATGATGATGATAATAATAATAATAAAGATAATAATGATGATAAGAATAATGACCACAGAGAGGATAACAACGACGATAACGATAACGACGACGACGACATTAACGCTGATGGTAGCGACGACGACAAAGACGACGATGTCGATGACGATGACGACGATTATAACTGTTATGACAATAATGACGACGGTAATGATGACGACGATAATGATGATGATAATGATAACAATAATAATAATTATGATGATTATAATGATAATTATAATAATAATAATGATTAGTATAATGATGATGATAATGATGATAATGATAAAAATTATGACTCTGATAACGAGGATGACGATTATGACGATGATCACAATAAGGACGATGATGACGATGATAATAAAAATAATGACGATGATAATCATGATGATGTTAATGATGACAATGGGAACTATTATAAAAATTATAATAATAAAGATGATGATGATAAAGATGATAAAGAAAAAAATATCAATGACAATAATGATGATTCTAACTATATTGGCCACAATGACAATAATGACGATAATCTCGATAATGATGATGATAATGAAGATAATGTTAATAATAAGAATACTGTTAAAATTGACGACGGCGACGACGATAGTAAAAACGATGACGATGATGTTAAAGATAATGACAATGACGACGACGATGTAGATAATTATGAATATGACGACAATGATGCCGATGTTGACGATGATGATAATGATGAAAATGATGACAATGAGATCATCGGCGATGAAGATAATGATAATGATAATAAAGACAATAATGACGATGATAACAATGCTGACGATGATAATATTAATAATCATGATCATGATAATGATGATGACAAAAATAACGATAATGATGATGATGTTGATGATAATGATAGAGACAATGATAAAGATAATGCTAATAATGACGATAATGACAATAATAATAATAATGATGGTGATATTAATAATAATAATAATAATAATAATGACGATGATGACGATGATGACGATTTTATTAATGAAAATAATAATAATAACAATAAAGATAATGATGACATCAATTTTAATGATGATAAAAATGATTATAACAATGATAAAAATGATGATGATAATGATGACAATGACAATAATGACCACAATAATGAGGATGATTATGACCATGATGACGATAATTATGATTATAATAATAATGATGATGATGATGACAATAATGATGACGATAATGATAATAATAATGATAATGTTGATGATAACAATGATGACGATAGTAACAATGATGACGATGATGACGATAATGACGATAATGACAACGATGACGATAATGACAACAATGACGATAATGACAATGATAATAATGATAATGATGAAGATAATAATGATGAAAATGATGATGATGATGATTTTAATAATGTCAGTAATGACGATTATGACGATGATGATGATAATAATAATAATAATAACGACAAGAAGGACGACAGTGTCGACGACAACAAAAACAGTAATGACGACGACAACACTGACATTGACACTCATAAAAACGACGACAACGATGTTGACGATGATGACGACGATGACGATGATGACGACGATGACGATGATAATGATGATGATGACGATGATGACGACGATAATGACGATGATGACGATGATGATGATGATAACGATGATGATGATGACGATAATGATGACGATGATAATGATGATAAAGATGATAATAATTATGACGATGTTAACGATAATGACGATGATGGTAATGATGACTATGATAAAGATGATAACAATAATGACAATGATAATAATGAAGATGATAATAATTATTACATCGAAAAAATTAATAATAATGACGATGATGATAATCATGACGATGATTATGGGGATAATGATGACAATAATAACAACGATGATGATAATGATAATGAAGATGATGATGATGATGATGATCATGATGATAATAATAATAATGATAATAATAATGACGACGATAATAATAAAAATAATAAAGATGATTATGATGATGATAATAATAATGACGATGACATTAAAGATATTTTTGACAATGATAATGACAATAATATTAATGATAATGTCGCTGATGATAATAATGACGATAATAATGATGATAATGACGATGATAATGACCAATATAATAATCATAACGATAATGACGATAATGACAATGACAAATACAGAGACGACAACAACAACGACGACGTTAATGTCCATGACGACAGTGACTACGACGACAATGACGATAAGCACGATGATGACATCGAAAGAAATGATAACAATGACGGTAATAATAATTATATCGATGATAATGGAAATAATGACGACAATAATAACGACAAAAATGACAACAATAACGATGATGACGATCATGACAATAATGACAATGATTATAATGACGACGAAAATGACCATGAAACCGATCAGAACGAGGATCACGATAATGACGATAGTAATGACGGCAACGACGACGAAGACGACGACGTTAACAACGACGAGAACGATGATGATGATGATAATTATGATAATGACGATAATAATGATAATAATAAAGATGATGACGATGATGATAGAATAATAAGGACGATGATAGGAATAAAAATGTCGACAACAATGACTATGACGACGATTAAGACGATGATGACATTGATGACGATGATAACAAAGATGATAATGATAATGGTGATAATAATGATGATAATAATAATAATAAAAGCGATAATAATGATAATGATGATAACGATAATGACAATGTTGACTATAATGAAGATGACTACGATAATGATTACGTTGACGACGACGATAACAGCAACGACGACAAAAGTAACAACGTCAATAGTGATAACGACGACAACGGGGACGACAATGACGATAGCGACGAAATGATAATGATAATAATGATAATAATGATAACGACAATAACAATAACAATGAAAATGACCATGATGACGATTACAACAATAATGATAAAGATGATGACAATGATAACGATTACGATGAAGTTGGTTATAATGCAAATAATGACAATAATAATAATGATGACAATGATGACAACGATATTAATAATGACAATAATGATGACGATGACGACGAGAACAACGATAGCAATAAAAATAATGATGATGACAATGATGACAATGATGACGATAATAATGTAGATGATAATGATAAAAATGATAATGATGATAATGATAAAAATGATAATGATGATAATGATAATAATGATGATGATAATAATAATAATAATAATAATGATATTGATGATGTTAACAAAAATGACGATAATGACAATAATGACGATGACAAGGATAATGTCAACGATAATGACAACGATGACGATAATGACAATAATGATGATGACGACGATGATGACAATGATACGATAATGACGATAATGACGATAATAACAATGACAATTACAGCAACAACAACAACGACGACGACGTTGATGTCGATGACGACCGTGACCACGACGACAATGACGATAAGGACGATAATGACATCGAGAGAAATGATAACGATGACGGTGATAATAATGATGACGATGATAATGGAAATAATTATGACAATAATAACGACGATAATGACAACGATGACAATGATAACGATGATAAATATAATGACAATGATGACTATCATGACGATAATGACGATAATAACGATGATGACAAGGATGACGATAATTATGATAAAAATAATAATGATGACTATGATAACGATGATGACAATAATGACGATAATGATAATGATAATGATAATGATAATGACATTGAAAAGATTGATGATGATGACGATGATGACGATGATAATGATAAAAATAATAATTAGGACGACAGAGAGGACCACGATAATGACGATAATGACGATGTTGACGATGATGACATCGATGACAATGATGACAATGATAATGATAATGACAATAACTACGATGATGACAATGATGACGACGATGATAATGATGAAGATGATTATGATGATAATAATGACAATGATATTAATAATAACGATAATGATAATGATAACGATAATAACAATCATAATGATGATAAGGATAATCATAATATTGATGAAAATAATAATAATGATGATGATAATAATAATAATAAAGATAATAATGATGATAAGAATAATGACCACAGAGAGGATAACAACGACGATAACGATAACGACGACGACGACATTAAAGCTGATGGTAGCGACGACGACAAAGACGACGATGTCGACGACGATGACGACGATTATAACTATTATGACAATGATGCCGATCTTGACAATGTTAATAATAATAATAATGATGACGATGATAATAGGAATAATAATGACAATAATGACGACGGTAATGATGACGACGATAATGATGATGATAATGATAACAATAATAATAATTATGATGATTATAATGATAATTATAATAATAATAATGATTAGTATAATGATGATGATGATAATAATAATGATAAAAATTATGACTCTGATAACGAGGATGACGATTATGACGATGATCACAATAAGGACGATGATGACGATGATAATAAAAATAATGACGATGATAATCATGATGATGTTAATGATGACAATGGGAACTATTATAAAAATTATAATAATAAAGATGATGATGATAAAGATGATAAAGAAAAAGATGTCAATGACAATAATGATGATTCTAACTATGATGGCCACAATGACAATAATGACGATAATCTCGATAATGATGATGATAATGAAGATAATGTTAATAATAAGAATACTGTTAAAATTGACGACGGCGACGACGATAGTAAAAACGATGACGATGATGTTAAAGATAATGACAATGACGACGACGATGTAGATAATTATGAATATGACGACAATGATGCCGATGTTGACGATGATGATAATGATGAAAATGATGACAATGAGATCATCGGCGATGAAGATAATGATAATGATAATAAAGACAATAATGACAATGATAACAATGCTGACGATGATAATATTAATAATCATGATCATGATAATGATGATGACAAAAATAACGATAATGATGATGATGTTGATGATAATGATAGAGACAATGATAAAGATAATGCTAATAATGACGATAATGACAATAATAATAATAATGATGGTGATATTAATAATAATAATAATAATAATAATGACGATAATGACGATGATGACGATTTTATTAATGAAAATAATAATAGTAACAATAAAGATAATGATGACATCAATTTTAATGATGATAAAAATGTTTATAACAATGATAAAAATGATGATGATAATGATGACAATGACAATAATGACCACAATAATGAGGATGATTATGACCATGATGACGATAATTATGATTATAATAATAATGATGATGATGATGACAATAATGATGACGATAATGATAATAATAATGATAATGTTGATGATAACAATGATGACGATAGTAACAATGATGACGATGATGACGATAATGACGATAATGACAACGATGACGATAATGACAACGATGACGATAATGACGATGATAATAATGATAATGATGAAGATAATAATGATAAAAATGATGATGATGATGATTTTAATAATGTCAGTAATGACGATTATGACGATGATGATGATAATAATAATAATAATAACGACAAGAAGGACGACAGTGTCGACGACAACAAAAACAGTAATGACGACGACAACACTGACATTGACACTCATAAAAACGACGACAACGACGTTGATGATGATGACGACCATGACGATGATGACGACGATGACGATGATAATGATGATGATGACGATGATGACGACGATAATGACGATGATGACGATGATGATGATGATGACGATGATGATGATGACGATAATGATGACGATGATAATGATGATAAAGATGATAATAATTATGACGATGTTAACGATAATGACGATGATGGTAATGATGACTATGATAAAGATGATAACAATAATGACAATGATAATAATGAAGATGATAATAATTATAACATCGAAAAAATTAATAATAATGACGATGATGATAATCATGACGATGATTATGGGGATAATGATGACAATAATAACAACGATGATGATAATGATGATGAAGATGATGATGATGATGATGATCATGATGATAATAATAATAATGATAATAATAATGACGACGATAATAATAAAAATAATAAAGATGATTATGATGATGATAATAATAATGACGATGACATTAAAGATATTTTTGACAATGATAATGACAATAATATTAATGATAATGTCGCTGATGATAATAATGACGATAATAATGATGATAATGACGATGATAATGACCAATATAATAATCATAACGATAATGACGATAATGAAAATGACAAATACAGAGACGACAACAACAACGACGACGTTAATGTCCATGACGACAGTGACTACGACGACAATGACGATAAGCACGATGATGACATCGAGAGAAATGATAACAATGACGGTAATAATAATTATATCGATGATAATGGAAATAATGACGACAATAATAACGACAAAAATGACAACAATAACGATGATGACGATCATGACAATAATGACGTTGATGACGATGATGGTAAAGATGATGATGATAACCGTAATGATGATGAAAATGATAATATCAATAATGATGATGACAATGATTATGACACTGATGATGATGATGAGGATCAGGATGATGATGACGATAATGACGATGATGACAATGATGACGATGATGACAACGATAATAATGATAATAATGACAACGATGATAACGGTCATGACTGTAATAACGATAATGACAATAATGACGATAATGATGATGATGACAATCATGACGATTACAATGATGATGATAATGATGATGATGTTGATGACAATAATGACGATAATGACGACGAAAATGACGATAATGACAATGACGACAAATATAATGATCCTACGATAAAACC
This sequence comes from Copidosoma floridanum, assembly GCF_036245765.1. Classification (NCBI taxonomy): domain Eukaryota; kingdom Metazoa; phylum Arthropoda; class Insecta; order Hymenoptera; family Encyrtidae; genus Copidosoma; species Copidosoma floridanum. The sequence goes on along the minus strand of NW_028321901.1, from coordinate 7,132,009 downwards.
AATAATGACGATAATAATAGAGATGATGATGACAATGACGACTTTGATGCTGATAATGATGATAAATATGATAATGATAATAAGGATGATGATGATGATAAAGATAATGATAATGATAATAGAAATAATAATGATGACAGCGATAATGACAACGATGACAATGATGACGATGATAATGATGATGACGATTACAACGATAATGATAATGATAAAGATAATGACAATGATGACGATTATGATGAAGTTGGTTATAATAAAATTAATGACAATGATGATGATGACGACGATGATGACAACGATGCCAATAATGACGATAATAAAGACGATGACGACGATGACAACGATAACAATGATAATAATGATGATGACGATAATGACAATGATGACGATAATAATGAAAATGATAATAATAAAAGTGATAATAATGATAATGATAATAATGATAATGATAGTAATAATATTGATGACCATTGTAACGATCATAACGATAATGACGATGATAAAAATGACAATTACATCGAAGACGACAACGACGACGACGTTGATGTCGATAACGACCGTGACCACGACGACAATGACGATAAGGACGATGACGACGAAAATAATGATTATAAGATAATTACAACGATGCTGATAAGAATAGGGAAAATGATGACAATTATAACGATGATAATGATGAGATAATAAATATGATAATAATAATAATGAAATAAAGGATGATGATGATGATGATGATGATTATGATGATGATGATAATGACAATAATTATGATGACGACGATAATGATAAAGATAACGATGATGACGATGATGACGATGATAATGATGATAATGATGATGATATTAACATAAAAAAAAAGATAATGATGACGGTGATCAAAATGATGACGATGATAATGGAAATAATGATGACAATAACAAGGACGATAATGATGATGATAATGATGACGACGATAATGATGATAACGATAAAAATGATAATGATGATGATGATAATGATGACGATAATGATGGGAATAATAATGACAATAATATTAAGGATATAGATAATAATGATGACGCTAAGGACGAAGGTTACAATGATGATGATGATAATAATAACAATGACGACAAAAAGTATAATAATGATGACGTTAACAAGGTCATTGACGACGACGATGACGACGATGACATTAAAGCCGACGGAGACGACGACAACGACAACAATGACGACGAAAATGACTATAACGACGTAGATGATAATGATGTTAATGATAATAATGATGACGATGATTATAATAACGATGATGATGACCATGATACCGATCATACAAATGAAGACGATATTGACGATTACACTGACAGCGACGACGACGAAGACGACGATGTTGATAACGATGACGACGATGACCACAACGAAAATGACAATGAGGATGAACAATGATGATAATGATTATGATGATGACGATGATAAGGATAATGACAATAAATATGATGACAACGATGAAAACAATAATGACGATAATGACGATGATGACAATAATGACGATAATAATGACGATGATAACGATGGAAATGATGAAGATGATAATGATAATGATGTTAATGATAATGCTGTTAATGATGATGACAATAATGATGATAATGATGAAGATGATGATAATGATAACGATAATAATGACGATGATGATGGGGATAAAATAAACACTCAAAACGACTTAAATAATGATAATTATGTCACTGATGACAATAATGACGATGATGACGACGATAATAACGATGACGGCAATGAAAATGATAATGATGATGATGACGCTGATGACACTGAAGACGATGATAATGAATATGATAATAATAATGGCAATGATAATAAGAATGATGATGACAATAATGATAATGACAACGAGAATGACAACGATGACAATAATGACGATGATAATGATGATAATAATAATGATGATGTTGATGATGATAATAATCATAATAATAATAATAATAATCAAGAAGATGATAATGATGATGATAATGATAACGATGATGATAAGGATAATGATGACACTAATGACGACGACAATGATAATAATGATGTCATTGATGACGATAATGACGATGATAATGATAAAAATAATAATTATGACGACAGAGAGGACCACGATAATGACGATAATGACGATGTTGACGATAATGACATCGATGACGATGATGACAATGATAATGATGATGACAATAACTACGATGATGATGACGTTAACAATGACGATAACAATAACAGCAACGACGACAACAATAACGATTACGACGAAGATAATAATGATGATAACAATAATTATGATGACGATAATGATAATAAAAATCATGATGACAATTATGACGATCATAACGATGACAACGATGATGACGATGACAATAACCGTGACGACGTTCTCAACGACGACGTCGATGACGATGACGACGATGACCACAAAACTAATGACGATAAGGACAATTATGACAAAGATGACGATGAAAAAAATAATAACGATGATGGTGATAATGACAAAGAAAGAAATGATAAAGATGACGGTGATAATAATGATAACAATAATAATGGAAAAAATGATGACAATAATAACGACGATAATGATAATAATAATGTCGCTGATAACAAAGATAACGATAATAATAATGATAATAATATTAATAACGTAAAAAAGGATGACAATGATTACGTTAATAATAATGATAATGATGATGATGAGCACATCGAGAAAAATGATAATAATGAGTATGATGATAATGATGACAATGAAATTAGAAATGAAACTGACGATAATAACGACGATAATAAAAATAATGATATAGATGATAAAAATGATGACGACTATGACAATGATGAAGATAATAATGACAATAATGACAATAATGACAATGATAATGGAGATAATGATAATGATGATTGTAATAATGATGATATGGATGATAACAATAATGGTGATGACAACAATGATGACAACGATGACGATGATGACGATAACAATAATGATGACAATAACTACAATGATGATGACGTTAATGACGAAGATGACAATAACAGCAATGATAACAACATTAACGATTACGACAAAGATGATAATGATAATAACAATAATTATGATGACGATAATGATAATAAAATTAATGATAACCATAATGACGATCATAACGATGACATCGATGATGACGATGACGATAACAGTGACGACGACCACGACGACGACGTTTATGACGATGACGACAATGACCACGACGTTAATGACAATAAGGACGGTGATAATAATGATAATTATGATAATGACGATGATAATAATGATGACAATAATAATAATGACAACGATGATGATAAGAATGAAAATGATGATAATATTAATAATAAAAATAATGAAAATAACGACAAAAAGGACGAAGATGATAACGATAATGACGAAGATGACGATAATGACAATAATAACGATAATAAACATGATGACATAAAGATAAATAATAAAGACAACGGTGATGGTAATGATGACGATAATAATGTAAATAATGATGACAATAATGACAAAGATAATGACAACGATCACGATGATGACAAAAATATATATAATGACGATAATGACAATCATAACGATAATCTTAATAATAACGATGGTGACAACAATAACAATGATTATAATAATGATAGTAAAAATGATAATGATGATAATGATAATAATGAAAATTAAAATGATGATGATGATGATAATGATGACGATGATAATGGTGATAACGATGAAGATGATAATGATGATAATGATAATAATAACGATAATTATAATAACGATGATGATGACCATGATACCAATCATAACGACAAAGACAATAATGACGATGACAATAGCAGCGACGACGACAAAAACGACGACGTCAATGACGATGATGACGATGACCACGACGACAACGACAATGAGGATGAACAATGATGATGATTATTATGATGATGACGATGATAAGGATGATGACATAAAATATGGTGACAACGATAATGACAACGATGACAATAATGATGATGATAACGATAATGGCATTGATGACGATGATAATGATGATAACGATAATGACAACAATAATGATGATGACGGCGAAGACAATAATAATGATGATAGTGACGATGATGACACTGATGTTGATAATTATAAATATGATAATAACAATGGTAATGATGATGATAATGATGATGTTAATAATGACGGTAAAAACAATAATGTTAATAACAACGATGATGACGATTATATTGATGAAGACGATGATAACAATGTTGACAATGATGACGATTATAACAATAATGACAATGATGACATTAATTATGATAATATTAATAAAGATAATGATGATGGTAATGATGATGATAGTGATAAAAATTGAAATGATAATGAGGATGACAATAATGACGTCGATGACGATGACAACGATGACAACGACGTTAAAGACGATACGGACGATGATAATGATGATAATCATGATACTGACGATGATAATATTAATGACAATAATGGTAATGACGAAGATAATAATATTAATGACGATAATGACGATGATAATGATAAAAATAACGATAATGACGTCAAAAAGGACGTTAATAATGACGATGATAACAAAGATGACAATGATGACAATGATAACGATGTTGGTAATGATGACTATGATGACGATGATGGCAATAATGACATTGATGATAATGATAATAATGATGATAATGACATAAAGAGAAATGATTAAGATGACAGTGATAATAATGATATCGATTATAGTAAAAATAATGATGACAATAATAACGACGATAATGACAACAATGACGATAACGACGATAATAAATATGATGACGATGATGACAATCATGACGATGATGACAATGATTATAATGACAGTAAAAATGACCATAAAACCGATAAGAACGAGGATGACGATAATGACGATGGCAATGTTAGCAACGACGACGACGACGACGACGTTGATGACAATGATGGTAGAGATGATGATGATAATCGTAATGATGATGATAACGATGATATTAATATTGATAAAGACAATGATGATGACACTGATGATGATGATGACGATCAGGATAATAATGACGATAATGACGATAATGACGATGGTGACGATGATGACGACGATAATAATGATAATAATGACAACGATGATAACGATCATGACTGTAACAGCGATAATGACAATAATGACGATAATAATGATAATGACAATCATGACGATTACAATGATGATGATAATGATGATGATGTTGATGACAATAATGACGATAATGACGACGAAAATTACGATAATGACAATGACGACAAATATAATGATCCTAAGATGATAACAATTATGACGATAATAATAAAGATGATGATGACAATGATGACTTAGATGATGATAATGATGATGAATATAATAATGATAATAAGGAAGATGATGATAATGAAGACAATGATGATAATAATAGAAATAATGATGATGACAACGAAAATGACAACGATGACGATGATGACGATGATAATGATGTTGACGATTAGAACGATTATAATTATAATAAAGATAATGACAATGATGACGATTATGATAAAGTTGGTTATAATAATATTAATGTTAATAATGATAATGACGACGATGATGACAACGATGCCAATAATGACGATAATGATGACGATGACGACGATGACAACGATAACAATGATAATAATGACGATGACGATAATGACAATGATGACGATAATAATGAAAATTATAATGATAAAAGTGATAATAATAATAATGATAATGATGATAATGAAAGTAATAATAATGATGACTATTGTAACGATTATAACGATAATGACGATGATAAAAATGACAATTACATCGACGACAACAACGACGACGAATTTGATGTCGATAACGACCATGACCATGACGACAATAACGATAAGGACGATGACGACGAAAATAATGATAATAAGATAATTACAACGATGCTAATAAAAATAGGGATAATGATGACAATAATGACGATGATAATGATGAGATGATTAATATGATAATAATAATAATGAAATAAAGGATGATGATGATGATGATAATGATAATAATGACAATAATGATGATACTGACAGTAATAATGATAGTATCGATGATGACGATAACGAAGATAATAACAAAAATGATGATGACGACGATGACGATAACGATGTTGTTGACGATGATGACGATTATGACTATAATGACGGTGATGAATATCATGACAATACTGACGATGATGACGATAATGACAGTAAGGACAATGACAACGTTGGTAATGGTAATGACAATAATGACGATAAAAATAATGATAATGATAATGATAATGATGATGATCATGATAAGGATAATAACGACAATAATGACGATGACGACGATGGCAATAATATGAGATAATAATGACGATAATGAAGACAATGAGAATAATATTAAAGATAAGATACATGACAACCATAAATACAACAATGACGATAATGATGATAATTATTATAATAACGATAATGACGATGATGACAGTGATTATGCTTATGATAATATTAATTACGATGACGACGATGATGACAATGTTAACAATAATTATAACAATGACAATGTTAATGATGATGATGACGATCAGTTTGATAATGACGATCATGACCATTATAATAAGTATCGCAATGACGATGAGAATAATAATAATGATGATGAAAATAATAATGATGATGAAAATAATGTTAATAGAGACGATAATGATGATACTCACAACGATAAAAGTGATAATAACGATGCCAACGATGATGACAATGATGACAACGATGACGATAATGACGATAATGTCAATGATGATAATGATGGCGACGACAAAAAGGACGACGATGACAGCAACGACGACAACAATAATGACAATGATGATATTAATGATGATGACGACAACAACAATGACGATGCTGTTGACGATGACAACGATTATAACTATGATGACGGTAATAAATATGATGACGATGAAGACGATAATATCGATTATGATAATAATGATGACAATAATGATGATAATAAGGATAATGTTTAAGATAACGTAGATAACACCGATGATGACAACGATGACGACGTTGATGTCGATAACGACCATGACCATGATGACAATGACAATAAGGACGATGACGACGAAAATAATGATAATAAGATAATTACAACGATGCTGATAAAAATAGGGATAATAATGACAATAATGACCATAATAATAATGAGATAATAAATATGATAATAATAATAATGAAATAAAGGATGATGATGATGATGATAATAATAATAATGACAATAATGATGATACTGACAGTCATAATGATAGTATCGATGATGACGATAACGAAGATAATAACGAAAATGATGATGACGACGATGACAATGACGATGTTGTTGACAATGATGACGATTATGACTATAATGACGCTGATAAATATCATGACAATACTGACGATGATGACGATAATAACAATTGTGACGATAATAACGTTAATGATATTAATGACAATGACGACGACGAAAATAATGATAATGATAATAATAATGATGATGACAACGATAATGACAACAATGACGAAAATAACGATAATAACGATGATGACGACGATAATGACGACAACGACCAGAATTTAGGTGATAATGTTTATGACGATAATAACAATAATGACGATCATAACGATGTTGACAATAAAGAGTATGACAATGACAGCTTCGACGACAATGACGACGACGTCGATGACGATGATGACAAGTATGATGATGATGATGATAATGATAATAATGACGATAATGATGATACTGACAGTAATAATGATAGTATCGATGATGACGATAACGAAGATAATAACAAAAATGATGTTGACGACGATGACGATGACGATGTTGCTGACGATGATGACGATTATGACTATAATGACGGTGATGAATATCATGACAATACTGACGATGATGACGATAATGACAGTTAGGACAATGACAACGTTGGTAATGGTAATGACAATAATGACGATGAAAATAATGATAATGATAATGATAATGATGATGATCATGATAAGGATAATGGAGACAATAATGACGATGACGTCGATGGCAATAAAATAAGATAATAATGACGATGATAATGACAATGAGAATAATATTAAAGATAAGATACATGACAACCATAAAGACAACAATGACGATAATGACGATGATTATTAAAATAACGATAATGACGATGATGACAGTGATTATGCTTATGATAATATTCATTACGATGACGACGATGATGACAATGTTGACAATTATTATGACAATGACAATGTTAATGATGATGATGACGATTATGATGATAATAACGATCATGAATATTATAATGAGTATCGCATTGACGATGAAAATAATAATAATGATGATGAAAATGATAATGATGATAAAAATAATGTTAATGGAGACGATAATGATGATACGCAGAACTAAAAGTGATAATAACGATGCAAACGATGATGACAATGATGACAACGATGACGATAATGACGATAATGTCAATGATGATAATGATGGCGACGACAAAAAGGACGACGATGACAGCAACGACGACAACAATAATGACAATGATGATATTAATGATGATGACGACGACAACAATGACGATGCTGTTGACGATGACTACGATTATAACTATGATGACGGTAATAAATATGATGACGATGAAGACGATAATATCGATTATGATAATAATGATGACAATAATGATGATAATAAGGATAATGTTTAAGATAACGTAGATAACACCGATGATGACAACGATGACGATAATGACGATAATGTTGATGATATTGATGATAAGGATGATGACATTGAAGACAAAGTTGATAACATTAATAATAACGATAATGATGATGACAACGTCGACGACGACAATGACATTGACGATAACGACAATTAGGACCTTAATGTTGATCATGAGTATAATGACGTTAATTACGATGATGACGATAATAACAATTGTGACAATGATTACGTTCATGATATTAATGACAATGACGACGACGAAAATAATGATAATGATAATAATAATGATGATGACGACAATAATGACAACGATGACGAAAATAACGATGATAACGATGATGACGACGATAATGACGACAACGACCAGAATTTAGGTGATAATGGTTATGACGATAATGACAATAATGACGATCATAACGATGTTGACAATGAAGACGATGACAATGACAGCTTCGACGACAATGACGACGACGTCGATGACGATGATGACAAGTATAATGATGATGATGATAATGATAATAATGAGGATAATAATGATACTGACAGTAATAATGATAGTATCGATGATGACGATAACGAAGATAATAACAAAAATGATGATGATGACGATGACGATAACGATGTTGTTGACGATGATGACGATTATGACTATAATGACGGTGATGAATATCATGACAATACTGACGATGATGACGATAATGACAGTTAGGACAATGACAACGTTGGTAATGGTAATGACAATAATGACGATAAAAATAATGATAATGATAATGATAATGATGATGATCATGATAAGGATAATGACGACAATAATGACGATAACAACGATTATTACTATGATGACGGTAATAAATATGATGACGATAAAGACGATAATATCGATTATGATAATAATGATGACAATAATGATGATGATAAGGATAATGTTTAAGATAACGTGGATAACACCGATGATGACAACGATGACGATAATGACGATAATGTTGATAATATTAATGATAACGATGATGACATTCAAGACAAAGTTGATAACATTCATAGTAACGATAATGATGATGACAACGTCGACGACGACAATAACATTGACGATAACGACAATTAGGACCTTAATGTTGATCATGAATATAATGACGATAATTACGATGATGACGATAAAAACGATTGTGACGATAGTAACGTTAATGATATTAATGACAATGACAACGACGAAAATAATAATAATGATAATAATAATGATGATTACTATGATAACGATGATGACGACAAAAATAAAAATGACAATGATGACGATGATATTGATGATGATAAGGATGATGATAATGATGAAAATAATGATGAAGATGACAAAGATAACAACGATAATGACAACGTTGACGCTAATGACGATAATGATAATAATAATGATGATGACAACGATAGTGACAATAAAAACGATAATGATGACAATGACCATGTTAATGATAATAATGACAATCTTTATGATAATGACGATTATAACAAAAATGACGACTATAGCAATGATGAAAATGATGATGATAATGACAATATCGATTATGACGATAATGACAATAATGATAATGTTGATATTAATGACGTTGATAACAATGTTAACAACAGCAACGAAAATGATGACGACAATAACGATGTTAACAATAATTACAATGATGACAACGATGACGACAATGACGACTACGACAACGACACGAACTATGACGATGGTGATGGCAATAATGACGATTATAATCAAGATGACAGTAATAATGTTGATGACAATGAAAATAATGATGACAATAATAACAATGTTAACATTGATGATGATAATAATATTAATGATGATGATAACGACGATGACAAAAATAATGACGATAATAATGACAATGACAATGTTAATGACGAAGATGACGATTATGATGATAATGACAATCGTGACGATAGTGACGGCGACGACGATTTCAATGACAACGACTATGACGACAACGATAATGACGAAGATGACGACGACGACGACGATAACAACGACGATGATACTGATGACAATAATGACGATAATGACGATAATGATAATAATAACGATAATGACGTTGATTATAATGATGATAATAATGATAACAATGTTGATGATAACGATTATCACGATGTGAACGACGAAAACGCTAATACTGAAGACGGTAACGATAATAACGATGGCTACAATGATGATGACGATATTAAAAACGACTTCGATGACAATGACGACGACGACTACGATGACAATGACGATGACTACAATGATGATTATGATGATGATATTATAAATGACGACGATAGTTACAATAATGACAATGATGACAATAATAACAATGATGACAATAATGATAATGATAATGATGATGCAGATGACGATAATGATAATAATGACAATAAAAATGATTATAACGATGATGACGATGATGACGACGTTGATGATAATGACGATGATGACAGTAATGTTAATGATAACGTCAATAATAATATACATAATATTTAAAATGATAATGATGATACTTATGATGATAATAGTTATAATGACATTTATGATACTGATGATGATGATGATGATGATGATTATAAAAATAATGATTATAATGATAATAATCATGATAATAATGATGATAAAAATTATGATACAGATAATGATGATGATGATGATGATGATGATGATGATAATAATAATGATAATGTTAATGATAATGATAATGATAATGATGATGAAGATTATGATAATAATAACAACTACGACGATAATAACGAAGATAACGATGATATTGATAATATAAATAACGATGATGATAATAATGATATTAATAATGATGATGATGACGATGACAAAGATGATGACAATAATAATGATAATAATGATAATAATTGTAGTGAAAATAATAATAATAATTATGTTAATTATGACGACTACGACGATAAAAACGACGATAACGATTATGATGATAATAATGATGACGGTGATTATAATGATAATGATAACAATAATATTGATAATGACGATGAAGACGATAATGACGATGATGACAATCATGACGACGATGACGACGATGATAACGATGATGACAATAATGACGATTATAACGATGATGACGATAATAATAATGATAATAATGATGATGATGACGATAATGATAATATTGACAATAATGACAATAACGACGATGATGACGACGTTGACAATAATGACAATAATGACAATAATAATAATAATAATGACAATGATGCTAAAGATAATGATGAAAATAATAATGATGATACTTATGATGATGATAGTAATGATAATAATTATAATACTGATGATGATGATGATGATGATGATAAAGATGATGATAATAATAATAATGATAAAAATGATGATAATGATGATGATAATTATGATACTGATGACGATAATAATGATAATGATAACAATAATGTTGATGATGACGACGATAACGATGATGACAATAATAATTATAATGATGATGATGATAATAATCAAAATAATGATGATAATAATGATAATAATTATGACGACGACTAAAGACGACTCATCATGACCGTGATGACAATGATGACGAGAATATTTATAATAATGATAATGATGATGACGATAAGTATAATGATAACAACAAAAATGGTAATGACGATAATTACAATAATGACGATGATGATGGTTATGACGACGATGATGAGGATGATAATGATGATAATGATGATCATAAGAATAATGATACTAATGACGACGACGGCAACGACGACAACATTGTTGACGATGACAACGATGATGAAAATCATGACGATCATAATGATGATGACGATTATTACAATCATGACGATAATGACGATCATGATAGTAATGACGACGATGATGACAATGTTTACGATAATGACAATCATAAAAATAATAATGACGACGACGACGACGACGACGATGACGACTACAAAGTTGACGATGACGGCAATGAGGACGACGACGATGTCGAGAAATATGACCTTACGACAGTAATGACGATCATGACGGTTATGACGATAATGATGACGATTAATTTATGATGATGCTGATAATGGTGGTAAAAATAATGATTATATTGATAATAATAACAATAATACTAATTATGACGATAATAACGAGGATGATGACGATGACGACGACAATGACGATGATAACAATGATGACAATAATAGCAAAAATGACGATAATGATGATGATGATGATGATAATGATGACGATGATTATAATAATGATGATAATGATAGTAATAATATTAATTATAATACTGATAATTATGATGATGAGGATTATAATGATGATGATGATAATGATAATAACGATCATAAAAATGATGATAATGATGATAATAATGATAATAATCACAATACTGACGATGATAACGATGATAACAATGATGACGATCATAGCAATTATGACGATAATAATAGTTATGATAATAATGATAATGATAATGATGATGATGACGATAATGATGATGATGATAATAATGATAATGATAATGATGATAATGATAATGTTAATTATGATAATAATAATGATGATGATGATGACGATGATGATAATGATGATGATAATGACGATGATGATGATAATAATAATAATAATGATGATAATTATAATGATAATGATAACAATTATAATGATGATGCAAAGATTACGATAATGACGATAATGATAATGATAATGATGATGATGATAATAATGATGATAATGATGATAATGACGATGATGATGATGACAGTGATAATGAAGATGACGATGATAACAATGATAATGATAATGATAATAATGACGATGATGATGATGACAGTGATAATAAAGATGACGATGATGACAATGATAATGATGATGTTAATAATGATTATGATGGTGATGACAATGATGATGATGATAATGACGGTGATAATGATGATGATTTTAATGGTATTGATAACAATGAAAATTATAATATCGATAATGACGATAATGACGATAATGAAGATTATGAAAATGATAAAAGAAATGATGATAATGATAATGATAATGATAATGATAATAAAAATGATGATGACGATCATGACGGTAATGACGACAATGATAAGGATCATGAGGATTATAACAATTATGACAATCATGATGCTAATGAGGATTATGATAATGATGATGATAATAATTATGATAATCACAATACTGACGATGATAACGATGATGACGATGATGACACTAATAGCAATTATGACGATAATGATAAATATGATGATAATGATAATGAAAATGACAATGATGATTATAATCATGATGATGATGATAATGATGATAATGATAATGATAATATTGATAATAATAATGATGATAATGATTATCACGATGTTACCGACGATAACGCTTATACTGACGACGATAACGATAATAACGATGACTACAATGATGATAACGATATCAAAAACGACTTCGATGACAATGACGACGACGACTACGATGACAATGACGATGACTACAATGATGATTATGATGATGATGATATAAATGACGACGATAGTTACAATAATGACAATGATGACAATAATAACAATGATGACAATAATGATAATGATAATGATGATGAAGATGACGATAATGATAATAATAACAATAATGATGGATATAAGGATGATGACAATGATGACGACGTTGACGATAATGACGATGATGACAGTAATGTTGATGATAACGTCAATAATAATATAGATAATATTGAAAATGATAATGATGATACTTATGATGATAATAGTTATAATGACATTTATGATACTGATGATGTTGATGATGATGATTATAGAAATAATGATTATAATAATGATAATCATGATAATAATGATGAATAAAATTATAATACAGATAATAATGATGATGATGATGATGATGATGATGATGATGATAATAATGATAATGTTAATGATACTGATAATGATAATGATGATGAAGATTATAATAATGATAACAACTACGACGATAATAACGAAGATAACGATGATATTGATAATATAAATAACGATGATGATAATAATGATAACAATAATGATGATGATGACGATGACCAAGATGATGACAATAATAATGATAATAATGATGATAATTGTAATGAAAATAATAATAATTATGGTAATTATGACGACTACGACGATAATAACGATGATAATGATGATGATGATAATAATGATGATGGTGATTATAATGATAATGATAACAATAATAATGATAATGACGATGAAGACGATAATGACGATGATGACGATGATGACGACGATGACGACGATGATAACGATGATGACAATAATGACGATCATAACGATAATGACGATAATATTAATGATAATAATGATGATGATGACGATAATGATAATATTGACAATAATGACAATAACGACGATGATGACGACGTTGACAATAATGACAATAATGACAATAATAATAATAATAATGACAATGATGCTAAAGATAATGATGAAAATAATAATTATGATACTTATGATGACGATAGTAATGATAATAATTATGATACTGATGATAATGATGATGATGATGATGAAGATAATGATTATAATGAGAATGATAAAAATGATGATATAGATGATGATAATTATGATACTGATGACGATAATGACGATGATGATAACAATAATGTTGATGATGACGACGATAACGATGATGACAATAATAATGATAATGATGATGATAATATTAATAATAATGATGATAATAATGATAATAATTATGACGACGGCTAAAGTGACGATGACAACGATGATGATTATCATGACCGTGAAGACAATGATGACGAGAATATTTATAATAATGATAATGATGATGACTAAAAGTATAATGATAACAACAAAAATGGTAATAACGATAATAACAATAATGATGATAATGATGATAATGATGATAAGGTAAAAGTACGTATTATAAATACAAATTCCGATTGTTACGTTTTATCGACCAATATTAAATAAAAAAATAGTCATAAGTCCATAATTTTTGGTTTCAATAGAAGCGCTATGCTCTTATGAACAAATTGTTGTTTTTAAAATGAAATTTAGATGTAAAAAAATAATTTTATAAGCAAAAATTGACACGATCAAAATGTCTATAACTATGGAATAGTTAAAAAGTTGTGTCTATATTTATGAGACACTAGTCCCAATTATGAAATTTACATTTTAATTAAATGGGCTTGTGCGTTTTATAATTAGAAACATCACATATTGCAGGTTATGTTTCAATCTGTCCGTATTATGAAAACCGGATTCATAATAATGTATTTTTCAATATAATAATGTTTGAAATTGTTTACTATCTTTGTTAATTTGATACAGTAGTATTATAGAGATTCTTCAGTATATTTTATTTATATTATTAGAATTTTCATGATTATTTAATCTTGAGTTTTCATAATAGGGACATGTTTCACGAATAGGTACTTTTACCTTAATAATGTTAATAATGATGATAATGATGATAATGATAATAATGAAAATATGATAATGATGATGACGATCATGACAGTAATGACGACAATGATGAGGATTATGACATTTATGAAAATAATGACGATCAGAATGCTATCAAGGATGATGATCATGACTATGATAATAATAATAATAATCACAATAATGACGATGATAACGATGATGACGATGATGACGACAATGGGAATTATGATGATAATGACAGTTATAATGATAACGATAATGATAATGATGATGATAATGATGATGCTGATGATGATGATGATAATGATAATAATGATAAAGATAATGATGATTATGATGATAATGATAAAAATAATGATAATAATGATGATGATTATTATGATTCTAATGGTAATGATAAAGATGATGATGATAATAATGATAATGATGATAATAATGATAATGATGATAATAATGATAACGACTACGAAGATGATAACGATGATAACTATGATGATGAAAATGATAATGACGATGTTGATAATGATGATGATAACAATAATGATAATGATGACGATATTAAAGATGATGATGATAATAATAATGATAATAATGATAATAATAATAATAACGACGACGACAATGACGACGACGATGACGATTAAAACGATGATGAGAATCATGACGAACATGGTGACGATGACAATGACGATGAAGATAATGATGATGATGATGATGATTATAATAATGATGATGATAATAATTATGATAATTATAATGATGATAGTGATAATATTGATGATAATGATGATAATGGTAGTAATAATGATAATTATTATACTGATAATGATGATGTTGATGAAGATAATAATGATAATAATGATAATGATAATAATAATGATGATAATGATAATAATAATTATGATACTGATGATGATGATAATTATGATGATGATAATGATGATGATAATAATAATAATGATGATATTTATGTCGGTATTGACGACAATGATGGGGATCATGACATTTATGACAATAATAACAATCATAATGATAATAAAAATGATAATGATGATAATAATAATGATTATAATAACAATAATGACGATGATAACAATAATGACGATATTGAGGATAATGGTAATTATGACTATAATAATAGTTATGATGATGATAAGGGTAATAATAATGAAAATGATAATGATAATAATGATGATGCTGATGAAAATGATAATAATAATAATAATAATGATGATAATAATGATGATGATGATAATGATGATGATGATTATAACGATAATGATGATGATGATAATATGATGATGATGATGATAATGATGATGATGATCATAATTATAATAATGATGATAACAATAATAGTAATAATGACTACGATGATATTGGTGACGAGGATAACGATAATAACGACGATGACGAAAATAATGACGACGACGACGACGAAAAGAACGGCGACGAGTGGAATAACGACGACAACGACAATATAAGAAATGACGATTATGACAATAATAACGATTATGACGGTAATGGCGATGATGATGACGATAATAATTATAATGATAATAATGATGAGAACGATAATAATTATAATAATGATGATAACAATGATAATTATATCGACGATAATGACGATATTAACAATTATGACGATAATAATAGTAATAATGATAACAATAATGACAATAATAGCAATAATAACGATAATAATAATGATATCAATAATAATGATGACGATAATTATAATGATGACAATAATGATGATGATAACGATGATAACGATGATGACGACGTTGACGATGATGACGATAATGACAATGATGTCAATGATAATAACAATAACGATAAACATAATGATGATAATGATAATGATAATGATGATGATGATAATGATAGTTATAATAATAATTATGATACTAATAATTATGATAATGAGGATGATGATGATGATGATGATAATGATAATAACGATTATAAAAATAATGATTATGATGATAATAATGATGATAATCACAATACTGACGATGATAACGATAATAATAATGATGACGATCATAGCAATTATGACGATAATAATAGTTATCATAATAATGATAATGATAATGATGATGATGACGATGATGATGATGATGATAACAATAATAATAATAATGATGATAATAATGATGATGATTATAGTAATAATGTTGATAATGATAATGATAACAATGATGATGATAATAACAATAATAATAATGATAATAATAACGACGACTTTAACGATAATCATGACGATAATGATGATGACAATAATAATAATAATGATAATAATAATGATGACGACGACAACAACGACGACGACGATGACGATGACAACGATGATGACAATCATGACGAACATGATGACGATGACAATGATGACGATGATAATGATGATAACGATGATGATGATAATGATAATGATATCGATGATAATGACGATGATGATGATGACAGTGATCATGAAGATGACGATGATGACAATGATTATGATGATGTTAATATTGATTATAATGATAAAGACGATGGTGATGACAATGATAATGATGATGATGACCGTGATAATGATAATGATTATAATGGTATTAATAACAATAATAAATTATGATGATGATGATGATGATCATGACGGTTATGACGACAATGATAAAGATCATGAGGTTAATAACAATTATAACAATCATGATGCTAATGAGGATTATGATAACGATAATGATAATGATGATAATAATAATGATAATGATAACGATGATAATGATAGTTATAATAATAATTATGATACTAATAATTATGATGATGAGGATGATAATGATGATGATGATAATGATAATAACGATTATAAAAATAATGATAATAATGATAATAATGATAATAATCACAATACTGAAGATAATAACGATAATTATAATAATGACGATCATAGCAATTATGACGATAATAATAGTTATCATAATATTGATAATAATAATGATAATGATGACGATGATGATGATGATGATAATAATGATAATAATAATGATGATAATAATAATAATGATTATAGTAATAATGTTGATAATGAAAATGATAACAATGATAATGATAATAACAATAATAACAATGAAAATAATAACGACGACTTGAACGATAATCATGACGATAATGATGATGACAATAATAATAATAATGATAATAATAATGATGACGACGACAACAACGACGACGACGATGACGATGACAACGATGATGACAATCATGACGAACAGGATGACGATGACAATGACGACGATGATAATGATGATGATGATAATGATAATAATAATGATGATAATTACGATGATAATGATGACAGTGATCATGAAGATGACGATGATGACAATGATAATGATGATGTTATATTGTTTATGATGATAAAGACGATGGTGATGACAATGATGATGATGATGATGACGATGATAATGATGATGATTATAATGGTATTGATAACAATAAAAATTATGATGATGATGATAATGATCATGACGGTAATGACGACAATGATAAGGATCATGAGGTTAATAACAATTATGACAATCATGATGCTAATGAGAATTATGATAGTGATGATGATAATAATTATGATAATCACGATAATGACGATGATAACGATGATGACGATGATGACGATAATGGCAATTACGATGATAATGATAGTTATAATAATAACGATAATGATAATGATGATGATTATAATGATGATGATAACAATAATGATGATGATAATGACAATAGTGATAATTTTGACAATAATGACTATAAAAACGACGATGACGACGACAATGACAATGTTCACGATAATGACAATTATAAAAATAATGATAACGTCGACAACGAAGACGACGACGGCGACGACAACGTTGACGACGACGGCAATGAGGTTGACGACGATGTTGAAAATTATGACCATACGACAATAATGACGATTATGACGGTTATGACGATAATGACAATTATGAAGATAATTAAAAAAAATAATAATATTGATGATGAAAATGATGATAATGATGATAATGATGATAATGATGATAATAGTAATGATAAAGATAATAATGATTATAATAATAATAACAATAATAATAATGATAATGATGCTGATTATTATGATTCTAATGATGATGATAAAGATGATAATGATCATGATGATAATAATGATAATAATTATAATGATAATGATGATAATGATAAAAATGATGATAATGTTAATGAAGATAGTAATAATGATAATTATGATACTGATAATGATGATAATGATGAAGATAATGATAATAATAATGATAATGATAATAATAATAATGATAATAATAATGATAATTATGATACTAATGATAATAATGATAATAATAATGAAAATAATGATGATGATGATGATAATGATGATGATATTTATGTCGGTATTGACAACAATAATGAGGATGATGACATTAATGACAATAATAACAATCATAATGGTAATAAGGATGATAATAATGATAATAATAATGATGATGATAACAATAATGACGATGATAACAATAATGACGATATTGACGATAATGGTAATTATAACTATGATAATAGTTATGATGATGATAAGGGTAGTAATAATGAGAATGATAATAATAATAATAATGATGCTGATGATAATGAGTATAATAATAATAATGATGATGATGATGATGATGATGATAATGATAATGATGATTATAACGATAATGATTATGATGATGATATTATGATAATGATGATAATGATGATGATGATAAGGATGATGATGATAATGATAATGATAATGATAATACTATCAATAATCATGATAATGAAACAATAATGATGATGACGATGATGACGACAACAACAACGATGACGATGGCGATTACAACGAAGACAATGATAGAAATTATGACAATTATAACAATTATAACTATCATGACGGTAATGACGATGATGATGACGATGATGATGATAATAATCATGATTATAATGATAATAATAATAATAATGATGATGATTATGGTAATTATGACGATAATGATGATCATAATTATAATAATGATGATAAAAATAATAGTAATAATGACTACGATGATATTTATGACGATAATAACGATGTTGACGACGTTGACGATGATGACGATAATGACAATGATGTCAATGATAATGACAATAACAATAAAGATAATGATGATAATAATAATGATGATGATGATGATGATAATGATAGTTATAATAATAATTATGATACTAATAATTATGATGATGAAGATGATAATGATGATGATGATAATGATAATAACGATTATAAAAATGATGATAATAATCATAATAATGATAATAATCACAATACTAACGATAATAACGATAATAATATAGATGACGATCATAAAAATTATGACAATAATAATAGTTATGATAATAATGATAATGATAATGATATCGATAAGGATGATGATGATGATGATAATAATGATAATAATAATGATAATAATAATGATGATGATGATTATGGTAATAATGTTGATAATGATAATAATAACAATGATGATGATAATAACAATGATAACAATGATTATAATAATGACGACTTTATATATAATCATGACGATGATGATAATGACAATAATAATAATAATGATAATAATAATGATGACGACGACTACAACGACGAAGACGATGACGATAACAACGATGATGACAATCATGACGCACATGATGACGATGACAAGGACGACGATGATAATGATGATAACGATGATGATATTAATAATAATGATAATGATGATAATGACGATGATGATGATGACAGTGATCATGAAGATGACGATGATGACAATGATTATGATGATGTTAATATTGATTATGATGATAAAGACGATGGTGATGACAATGATAATGATGATAATGACCGTGATAATGATGATGATTATAATGGTATTGATAACAATAATAAATTATGTTGATGATGATGACGATCATGATGGTAATGACGACAATGATAAGGATCATGAGGTTAATAACAATTATGACAATCATGATGCTAATGAGGATTATGATAACGATAATGATAATGATGATGATGAATATAATTATGATTATGATGATAATGATGATGATGATAATTATGATATTAATAATAATAATGATGATGATGATGATGATAATGATGATAATGATAATAATCATTATAATAATGATGATAATAATAATAATGATAATGATAATGTCATTATCATCAACATCATTATCATCATCGTCATTATTGTCAACGTCGTCATCATCGTCATCATTGTTATAATCATCATTATTGTCATTGTCATTATTATTGTTATCATCGTCATTATAATTATCGTCATCATCGTCATCATCGTCATCATCATTATTATCATCATTATCGTCATAATTACCATCAACATTATCATAATCATCATCATCATCATTATTATTATCATCATCATCAGTATTATCATTATCATCATCATTATTATCATTATTATAATCATCATTATGATCATTATTAACAGTATCATCATCATCATCATCATCATTATTATTATTGTCATCATTATTATTATCGTTATCATTGTCATTATTGTTATCATCGTTGTCATCGTCGTCATCATCGTCATCATCGTTATAATCGTGATCATCGTTATCATGATCATCATCGTCATCATCATCATAATTAATATTATCAGTATCGTCATTATCGTTATTATGATTATTATTATTATTATCCTCGTCATTATTGTTATTACCGTCAAGATTGTCATTATTGTTTCCATCGTCATGGTCGTTGTCGTCATAATTATTATCATTCCTAATATTATCATCATCATTATCATCATCATCATTCTTATGATCATCATCATCATTATTATCATAATCATCATTATCATTATTATTATTATCATCATTATCAACATTACTATTATTATCGTCATAATTGTCAATATCGTCATAAACGTCATTATTGTTATTATTATCATCATCGTCATCATCATAACTATTATTATCACTATTATTGTCAATATCTTTATTATTATTATTGTTATTATCGACATCATCGTCATTATCCTCATTATAGTCATCGTCGTCAGCATCGGTATGATTGTTATCATTATCATTATTGTCATCATCATCATTATTGTCATCATAAACTTCATCATCATTATCATTATTATACCTAGTAACATAATTATCATTATTATTAACATCATTCTCAATAGCATCATTATCTTCACCGTTATCATCATTATTATCATTATCTTCATCATAATCATTATTATTATCTACATAATCGTCATCATTGTCGTCATCTTTAGTGTCTTTATCTTCGTCATCATAGTTATCATCATCATTATTGTCATCATTATCATCATTGTCATCAAAAACTTCATCATCATTATCATCTTAATCATTATTACATTCAGTATCGGAATTATTATCATTATTATTATCTTTATCAATAGCATTATTATCTTCATCGCTATCATCATTATCATCGACATCATTGTCATCATCGTTATCATCGTCAACGAAGTCATCATCGTCATTATCGTTATCATCATCATTATTGTTAACATCATTATCATCGTCATCATCATCATTATTATTATAATTGTTATCGTCATGATCATTATTATTGTCGTAATCGTCGTAATTTTCATCATCGCCGTCGTCATCATTGCCATCGTCGTCGTCAGTGTCGTCGTCATCGTCGTCATCATCGTCACTATCGTCGTTATTATCGGTATCATCGTCATCATCATCATCGTTGTTATCATCATCATTATTGTTATTATCACTATTATAATCATCATTATTATTTTCATCATCATCATTATCGTCATCATCGTTATCATCGTTATCATAATTATTATTGTCATAATCATCATTATTGTTATCATAAACTTTATCATTATTATTATCATCATAACAAGTAACATGATTATTATCATTATTAACATCATTATCGATAGCATCATCTTTTTCATCGTTATCATCATTATGATCATTATCATGGTTATCATAGTCATCATCGTCATAGTCGTCATCATCATCATTATCATCAACATTATTGTCATCATCATTAACATTGTCATTATAAACTTTATTATCATCATCATTCTAATCAGTAACATGATTATCATCATCATTATTATCATTATCATTATCATTATTGACAATAGAATTATTATCTTCATCGTTATTATTACTATTATTGACATTATCGTTATCATCGTCATCATCGTTAAAGTAGTCATCATCGTCATCATCGTTATAATCATCATTATTATCCTTGTCATCACTGTCATTACCATCATAATCGTCATTTTTGTCATAATCGTCATTCTTTTTACCATCGTCGTCGTCGTCATCTCACTCGTCGTCGTCCTTTTCGTCGTCTTTGTCGTTATTGTCGTTGTTATTATCGTCATCATCGTTATTATCGTCATCAATATCATCGTAGTCATTATTACTATTATTGTTATCATCATTATTATAATTATTATCATAATCATTATCATCTTTACTATTATCATTATTATCATTATTATCATTATTATCATTATCATGATCATCATCATCATTATTATTGTTATCATCGTTATCATCAATATTATTATCATCATTATTATTATCATCATTATTATTATTATCATCATCATCATCGTCATTATCATCGTCATTAATGTCATAATAGTTATTATTGTTATAATCGTCATAATTCTAATTATTGTCTTCGTTGTTATCACTGTCGTCATCGTTAATGTCGTCGTCATCATAGTCATCATCCTTATCATCATCATTATCATCATTATAACTATCATTATCATTATTATTATCATCATCATTATCATTGTTACTATTATTATCGTCATAACTGTCAATATCGTCATCATCGTCAATATAATTATCATTGTTATCATCATTTTTATAATCATCATCGTTCTTATCATTATTATCATTATCATTATTATCGTTTTCATCATCGCCATTACCGTCATAATCGTCATTATTGTCATAATCGTCATTCTTTATATTATCGTCGTCAACGTCATTCTACTCGTCGACGTTCTTTTCGTCATCGTCGTCGTCATTATTGTCGTTATCGTCGTCATTATAGTTATCATTTTCATTAACTTCATTGAAGTCATTATTACTATTATTGTTATCATCATTATTTTAATTAATATTATCATTATCGTCATCATCACCATAATCATCATTATCATTATTATCATTATCATTATTATCGTGATTATCATTATCATTATTATTGTCATCATTGTGATCATCAATATCATTATCATCATTATTATCATTATAATCATTATTATCGCCATCATCATGACAACGATGATGTGAATTATGACGAACATGATGACGATGACAATGACGACGATGATGATAATGATAATAATAATAATGATGATGATGATAAAGATGATGATGATGATGATGATGATGATGATAACAATAATGACGACGATGACGAAAACAATGACGACGACGACGACGAAAAGGACGTCGAGGAGTGGGATAACAACGACGACGATAATATAGAGAATGACGATTATGAAAATTATGACGATTATAACGGTAATAGCGATGATGATGACGATAATAATGATAATGATAATAATGATAAGAACGATAATGATTATAAGAATAATGATAAAAATCATAATTATATCGACGATAATGACGATATTGACAATTATGACGATAATAATAGTAATGATAGTAACAATGATTACAATCATAGCAATAATGTAGATTATAATAATGATAATGATGATTATAATGACGATGATTATAATGATGACAATAATGATGATAATAACGATGATAACGATGATGACGACGTTGACGATAATGACAATAATGACAAAGATGTTAATGATAATGACAATAACGATAAAGATAATGATGATAATAATAATGATGATGATAATGATGATTATGATAGTAATAATAATAATTATGTTACTAATAATTATGATGATGAGGATGATAAAGATGATTAAGATAATGATAATAACGATTACAAAAATGATGATAAAAATGATAATAATGATGATAATCACAATACTGACGATACTAACTATGATAATAATGATGACGATCATAGCAATTATGACGATAATAATAGTTATGATAATAATGATAATGATAATGATGATGATAACGATGATGATGATGATGATAATAATGATAATAATAACGATGATAATAATAATGATGACTATGGTAATAATGTTGATGATGATAATGATAACAATAATAATGGTAATAACAATTATAACAATAATAACAATAACGACGACTTTAACGATGATCATGACGATGATAATGATGACAAAAATAATAATAATGATGATAATAATGATGACGACGACAACAACGACGACGACGATGACGATGACAACGATGATGACAATCATGACGAACATGATGACGATGACAATGACGACGATGATAATAATGATGATGATGATGATGATAATGATAATGATAATTACAATACTGACGATGATAACGATGATGACGATGATAACGATAATGGCAATTATGTCGATAATAATAAATATGATGATAATGATAATAATAATGATGATGATAATTATAATCATGATGATGTCGATAATAATGATGATGATAATTATGATATTGATAATAATAATGATGATAATGATGATAATGATGATAATACTAATAATAATAATGATAATGATGATAATAATAATAATGATGATGATGATAATGATGATGATGACGATCATGACAGTAATGACGACAATGATGAGGATTATTACGCTTACGAAAATAATGACGATCAGAATGCTAATGAGGATGATGATCATGATTATAAGAATAATAATAATAATCATAATAATGACGATGATAACGATGAAGACGATAATGACGATAATGGCAATTATGATGATAATGATAGTTATAATGATAACGATGATGATAATGATGATGATGATGATAATGATGATGATGATGATAATAATGATAATGATAATAATGATTATAATAATGATAATTATAATGATAATAATTATGATGATGATGATAGCAATAATTATGCTCATGACGACGAGAACGATGATGACAATAAAAATAATAATGATGATTATAAAGATGATGATGATGATAATGATAATAATGATAAGAATGATAATGATAATGATAATAATGATAAAAATAATAATGATAATGATAATAAAGATAACGACTACGACAATAATCACGATGATATTAATGATAATGATAATAATAATGACGTGATGATAATGATGATAATATCAATAATAATGATGATGACGATGATAACGATGATGACGATAATAATGATGATAATGATGATGATGATAATTATATTAATAATGATGGAAATGACGATGATAACAATGATGACAATAATGACGACATTGACGACAATGATGACGATGATGATTATGACAATGATAATAATAATAATAATAATAATAATAACGACGACGACAACGACAACGATGATGACGATGACAACAATGATTTGAATCATGACGAACATAATGACGATGACAATGACGACGATGATGATAATGATAATTATAATAATGATGGTGATGATGATGATGATGATGATGATGATGACGACTATAACGATGATGACTATGATAACCATAATAATGATGATAATAATAATAACGATGAAGAAGATGATGCTATTGA
This sequence comes from Copidosoma floridanum, assembly GCF_036245765.1. NCBI lineage: Eukaryota > Metazoa > Arthropoda > Insecta > Hymenoptera > Encyrtidae > Copidosoma > Copidosoma floridanum. Next base: position 7,104,023 of record NW_028321901.1, on the reverse strand, counting down.
TAATGATGTTCATGATAATGATAATCATGTTACTTGTTATGATGATAATAATAATGATAAAGTTTATGATGACAACGATGATGAGCAAAACAATAATGATTATGATAACGATGATAACGATGATGACGATAACGATGATGACAATAACGATGATGTTAATGATAATGATAATGATGATAATGACGATGATGATGTTGACAGTTATGATGAAGATGACGATGATGACAATAATAATGATGATGTTCATAATGATTATGATAATAAAGACGATGGTGATGACAATGATGATGATGATTATGTCAGTGATAATGATGATGATTATAATGGTATTGATAACAATAAAAATTATGCTGAAGATAATGACGATGATGACGATAATGACAATTATGAAGATAATAAAAGAACTGATGATAATGATAATGATACTAATAATGATGATTATAATGATGATGACGATCATGACAGTAATGACGACAATGATAAGGATCATGAGGTTTATAACAATTATGACAATCATGATGCTAATAAGGATTATGATAATGATGATGGTAATAATTATGATAATCACAATACTGACGATGATAACGATGATGACGATGATGACGATAATGGCAATTATGTGGATAATAATAATTATGATGATAAAGATAATAATAATAATGATGATGATTCTAATCATGATGATGTCGATAAGAATGATGATGATGATGATAATGATGATAATGATAATAATAATGATGATAATGATTATAATATTAATAATGATGATGATAATGATGATGATGATGATGATAATGACGATCATGACAGTAATGACGACAATGATGAGGATTATGACGTTTATGTAAAAGATGACGATCAGAATGCTAATAAGGATGATGATCATGATTATGATAATAATAATAATCACAACAATGACGATATTAACGATAATGACGATAATGACGATAATGGCGATTATGATGATGATAATAGTTATAATGATAACGATAATAATAAAGATGATGATGATGATGATGATAATGATAACAATGATGATGATGATAATAACGATAATGATAATTATGACGATAATGACAATAACAACGACGATGACGACGATAATGACAATGTTCACGATAATGACAATTCTGAAAATAATGATGACGTCGACAACGACGACGACGACGACGACGACAACGTTTACGACTACGGCAATGAGGACGACGACGATGTCGAGAATAATAACCATACGACAATGATGACAATTATGACGGTTATAATAATAATGACAATTATGAAGATAATTTAAAAAAAAATAAATTAATGATGATAATAATAATGATGATGATGATGATGATAATGATAATTATAATGATTAAGATAATGATGATTATGATAAAGATTATATCAATCAGAATGATAATGATGATGATTATTATGATTCTAATAATAATGATAAAGATGATGATGATAATGATGATAATGATAATGATATTGATAACGACTACGAAGATGATAACGATGGTAACTATGATGATAATAATAATAATGACGATGATAATAATGATAATGATAACAATAATGATGATGATGACGATGATAAAGATGATAATGATTACTAATGATGATGATGATGATAATAATAATAATGGTGACGACGACAACGACGACGACGATGACGATAAAAACCATAATGAGAATCATGACGAACATAGTGACGATGACAATGACGATCATGATAATGATGATGATAATAATGATGATAATGATGATGATGATGAAAATAATGATAATGATAATGATGATAATGATAATGATGATGATGATAATTATAATGATAATGATAGCAATAATGATGATGATGACGATGATAACAAAAATGACAATAGTCACAATTATGATAATGATAATAGTAATAATAATAATGATGAAAATGATCATGATGATAATGATGATGATGATAATAATGATAAAGGTTATAATGATGATTATGATAATGATGATGATAAGGATGATGATGATGATGATTATAATAATAATGATGATGATGATGATAATGTTAAAAACGTTTATGATTATGATAATAATAATAACGATAATAATAATAATGACGATAAAGACGATAATGACAATAAAGACGATAATGACGACGATGACGATAATAACAATAATAACAATAATGATAATGTTGATGATGATGACAATAATGACGAAATTGACAATTATGACAATTAAATTAGTAATAATGATAATAATCATGATAATAATGATGACGATGATGATAATAATGATAATAATGATGACGATTACAATAATGACAATAATAACAATAATGACGATGATGACGATAATGGTAATTATGACGATAATAATGGTTATAATGATAATGATAATAATAATAATAATGATGATAAGAATAATGATGATAATGATGGTGATGGTGATGATGATAATAATAATGATGATTATTATGATGATGATAATGATGATGATAATGATGATGATAATGATGATAATGATGATAATAATAATAATAATGATAATGATCATTATAATGATAATGATAACAATAATAATGATGATGACAATGATAACAAAAATTACGAAAGTCACAATTATGACGATAATAATAGTTATGATAATAATAATGATGATAATAATAATAATAATAATGATAATAATAATGATAATAATAACGATAATGTTGATGATAAACATAATAATGATAATGATATTAATGAAAATGATGATGATAATAATGATGATGATGACGATAATGACGATGATGGCGATGATGACGACGATGACGACGACGATTATGATAATGATGATGATAACAATGATGATGATGATGACGGTTATAATGATGGAGATAATGATAAAGATTATAATGATGATAATAATGATAATGAGATTTATGATGATGTTGATGATGATAATGATAACAAAAATAATGATTATGATGATGATGATAAAAATAATAATGATGATAATGATTATTATAATGATGATGATACAAATGATGATAATAATGATGTTCATGATGATAATGATAATGATTATGATAATGATGATGATCATAATGATAATAATAAAAACGTTGATAGTTATAAGAATGATAATAACGATAATAATAATAATGACGATGATTACAATAATGACGAAATTGACAATTATGACAATAATAATAGTAATGATAATAATAATGATTATAATAATGATGACGATGATGATAATAATGATAATGATGATGACGATGATAATAATGACAGTGATGATAATGATGATGATGATAATAAAAATAATGATGTTAATAATGATCATGATAATGATAATGATTATAATGATGATGTTGATGATAATAATAATGTTAATGATGATAATGATGATGATGATAATGATAAGAATGATGATTATTATGATGATGATAATGATGAAGATGATGATGATAATGATAATGATGACGATGATGATAATAATAATAATAATGATGATGATGATGATTATAATGATGATGATAACAATAATGATAATGATAACCATGATAACGAAAATTACGAAAGTCACAATTATAAAGATGATAATATTAATAATAATAATGATAATAATATTAATAATAATAATAATAATGATGATCATAAAGATAATAATTATATATGACGATGATGATGATAAGAATGATAATGATGATGATGATAATAATGATGAAGATGATGATGATAATAATGATAATCATCATGATAATGACGATAATGACGACGATGACGATGATAACAATGATGACGATGATGTTGATAGTAATAATGATAATAATTAAGATAATGATAATAAAAATATTGATGATAATAATATTGATAATAATTAAAATGATACATATGATACTGATAATGATGATAATAATAATAATGATAATAATAATGATACTGGTGATGATGATAATGATGATGATAATGATTATCATGATGATGATGATGATGAGGATAATGATAATGACAACAATAATAATAATAATTACAATAATGACGATGATAACAATGATAACGATAAGGACGATAATGATGATTATGACGATAATAATGGTTATAATGATAATGACAATGATAATGCTAATGAGAATAATGATGATGCTGATGATAATGATAATGATAATGATGATGATGATGATGATAATAATGATGATGATAATAATAATGATAATAATAATTACAATAATAATTATATCAATAATGATGGTAATGAATATGATGACAATAATAACGATAATTACAATTATAATGAAAATAATAGTAATGATCATAATGATGATAATAATAATAATGATGATGATGATGATAATGATAATGATAACGATGATAATGATAACGACTATAAATGTGATAACTATAAATAAAATAATAATGATAATGATAATAACGATTATGTCGATGATTATAATAATAACAATAATTATGCTTATAACGATGAAAACGATGATAACAATAAAAATAATAATAATGATGATGATAAAGATGATGATGATGATAATGATGATAACGATAAGAATGATAATAATAATGATAATAAAGATAACGACTACGACGATAATAACGATAATATTGATGATAATGATAATGATAATGACGTGATGATAATGATAATAATAACAATAATAATGATGATGGTGATTATAACGATGATGATAATGATGATGATATGATGATGATGATGATGATGATGATGATGATAATAATAAGGATGATGATGATAAAGATGATAATTATATTAATGATAATAACAATAATAGTAATGATGACTACGATGATATTAATGACGATAATAACGATAATGACGATGATGACGATAATGTCAATAATAATGATAATAACGATGAAGATAATAATTCTATGGTCAATAATAATAATGATAATAATTATAATGATGATAATAATTATGTTCTTGAATAAAATGATAATAAAAATAAAGTTTATAATGACAATGTTAATGATGATGACAACAATGATGATAATGATGATGATGACGACGATAACGACGATGATAACGATAATAACAATGATGACGATAATAACAATGTTGACGATGATAATAATGATGATGATAATTATAATACTGATGATGATGATAATGATAATGATCATGATGATGATTATGATAATGTTGATAAATATGATAACAATAATGATGATAATAATGATGATGACGATGATCACAATGATGACAATAATAATAATAATAATAATATGGATAATGATGATAATTATGACGACAACGACGATAATAACGATGATAACAATAATGATGATAATGATGATGACAATGATTATAATGATGATTACAATAAAAATGATAATGACAATGATGACGATGATGACGATGATGACGATAATGACGACGATGACAACGATGACGACGATGATGGAAATGATAACGATAATAACGATGATGACGCTAATGAATATGATAATGATGATGATAACGATGATGACGACGTTGACGATAATGACGATGATGACAATGATGTTGATGATTATGACAATGATGATGATAATGATGATGATAATGATGATGTTGATGAGGATAATGTTAACGACTACAACGATTTTAACGATGATAACGATGATGATGATGGTAATAACAATAATGACGATGATAACGATAATAACGATAATGACAACAATAATGATGATGATAATAATGATGATGATGATAATGATAATAATTATAATGATAATTATGACGATGACAAAAATGACGATCATGACGATGATGACTATTATAAACGTTATAACAATAATTACGAGAATAATGATAATAATGATAATGATAATGACAATAATAATAATGGTAACAACAATGATGATAATGACGATGATAGCAATGATGACAATGGTGAGGACTTTGACGACGATGATGACGCTGATAATGGTGATAATGATAATTATAATAATAAAAATACTGATGACGACGACGGCAACGACGACAACAACGATGACGATGACAACGATGATGAAAATCATGACGATCATGATGACAATGACAATGACGACGATGATAATAATGATGATGATGATGATAATAATGATGATGATGATAATGATGATGATGATGATGACGATAATATTAACAAAGATTAAGATGATGATGATGATGATAATGATGATAATAACAATGATGTTGATGATGATAATGATAATGATAATAATGATAATAATGATGTTGATGATAATAATAATAATAATTATGATAATGTTAATAATGATGTTGATTATAATATTAACGATAACAATTATATCATTGACAATGATAACGATAATGACAATAATAACATCTATATAGATAATAAAAGAAATGATGACAGTGATAATGATAATAATGATGATGATAATGACGACTATTACAATAATTGTAAGTTTAAAAAAAATTATGATAATGATGATGATAATACTGATGATTTTGATAATAATGATGATGATGATGATGATGATAATGATGATGATGATAATAATAATAAAAATGATTATGATAATTATAAGGATAATAATCACAATAATGATAATTAAGACAATGATGATGATAATAACGATTATGACAATAATTTCAAGTTTAAAACAAATTATGATAATATTGATGATAATACTGATGATGATGATGATGATAATGATGATGATAATAATGATGATACTAATGATGATAATGATGATAAGGACGATTATGATGATGATGACAATGATGATAATAATGATGATGATAACGATGATGACGATGATGATGACGATGACGATAATGACGATGATGAAGATGATGTCAATAATAATAATAATAATAATAATAATAATAATAATAATAATACTGGTGATGATGATAATAATGATGATGATGATGATGATGATGATGATGACGATAATTATGATGATGATGACAATGAAAATAATGGTAACAATAATGACGATGATAACAATGATGACGATAATGACGATAATGATAATTATAACGACAATAGTATTTATGATAATAATGATGATGATTATGATGATTACGATGATGACAATAATGACGACAATGACGACGATGATGATGATAATAATAATGATAAAAATGATAATGATGATGACGGTTATAATGATCATGATAATAATAATAAAGATCATGATGATAAAATTAATGATGATAGGAATAATAATGATGTTGATGATATTGATAGTAATGATAATAATGATTATGATGATAATGATGAAAATAAAAATAATAATATTGATGATGATGATGATGATAAAAATGATAACAATGATAATGTTCATGATGATGATAATGATGATAATGATGATTATGATGTAAATGATGATAATAATAATGATGATAACGATAATGACGACAATGACGATAATAACGACGTTAACAATGATAACGATGATAACAATGATGTTGATGATAATGACGATGATGACTAAGAGGATGATGATAATAATAATGATAATAATGATGATGATAATGATGATGATAATGATGATAATAAAGAAAATAATGATGATCATGATAATGATAATAATGATAATATTAATAATGATGATGATGATAAGGATAACTATGCTGATGATAATGATAAAGATGATGATAATGATGATGATGATGATGATGATGATAATGATAATGATGATGATAATGATAATGATGATGATGATAATTATAAGGATAATGATCACAATAATGATGATGAAGACAATGATGATGATAATGACGATTATGACAATAATAACAAGTTTAAAAGTAATGATGATAATGATGATGATAATACTGATGATGATGATAATGATGATGATGAAAATGATGATGATGATGATGATGATGATAGGGATGATTATGATGATGATGATGATAATGATGATAATAATGATGATAATAATGATAATAATAATGATAATAACGATGATGACGACAACGATGATAATGACGACGTTAACGATGATGACGATAATGACAATGATAATGATGATAATGACGATGATAATGAAGATTATGATAATAATAGTGACAATAATAATGATGACGACGACAACAACGACGACGACGATGACGATGACAACGATAATGACAATCATGACGATGACAATGACGACGATGATAATGATGATGATTATGATAATGATAAAGATAATAATGATAATGAAGATGATGATGATGACAGTAATAATAGAAATGACGATGATAACATTGATAATGATAATGTTTATAATGATTATGATGATAAAGACGATGGTGATGACAATGAAGATGATGATGATGACGGTGATAATAATGATAATTATAATGGTATTGAAAACAATAAAAATTATAATGACGATGATGACGATAATGACGATATTAATAATTATTGAGATAATGAAAAAACTAATATTAATGATAATAATAATAATAATGATAATAATGATAATAATGACGATCATGACAGTAATAACGACAATAATAAGGATTATGAGGTTTATAACAATTATAACAATCATGATGCTACTGAGGATTATTATAATGATGATGATAATAATTATGATAATCACGATACTGACAATGATAACAATGATGACGATGATAACAATAATGGCATTTATGTCGATAATAATAAATATGATGATAATGATAATAATAATGATGATGATAATTATAATCATAATGAAGATGATAATAATGATGATAATAATTGTGATATTGATAAAAATAATGATGATGATAATGATAATAATGATAATGATAATAATAATGATGATAATGATGATAATAATAATAATGATAATGATGATGATGATGATGATGACGATCATGACAGTAATGACGACAATGATGAGGATTATGACGTTTATGAAAATAATGACGATCAGAATGCTAATGAGTATGATGATCATAATTATGATAATACTAATAATAATCACAATAATGACGATGATAACGATGATGACGATGATGACGATAATGGCAAATATGATGATAATGAGAGTTAAAATGATAAGGATAATTATAATGATGATGATAATGATGATGATGATAACAATGATGATGATAATAATGACGATAATAATAATTATGACAATAATGACAATAATAACGACGATGACGACGAAAATGACAATGTTCACGATAATAACAATTCTAAAAATAATGATGACGTCAACAACGACGACGACGATGACGACGACAACGTTTACGATGACGACAATGAGGACGACGCCAATGTCGAGAATTATGACCATACGACAATAATGACGATCATGACGCTTATGACAATAATGACAATTATGAAGATAATTACAAAAATAATAATAATGAAGATGATAATGATGATGATGATAATGATAATGATAATAATAATAAAAAAGATAATGATGATTATGATGATAATGATAATAATAATAATGATAATGATGATGTTTATTATGATTCTAATGATGATGATAAAGATGATGATGATAATGATGATAATAATAATAATGATAACGACTACGGAGATGATAACGATGACAACTATGATGATTATAATGATAATGACGATGATGATAATGATGATAATAACAATAATGATAATGATGACAATGATAAAGATGATGATAATAATAATAATGATGATGATACTAATAATGATGATGACGACGACGACAACGCCGACGACGATGACGATAAAAACGATGATGGGAATCATGACAAACATGGTGACGATGACAATGACGATCATGATAATGATGATGATAACAATGATGATAATGATGATGATGATAATAATAATGATAATAATAATGATAATAATAATAATGATAATGAAAATGATAATAATGTTAGTAATAATAATAATTATGATACTGATAATGATGATGATGATAAGAATAATGATGGTAATGCTAATAATGATAATAATAATGATGATAATAATAATGATAATTATGATACTGATGATGATGATGATAATTATGATGATAATAATTATAATAATGATAATGATGATAATAATAACGACTATGAATGTGATAACAATGATTATGATAATAATGATAATGATAATAACGGTGATGATGATGATGATAATAATGATAAGAAAAATTATGCTAAAGACGATGAAAACGATGATAACAATAATGATAGTAAAAATGATGATGATAAAGATAATGATGATAATAATGATAATAATGATAAAATTAAAATGATAATAATAATAGAGATAACGACTACGACGAAAATAGTGATGATATCGATGATAATGATAATGATAATGACGTGACGATAATGATAATAATAACAATAATAATGATGATGACGATGATAACGATGATAACGATAATAATGATGATGATGATAATGATAATAATTATATTAATAATGATGAAAATGACGATGATAACAATGTTGACGATAATGACGACATTGACGACGATGATGACGATGATGATTATGACAATGATAATAATAATAATAATAATAATAATAATAATAATAACGACGACGACAACGACGACGATGATGACGATGCCAACGATGATTTGATATATGACGAACATGATGACGATGACAATGATGACGATAATGATAATGATAATAATAATAATGATGATGATGATAAAGATGATGATGAAGATGATGATAATGATGATGATGAGGATAATAATGACAATTATAAAGATAGTAAAAGAAATGATGACAATTATAATAATAATGATGATAATGATGATAATAATTATAATAATAATGATAATCATGTCGGTATTAACGACAATAATAAGGATCATGACATTTATGACAATAATAACAATCATAATGGTTATAAGGATAATAATGATGATAATAATAATGATAATGATAACAATAACGACGATGATAGAGATAATGACGATATTGACGATAATGGTAATTATAATTATAATAATAGTTATAATGATGATAAGGGTCATAATAATGAGAATGATAATGATAATGAAGATGATGCTGATGATAATGATAACAATAATAATAATGATGATGATGATGATGATTATGATAATGATGATGATGATTATAACGATGATAATGATGTTGATATTATGATGATAATGATGATGATGATGATGATGATAAGGATGATGATGATGCTGATGATGATGATAATGATAAAGATAATAATGATAATGACGATAAAAACGATGATAACAATAATGATAGTAAAAATGATGATGATAAAGATGATGATAATGATGATGATAATAACAATAAGAATGATAATGATAATGATAATAGAGATAACGACTACGATAAAAGTAATGATAATATTGATGATAATAATAATGATAATGACGGGATGATAATGATAATAATAACAATAATAATGATGATGACGATGATAACGATGATGACGATAATAATGTTGATGATAATAATGATGATAATTATATTAATAATGATGGAAATGATGATGATAACAATGTTGACGATAATGACGACATTAACGACGATGATGACGATGATGATTATGACAATGATAATAATAATAATAATAATAATAATAATAATAATAATAATCATAATAATAATGACAATGACGACAACGACGACGATGATGACGATGACAACCATGATGTGATATATGACGAACATGATGACGATGAGAATGACAACGATAATGATAATAATAATAATTATAATAATGATGATAATAATAAAGATGATGATAATGATGATGATGATGATGATGATGATGATGATGATAAAGACAATTATAAAGATAGTAAAAGAAATGATGACAATGATAATAATCATGATGATAATGATGATAATAATGATAATAATGATGATAATCATGTCGGTATTAACGACAATAATAAGGATCATGACATTTATGACAATAATAACAATCATAATGGTTATGAGAATGATAATGATGATAATAATAATGATGATGATAACAATAATGACGATGATAGAAATAATGACGATATTGACAATAATGGTAATTTTAATTATAATAATAGTTATAATGATGATAAGGGCAATAATAATAAGAATGATAATGATAATGAAGATGATGCTGATGATGATGATAATAATAATAATAATGATGATGATGATGATGATGATGATGATGATAATGATGATGATGATTATAACGATGATAATGATAATGATATTATGATGATGATGATGATGATGATAATGATGAAAAGGATGATAATGATGATGATGATGATAATAATGATACTAACAATAATAATGATAATAAAGATAAAAATGATAATGATGATGATGTTGACGACAACAACGATGACGACGGCGATCACAACGAAGATATTAATGAAAATTATGACGATTATAACAATTATGACTATCATGACGGTAATGACGATGATGATGACGATGATGATGATGATAATGATAATAATGAAGATAATGATATTGATGATAACGATGATGACAATAATATTGATGATAATGATCATAATAATGATAATGATAGTAATGATGATGATGATATTAGTAAGGATGATAATGATAATGTTAATAATTATAATAATAATGATAACAATAAAAGTAATAATGACTACGATGATTTTGATGACGATAATAACGATTATGACAATGATAACGTTAATAATAACGACGAAGACAACATAAGGGACGACGACAAGTTAGATGACGACGACGACGATTATAAGAAGAATGACGATTATAACGATAATGACGATTATGCCATTAATAGCGATGATGATGACGTTAATTATGATAATGACAATAATTACGGTAATGACAATGATGACAAGGATAATAATAATGATTATAACGATTATGACGATGATGACTACTTAGACGATAATGACGATGATGTTGAAAATGTTAATAATAATAATAAAAACGATGAAGATAATAATTCTATTGTCAATAGTGATAATGATAATGATGATAATGATAATGATAATCATTTTACTGATTAATCTGATGATGATAATGAAGTTTATAATGACAATGTTAATGATGATGACAATAATGAGGATGATGGTGATGATAACGACTATGACGATGATGACTATGATAACTATGATGTTGATGATAATGATGATAACGATAAAGAAGATGATGCTATTGATAATGATGTTAATGATGATAATTATTAGGTTACTTGTTATGATGATTATAATAATAATGAAGTTTATGATGACAATAATGATGATCATGACAATAATGATTATGATAACGATGATACTGATGATGACAATAATGACGATGATGTCGTTATAATAATGACGATAATAAAGATATTTGTGATAATAATGATAATAAAAATAATGAAAATGATTATAATTATGATAATCATGCTCCTGATAATAATGATAACGATGATAATGATAATGATGATGATAAGAATGATAATGATGATTATAATACTGATGATAACAATAATAATGATGATACCAACTATAATAATAATGACGATGATACCGATAATAACGACGATAGTGACGATGATAACGACGATGACGACAACACTGATGACGACAATGGCAATGATGACGACGGCGATGATGAAAATTACGACAATTACGACAATAATGATGATCATGACGATAGTAATAATAGTAATAATGATGATGATGACGATGATGATAATGTTGACAATAATGATGATGATAACGATGATGACGATGATGACTTCGTTGACGATGATAACGATGATGACAATGATGTCAATGATAATGATGATAGCGATAAAGATGATGATACTATTGATAAAGGTGATAATAATGATAATAATTATGATACTGAATGTGATGATGATTATGATGATAATGATGATTATCATGTAACTGATTATGATGATAATGATGATAAAGTTTTTGATGACAATGATGATAATTATGACAATAATGATGATGATAACTATGATGACGATGATGACGACACTAAAGATGATGACAATTATGACGATTATGTAGATAATAATAATGATAATAATGAAGATAATAATGATAATGATGATAACGATGAAGATAATGATGCTATTGATAAAGATGTTAATAATGATGATAATGATAAAGTTTATGATGACAATAATAATAATGATGACAATAATGATAATGTTAACAATCATGCCGATGATGACGACGATGACGTTGATGAGGATAATGACGATAATGTCGATAATAACAATAATGATAATGAAGATATTGACGATAATGATGATATTAATAATTATGATGATGACGATGATGATAATGATATCGATAATGACGATTATGACGATATTGACAATTATGACGATAATAATAGTAATGTTGATAATGATAATAATAATAATAATGATGATGATTATGATGATGATGATGATGATGATGATGATGATGATATTATTAATGATGATAGGTATGACGACAACGACGATGACGATGGAAACGATAATGACAATCTTAACAGTGATGACAATAATGACGAGGATGATAATAATAATAATAACGATGATGACGATACTGATGTTAATAATCATGATAATGATGACGATGATGATTATGATAACGATGATGACGATTATAACGATGATGACGATGATGACGACGATGACGACGAAGATAACGATAATGACAATGATGACGATAATAACAATGATGACAATAATAATAATGATGATGATGATGATAATAATGTTGAAAATAATGATAATAATAATGATTATAATAATGATGATAATGATGATGATAATTATAATACTGATGATGATGATAATGATAATGATGATGATGATGATTATGATAATGTTGATGATAATGATAACGATAATGATGATAATAATAATGATGACGATGATGACGTAGATGACGACTATGACGACAATGATGACGATAAAAACAATGATGACGATAATAACGATGGTAACGATGATGATGATAATGATGATGACGATGATGATGATTATAATAACGATAATAATAATAATGACGATGATCACAATGATGACAATAATAATAATGATGATAATAATGATAATAATAATAATTATAACGACAACGACGATTATAACGATGATAATGATGATGATAATAATGATGATGACAATGATTATAATGATGATGATAACAATAATAATGATAATGACAATAATGACGATGATGACGATGATGACGATAATAACGACGATGACGACGATGATGACGATGATAAAAATAATAACGATAGTAACTATAATGACGAAAATAAATATGATAATGATAATGATGACGATGATCACGATGATGACAATAATAATAATGATGATGATGATGATGATGATGATAATGATAATAATAATGATAACAATAATGATGTTAATTATGACGACAACGACGGAAATAACGATGATAACGATGATGATAATAATGATGATGACAATAATTATAATGATGATAATAACAATAATAATGATAATGACAATGATATTGATTTTAACGATGATTACGATGATGACAACGTTGACGATAATGACGATGATAACAATGATGTTGATGATAATGACAATAATGGCGATAATGATGATGATAATGATAATAATAATAATGATAATGATGATGACGACAATAATAATGGTAACAGCAATGTTGGTGAAGACGATGATAACAATGATGACAATGGTGAGGACTTTGATGACGATGATGACGATAATGGTAATGGCAATGATAATAATAATGATAATAAAAATAATGACGATGACGACAACGACAACGACGATGACGATGACAACGATAATTAGAATTATGACGAACATGGAGACGATCACAATGACGACGATGATAATGATGATGATGATGATGATAATAATTATGATGATGATAATGATGATGATGATGATGATAATGATAATACTGATAAAGATTATGATGATAATAATGATAATGATAATAACGATGATGTTGATGATGATGATAATAATGATAATAATGATAATAATGATGTGAATGATAATAATAATAATGATTATGATAATGTTAATAATGATAATGATTATGATGGTATCGATAACAATAATTATGATGACAATGATAACGATACTGACAACAATAACATCTATATAGAAAATAAAAGAAATGATGATATTGATAATGATAATAATGATGATAATAATGATGATGATGATAATAATGAAAATAATAATGATGATGATAATGATAATAATGATAATATTAATAATGATGATGATGATAATGATAACTATGCTGATGATGATGATGATGTTGATGATGATAATAATGATGATAATAATAATGATAATGACGATGATGACGACAACGATGATAATGACGACGTTAACGATGATGACGATGATGACAATGATGTTAATAATCATTACGATGATAATGAACATAATGATAATAATAGTGATGCTAAAAATAATGATGATGAAAGTGATGATAATTATTATGATACTGATGACGATGGTAATTATAATGATTAGGATAATAATGATAAAGATAATAATGATAGAAATAATAATGATAATGAGGATGATTATTATGATTCTTACGATGATGACGATGATGACGAGGATGACGATAATGACGATAATGACGATAATGTCGATAATTATAATAATGATGATGAAGATATTGTTAATAATGATAATGATAATTATGATGACGATGATAATGATGATGATAGTAGGAATGATAATGATGGTCATAATAATAGAGATAACAATAATAGTGATGATGACGACGATAATGATGATGACGATAATCACGATAATGACGACGAGAACGACGATGATGACGACGATTACGACGAAAACGACGACAACAACGGCGATGATGACGACGACGATGATGAAAATTACGACGATTATGACAATACTGACGATCATGACGATAATGATGATAATAATAATGATGATGATAACAATGATGATAATGTTGACAATAATGATAATGATAACGATGATAATGATAATGACGACGTTGACGATAATGACGATGATGACAATGATGTCGATGGTAATGATGATAACAATGAAGATAATAATTCTATTAATTATGATAATAATAATGATAATAAGTATGATACTGAATGTGATGATAATTATAATCATGATGATGATAATGAGAATAATGACAATAATAACGGTAATGACGATAATGATAATAATAAAAATGATGATAATGACAATATTGATAATGATGACAATAATCAAGATAATAACAATAATGCCGATAATGTCGATAATAATAATGATCATAATAAAAATAATAATCATAATAATAATAAAGATAATAATGTATATGTCAGTAATATTGGAAAGTCAATCATGAGAATGATTACATTAATAATAATAATGATGATAATTGATAATGATACTGATAATGATGATGATGATAATTATAATACTCGTGATGATGATGATGACGATGATGATAATGATGATGATGATGATAATGATAATGATGAAGATGTTGATGATGATAATAATGATGATGATGATAATAATCATAATAATTATGATACTGATGTTAATAATGACAATGATGAGGATGATGATGATGACGATAATAATGATAATAATGATGATGACAATGATAACAATAATGATGGTAATCCCGATAATGACAATAATGACGATAATGACGATGATTACGACGATGATGACGATGATAACAATAATGACGATGATGACGATATTAACGATAATGACGATAATAATAATAATAAAACTGATGATAATGACGATGACGATAATAATAATAATGATGAAGATGACGACGATGATGACGACGACGACGATGACAACGACTCTGATGACGGTAATAACGACGACGACGATGATGAGAATGACGACGATTATGACAATAATGACGATCATGACAGTTATAACGATGATGATGATGATGATGATACTGATATTAATGGAAATGATAAGAACGACGATGATATTAATAATGATAATAACAATAATAGTAATAATGACGATGATGACAATGATAACTATAGTGACGATAATGACAACGATAACAATGATGATGACAATGATGACAATGATGACGATGATGACGATAAAGACGATAATGATAATAAAAGGGATAATGATGATGACGATGACGATAATGATGACAATAATGATAATGATAACGATGGTAAGGATGATGACGACGTTTACGATGATGACTATAATGACGATAATGTCGATGAAAATGAAAATAACGATAAAGATAATGATGCTATTGATAATGATGTTGATGCTGATACTAATTATGTTACTGGTTATGATAATGATGATGATGATGAAGTAAATGATGACAACAATGATGACGATGATAATACTGATTATGATAACGATGATGACAATGATGATAACGATGACGATGATATCGATGATGTCGATAATAATAATGATGATTATAATGATAATAATGAAAATGATAATAATAATCATAATAATTATAATACTAATGATGATGATGCAAATGATGATGATAATGATGATGAAAAAGATAATGATAATAGTAATGATGATAATAATAGTTTTAATGATAATTAAAATACTGATAATGATAATGATGATGGAGATAATAATAATAATGATGATCATAATAAAAATAATGATGATAATAATGATGATAATTATAATACTAATAATGATGATGATGATGATAATAATAATAATAATGATGATAATGTTAAAAATGATAATGATTATAATGATGATGATGACAATGATAATGATGATGATGATAATAATAAAAACGTTGATGATTATAATAATGATGATAACGATAATAATAATAATGACGATGATGACGATAATGACGATGATGACGATAATGATGACGAAGACAATAAAAACGATAATGACAATGATGATGATAATAATAATGATAATTATGACACTGATGATAATAATGACGATAATAATAATTATAATGATAATAACAATAATTATAATGATGACGATCATGCTGGTAATGACGACGATAATAAAGATCCTGACGTTTTTGGCAATAATATAGATCATGACCGTAATAAGGATGATAAAGATAAAGATCAAAATAATAATAATGACAATAATGACGATGATACAAATGATAACGATGCTGACGATAATGGCAATTATGACAATAATAATGGTTATAATGATAGTAAAAATTATAATAATGATAATGACTATGATAATGCTAACAATAATAATAATAATAACTATGAAAATAATGTTGACGATGATGACGATAATAACGACGATGATGACGATAATAACAATGGTTAAGATAATAACAATTATAAAAATACTGATAACGACAATGACAACAACGACGACGACGGCGATAACGTTGACGACAAAGGCGATGAGGACGACGACAATGATAAGCATTATGACCATACGACAATAATGACGATCATGACGGTAATGACAATAATGATGACGATTATGTGATGATGATGCTGATAATGATGATAACAATAATAAATACATGTATGATGATAACAATAATAATAATCATGATAATAATGACAATGATGACGATAATAACGATGATGACGATAATGACGATAATAACGATAATGACGATAATATTGATTATAAAAATGATGATAATGACGATGATGATGATGATGACAATAATAAAGATAATAACGATGATGACGATTATGTCGATAATAATGATGTTAACGACGAAGATAATGATGTCATCGATGATGATAATAATAATAATGATAATTATGGTACTAATTATGATGATGATGATGATAAAGTTCATGATGACAATGATAATAATGATGCCAATAAAGATGATGACACTAATAATGACAATAATAACGACGATGCCGATGATTACGATAATGACAATCATGTTGATAATAATAATCATAATGATAAAAAAAATAATAATACTAATGATGACAATAGTAATAATAATAATAATAATGTTATATATGATAACAATAATGATGATGATGACGATGATGATGATAATGATGATGATGATGATGATGATAATAATGATAAAAATGTTGATAATAATAAAAATAATGATAACAATGATAATAATAATGATGATAATGACGATGATAACAATAATGACGATAATAACGACGATGACGATAGTATTAATAATGACGATAATGATAATGATAATAGTGATAATGCTGACAATGATGATAATGATGTTAATAATGATGATAAAAACGATGATAACAATAATAAGGATGATGACAATGAAGACGATGATGACAATAATGACAATTATATAGTTAATAAAAGAAATGATAATAATAATAACGATAATAATGATGATGATGATGATGATAATAACGATAATAATAATAATGATGATGGTAATGATGATAATATTAATGATGATGATGATAATGATGATAATGATGCTGGTGATGATGATGATGTTAATAATAAAAATAATGATGATGATAATTATAATGATGATAATTACAATAATGATGATAAAGATGATAATGACGATAATGACGATTATGACAATAATAGCGATGGTAAAAATAATAATGATAATGATGATAATAATGATAATGATGATGATGATGATGATAATTATAATAACGATGATGACAATGATGTCGAAGATGACGATAATGACGATGATGACGATGATGTCGATAATAATAATATTAACGATAAAGATAATGATGCTATTGATAATAATAATAATGATGATGATAATTATGTTACTGGTTATGATGATGATAATGATAAATTTTATGATGACAACGATAACGATGATGCCAAAAATGATGATGATACTGATGATGACAATAATGACGACGATGCCAATGATCACGATGATGACAATAATGTCGATAATATTAATGATAATGATAAAGACAATTATGATGATGATTATGATTATAGTGATGATAATGATTATAATAATGATAACATTAATGATGATGATGACGATGATGACAATAATGACGAAATTGACAAGTATGACGATAATAATGGTATTGATGATAATAATGATGAAAAAAATGATAACGATGATGATTATTATTATGATGATGATGATTATAAGGATGATGATGATGATGATAATAATGATGAAAATGATAATGATAATGATGATAATAATAATGGTGATCCTAATAATAATTATCATAATACTTATAATGATAATAATAATGATGATAATGATAATAAAGATAATGATAATGATCAGAATAATAATTAAAATGATGATAATGATGATGATTAATATGATTTTAATGATGATAATGATAAAACTGATGAATAATAATGATGATTATAATAATAATAACGACGACGAAGATGATAACGATAAAAACGTTCATGATAATAATAATAATGACAATGATGATAATGATGATAATAACAATAATGATGATGATAATGATAATAACGATGATAGCGATAATAATGATGATGATGATGATGATAATATTGATAACAATAATAATATTAAAGACGATGATAACTTTGATGACAATCATAACGATTTTGACGACGATAATGACGATGATAGTGTTAATGATAATGATGATAATGACGATGATAATGATGACAGTGATGATAATGATAATGATGATGATACTGATGATATAAATGATGTTGATGATAATGATAATAATCATAATGATGATGACGATAACGACGATGATGACGATGATGACGACAAAGATGACAATAAAGACGATTATCACAATAATGACAATAATAACGATAACGTTGATAATAATAATGATAATAATAATGATGATGACGAAGATGACGACGATGACGATAATAAAGATGATGACGATGATGTCGATAGTAATAATGATAATAATTAGAATAAGGATGATAAAAATGATTATGATGATAATGCTGATAATGATAATAAGGATAATTATGATACTGGTAATGATGATAATGACAATACTAATTATGATGATGATAATGATGATAATAATGATGATAATGATGATGATAATAATAATAATAATTATAACGACTACGACGATAATACCGATAATAGCAATGAGGATTATAATAATAATGACAATAATTATGATGTTGATAACGATAATGATGATGATAACGATGATAACGATGATGACGATAACAATGAAAATGATAATGATAACGATAATGATGATAATAATGATGAGCACGATGATGACGATGATAACGATGATGACGATAATGACGATGATGACGATTATGTCGATAATAATAATGATAAAAATTAAGATAATAATAATAATAATGATAATAATCATGATAACGATAGTAATAATAAAAACAAGAAGAATGATACTGGTGATGATGATGATTATAACGATGATAATGATGATAATAATAATGATGATGATGATGATGACGACGACAATAACGATAATGATAACAATAATAATGATGATAACAATGATGACAATAATGACGATAATGATGATTATGACAATAATAATAGTTATGATACTAATGATGATGATAATGATGATAAGGATGATAATGATGAAGATGATAATGATGATGAGAACGATTATGATAATAATGATAATAATGATAATGATGATGATGATAATGATTATGATGATAATAACAATGATAATGACGATGATGACGACGTCGATGACAATGACGACGTTGACGATGATGACGATGATGACAATGATGTCGATGATAATGTCGAAGATAATGAAGATTATGATAATAATGATAATGATAATAATAATTATGATAAAAGTGATAATAGTCATTATAATACTGATAACAATGGTAAAGATGATGATGAAGATAATGATGATAATGATAATGATGATAGTTATAATACTGATAATGATGATTATTATGATTTTTAAAAATGTAGATGATAATGACGATAATAATCATGATAACGATGATGACGATGATGTTAAAGATGACGATAATGACGATGATGACAATAATAGCTATAATAATGATAATGATTAAGATATTGATAATAATGATGATGATAATAATAATGATAGTAAAAATAATCATCATAATTATGATACTCATGATAATAATGACGATGATGATGATGATAATAACTATGATGACGACGTTGACGATAATGATGACGTTGACAATAATGACGATAATGACAATGATGTCAATGATGTTGACGATAATAATGAAGATAATAATGAAAATGATGAAGATGTTAATGATGATGATAATAATCATGATAATTATGATGATAATAATAAAAATAATGATGATAATAACGAAAATGATGAAAATGATTATGATTATGATGATGATAATAATGATGATGACAATCATAACAATAATGATGGTAATCCCGATAATGACAATAATGACGATAATGACGATGATTACGACGATGATGACGATGATAACAATAATGACGATGATGACGATATTAACGATAATGACGATAATAATAATAATAAAAATGATGATAATGACGATGACGATAATAATAATAATAATGAAGATGATAACGATGATGACGATGATGTTAATAATAATGATGTTAACAATGAAGATAATAATGCAATTGGTGGTAATAATAATAAAAATAATAATTATGTTACTGGATCTATTATATATTATGTTACTATCATGATAATGATAATGAAAACAATAATGGTGATGACGGTGACGATTATAATAATGAAGTTGATAACGATAATCACGTAGATGACGACGATGATGACGACGACGACGACGATAACGACTCTGATGACGGTAATAACGACGACGACGATGATGAGAATGACGACGATTATGACAATAATGACGATTATGACAGTTATGACGATGATGATAATGATGATGATACTGATATTAATGATAATGATAAGAACGACGATGATATTAATAATGATAATAACAATAATAGTTATAATGACGATGATGACAATGATAACTATAGTGACGATAATGACGACGATAACAATGATGATGACAATGATGACAATGATGACATTGATGACAATAATGACGATAATGATAATAAAAGGGATAATGATGATGACGATGACGATAATGATGACAATAATGATGATGATAACGATGGTAAGGATGATGACGACGTTTACGATGATGACTATAATGACGATAATGTCGATGAAAATGAAAATAACGATAAAGATAATGATGCTATTGATAATGATGATGATGCTGATACTAATTATGTTACTGGTTATGATAATGATGATGATGATGAAGTAAATGATGACAATTATGATGACGATGACAATACTGATTATGATAACGATGATGACAATGATGATAACGATGACGATGATATCGATAATAATGTCGAAGATAATGAAGATTATGATAAAAATGATAATGATAATAATAATTAGGATAAAAGTGATAATAATCATTATAATACTGATAACAATGGTAAAGATGATGATGAAGATAATGATGATAATGATAATGATGATAGTTATAATACTGATAATGATAATCATTATGATTTTTAAAAATGATAATGATAATGACAATAATAATCATGATAACGATGATGACGATGATGTTAAAGATGACGATAATGACGATGATGGCAATAATAGCTATAATAATGATAATGATAAAAATATTGATAATAATGATGATGATAATAATAATGATAATAAAAATAATTATAATAATTATGATACTCATGATAATAATGACGATGATGATGATGATAATAACTATGATGACGACGTTGACGATAATAATGATAATAACGATGATAACATTAATGATGATGATGACGATAATGACAATAATGACGAAATTGACAATGATGACAATAATAACGGTATTGATGATATTGATGATGATAACAATAACGATAATGATTATGATGATGATGATGATGATAAGGATGATGATGATGATGATGTCAATGATGATGACAATAATAATGAAGATAATAATGAAAATGATGATCATGATAATGAAAATAGTGATAGTAATGATAATTATTATAATACTAATGATGATAATGATGATAATAATAATAATAAAGATGATGATGGTGATAATGATAGTAAAAATAATAATAATGATGATGATTATCATGATTCTAATAATGATAATGATGATGATGATCATGATAATGATAACAATGATTATAATAATAATAACGACTACAAAAATGATAACGATGATATCATTAATGATAATAATGATAATGACGATGATAATAATGATGATGATAACAATAATGATGATGATAACGATAATAACGATGATAACGATAATAATGATGATGATAATGATAATGATAATAATAACGATAATGATTTAATGACGATGATAACATTAATGACAATCAAAACAATTTTGACAACGATAATGACGATAATAATGACAATGATGCTGATAATATTGACGATGATAATGATGATAGTGATGATGATAATGATGATGATACGAATGATAAATATGATGTTGATAATAATGATGATAATTATAATGATGATGACGATAATGACGATGATGACGATGAGGATAATAATAAGGATGACGATAATTATAAAGTTAATAACGATAATAATAATGATGACGATGGTAACAATACTGACGATAACAATAATAATGATAATAATAACGATGATAATGTTAATGATGATGATAACGATGATGACAATGATGACGACAATGACAATAATGACGATAATGACAATGATGTCGATAATAATAATAATTAAAATCAAAATAATAATGATGATAATAATAATAATAATGATTATGATAATAAAAATGATAATAATCATGATACAGGTGATGATGATGATGATAATGATAATGATGTTAATGATAATGATGACGATGATGATGATGATGATGACAATAATGATGATAATAACAATAATGGTGATAATAACAATGATAACAATAATAACGATATTAATAATTATGACAATAATAATAGTTATAATACTAATGATGATGATAATGATGATCATGATAATAAAAATAATCATTATAATGATACTGGTGATGATGATAAATATTATAATGATGATGATAATGATGATATCGATGATTATGATGACGACAATGATAATGATGAAAACAATAAAAACGATAATAACAATGATGACAATAATGACGATATTGATGATTATGACTATAATAATAGTTATAATACTAATAATAATGAAAATAATGATGATGATAATGATGATAATGATGATAATAATAATAACAATAAAGTTGATGATTTACATAATGATAGAGATGATATTAATAAAAATGATAATTATAATAATGATGATGATGACGATGATGACGATAATGACGATGTTGATTACGATGACGACAATGATAATGATGATAATGATGATGATGATAATGATAATGATAACAATAATGATGATGATGTTGGTTATAATAATGATGATGATAATGATGAAGATTATGATAATAATGATATTAATAATAAGAATAATGATAATGTTGATGATTATGATAATAATTATAAAAATGATTATGATGATAATAATGAAAATAATGATGATAATGATAATGATGATAAAGATGATGATAAAAATAATAATAATTATGATGTTCATGATGATGATAATGATAATGATGATAATAATGATAATAATAATAATTATAATGGTGATGATAACAATAATAATGATAATGACGACGATGACGATATTGAAAAAAATGAAGATTATAAAGATAATGAAAGAAATAATGATAATGATAGAAGTTATGATGATGATGATAATAATAATTATGATCATCATAATGATGATGACAATAATGACGATTATGACGATGATAACGACAAAGATGACAATAATGACGATAATCACAATAATGACGATAATAACGATTATGTTGATAATGATAATGATAATAATAATAATGATGACAATGATGATGACGATGACGATAATTACGATGATGACAATGATATCGACAGTAATAATGATAATAATTAAGATAGTGATAATAAAAATAATGATAATAATAATGATAATAATAATAAGGATAATTATGATACTGGTGATGATGATAATGATAATAATAATTATGATGATTATGATGATTATGATAAAAATAATGATGATAGTAATGATGATGATACTAATGATGATAATGATGATGATAATGATGTTGATAATGATAATAATGATGATGACGATGATAGTAATAATGATGATGATAACAATGATGACGATGACGACGACAATGACGATAATGACAATGATGACGATAATGTCAATAATACTAATAATAGAAATTAAGATAATGATGATAACAATGATGATAATGATGATAATGATAATAATAATGATAATTATAATGATACTGGTAATGATGATGATTATTATAATGATGATGATAATGATGATAATAATAATGATGACAATAATGACAATAATGACGATAATAACGATAATGTTGATAATGATAATGATAATAATAATGATGCTCACGATAATGAAGACGATGACGATAATAAAGATGATGACGATGATTTTGATAGTAATAATGATAATAATTAAGATAATAATGATAAAAATAAAGTGATAATAATAATGATAATATTAATAAGGATAATTATGACACTGGAGATGATAATAATGATGATAATAATTATGTTGATGATAATAATGATAATAATAATAATTATGATAATGATAATAATTATAATAGTAATAATAACGAATACGACGATAATAACGATATTAACGGTGAGGATAATAATAATGATGACGATAATAGTGATGTTGATAACGATAATGATAATAATGACAATAATAACGATGATGACGATAACAAAGATAATATTAATAATGACGATGATAATGATAATAATGATGATAACGATAATAACGATGATGACGATGATGACGATAATGACGATAACGACAATGATGTCAATAATAATAATAAATAAAATTGAGATAATAATAATAATAATGATAATAATGATTATGATAATAAAAATGATAATAATAATGATACAGGTGATAATGATGATGATAATGATAATGATGATAATAATAATGATGACGATAATGATGATAATGATGACAATAATGATGATAATAACAATAATGGTGATAATAACAATGATGACAATAATGACAATGATAATAATAATGACAATAATAATAGTTATAATACTAATAATGATGATAATGATGATGATGATAATAAAAATAATCATTATAATGATACTGGTGATGATGATGAATATTATTATGATGATGATAATGATGATAATGATAATTATGATGACGACAATGATGATGGAAAAAACAATAATGACGATGATAACAATGATGACAATAATGACGGTATTATTGATTATGACTATAATAATAGTTATAATACTGATAATAATGATAATATTGATAATGATGATGATGATAATGATGATGATAATAATAACAATGATGTTGATGATTACTATAATGATAATGATGATATTGATAAAAATGATGATGATAATAATGATGATGATGACGATGATGACGATACTGACAATGTTGATTACGATAATGACGATGATAATGATGATGATGATGATGATGATAATGATAATGATAACAATGATGATGATAATGACGGTTATAATGATGATGATGATAATGATAAAGATTATGATGATGATGATATTAATGATAAGAATAATGATAATTTTGATGATAATGATAATGATTATAATAATGATTATGATGATAATGATGAAAATAATGATGATGATGATAATAATAATAATGATTATGATAAAAATAATAACAATTATAATGTTTATGATAATGATAATGATGATGATGATAATAATGATAATAATAATAATTAAAATGGTGATATTAACAATAAAAATAATAATGACGACGATGACGATATTGTAAATGATTACAATTATAACGATAATAAAAGAAATAATAATAATGATAGAAGTAATGATGAAAATGATAATAATAATTATGATCATCATAATTATGATGACGATAATGACGATAATGACGATGATAACGACAAAGATGCCAATAATGACGATGATCACAATAAAGACGATAATAAATAAAATGTTGATAATAATAATGATAATAATAATAGTGATGACAATGATGATGACGATGACGATAATTACGATGATGACAATGATATCGAAAGTAATAATGATAATAATTAAGATAATGATGATAAAAATAATTATTATAATAATGATACTAATAATAAGGATAATTATGATATTGGTGATGATGATAATGATAATAATAATTATGATGATTATGATGGTTATGATAAAAATAATGATGGTAATAATGATGATGATACTAATGATGATAATGATGATGATAATGATGTTGATAATGATAATAATAATGATGACGATGATAGTGATAATAATGATGATAACAATAATGATGATGATAAAGACAATGACGATGATGACAATAATGAAAATAATGTCGATAATACTTATAATAGAAAATTAGGATAATGACGATAACAATAATGATAATGATGATAATGATAATAACAATAATGGTGATGATTAACATTATGATAATGATATTGATATAAATAATGATGATAATAATAATGATAATGACGATGATGATAATGACGATGGTGATGATGACGACGACAATAATGATAATGATAACAATAATGATGATGATAACAATGATAACAATAATGACGATAATCATGATTATGACAATAATAATAGTTATGATACTAATAACAATAATAACGACGATGATGACGACGTCGATGACAATGACGACGTTAACGATGATGACGATGATGACAATGATGTCGATGATTATGTCGAAGATAATGAAGATTATGATAATAATAATAATGATAATAATAATTATGATAATAGTGATAATAATTATTATGATACTGATAACAATGGTAAAGATGATAATGAAGATAATGATGATAATGATAATGATGATAGTTATAATAATGATAATGATGATGATTATTATGATTTTTAATAATGATAATGATGATGACAATAATATTTATGATAACGATAATAACGATGATGTTAAAGATGACGATAATGACGATGATGACGATAATAGCATTAATAATAATGATGATAAAGATATTGATCATAATAATGATAATAATAAAAATGATGATAAAAACAATCATAATAATTATGATACTCATGATAATAATGACGATAATGATGATGATTATGTCCATAATGACGACGTTAACGATAATGATGACATTGACGATAATGATGACGTTGACGATAATGACGATAATGAAAATTATGTCAATGATGATGACGATGATAATGAAAATAATAATGAAAATGATGATGATGTTAATGATGATGATAATAATCATAGTAATTATGATGATAATGATAAAAATAATAATGATCATAATGATGATGATGATGATGATGATAATGATGATGATGATAATAATGATGATGATGATAATGATAATGATGATCATAATGTTAATAATAACAATGATAATAATGATGACAATAATAATAACAATAACGATGATAACATTAATGATGATGATGACGATGATGACAATAATGACCAAATTGACAATGATGACAACAATAACCGTATTGATGATATTGATGATGATAATAATGATAACGATGATGATTATGATGATGATGATGATAATAAGGATGATGATGATGATGATGATAATTATGTAAATGATAATGATAATAATGATGATAATAATAACGATAATAACGATGATGACGACGTTGACGA
Source organism: Copidosoma floridanum (assembly GCF_036245765.1). Taxonomy (NCBI): domain Eukaryota; kingdom Metazoa; phylum Arthropoda; class Insecta; order Hymenoptera; family Encyrtidae; genus Copidosoma; species Copidosoma floridanum. The sequence continues at coordinate 7,073,375 of NW_028321901.1, read as the reverse complement.
TGATGACGATAATGACAATGATGTCAATGATGATGACAATAATAATTCAGATAAAAATGAAAATGATGATAATGATAATGATAATGGTGATAGTAATGATAATTATTATGATACTAATGATGATGATGATGATATTGATAATAATAATGATAATAATAACGATAATGATTTAATAACGATGATAACATTGATGACAATCAAAACGATTTTGACGACGATAATGACGATGATAATGACAATGATGTTGATAATATTGACGATGATAATGATGACAGTGATGATGATAATGATGATGCTACTGATAATAAAGATAATGTTGATGATTATGATGATAATTATAATGACGATGACGATAATGACGATAATGACGATGAGGATAATAATGATGCCGATAATTAAGAAGTTGATAACGATAATGATGATGATGACAATGATAACAATACTGACGATAACAATGATAATGATAATGGTAACGATGATAATGTTAATGATGATGATAACGATGATGACAATGATGACGATGATAACGATAATGACGATGATAACGATAATGTCGATAGTGATAATGATAAAAGTTAAAATAATGATGATAATAATTATAATAATGATGATTATGATAATAATAAGAAAAATAATAATAATAATAATGATACTGGTGATGATGATGATAATAATGATGATGATGATAATGATGATGATGACGATGATGATGATGATGATGATGACTATAATGATAATAATAACAATGATGACGATAATAACAATGATGACGACAAAGATGACAATAATGACGATGATCATAATAATGACGATAATAACGATAATGTTGAGAATGATAATGATAATAATAATGATAATCACGATGATGACAACGATGACGATAATAGAGATGAAGACGATGATTTCGATAGTAATAATAATAATAATCAAGATAATAATGATAAAAATTATAATGACAACAATGATGATAATAATAATAAGGATAATTAAGTTACTGGTGATGATAATGATGATGATAATAATTATAATGATGATAATAATGATAATAATAATAATTATAATAATGATAATAATTATAATAATAATAATAATAACGACTACGATGATAATAACGATATTAACAGTGAGGATAATAATAACGATGACGATAATAGTGATGTTAATAACGATAATGATAATGATGACAATAATAACGATGATGACGATGATGACAATAATGACGATGATGACAATGATGTCGATAATAATAATAATTTAAATTAAGATAATAATAATAATAGAAATGATAATAATTATTATGATAATAAAAATGATAATAATAATGATACAGGTGATGATGATGATGATAATAATAATGATGACGATAATAACAATGATGACGATAATGACGATATTAATGATTATGACTATAATAATAGTTATAATACTAATAATGATGATAATAATGATGATGATGATGATGATAATGATCATGATAATAATAACAATGATGTTGATGATTAACATAACGATGATGATGATATAATTAAAAATTATGATGATAATAATGATGATGATGACGTTGATAATGATAATGACGGTTATAATAATGACAATAATGATCAAGATTATAATGGTGATAATAATAATGTAGAGAATAATGATAATGTTGATGATGATGTGGGATAATATTGATGATTATGATGATAATGATAAAAATAATAATGATGATAATAATGATGATGATAATTATGATAAAAATAATAATAATGATGATGTTCATGATGATGATAATAATGATGATGATAATGATAATATTAATGATGATGATAATAGTGATGATAACAATAATAATAATAATGACGACGATGACGATATAGTAAATAATGACAATTATAAAAATAATAAAAGGAATAATGATAAGAATAATAGTTATGATAATGATAATAATGATGATAATGAAAATGAAGATAATGATGATGATGATGATTATGATAAGGATGATAATGATGATGATGACAATAATGATGATAATAATAAAAAAAATGATGATAATAATGATGATAATAATGGTGATGATAACAATAATAATGATAATGACGACGATGACAATATAGTAAATAACGACAATTATAAAGATCATGAGAGAAATGATGATAAGAATAATAGTTATGATAATGATAATAATTATGATGATAGGAATGATGATAATGATGATGATGATGATGATAAGGATGATGATAATGATGATGACAATAATAATGACAATGATGAAAATAATGATGATGATAATGATTATAATAATGATAATAATAATAACGTATACATTGATAATAACGATAATAACATTGAGGATAATAATAATGATAACGATAATTATGATGTTGGTAACGATAATGATGATGATGACGATAGCAATGTTAATAATAATGATGACGATGATGATGATAATGATGATCATAACGATGATGACGATGATAACGACAATGAAAATAATGACAATAATGACGATAATGTCGATAATATTAATAATAAAAATTAAGATAATGATGATAATAATGATAATAATAATGCTCATAGTAATAATAATAATAATTTTAATAATACTTGTGATAATGATAATGATTATGAAAATGATAATAATTATATTAATGATGATGATGATGATAAAAATAATAATGATGATAACAATAATGACGATAATAACAATGATGACAATAATGACGATAATGATGATTATGACAATAATAATAGTTATAATACTAATAATGATGATAATGACGATGATGACGATGATGACGATGATGACTACGATGACGACGATAATAATGACGATGATGATGAAGATGACAATGATGATAATGATTATAATGATGTTTATTATGATGATAATAATGATAAGAATAATAATAATGTTTATAATGATAATGATAATGTTAATAATAATTATAACAATAATGTGGATGATTAACATAATGATGATGATGATATTAAAAAAATTGATAATAATAATAATGATGATAATGACGATGATGACGATGTTTATGATGACTACAATGACGACAATGACGATGATAATTATAATGATGACAATGATGATGATGAAAACGGTTATAATGATTATAATGAAAATGATAAAGATCATGATGATGATGATAATGATAATGAGAACAATGATGATGTTAATAATGATGATGATAACAATAATGATAATTATGATGATAATGATAAGAATCATAACGACTACGGCGATAATAACGATAATAACAATGAGAATGATAATAATTATGACGATAATTATGATGTTGATAACGATAATAATGATAATGACGATGATAACGATGATGACAATAACAATGATAATAATCATAATGACGATAATGATAATAATGATGATGATAACGATGATGACGATGATGACGACAATGACGATCATGACAATAATGACGATAATGTCGATAATAAAAATAATAAAAATTAAGATAAAAATGATAACAATGATGATAATGATGATGATGATAATAGTAATGATAACTATAATGATACTAGTGGTGATGATGATGATAATGATAATAATGATTATGATGATGATGATGATGATGATGACGACAATAATGATAATGATAACAATAATGACGAAAATAACAATGATGACAATAATGACGATATAAATGATTCTGACAATAATAATAGTTATAATACTAATGATGATGATGATAATGATGATGATGATGATGATAAAGATGATGATAATAATAACAATGATGTTGATGATTAACATAATGATGATAATGATATTGATAAAAATAATCATGATAATAATGATAATGATGACGATGATGACGATAATGATGATAACAATAATAATAATAATAATGACGATGATGATAATAATGTTAATGATAACGATGATGACGATGATGACGACAATGACGATAATGACATTAATGACGATAATGTCGATAATAATAATATAAATTTAGATAATAATGACAACAATGATGATAATGATAATGATGATAGTAATAATAATAATTAAAATGATACTAGTAATGATAATGATTATTATAATGATGATGTTAATGATGATAATGATAATGATGATGACAACAATAATAATGATAACAATAATGACGATAATAACAATAATGACAATAATGACGATATTAATGATTCTGACAATAATAATAGTTATAATACTAATGATGATGATAATAATGATGATGATGATGATGATAATGATGATAATAATAATAACAATGATGTTAATAATTAACATAATGATGATGATGATATTAATAAAAATAATGATGATAATAATGATGATGATGACGATGATGACGATGATGACGATGATGACTACGATGACGACGATGATGATGATGATGATGATGATGATGATGAGAATAATAATAATAATAATAATAACAATGATGTTGATGATCAACATAATGATGATGATGATATTGATGAAAATGATGATGATAATAATGATGATAATGACGATGATGACGATGATGACGATGATGACTACGATGACGACGATAATAATGACGATGATGATGAAGATGACGATGATGATAATGATTATAATGATGTTTATTATGATGATAATAATGATAAGAATAATAATAATGTTTATAATGATAATGATAATGATAATGATAATAATAACAATAATGTTGATGATTAACATAATGGTGATAATGATATTGATAAAAATAATGATGATAATAATAATAATAATGACAATGATGACGATAATAAGGATACTGACTACAATGACGACGATGATAATGATGATAATGATGATGATAAAAATAATGATTATAATGATGTTTATGATGAAGATAATAATAATAAAAATAATAATAATGTTTATGATGATAATGATAATGATAATAATAATGATGATGATAATTATGATAAAATTAATAATAATGATAATGTTTATGATGATGATAATAATGATGACGATAATGATAATGATAATGATGATGATAATGGTGATGATAACAATAATAATGATAATGACGACGATGACGATAAAGTCAATAATGACAATTATAAAAATAATAAAAGGAATAATGATCAGAATAATAGTTATCATAATGATAATAATGATGATAATGAAAATAAAGATAATGATGATGATGATGATGATGATAAGGATGATGTTGATGATGATGACAATAATGATGATATTGATAAAAATAATGATGATAATAATGATGATAATAATGGTGATGATAATAATAATAATGATAATGACGACGATGACAATATAGTTAATAACGACAATTATAAAGATCATAAGAGAAATGATGATAAGAATAATAGTTATGATAATGATAATAATGATGATGATGGAAATAATGATAATGATGATGATGATGATGATAAGGATGATGATGATGATGACAATAATGATGATAATGATAAAAATAATGATGATGATAATGATGATGATAATGATAATAATAATAACGTATACAACGATAATAACGATAATAACAATGAGGATAATAATAATAATAACGATAATTATGATGTTGATAACAATAATAATGATGATGACGATGATAACGATGATGACGATAGCAATGTTAATAATAATGATGACGATGATGATGATAATGATGATAATAACGATGATGACGATGATAACGACAATGACAATAATGACAATGATGACAATAATGTCGATAATATTAATAAAAAAAATTAAGATAATGATGATAATAATGATAATAATAATGCTCATAGTAATAATAATAATAATTTAAATAATACTGGTGATGATGATAATGATTATGAAAATGATAATAATTATTTTAATGATGATGATGATAAAAATAATAATGATGATAACAATAATGACGATAATAACAATGATGACAATAATGACGATAATGATGATTATGACAATAATAATAGTTATAATACTAATAATGATGATAATGATGATGATGATGATGATAATAATAATAATAATGATAATAATAACAATGATGTTGATGATTAAGATAATGATGATGATAATATTGATGAAAATGATAATGATAATAATGATGATAATGACGATGATGACGATTATGACGATGATGACTACGATGACGACGATAATAATGACGATGATGATGAAGATGACGATGATGATAATGATTATAATGATGTTTATTATGATGATAATAATGATAAGAATAATAATAATGTTTATAATGATAATGATAATGTTAATGATAATTATAACAATAATGTGGATGATTAACATAATGATGATGATGATATTGATAAAAATAATGATGATTATAATAATGATGATGACGATGATGACGATGATAACGATACTGACTACGATGACGACGATAATGATGATGATAATGATGATGATGAAAATAATGATTATAATAATGTTTATGATGAAGATAATAATGATAAAAATAATAATAATGTTTATGATGATAATGATAATGATGATAATAATGATGATGATAATTATGATAAAATTAATAATAATGATGACGTTAATGATAATGATAATTATGATGATGATAATGATGATAATAATGATGATAATAATGGTGATGATAACAATAATAATGATAATGACGACGATGACGATGATGACGATAACATTGTTAATAATAATGATGACGATAATGATATAAATGATGATAATAACGATGATGACGATGATGACGACAATGACGATAATGACAATGATGACGATAATGTCGATAATATTCAATAATAGTCGATAAAAATTTAGATAATGATGATAATAATGATAATAATAATGATTATAATAATAATAATGATAATTATAATGATACTGGTGATGATAATGATGATTATGATAATGATAATAATCATAATAATGATGATAATGATGATAAAAATAATAATGATGATAACAATAATGACGATAATAACAAGGATAACAATAATGCCGATAATGATGATTATGACAATAATAATAGTTATAATACTAATGATGGTGATAATGATGATGATAATGATAATAATTATAATAATAATAATAACAATAATGTTGATGATTAACATAATGATGATAATGATATTAATGAAAATGATGATGATAATAATGATGATGATGACGATGATGACGATAATGACGATGATGACGATGATGAATACGATGACGACGATAATGATGATGATAATGATAATGATGACGATGATGATGATGATGACGGTTATAATAATAATGATAATAATATTAAAGATCATGATAATGATGATAATAATGATAATGATAATAATGATAACGAATACAACGATAATAACAATAATAACAATAATGATAATACTAATAAATACGATAATAATGATGTTGATAATGATGATGATGATAATGACGATAATAACGATGATAACGTTAACAATGATAATAATAATGATGGCGATGATGATGATAATGATGATGATAACGATGATGACGATGATGACGACAATGACAATAATGACAATAATGACGATAATGTCGATAATAATAATAGTAAATATTAAGATAATGATGATAACAATGATAATAATAATGATAATGATAATAATAATGATCATTATAATGATACTGGTGATGATGATAATTATTATAATGATGATTATGACAATAATAATAGTTATAATACTAATGATGATGATAATAATGATGATGATTAATATTGATGATTATGACAATAATAATAGTTATAATACTAATGATAATGATAATGATGATAATAATGATAATGATAATGATGATGATAATAATAACAATAATTTTGATGATTAACATAATAATGATGATGATATTAAAAAAATTGATAATAATAATAATGATGATAATGACGATGATGACGATGTTTATGATGACTACAATGACGACAATGACGATGATAATTATAATGATGACAATGATGATGATGAAGACGGTTATAATGATTATAATGAAAATGATAAAGATCATGATGATGATGATAATGATAATGAGAACAATGATGATGTTAATAATGATGATGATAACAATAATGATAATTATGATGATAATGATAAGAATCATAACGACTACTGCGATAATAACGATAATAACAATAAGAATGATAATAATTATGACGATAATTATGATGTTGATAACGATAATAATGATAATGACGATGATAACGATGATGACAATAACAATGATAATAATCATAATGACGATAATGATAATAATGATGATGATAACGATGATGACGATGATGACGACAATGACGATCATGACAATAATGACGATAATGTCGATAATAAAAATAATAAAAATTAAGATAAAAATGATAACAATGATGATAATGATGATGATGATAATAGTAATGATAACTATAATGATACTGGTGGTGATGATGATGATAATGATAATAATGATTATGATGATAATGATGATGATGATGACAACAATAATAATGATAACAATAATGACGATAATAACAATAATGACAATAATGACGATATTAATGATTCTGACAATAATAATAGTTATAATACTAATGATGATGATAATAATGATGATGATGATGATGATAATGATGATAATAATAATAACAATGATGTTAATAATTAACATAATGATGATGATGATATTGATAAAAATAATGATGATAATAATGATGATGATGACGATAATGACGATGATGACGATGATGACTACGATGACGACGATGATGATGATGATGATGATGATGACAACGATAAAGATAATGACGGTTATAATGATAATAATGAAAATAATGAAGATTCTAATGATGATGATAATAATAATAATAATAATGATAATAATAATGATGATAATCATAATAATAATAATAACGACTACGACGAAAATAACGATAAAAACAATGAGGATAATAGTTATGATGACGAAAATTATGATGTTGATAACGATAATGTTGATGAAGATAATGATAACGAAAAAGACGATGATGACGACGATGACGATAATGACGATGATGACAATAATGTCAATAATAATAATAATTAAAATTAAGATAATGATAATAGTAATGATGATAATATTGTTAATGATAATGATAATGATAATAATAATGATACTGGTGATGATGATGATGATGATGATGATGATGATTATCATGATGATAATGATGATGATGATGATAATGATGATGATGATGACGACAATAATGATGATGATAACAATAATCACGATAGTAACAATAATTACAATAATGACGATAATGATAATTATGACAGTAAAAATAGTTATAATACTGATGATAATGATAATGATAATGATAATAATGATGATGATGATGATAATGATGAAGAAAATTATAATGATAATGAGGATAAGGATGATGGTGATGATCATGATGATGATGATGATGATAATGATGATAATAATTATGATAATCATAATAATAATGACGATGATGACGATAATGACGATAATGACGACAAAGATGACAATAATGACGATGATCAGAATAATGACGATAATAACGATGATGTTGATAATAATAATAATAATAATAATGATGATGACAATGATGACGACGATGACAATAATAACGATGATGACGATGATGTCGATTGTAATAATGATAATAATTAAGATAATGATTATAAAAATGATAATGATAATAATGATGATAATAATAATAAGGATAATTATGATACTGGTAAAGATGATAATGATGATAATGATGATGATAATAATAATGATAATTATAATGATGATGACGATGATAACGATAATGACGATGATGACGACGAAAATGACAATAATGACGATGATCACAATGATGACGATACTAACGATAATGTTGATAATGATAATAAAAATAATAATGATGATGACGATGATAATAATAATGACAATAATAATGATGATAACGATGATAACGATGATAACGACGTTACCGATGATGATGATGATGACTATGATGTTGATGACAATGATAATAACGATGAAGATAATATTGCTATTAATGATGATGTTAATGATGATGATAATAATGATTGTAATAATTATGTTTTTAGTTATAATGATAATGATACTGGGGTTTATAATGGCAATGATAATGATGATGACAATAATGATAATGATACCGATAATGACGATAATGTCGACGATGACGATAATAACGATGATGACGATGATGTCGATAGTAATAATAATAAAAATTAAGATAATGATAAAAATCATGATAATGATAATAATGATGATTATGATATCAACGATAATTATGATACTGGTGATGATTATAATAATGATAATGATGATGATGATGATGATAAAGATGATAATAATGATAATAATGATGATAATAATAATAATAATAATAATAATAACGACCACGACGATAATAACGAAGGTAACGATAATAATAATAAAATTGTTGACGATGATTATAATAATGACATCGATAATGATAATAATGACGACGATTACGATGATAATGATGATGACAATGATGTCGATGATAATGACGATGATAATGAAGTTAAAAATGACGATAATGACGATAATGATGTTGATGATGATGAAAATAATGATAATAATGAAGATAACGATGATAATAATAATAACGATAATGATAATGATAATAATAATAATAATGATAATGACGATGATGAAATCAATGACAATAATGACGATGATGTTGATGATAATGTTGATGATAATAATAATGATGACAATAATCACAATGATGATAAAAATTATAATGACAATTATGACGATGATAATAATGATAATCATAAAGGAGATAATAATAATGATTATAATGATACTAATGATAGTTATGACGATGATGACATTTATAATTACGATTACAGGTTTGACGATAATGACAACAATGACAAAGATAATAATAACGATAATAATGATTACGATGATGACAAAAATTAAAAATACTATAATGATGACGATAATGATGATACTGATGATGATAACAATAATGACAATAATGATAGAAATAATGATGACAATAATAACAATATTGATGATAATGACGAGGATGTTGAGGATGATGACGATGATAACAATGATGCTGATTATGACAAAAATGACGATAATGACTATGATGCCGATGTCGACAATGATAATTATGATAATAATTATAACGATGATAATGAAAATAATAATGACAATAATGACAACGGCGATAATAACAATGATAATTATGATAATTATGATAACAATAATAATCATAATGATGATGCTGATGATAATAATAATGATGAGTATCACTATGATGACTATGATGACTATAATAACAATAATTTTGATGATAATAATGATAACGATAATTATAATAATAATAATGATTATAATGATAATGATAAAGATGATGATAATAATGATGACAATGATGTTAATAATGACGATAATGATAATGATAACGATAATGACAATTATAATGATGATGATAATTATGATAATAAATATAATAATAATGATGACAGAAAGGATGACAATGACGTAAACAACAACGACAACGATGACATTGACGCCGATGATAACAACAACAGCAAAGACGACGATGACAACGACGATGACGACGATTATGACTATTATGACGATGATGCCGATGTTAACGGTTTTGATTATGATGATAATGATGACGATGATGATGGAGATGATAATGACAATGATGACGACGATAATGATAACGACGATAATAATGATAATAATGATAACAATAATAATAATCATGATAATTCTGATGATAATCATAATAATAATAATAATCATGATAATGATGATGATGATGATGATGGTAATGATGATGACGATGATAACAAGAATGACGATTATGACGATGATTACAATAATGACGATAATGACGATGACAATGACAATAATGGCGATTATGATGATAATAATGATAATAACAATGATGACGATAACAACAATGATGACAATAAGGCTGATAATGATAATTATCACTAAGATGACAAGAACGACGATGATGACGAAGATGATGATAATTATGATGACGATAATAATGTTGATGACAAGGATAACATGATGACGACGAGAATAAAGATAGTGATGACAATGATAACGACGATGATGATGATAATGATAATAATAATAATGATAATAATGACGATGATGACGATAATGACGTTTTTGTTGATAATAATAATAATAATGATAATGAAGATGATGATTACAATAATGAAAATAATGATAGAAATGTAATGACAATGATTACAATAATGATAATGATGATATTAATGACAATAAGGACAGCAATAAAGGGGATGATCATGACTATGATGACTCTAATGATAATAATAATAATAATAATGATGATAATGACAATTATAATGACGATAATGACAATAATAACGATAATGACAATGAAAACAATGATGACGATTATAATGATGATGACAATGATGACGATAATGACGATAATAACGATAATGACGATAATTATGATGGTAATTGTAAAGATAATAATGATGATAATGATGATGATAATGATGATGATAATGATGATAATGTTAATGATAATGATAAAAGCAATGACAATTATGACAATTATAACTACGATTAAAAGGTTGACGATTATGACGATAATGACGACATTTATAACGATAATTATGATAATAATTATGATAATAATATTAATAATGACAAAAATGATGAAAAAAATAATGACAATGATAGCAAAGAGGATGATGATGATAATAATGACAATAATGACAATTATGAAAATCATGACGATGATGATGATGATAATAATGATGATAATTGATATTATAATAATAATGATAATAATAATAATGTTGATGATGATAATGATGATAATGATGATAATAATAATGATAATTATGATAAAATGGATGATGATGATAACAATAATAACAATGATGACGATGATGACGATGATAACAATAATAACGATAGTGATGATAATAATTAGGATAAAAATAATAATAATAATAATAATAATAATAATAATAATGATGACGACAATAACAATGATAATAATAATGTCGATAATAACAATATTAATGGTTATTATGATAATAGAGATGATGTTAATTATTTTGATGATGATAATGACAGAAATGATAATGATAATGATGATGACGATAATGATAATGACAATAATAGCAACGACGACAACAACGACGACGATGATGACGATGATGATGATGATGACGATGATAACGATAATAACAATAATGACAATAATAATTATAACAACGATGATGACGATGATAACAATAATAACAATGATGACAATGACGGCGATGCTGTCGACGATAACGCTAATGACGACAATAGATAAAATAATTATGATGATGACAACGATGACAAAGATGACGATGATGATGGGAATAATAAAAATTATAATTATGATGATGATAATAATGATAACAATTATAGTGATGACAACGATGACGATGATGACGATGCCGATAATGATGACGATCATGACGATGATGACGGTGATAACGATAATGACGAATGAGACAATAATGACGATAATGTTAATAATAATGATGATAACGATAATTACAAGTATTATTATGACAATAGAAAGGACGACGACGACGACAATGACGATGACGTAAATAATATACTAATAACAATAAAAATTATGATGATAATGATGATGATGACGATGATGACAATAATAATGATAATAATGACGATGATGACGACAATGATGATGATGACGATGATGATGACGAAGATAAGTAGTATAATTAAAATTATAAGAACGATGAGGACAACGATAACAATGACTATGTCGACGATGAGGACGATGATGACAATGATGTCGTTAATAATAATGATGTTGTCGATGACAATTATGACAATGATGACAATTATGTCAATAGTAATATTAATGACGATAATGACGAAAATGACGATGATGACGATAAAAATGATGATATATATGATGACAATAAATAAAATGATGATAATATAAATGATAATAATGATAATTATGATAATAAAAATTGTAATGATAATGATGATAATGATGATAATGACGATGATGACGATGTTGACGATAAAGACATTGATGGTGATAATGACTATAATGACGATAATGACAATGATGACGATAATGATAATGATAATGATTGTGATGACGACATCGAGAAAAATGATAATAATGATGGTGATGATAATGATGACGATAATAATACGGATAATGATGACAATAAATATGACGATAATGATGATAATAATGATGACGACAGTAATAATGAAGTTGCAAAAGATGATAATAATAATAATGATAATCATGACGATAATGATGAAGATAATAATGACAATTATGATGAGGATGATGATGATAATAATCTCGCTGAGGCCGATGATTGCGATAATAATGATAATAATAATGATAATCACAACAAAGAGTATGACTATGATGAAGTCGACAACGTCATGGACGACGATGATGACGACGATGACATTGACGCCAACAGTGGTGACGACAACGACAACGATGACGACGATGATGACGATAACGACGAAGATAATAATGATGATAATGATAATAATGATGACGATGATTATAATAACGATGATGATGACCATGATACCGATCATAACCATGAAGACGATAATGACGATGGCAATAACATCGACGACGACGAAGACAACGACGTCAATGACGATGACAGTAATGACCCTGATGACAATGACAATGACGATAAACAATGATGATGATGATTATGATAATGACGATGATAAGGATGATGACAATAAATATGATGACAACGACGATGACCACTACGTTAATGACGACGAGGACGATGATTATAATATGATGATGATAATGACGATAATTACAACAAAAAGTATGACGAAGATAAAGTTGACAACGTCATTAACGACATCAAAGACGACGATGACACTAACGCCATTGGAGACGACGACAACGACAACGATGACGACGATAATGACGATGACGACGATGACCACTACGTTAATGACGACGAGGACGATGATTATAAGATGATGATGATAATGACGATAATTACAACAAAAAGTATGACGAAGATAAAGTTGACAACGTCATTAATGACATCAAAGACGACGATGACACTAACGCCATTGGAGACGACGACAACGACAACAATGACGACGATAATGACGATAACAACGAAGATAATAATAATGATAATAATAACAATGATAACGATAATTCAAATAACGATGATAATGACCATGATACTGATCATAACGATATAGACGATAATGACGATGACATTAACAGCGACGACGAAGAAGACAATGACGTCGATGACGATGACGATAATGACCAAGACTTTAATTACAAAAAGGACGATGATGATGATGATTATGATAATAACAATAATAATAATGATAAGAATAATGATAATGACAACGATGATGACAACGATGACGGTGATGACAACGATGATGATGACGATGATGACGATGATAATAATAATAATGATGATAATAATAAAGATGATAATGTTAATGGTGATGGGGATAATAATGACACTTATAACGACTGAAATAATGATGATGATGTCACTGATGACAATGATGACGATGATGACGACAATAATAACAATGACGGCTATGAAAATGATAATGATGATAACGATGTTAACATTGATAACGATGATGATGGATATGATAATGATAATCGCGATGATGATAATAATAATGATGACAATAATGATAATGACAACGAGATTGACAACGATGACGATGATGACGATAATAATGATTATGACAATGATAATGATGATAATGATGACGACGACGATAACGATTATGACTATAATAACGATAATGACAATAATGACAATGATGATGATGATGACAATAATGACAATAATAATGATGATGACATTTATAATGACGAAAATGACAATAATGACAACGACGACAAAAATGATAATCATAAGATGATAACAATAATGACGATAATAATAGAGATGATAATGACAATGATGATAATAATATAGATGATAATAATGATAAAGACGGTTAAGATAATAATGAAAATAATGATGATGACAACGATAATGACAACGATGACAATAATGGCGATAATAATAATGATGACGATGACAATAATAACGATAATAAGGACTATAATGACGATTATAACGATGACAATAATAATGACGACAACAAAGACAAAGACGACCACCACGACAACGACGTCGATGATGATGACGACTAGACCACGACGTTAATGACCACGAGGACGATTTTGATAGTAATGATTATAATAATGACGATAATGATAATAATAATAAAGATAATGATAATGATGATGATGATAATGATGACGATGATAATGGGGATAATAATGACACTAATGACGACAAGAATGATAATGATGATGTCACTAATAACGATGATGACGATGAAAGTGATAAAAATAATGATAATAACGACAAAGAGGACCACGATAATGACGATAATGACGATAATGACCATAATGACGATGATGACGATGATGACGATGATGACGACGATAATGCCGATGATGGCGATGTCAATCATAACGATGATGATGACGATGATGACACTGATAACGATAATAACAATGATGACAATGATGAAGATGATTATGATAAGAAGAATAAAGATGGTGATGATGGTAATGATGATGATAGTGATGAAAATTGTAATGATAAAGATGATGACAATGATGACGCTGATGACAATGTTAACGATAATGACGATGATGGTAATGATGACTATGATGACGATAATGACAATGATGACGATGATAATGATAATAATGATGATATTGATTGCATTGTGAAAAATAATAATGATGACGGTGATAATAAGGATAACGATAATAATGGGAATAATAATGGAAATAATAATGACGATAATAGAAATGATCATGTCGCTGATAACGATAATTACGTTGATGATGATGAAAATAATGTTAATGACGTCAAAGAAGATGACGATGATGACGTTGATAATGATGATAATAGGGATGATGATCACATCGCCGATCAAAAATTGATAATGATGACGATAATAATAATGATGACGATGATAATAAAAATAAAACTGACAAAAATAACGACAATAATGATGATGATGATAAAGATGATAATAATAATGATGACGATGACAATGATAAAGGTAATGATGACAATAATGACAATAATTACGATGATAATAAAGATGATGATGATGATTATGATAATAATGATATGGATGATAACAATAATGGTGATGACAACGATGATGACAACGATGACGAGGATGACGATAATAATAATGATGACGATGATCACGATAATGACGAAAATGACGATAATAACGATGATCACAATGATAACGATAATGTTAATAATGACGCTGATGATGATAATAATATGATAACGACAACAAAAAAAAACGAGGATGATGACGATGATGACAATAATGGCAAGAACGACAATGATGATAATAATGACTATGACGACGATAATGACGATAATGACGATTATGAGGATAATAAAAATGATAAAGTTGATGACAATAACGACGATGATGACGACGAAAATGACGATAATGACAATGACGACTAAAATGATAATAACGAGATGATTACAATAATGCTGATAATGATAGAGATAAGGATGACGATTATGACAATGATGATGATAATGGTGACGATGATGATGATGATAATGACACTATCGTTGACGATAATGGCAAAATGACGATAATGACGCTAAAGACGACGATGACAATGATGACGATGTTGACAATAATGGCATTGATGGTGATGATGACTATGATGACGATAATGACAATGATGACGATGATGATAATGATTATTATGATGATAATGACATCGAGAAAAATAATAATGATGATGATAATGATAATGATGTTGATGACAATGATCACGATAATGATAATAACGATAATGATAATTATAATGACGATTATAACGATGACAACGATGATAAAGGTGACAATAACAGTGCCAACAACCACGACGACGTTGTCGATGACGATGACGACGATGACCACGACGTTAATGACAATGAGGACGATAATGATGATGATGATTATGATAATAATAATGATGATAATGATGACATTAATGATGATGAAAACAGTAATGACAACGATGACGTTGATGACAATGATGATGATGATGACGATGATAACAATAATAATGATAATAATGATGTTAATGATGACATCAAGAAAAATGATGATGATGACGATGATGAAAATAATGAAGATGATAATGGTGAGAAAACTAACGATAAAGACGATGATAATGATGATAATGATGAAGATAATAATAATAATAATGATAATGATAATCATGTTAATGATGATGACAATAGTGTTGATAGTGATGAAGATGATAATAATAATAAGGATTATAATATCGATGATGATACGGATAATAATGACACTAATAAAGACTCAAAAAATGATGATGGTGTCACTGATGACGATGATGACGATGATTATAAAGATGATGATGATGATAATAATGATGATGATGTGGATACTAACAATTATGGTAATGACAACGATGATGACTACAATAACAATGATAACGATGATAATGATGATGATGATGACGATAATAACGATAATGACGATAATAACGATGATCACAATGATGACAATAATGATGATAATGGCGCTGATGATGATAAAAATAATGATAACGACAACAAAAAGTACGTTGATGATGACGATAATGACGATAATGGCAATGATGATGTCGCTGATGACAATCATGACGATAATGACAATGACAATTACAGCGACGACAACAACGACGACAACGTCGATGTCGATAATAACGGTGACTAAGACGTAAATGACAATAAAAACGAACAATGATAATAATGATTATGATGATGACGATGATAAGGATAATGACAATAAATATGATGACAACAATGATAACAACGATGACGATGTTGACGATAATGATGATAATGACGATAATAAAGATAATGACAACGACGACGATGATATTAATAATGACGATAATAAAGTCGATGACGACGACGACAATGACTTAAATGACGATAATGACGATGATGACGATGCTAACGATGATGTTGATGATGCTTATGATAATAATGATGATAATGATCATAATAATGATAATAATAATAACAATAATAAAAATAATGACAATGACTACGATAATAATAACGTCAACGACGACAATGAAAATAACAGCAACGACGACAACAATGACGATGACAACGAAGATAATACTGATGATAATAATGATTATAATGACGATAATGATAATAAAAATGATAATGACCATAATGACAATTATAACGATGAAAACGATGATGACGATGACAATGACAGTTATGACGTCGACGACGACGACGTCGATGACGATGACGACAATGACCACGACGTAAGCGACGATAAGGACAAGCAATGATAATAATGATTATGATGATGCCGATAGTAAGAATGATAACAATAAATATGATGTCAACGATACTAACAACGATAAACATGGTGATGATGATAATGAAGATAATAAAAACGATAATGTTAATGACGATGAGAACGATGATGTCTAAGTTGACGATAATTGCATTAATGGTGATGATAACTATGATGACGATAATGACAATGACGACGGTGATAATAATGATAATAATGATGATAATGATATCGAGAAAACTGATAATGATAACGTCGATAAGATTAATGACAATATTTAATGATGATAACGATGATAACAACGATGACGGTGATGACGATGATGATAATGATGACTATGACTTCGATGATAACGATAATGATGATAATAATGATGATGGCAATAATAACGATAATGATAATAATAGTGATGATGACGATGGTAACGATTATGACTATGATAAAATAATGACAATATTAACGATAATAATGAAAATGACAGTGATAACGATAGTCATGATGATGATAATAATAATGATGTTGATGATAAATATGATAATAATGATAAGGATGATGATGATGATGATGACGAAAATAATAATGATGACAATAATAATGATGAATACAATAATGTTAACAATGACGATTATGACGATGATAATGATGATAATGATGATGATGATAATAATGATAATAATGTTTATAATAAAGATACTAATATAACTAATTAAGACGATGATAATAATGATGATGATAATAACGATGATGATGAGGATAATGATAACACTAATGATGACGATAATGACGATGATGACGATGATGACAATAATGACGATATTAACGATGATGATAACAAGAAAGATGTTGATAATAAATATGATAATGATAATAAGGATGATAACGATGATGATGACGGTTATAATGATGATGACAACAATGATAATGACAACAATTATAACAACGATGACAATTATGACGATGATAATGACGATTACAGCGATAACAATCATAATGATAATCATGACGATAATGTCACGTGATAACAATAATAATAAAATTGATGATGATAATTGCAATGATGATGATAATGATGATAACAATAATGACGATAACAACAATAATAACAATAATGACGATGATAACGATGATAATGATGATAACGATGTTGACGATTATGACGATGACAACGATAATGACAACAATGACGATGATGACGATGATAATGATGATGACGATGATGACGATAATGACATTGGTGACGATAATGACAATAATGACAATGATGATGATAATTATGATAATAATAATTAAAATAATGATGGTGGTTATGACAATGATAATGATAAAAATTGTAATGATAATGATGATAACGATGATGACGATGATGACGATGATGATAATAATAATGATGATAATAATATTATCGCGAAAAAGAAAAATATTCACTGTCATAATAAAAATGACGATGATAATGAGAATAATAATGACAATAATAATGACGATAATGATGATGATAATGTCACTGATGCCGATAATAACAATAATAATGATTAAAATAATAATAATAATGATAATAATAAAGATGATAATAATGATGACGATAATAATAATAATGATAAAGATGATGACAATGATCATAATAATGATGACGATGATGACAGAGATAATGATGACACTAATAATGACAATAATAATGATGACAATAATAATGACAACGATGACGATGATAATGATAAATATGATAACGATGATGACGATAATGTCAATGATGACGAAAACGATAATAATAACGATGATGGCGAAGATGACGACGATAACGAAGATGACGATAATGACAACAATGTCAGTAGTAATAATGATAATGATGAATAAATTGATGATAATAATAATAATAATAATAATCATAATGTTATTGTGAATGATGACGATAATGAGAAAAACGATGATGAAAATGATAATGATTATGATGATGATGATGATGATAATAATGATGATGATGATGACGATGATGATTATGGTAAAGTTAATGATAAAGATGATAATGGAGACGATGATAATGATGACGATGATAAAAATGATTACGATAATTATGATAATGATGATGATGATAATAATAATGATATTAATGATGATGATAATTATAACGACGACGACCATGACAATGATGACGATGATGACAATCATGACGATTATGACAATAAAGACAAGTATAATAATAATAATAATTATAATAATGGCGATAATGATAATGATTACAATGATGATGGTTATCACGATAATGACGATGATGGCGATAATGACGATGATGACGACGATGACGACAATGATAACGATGATAAAAATGATGACGATAATAACAATAATGACGATAATGATAATAATAATAATGATAATAATGACAATAATGATAATGATGACGATAATAAAGATAATAACGATAATGACAATAATGACGACGTCAACGATGAAAACAATAATGACGATGATAACGTTGATGACAATGATGTCGATAATAATAATGACGATAACAAGAAAATTCATGATAATGATAATAAAAATAATAATGATAATAATAATAATGATAATATTTAAAATAACGATGATGACGATGATGTTGACAATGACAATGATAACGATAATGACGTTAATGTCGATAATAATAATGATAATAATGAAAATAATGACAATACTAATAATCATAATAATGATAATGATAATCATAATAATAATAATTATGATACTAATGATAATAATGATGATAATTATGATGATAATGTTAATAATATTAAGGATGTTGATTATGACGATGTTGACGATAATAACGATAATGACAATTTTGACGATAATAAAAGTACTGATGATAAAAATAATGATAATGGTATCGATAATAATAATGATAATGATAATGATGATGATGATAATGCTGATGATAATGACGATTATAATGACGAAGATAATAATAATGATAATGATGATAAGAATAATGATAATAATGATGACGATAATAATAATGATAATATAATATTGATGATGATAATAATGATGATAATGATAATATTAATGATGATAATAATAATGATAATATGATACAGATGATAATGATGATGATGATAATGACGATAATAATGATGATGATAATGATGATGATAGTGATAATGATAATAATTATGATGATAATTACAACGATGAAGAAAATGACGTTGGCGACGATGATGACAATCATGACAGTTGTAACAATAATAACGAGAATAATTATAATGATAATAATAATAATGACGGTGATAAAAAAACGATAATGATGGTCATGACGATGATAACAATAATGACAATAATATCGACTATGACGACAATGATGATGATGATGATAATAAAATTAATTGTAATAATGATAATAATGATGATGACGACGATGATGACGACGACGACGACAATGTCGATGACAACGATGATGAGATTTACTACGATTATGACAATGATGATGATGATGACGATGATAATGATTATGATAAGAATGACAATGATACTGACGATGATGATGATGATGATAATGATGATAATGATAATCATAATGATGATAATGATAATAATGATAATAAAATGATACTCATGATGATAATGATGATGATGAAGTTTATGATGACAATAATACTAATGATGACAATAATAATGATAATAACGATGATGACGACGATAACAACGATGACGTTGTTGACAATCATTACGATGATAATGATAATGCCGTTAATGATAATACTAATGATGAAGATAATTACGATAAGGATGACCATAAATATGATGATAATCATATATAATAATGATAATTATAATACTAATGATGATGACGATAGTGAAAATAAAGTCAATAATATTAAGAATGTCGATAATGACAATGTTGACGATAATAACAATGATTACGATAATGACGACGATGATAATGACGATGATGACAATAGTAATAATAATGATGACGACGATGATGATGATGATTATAATTGTAATAACGATAATAATAATAATGATGATGATGATGATGATTATTACGATTTTAATGATGTCGATAATGATAATGATGATAATAATGATAATGATAATAACAATGATAATGACAATAATGATGATGATGATGATAATTATAATGATAAGGATGATATTAGGAATGATAATAATGATGATAATAATAATAATAATATAATACTAATGATGATGATAATGATGATGACGATAATAATGATGATAATGATGATGATGATCTCGATAATATTTAGGATGTCGATAATGACAATAATGACGACGATAACAATGATGACGATAATGACAATGATGATGAAAATTATAATGATAATAATAATGATAATGATAATAATAATTATAATGATGATAATATGATACTTATAATAATAATAATGATAACTATTATAATATTAATGATAATAATGATTATGAGAATAATAATAATGATAATAACGATGAAACTGACGATGATCATCATAATAATAATGATAATGATGATAATGATGATGATGATGATGATGATGATGATGATAACAATAATGATGTTGATAATGATGATCATAGCCAAAATGATAATTATAAAGATGATAATGAAAATCATAATGATGATGATGATAATAATAATGAGAATGAAGATAATACAGATAATAAAAATGATAATAATAAAGACGATGATGATGATAATGTCGTTTATAATACAACTGATAATGAAGATAATGATGTTAATGATGAGAATAAAAATGATGATAATGATAATAATAATGATAATTATGATACTGATGATGATGACGATGATAATAATAATGTCAATAATATTTAGGATGTCGATAATTGCAAAGTTGACGATAATAACAATAATGACGATAATGACGATGATGATGATAAAAAATGATGATAATTATAATGATCATGATGATAATGATCATAACGATAATAATATGATACTAATGATGATGATGATGATGATGACGATAATAATGTCGATGATAATGATGATGATGATGATGATGATGATAATATTAATGATGATAAAATGATACTAAAGATGATGATGATGATGATGAAGTTTATAATGACAAAAATGATGATAATGACAATAATGATGATAATGACAATAATAATAATCATTACGATGATAACGACGATAACGACAATGACGATGATAACGATAATGACGATAATGTCAATAATAATAATACTAATGATGAAGATAATGATCATAATGATTATAATAAATATGATGTTGATGATAATAAAAATGATAATGATAATACTGATGATAATGACGATAATGATAATGATGTCAATGATATTTAGGATGTCGATAATGACAATGGTGACGATGATAACAATGATGACGATAATGACAATGATGATGATAATAATGATAATAATGATAATGATAATTATGATAATAATTATAATGATGAAAATATGATACAAATAATGATAATGATGATGACGATTATAATGATGATGATAATAATAATGACGATAATGATAATAATGATTATGACGATGATACTGACGATAATTATCATAATAATAATAATAATGATGATGATAATAATAATAATATCAATATGATACTGATGATAATGATGATGATAATGAAGTTTATGATGACAATATAAATGATGATGACGAGAATAATGATAATAACAATGATGACAACGATAACGACGATGACGATAATGACGATAATGACGATGATTTTGTTAATAATACTACTAATGATAAAGATAATGGTGATAATGATAATGATAAAAATGATGATTATGATAGAAATATTGATAATTGTCATACTGATGATAATGACGATAATGACAATGATGTCAATAATATTTAGGATGTTGATAATGACAATGTTGACGATGATAACAATAATGACAATAATTACGATAATTATTATGAAATCGATGCCGATAATAATGATGATGATGATGACGATGATAATAATGATGATGATGATAATGATAATAATGACGATGATAATGATAATGATGATAATAATAATAATGATCATGATGATAATGATGATAATAATGATGATGATCATGATGATTATGCTAATGATGATGATGATGATGATGATGCTGACGATAATGATGATGATGATAATAATAATGATAATAACTATAATACTAATAATGATGATGATAATGATGATTATGACGATAAAAATGATGATAATGATGAAAATGATGATGATGATGATGATTATGATGATAATAAAGATGGTAATGACGATGATACTGACTAGGATGAGAATAATGATAATGATAATGATGATGATAATAATAATGATAATAATATGATACTGAAATGATAATAATGATGATAAAGTTTATGATCACAATAATGATAATAATGACAATAATATTGATAATTACGATGATGACGACGATAACGACGATGACGATAATGACGATGATGACGATGATGACAATAATGTCGTCAATAATAAAACTGTTAATGAAGATAATGATGTTAATGATGATGATGATAATAATAATGATAATTATGATACTGATGATGATGACGATGATGATAATAATGTCAATAATATCTAGGATGTCTATACTGACAATATTTGACAATAATAACAATAATATCGATAATGACGATTATGATGATAAAAATGATGAAAATGATAATGATCATGATGATGACGATGATGATGATGATAATGATGGTAATAACGATAATAATAATAATAATGATAATAATAATGATAATGACGATTTTAATGATAATGATAATAATAATAATAATAATAATGATAATGATGATAACAATGATAATGACAATAGTGATGATGATGATAATGATGATGATGATGAGGATGATATTGACAATAATTATAATAATAACGATGATAACAACGAAAACAACAATGACGATGATGACGATGATGACGATAATGTCGTTAATAATAATACTAATGATGAAGATAATGATGATAATGATTATGATGACAATAATGATAATGATGTCAATGATATTTAGGATGTCGATAATGACAATGGTAACGATGATAACAATGATGACGATAATGACATTGATAATAATAATAATGATGAAAATGATAATGATAATGATGATTATAATTATAATGATGATAATATGATACTTATAATGATAATGATGATGACGATTATAATAATGATGATAATTATAATGATGATGATGATAATAATGATAATAACGATCATACTAACGATAATTATCAAAATAATAATGATAATGATAATGATAATAATAATGATATCAATATGATACTGTTGATGATGATGACGATAATGAAGTTTATGATGACAATATGAATGATGATGACAAGAATAATGATAATAACAATGATGACAATGATAACGACGATAACGATATTGACGATAATGACGATGATGTTGTTAATAATTATACTAATGATAAAGATAATGGTGATAATGATGATGATAAAAATGATGATTATGATATAAATAATAATAATTGTCATACTGATGATAATGACGATAATGATAATGATGTTTATAATATTTAGGATGTCGATAATGACAATGTTGACGATGATAACAATGATGACAATAATGACGATAATTATTATGAAATCGATGACGATGATAATGATAATGATGATGACGATGATAATAATGATGATGATGATAATAATAATAATGACGATGATAATGATAATGTTGATGATAATGATGATTATGATGATAATGATGATGATAATGATGATGAGAATAATGATGATCATGATGATTATGCTAATAATGATGATGATAATGATGATGACGATGACGATGATGATAATAATGATAATGATAATAACTATAATAATAATAATGATGATAATAATGATGATTATGACGATAAAAATGATGATGATGATGAAAATAATCATGATGATAATGATAATGATGGTAATGACGATGATACTGACGATGATGATAATAATGATAATGATAATGATGATGATAATAATAATGATAATAATATGATTCTGATGATGATGATAATGATGATGAAGTTTATGATGACAATAATGATAATAATGACAATAATAATGATAATAACGATGATGACGACCATAACGACGATGACGATGTTGACGATGATGATGATGATGACAAAATTTCGTTAATAATAAAACTGATAATGAAGATAATGATGTTAATGATGATGATGATAATAATAGTGATAATTATTATACTGATGATGATGACGATGATGATAATAATGTCAATAATATTTAGGATGTCGATAATGACAATGTTGACGATAGTAACAATGATGACGATAATGACGATAATGAAATAAAAATGATGATAATGATAATGATCATGATGATAATGATCATAACGATAATAATATGATACTAATGATGATGATGATGATGATGATGACGATAATAATGATGATGATAATGACGATAATGATGATAATAATGATGGTAATGACGATGATACTGACGATGATGATAATAATGATAATAATAATGATGATGATAATAATAATGATTATAATATTATACTGATGATGATGATGAAGTTTATGATGACAATAATGATGATGATGACAATAATAATAATAATAACGATGACAACGACGATAACGACGATGACGATGATGACGATAATGACGATAATGTCGTTAATAATAGAACTAATGATAAAGATAATGAAGATTATGATGATCATAAATATGATGATGATAATAATAATAATGATAATAATAATAATAATAATAATGATACTGATGATGATGACGATGATGATAATAATGTTAATAATATTTAGGATGTCGATAATGACAATGTTGAGGATGATAACAATGATAACGATAATGACAATGGTGCTGATGACGATGATGACAATGGTTATGATATTGTTAATGACGATGATGATGATGATGATGATGGTAATAACGATAATAATAATAATGATGATAATAATAATAATAATATAATACTAATAATGATAGTGATAATGATGACGATAATAATGATGATGATGATAATGATGATGATGTCGATAATATTTAGGATGTCGATAATGACAATAATGACGATGATAACAATAATGACGATAATAACAATGATGATCATAATAATGATGATAATGATAATGATAATAATGATGATAAATATAATAATGATAATATGATACTAATAATGATAATGATGATGACGATTATAATGATGATAATGATATTAATAATGATGATGATGATAATATTGATAATGACCATGATACTGACGATGATTATCATAATGATAATGATAATGATAATGATGATAATAATTATAATAATATGATTTTGATAATGATGATAATGATAACAAAGTTTATGATGACAATAATAATGATAGTAACAATGATGACGACGAAAACGACGATGACGATAATGACGATAATGACGATAATATTGTCAATAATAATACTAATGATAAAGATAATGGTGATAATGATGATGATAAAAATGATGATGATGATAAGAATAATAATAATTGTAATACTGATGATAATGACAATAATGATAATGATGTCAATAAAATTTAGGATGTCGATAATGACAATGTTGACGATGATAACAATGATGACAATAATGACGATATTTATTATGAAAATGATGATAATGATAATGATAATGATGATGACGATGATGATAATGATGATGATGATAATAATGATAATGACAATGATAATGATAATGATAATAATGATGATAATGTTAATAATGATGATGATAATGATGATGATCATGATGATTATAATAATGAGGATAATGATGATCATGATGATGACGATGATGATGATGATGATAATAATAATGATAATAACGATAATAATAATAATGATGATGATAATGATGATTATGACGATGAAAATGACGATGATAGAGAAAATGATAATGTTGACGATGATGATGATAATGATAATGATAATAATTATAACAATAGTGATAACAACAATGGTAATGATAACGAATATAATGATAATACGATGATGACGATAATTATACGACAACGACAAAAACAACGACGACGATAACAATGACAACTATGATCTAAATCATGACGATCATGACGATGATGATGATGATGATGATAATGATGACAATGATGATGTTGATAATAATGATCATAGTTAGAATGATAATTATTAAGATGATGATAGAAATCTTAATGATGAAAATGATAATAATAATAAAAATGATGATAATGATAATCAATAAAATGATAATAATAAAAATGATAATGATAATAATGATGATGATGATGATAATACTAATGATAATAATGATTATGATGATGATAATGTCAATTATATTGAGGATTTTATTTATGACAATGTTGACGATAATGACGACGATAATGATGATAATGACAATAATGACAATAATAATGATGATAACAATAATGACAATCATGACGATTTTAACAATAATAATAGTAATGATGATAATAATAATTATAATAATATTAATTTTAAAAAAAATAATGAAGATGATTATAATAATAATGATGATGATGATAATGATGATAATAACGATGATACCGACGATAATGATGATGATGGTAACGATGATAATAATAATAGTAATGATAATGATGATAATAATGATAATAATATGATACTAATAATGATTATAATAATGATGACGATAATAACAATGATGATGATGATGTCAATAATATTTGAGATGTCAATAATATTAATGTTGACGATACTGACGACGATAATGATGATGATGACAATAATGACGATGATAACAATAATGACGATAATTACAATAATGACAATTTTGACAATAATAATAGTTATGATGATAATCATGAAGATAATGATATTGATGTTAAAGAAAATAATAATGATGATAATGATGATGATGATGATGATGATGATGATAATGATGATAGTGACAATGATACTAACGATGATGATGATGATAATAATGACGATAATGATAACAATAATGATGATGATAATAATCATAATAATAATTATATAATACTGATGATGATGATAATAATGATGAAGTTTATGATGACAATAATGATAATGATAACAATAATAATGATAATAACGATGATAACGACGATAACGACGATGACGTAGATGACGATAATGACAATGATGACGATAATGTCGTTAATGATAAAACTGATAATAAAGATAATGATGTTAATAATGATGATAAAAATGATTATGATAATAAAAATAATGATAATTATAATACTGATAATGATGACGATGATGATAATAATGTTAATAATATTCAGAATGTTGATAATGACAATATTGACGATAGTAACAATGATGACGATAATGACGATGACAATGATAAGAATGATGATAATGATAATGGTCATGATGATAATATTTATAACAATAATAATATGATTCTAATGATGATGATGATGATTATAACGTTGAAAATGATGATGTTGAAGAAAATGATGATAATAATGATGGTAATGATGATAATGATAATGATAATAATTATAATAATAATGATAACAACAATGGTGATGATAACGACTATAATGATAATACGATGATGACGATAATGATACGACAACGACGAAAACAACGACGACTATTACAATGACAACTATAATGAAAATTATGACGATCATGACGATGATGATGATGATGATGATGATAATGATGACAATGATGATGTTGATAATGATGATCATAGTCAAAATGATAATTATTAAGATAATGATAAAAATCATAATGATGTTAATGATAATAATAATAAAAATGATGATAATGATAATCATAAAAATAATAATAATAAAGATGATAATGATAATAATGATGATAATGATGATAATAATAGTAATAATAATGATTCTGATGATGATAATGTCAATAATATTGAGGATTTTAATTATGACAATGTTGACGATAATGATGACGATAATAATGATAATAACAGTAATGACAATAATAACGATTTTAACGATAATAATAGTAATGATGATAAAAATAATTATTGTAATATTAATTATAAAAAAAATAATGATGATGATAATAATAATAATGATAATGATGATAATGATAATAATAACGATAATACTGACGATAATGATAATAATGATAACAAAGATAATAATAATGATAATGATAATGATAATAATAATGATAATAATATGATTCTAATAATGATTATAATGAAGATAAACGATAATAACAATGATGATGATGATGTCAATAATATTAAAGATGTTAATAATAACAATGTTGACGATACTGACGACGATAATGATTATGATGACAATAATGACGATGATAACAATAATGACGATAATTACAATAATGACAATTTTGACGATAATAATAGTTATGATGATAATCATAAAGATAATGATATTGATGTTAATGAAAATAATAATGATGATTATGATAATGATGATGAAGATGATGATGATAATGATGGTTATGACGATGATACTGACGATGATGATAAAAATGATAATAATAATGATGATGATAATATTAATGATTATAATATGATACTAAAGATGATGATGGTGATGATGAAGTTTATGATGACAATAATGATGATAATGACAATTATGATGATAATGACAATAATAATAATAATAACGATGATAACGACGATATCGACAATGACAATGATGACAATGATTACGATAATGTCGTTAATAATAATACTAATAATAAAGATAATGATTATAATGATGATAATAAATATGATGTTGATGATAATAATAATGATAATGATAATACTGATGATGATGACGATAATGATAATGATGTCAATGATATTTAAGATGTCGATAATGACAATGGTGACGACGATAACAATGATGACGATAATGACAATAATGATGATAATAATGATGATAATGATAATGATAATAATAATAATGATGACGATTATAATGATGATGATAATAATAATGATGATGATAATAATAATAATAATGATTATGATGCTGACGATAATTATTATAATACTAATAATAATGATGATGATAATAATAATGATATCAATATGTACTGATGATAATGATGATGATAATGAAGTTTATGATGACAATATGAATGATAATGACAATAATAATGATAATTACAATGATGACAACAATAACGACGATGACGATAATGACAATAATGACGAAGATGTTGTTAATAATAATACTAATGATAAAGATAATGGTGATAATGATGATGATAAAAATGATAATTATGATAGAAATAATAATAATTGTCGTACTGATAATAATGACGATATTGATGATGATGTCAATAATATTCAAGATGTCGATAATGACAATTTCGACGATGATAACAATGATAACGATAATGACGATAATTATTATGAAATCGTTGACGATGATAATGATAATAATGAAGACGATGATGATGATGATAATGACAATGATGATGATGATAATAATAATAATGATAATAACTAGAATAATAATAATAATGATAATAATAATGATTATGACGATAAAAATGATGATAATGATGAAAATGATGATGATGATAATGATGATGATGATGATGATGATGACGATAATAATGATGATGATAATGATGATAATGACGATGATAATAATAGTAATAACAATAATACTGACGATGATGATAATAATGATAATGATAATGATAATTATAATGATGATAATATGATACTTACAATGATAATGATAATAACAATTATAATGATAATGATAGTAATGATGATAAGAATGATAATAATGATAATAACGATGATACTGACAATGATTATCATAATAACAATGATAATGATGATGACGATGATGATGATAATGATGATGATGACAATAACATTGATGATAATGATGATCATAGTAAAAATGATAATTATAAAGATGATTATAAAAATTATAATGATGATAATGATAATAATAATAAAAATGATGATAATAATAATAATAAAAATAATAATAATAAAGATGATAATGATAATAATGATGATGATGATGATGATGATGATAATGATAATAATGACAATGATACTGACGATGATGATAATAATAATAATGATAACGATGATGATAATATTATTGATTATAATATGATACTAAAGATAATGATGATGATGATAAAGTTTATAATAAAAATAATGATAATGATGACAAAAATAATGATAATAACGATATTGACGACAATAACAACGATGCCGATGATGACGATGATGACGATGATGACGATAATGTCGTTAATAATACAACTGATAATGAAGAGAATGATGTTAATGATGATAGTAAAAATAATGATAATGATAATAATAATGATAATTATGATACTGATGATGATGACAATAATAATAATAACGTCAATAATATTTAGGATGTCAATAATGACAATGTTGACAATAATAACAATGATGACGATAATGACGATGATGATGATAAAAATAATGATAATGATAATGATCATGATAATAATTATCATAACGATAATAATATGATACTAATGATGATAATCATGATGATGACGATACTAATGATGATGATAATGATGATAAAGATGATGATGATAATGATGGTAATGAAGATGATACTGACGATGATGATAATAATGATAGTGATAATAATGATGATAATATCAATGTTTATAATATGATACTAAAGATAATGATGATGATAATAAAGTTTATGATGACAATAATGATGATAATGACAATAATGATGATAATGACAATAATAATAATAATTACGATGATAACGACGATAACGACATTAACAATGATGACGATGATGACGATAATGTCGTTAATAATAATACTAATGATGAAGATAATGATGATAATGATAATAATAAATATAATGTTAATGATAAAAATATTGATAATGATAATACTGATGATGATGACGATAATGATAATGATGTCAATGATATTTAGGATGTTGATAATGACAATGGTGACGATAATAATAATGATGACGATAATGACAATGATGATAATAATAATGATGATAATAATAATGATGATAATAATTATAATGATGATAATATGATACTAATAATGATAATGATGGAGACGATTATAATGATGATGATAATAATAATGATGATGATGATAATAATGATAATGACGATAATACTGACGATAATTATCATACTAATAATGATAATGATGATGATAATAGTAATGATATCAATGTCATACTGATGATGATGATGATGATAATGAAGTTTATGATGACAATATGAATGATGATGACAATAATAATGATAATAACGATAATGACGACGATGATGACGATGACAATAATGACGATGATGACGATGATGACAATAATGTCGTAAATAATAATACTAATGATGAAGATAATAATGTTAATGATGATAATGAAAATGATAATAATAATTATAATAATAATAATAATGATACTAATGATGATGACGATGATGATAATAATGTCAATAATATTTAGGATGTCTATAATGACAATGTTAACGATAATAACAATGATGACGATAATGACGATGACGATGACGATAATAATAATGATATCAATAATATTAAGGATGTCGATAATGACAATGTTGACGATGATAACAATGATGACGATAATGACGATGATGATGATGACGATGATGACAATGGTAATGATAATGATGACGACGATGATAATGATGATTATAATGGTAATAACGATAATAATAATAATGATGTTGATAATTATGATTATAACGATTTTAATGATGATAAAAATCATAATAATGATAATAATAATAATGATAATAACAATGATAATGACAATAATGATGATGATGATGATAATGATGATGATAAGGATGATATTGAGAATGATAATGATGATGATAATAATGATGATGATATAATACTCATGATGATGATAATAATGATAATAATATAATACTAATGATGATGATAATGATGATGACGATAATAATGATGATGATGATGCTGATGATGATGTCGATAATATTTAGTATGTCGATAATGACAATAAAGACGACGATAACAATGATGACGATAATGACAATAATAATGAAAATAAAGATAATAATAATAATGATAATTATAATGATAATTATAATGATGATAATATGATACTCATAATGATAATAATGATAACAATTATAATGTCAATGATAATAATGATGATGAGAATGATAATAATGATAATAACGACAATACTGACGATGATTATCATAATAATAATGATAATAATGATGACGATGATGATGATGATGATGATGATGACAATAATGATGTTGATAATGATGATCATAGTTAAAATGATAATTATAAAGATGATAATGAAAATCATAATGATAATAATGATAATAATAATAGAAATAATGATAATAATGATAATAAAAATGATAATAATAAAGATGATGATGATGATAATAATAATGATGATGATGATGATGATAATGATAATAATGACAATGATACTGACGATGATGATAAAAATAATAATGACAATAATGATAATGATAATGATGATGATAAAAATAATAATAATGATATGATACTGAT
Organism: Copidosoma floridanum; assembly: GCF_036245765.1. NCBI lineage: Eukaryota > Metazoa > Arthropoda > Insecta > Hymenoptera > Encyrtidae > Copidosoma > Copidosoma floridanum. The sequence continues at coordinate 7,037,440 of NW_028321901.1, read as the reverse complement.
GATAATAATAATGATGATGAAGTTTATGATGACAATAATAATAATAATGACAATAATAATGATAATAACGATGATGACGACAATAACGACGATGACGATAATAACAATGACAATAATGACGATGATGATGATAAAAATAATGATAATGATAATGATCATGATGATAATGATCATAACGATAATAATATGATACTAATGATGATGATAATGTTGACGACGATAATAATGATGATGATAATAATGATGAAGATGATGATGATAATGATGGTAATGACGATGATACTGACGATAATGATAATAATGATAATGATAATGATGATGATTATAATAATGATTATAATATAATACTAAAGATGATGATGATAATGATGAAGTTTATGATGACAATAATGATGATAGTGACAATAATAATAATAATGACAATAATAATAATAATCTTGATGATAACGACGTTAACGACAATGACGATGATGACGATGATGACGATAATGTCGTTAATAATAATACTAATAATGAAGATAATGATGATAATGATGATAATAAATATGATGTTAATGATAATAATAATGATAATGATAATACTGATGATGATGACAATAATAATACCGATGTTAATGATATTTAGGATTTCGATAATGACAATGGTGACGATGATAACAATGATGAAAAAAATGACAATGATGATAATAATAATGATGATAATGATAATGATGATTATGATAATAATCATAATGATGATAATATAATACTAATTATGATAATGATGATGACGATTATAATGATGATGATAATAATAATGATGATGATGATAATAATGATAATGACGATGATACTGACGATAATTATCATAATAATAATGATAATGATGATAATAATAGTAATGATATTAATATGATACTGATGATGATGATGATGATAATTAAGTTTATGATGACAATATGAATGATGATGACAATAATAATGATAATAACAATGATGACAACGATAACGACGATGACGATAATGACAATAATAACGATAATGTTGTTAATAATAATACTAATGATAAAGATAATGGTGATAATGATGATGATAAAAATTATGATTATGATAAAAATAATAATAATCGTCATACTGATGATAATGTTGATAATAATAATGATGTCAATAATATTTAGGATATCGATAATGACAATGTTGACGATAATAACAATGATGACGATAATGACGATAATTATTATAAAATCGATGACGATGATAATGATAATGATGATGACGATGATGATAATGATGATAATAATAATGATAATAATGACGATGATATTGATAATGATGATGGTAATGATGATTATGATGATAATAATGATGATAATGATTATGATTATGATAATTATGCTAATGATGATGATGATGATGATGATGACGATGATGATGATGATGATAATAATAATGATGATAACTATAATAATAATAATGATGATAATGATGATTATGACGATGAAATGATGATGATGATGAAAATGATGATGATGATAATAATGATGATGATGATGATAATGATGGTTATGACGATGATACTGACGATGATGATAATAATAATAATGATAATGATGATAATAATATTAATGATTATAATATAGTACTGATGATTTTGATGATGATGATGAAGTTTATGATGACAATAATGATGATGATGACAATAATAATAATAATAACGATTATAACGACGATAACGACGATGACAATGATGACGATAATGACGATAATGTCGTTAATAATGGAACTAATGATAAAAATAATGATGATAATGATAATGATAATAATTATAATAATAATGATAACACCATTGATGATGATAACGACTATAATGATAATACGATGATGACGATAATGATACGACAACGAAAAAAACAACGACGACGATTACAATGACAACTTTGATGAAAATCATGACGATCATGACAATGATGATGATGATGATGATGATGATAATAATGAAAATAATATTTGGGATATCAATAATGACAATGTTGACGATGATAACAATGAGAACGATAATGACGATGATGATGATGACGATAATGACAATGGTAATGATAATGATGTAAATGATGATAATGATAATAATAATGATGATAACGATAAGAATAATAATGATCATGATAATGATGATAATACATTTAAAGATAATGATAATGATACTAATAATAATAATAATAATCATGATAACTATGATAATGACAATGACGATGATGACGATGATGATAATGATGATAATGACAGTTATAATGTTGATAATAATGATAATAGTCAAAATGATAATTATGATGATGATGATGAAAATGATAATAATGATAATGATAATAATGATGATAATGATGATAATGATGATAATAATAATGATGATGATAATAATAATGATGATGATAATGATGATGATGTAAATAATATTGAGAATGCGATTATGATAATATCGACGATGATGACGATAATAATGAAGATAATGACAATAATGTCAATCATACTGATAATGACGATAATAAAGATAATGACTAATTTGACGATAATAAAAGTAATGATAATAATAATCACAATGATATTGATGATGAAAAAAAAAATGAAGATGATAATGATTATGTGAATGATGATGATAATTATGATAATGACGATGACACTGACGATGATGATGATAATGATAATGACAATAATGACGATAGTAACAATGATGACGATAATGACGAAAGTGACAATTTTAACGATAATTATAGTAATGATGATAATAATAATGATAATGATATTGATTATGATGATACTAATGATGATGATGATAATAATAATGTTTATGATTTCAATAATGATGATGATAGTAATAATAATGATTATAACGATAATAAAGACGATACCGACAGTGACGATAATGACGATGATGACGATAATGTCGTTTATAATAATACTGATGATAAAGATAATGATGTTAATGATGATGATAAAAATGATGATGATGATAATAATAATGATAATTGTGATACTGATGATAATAACGAAAATAAAAATGATGTCAATAATATTTAGGATGTCCATAATGACAATGTTAACGATAATAACAATGATGACGATAATGACGATAATGATGATGACGATGTTGACGATGATAATGTTAATGATAATGACGATGATGATAATGATGATGATAATGATAATGATGATGATAATGATGATGATGATGTTGATTATGATAATGATTATGATCATGATAATGATAATGACGATAAAAATGATGATGATGATAATGATGATGACGATGATGATGATAATGATGATAATAATGATAATGATAATAATAAAGATAATGATGATGATTATGATAATGATGATAATAATGATGATGATGATAATAATAACGATAATAATAATAATGATAATAATTATTATGATAATGACGATCGTAATGATGATGATGATGATAACGATGAAGATGATAATAATGATGATGATGATAATGATGATAAGGATGATCTTGAGAATGATGATAATAATAATAATGATTATAATAATTATAATAACGATAATGGTGATAATAAGGACGATAGCAATGATACGATGATGACGATAATGATGACGACAACGACAAAGACGACGACAACGATTACGATGACAACTATGATGAAAATCATGACGATCATGACGATAATGATGATAAAAAAGATGACAATGATAAAGTTCATAATGATAATGATAGTCATAATGATGATTATGATTATAATGATAAAAATAATGATATTGATTATGATAATGATGATGATAATAATAATAATAATGTTTATAATGATGATAATAATGATGATAAATATAATACTGATGAAGTAGATGATAATGATAAAAATTATGATGACAATAATAATGATAATAATAATAATGATAATGATGACAATAATAATAATAATAACGTCGTTGACAATAATGACGACGATAACGATTATGACGACGAGGATGACAATAATGACGAAGTTGACAATGATGACGATAAAAACGATAATGACGATAACAATAATGATAATAATGATGATGATGATGATTATGATAATAATTATAATGATGATGATAATGATGATAATGATGTTAATAATATGAAGGATGTCAATAATGACAATTGTGACGATAATGATGTTGATAGCGATGATGACGATGATAACGATAATGACGATGATGACGTTGATTACAATAATAACGATGATGATAATAATAATAATGATTATTATAATGATGATAACGATAATGACGATAATAATAATGATGTTAATAATGATGATAGAGACAATGATGACGACGATGACAATAATGACAATAATAACGATGATAATAATTATGATGATGATAATGATAATAATAATAATAGTAATAATGACGATGATGACGATAATATCAATTATGTTAATAATAATAATGATAATAATAATGAAGATAATGATGACAACAATAAAAATGATATTAAAAATGTCAATGACAATAATGACAATGATAATGATGATAATGATAATGACAATAATGACAACAATAATGGGGATGATTATGACCATGATGACGATAATGATGATAATAATAATAATAATGATGATGATGACGATAATAATGATGATAGCGATGACGATTATAACGATTATAACTACGATCACAAGGTTGACAATTATGACAATGATGACGACATTCATAACGATGATTATGTTGATGATGATGATTATGATAACAATAATGACAAAAATGATGGAAAAGATATTGACAATAATAACAAAGATGATGTTGATGATGATAATGACAATAATAACGATGATAAAAAAGATGACGATTATGATGATAATAATGATAATAATAATGATAATTATAATAATAATGACAATGATAATGATAATGTCAATGATGATAATGATGATGATATTGATGATGATGTTAATAATGATAAACTAATGATGATGATGACAATAATGACGATGATGACGATAATGTCGATAATAACGACAATGACGATAATGACGATAATAACAATGATGACAATGATGATAATTATAATAAGAATGATGAAAATGATGATAATATCGATGATTGTTACAATAATGACAATAATGATAGAAATAATAATGACAATGATGACGATCTTGATAATAATCATGAGAATGATGGTGATAATGACGATAATATCTACAATGACGATAAAGGCGACGATAATAACAATAATGCTGATGATGACGATAATGACGATAATAACGATAATGTCGATGATGTCGATAAAGTTGATATTGACAATGATGACGATAAAAATGGAGATAATGACAATGATGATAATGATGATGATAAAGATGAAGATGACAATCAAGACGATAATGATGATAATTATAAAGTAGATAAAGATAATAATAATAATATTTGAAAGAATAATAATAATGATAATGACAATAATGACGATAATGATGATAATGACTATGATAAAGATAATAATGATGATGACGATGATGACGATAATGACAATTATGACAATAATAGTGATGATAACAATTATAATAATGATGATACTGATGTTGATGACGATAACGACAACGATAATGATGACGATGATAACAATAATGACAATGATAACGATGATGTTGATAATGACGACAATGACGATAATGACGATAATAACGACGATATCTATGATAATAATAATGATGATGACAATACCGGTGATTACATGAATGACGATAATAAAAATGATTACAATAATGATGACAATAAAAACACTGACGATAGTGATGATAATGAAGATGATGATGATAAAATTAATGTTCAAGATAATAATGATGACAATGATGACAATTCTGACTATGATTATAATAATAAAAACGATAACGATGATGTAGATGATGATGATAATAATAATAATGATAACAATGATGATGATGATAATGATGCTGATAATAATGATAATGTTGTTGATAATGATAATGATAATGATAATGATCATAATAAAAAAAAGTGATGATAATTATGATAATGACGATGATAAAGACGAAAATGACGATGACGACAATGACTGCGATAATGATAATAATAACAATGATAACAATGATGACGACAATAATGGAAATTATAATAACAATGATGACGATAATAATGATAAATATAATAAAAATGATAATGATGATAACGATAATGATAATAATGTTTACGATGCTGATAATAATGACATTAAAATTGATAATGACTATGCTGACGTTGATGACGACAAAAACTACGTTGACGACAACTACGTCGTCGACGACGTCAACGACGACAACAATGACGACGAAGACGACAACGACAACGACGATGATAAAAATGTCCATGATGACGGTAATGACAATGATGAAAATAATAACAATCAAGATGATAATGACAATAATAACGATGATTATAATAATAATAAGTATAATAATAACGAGGATGACGATAATGACGATAACTACGATGATGATGACGACAATGAAGATGACAATAATAGCAACGACGACAACAACGACGACGATGATGACGATGATGGCGACGACGACACTGACAAGAACGATGAGGACAGAAATAATGATAATGATTATGATAATAATGATGATAATGATAATGACAATGATAACGATAATGACGATTTTGTTGATAATGACTATGATAATGGTTATAAAGATGATGATGACAATAATAAAAATGATGATGAAAATGTCAATGACAATGATGACGATGATAATAATGATGATATTGTTAATAATGTTAACAATAATATGGTTGATTAGGACCATGATGACCATAATGATGATAATAATAATTATGATTATAATGACAATGATAATAACGATAATAATGATAATAACGATGATGACGATAATAACAATAATGACGATAATTACGATGATGACGATGATGACGATAATGACGATAATGATGACGATGACGATAATGACGATGATGACGATAATTATGATGGTAATATAAAGATAATTACTATGATAATGATGATGATAATAATAATTATATTAATGACAATAATAATAGCGATGACGATTATGACGATTAAAACTACGATCACAAGGTTGTCGATTATGACGATGATGACGACATTCATAACGATGATGATGATAATAATGATGATGACAATGATAATAATAATAATAATGATAATGATAATGATAATAATTATAACGATAATAGTGATAATAGCGATGATGACGATGATAACGATAATGACGATGATGACGATGATAACAATAATAACGATGATGATAATAATAATAATGATCATGATAATGATGATGACGATAATGACGATAATAATAATAATGTTAATGATGATGATAGAGACAATGATGACGATGATGACAATAATGACGATAATAACGATGATAATCATTGTGATGATGATAATGATAATTATAATAATGATAATAATGACGATGATGACGATTATGTCAATTATGATGATAATAATAATGATAATAATAATGAAGATAATGATGACAATAATGAAAATGATGATGAAAATGTCAATGACAATGATGACAATGATAATAATGATGATGATGATAATTACAATAATGACAACAATAATGAAATTGATTATGACCATGATGACGATAATGATGATAATAATAATGATGATGATGATGATGACAATAAAGATGTTGATAGCGATGACGATTATGACGATTATAACTACGATTACAAGGTTGACAATTATGACGATGATGACGACATTCATAACGATGATTATGTTGATGATGATGGTGATAATAACAATAATGATAAAAATAATGAAAAAGATAATGACAATAATAACAAAGATGATGATGATGATGATAACGACAATAATAACGATGATAAATATGATGACGATGATGAAGATAAAAATGATGATGATAATGGTAATTATAATAATGATGATAATGATAATAATAATGTTGATGATGATGATGACAATAATGATGATGATGATGATGACAATGATGACAATAATGTTGATAATGATGATAATAATAATATTAATAATAATGATCATGAAATTGATAATAAAAATAATTACTATGATAACGACGATGATAATAATGACGACTATAAGGCCGATAATAATAATTATCACGAAGATGACAATAACGACGATGATGATTAAGATGATGATGACAATGCTGACGATGATGAAGTTGATGACAAGGATTACATAATGACGATAATAATAATGATAATGATGACAATGATAACGACGATGATAATAATAATGAGAACAAAAACAATCATGATGATAATAATGATACTAATGATAGTAATAACGATGATGACAATGATAACTACGATTGCGAGGTTGACGAAAAAGACGACGGTGACGACAATGATAACAATGATGACAATGATGACGATGATAATGAGAATAATGACGATGATAATCATGATGATAGTAATGATAATGAAAATAATGATGATAAAGATTATAAATAAATAAAAAATAATAACAATAATAACGATTTTGACTATGATAACGAAAATGACTATGATTACAATAATCTCGATAATGATGATGATAGTAAAGATAATGTGAATAATAAGATTGATGTTTAAAATGACGTCGAGGACGACGATAGTAAAAACGATGACATTGATGACGAAGATGATGACGATAACGACGTCGATGTAGATAATTATGAATATGACGACAATGATGCCGATGTTGACGATGATAATAATGATCATAATGATGACGATGATAATGGAGATGATAATGACAATGATGACGATGATGATGATAACGATAAGCATAATGATAATAATGATAATAATAATAATAATAATGATAATGCAAATAATAATAAGAATATGGATGATAATGATGATGATGATAATGATGATAATGATAACTTTAAGAATAATAATGATGATGACGATGATGACAATGATGATGTTGATAATAATAAAAATGATAACAATAATGACGATAATGACTAAGATGATAATAATAATGATGATGTTGATGATAATAATAATGACAATAATGATGGAAATGATGATGACAATGATGACAAAGGCAATAAAGATAATAATGATGATAATGATAACAATGATGACGATAATAACAATGATAACGATGATGATAATAATAATAATGATTATGATAATGATGATGCCAATAATAACAATAATAATATTAATGTTAGTGATAATAATAGAGACAATAATGACGATGATGACAATAATGACAATAATGACGATGATGACAATTATGATGATGATAATAATGATAATAATAATAATAATAATGACGATAATGACAACAATGACGATTTTGTTAATAATAATAATGATAATGGTAATGAAGATGATGATGACAATAGTAAAAATAATAATGAGAATGTCAATGACAATGATGACAATGACAATGCTGATGATAATGACACTAATGACAACAGTAATAGGGACGATTATGATTATGATAACGATATTGATAATAATAATAATGATGATGATGATGACAATGACAATGACGATAATGATGATAATAACGATAATGACGATGATAACAATAAGACGATAATTACGATGATATTGATGATGACGATATTGACGATAATGATGACGATGACGATAATGACGATGATGACGATAATTATGATGGTAATTATAATGATAATTATTATGATAATGATGATGATAATAACGATTTTATCGATGATAATGATAATAGCAATGACGATTATGACGATTATAACTACGATCACAAGGTTGACAATTATGACGATGATAACTACATTCACAACGATGATGATGATAATAATGATGAAATTAATGATGATGATGACAATGATGACGATGGTGACGATAATATTGATAATAACGACAATGACGATAATGACGATAATAACAATGACGACAATGATGATAATTACAATAATAATAATGATAGTAATGATAATATCAATGATTGTTACAATAATGACAATAATGATAGAGATAATAATGACAATGATGACGATATTAATGATAATAATGAGGATGATGGTGATAATGACGATAATAACTATAATGACGATAAAGGCGACGATAATAACAATAATGACGATGATGACGATGATGACGATAGTGACGATATTTACGATTATGACGATAAGGACGATAATAATAATGATGACGATGATGTTGATATTGACAATAATGACGACAAAACTGAAGATAATAACAATGATGATGATGATGATGATAAATATGAAGATGACAATCATGACGATAATAATGATAATTATAAAGTAGATAAAGATAATAATAATGATAATAATTAAAAGAATAATAATAATGATGATAACAATTGTGACGATAATGATAATAATGAATATGATAAAGATAATGATGATGATGACGATGATGACGATAATGACAATAATGACAATAATGGTGATGATAATAATTATAAGAATGATGATAATGATGTTGATTTTGATAACGACAACGATAATGACGACGATGATAACAATAATGGCAATGATAACGATGATGTTGATGATGACGACAATGACGATAAAGACGATGATAACGACGATAACTATGATAATAATAATGATGATGACAATACCGTTGATTACATGAATGACGATAATAAAAATGATTACAATAATGATGACAATGAAAACACTGACGATAGTGATGATAATGGAGATGATGATGATAAAAATAATGTTAAAGATGATAATGATGACGATGATGACAATTCTGACTATGATAATAATAATAAAAACGATAACGATGATGTAGATGATGATGATAAAAATGATGATAACAATGATGATGATGATAATGATGCTGATAATGATGATAATGTTGTTGATGATGATAATGATAATGATAATGATCATGATAAAAAAAAAGATGATAATCATGATGATGACGATGATAAAGACAAAAATATCGATGACGACAATGACTGCGATATTGTTAATAAGAACAAGGATAACAATGATGACGACAATAATAAAAATTATGATGACAATGATGACGATAATAATGATGATGATGATAAAAATGATAATAATGATAACGATAATGATAATAATGTTAACGATGATGATAATAATGGTATTAAAATTGATAATGACTATGCTGACGTTGATGACGACAAAAACCACGTCGACGACAACTACGTCGTCAATGACGTCAATAACGACAACAATGACGACGACAACGACAACGACAATGACGATGATAATAATGTCCATGATGACGGTAGTGACAATAATGGAAATAATGACAATCAGGATGATAATGACAATGATAACGATGATAATAATAATAATAAATATAATAATAACGAAGATGACGATAATGACGATAACTACGATGATGATGACGACAATGACGATGACAATAATAGCAACGACGACAACAACGACGACAATGATGACGATAAGGACGATGATTACAATAACAACGATAATGATAATACTGGTGATGATAATTATAATGATGATAATAATAATTATAAAGATGAAAATGTTGACGATGCTGACGATGATGACGATGAAGACAAAAATGACGATAATGATAAATATAATAATAACAAAAATGACAATGATTATCATAATAATTATTGAAATAATAATCATAATGATAATTATAAAGATGATTATGATTATAATAATGATAATAATATAGATAATGTCGATGATTATGATAATGATGATGATGATAATGATAATAATAATGATGACGAAAATAATAAATTTGATGATGATGACGATGATGATGATAATGATGATGATGATAAATAAGTAGATAATGATAAAAATGATAATATGACGAAAATAAAAATGACAACGATAATGAGAACTATGACGATGATGACGATGATGTTAATGATGACGATAATAACGATGATGACGATGATGACTATAATGACGATGATGTTAATGATGATAGAGATGATAAAAATAATAATGATAATGATGATAATGATGAAGACAATAATAGTGATGAAAACAATGACGACAACGATGATGATAATGACGATAACGATGGTGATGACAATTATAACGATGATGACGGTCATTACGTAATAACGAAGATGACAATAATGACGATAATAATAATAATGATAATGATGACGATAATAACAGTAATAACATTAATGGCATTGGTAATAATTATGATGATAATGATGATGACAACGATTATGACAACGATGTCGATGATGACGATAATGGTGATGATGACGATAACGATGAAGATGACGATGACAGTATAGATTATGTGGATGATAATAATGATGATAGCTATGATAATTACAATAATGATGATGACAACGATGAGAACAACGATGTCGATGATGACGACGATAATAATGATGACGATAAAGACGATAATGACGATGATATCAATAATGACAATGACAACGACGATGACGATGTTTACGATCATGACAATAATGATGATTATGACGACAATAACGACGTTGATGACAAAAAAAGGAATGACACGGACGACGACAATGACGACGATAATAACAAGAATAATACCTTTGATAACGATCGTGACAATGATGACGATAATGCTGATGATGAAGATGATGACAATAGAAAAGATAACAACAATAATGACAACGATAATGATGATGATGACAATAATCACAATAATGATGATGATGATAATAATGATGATGTGAAAAATAATGATGATGACGACAATATAACGATAACGACGATGACGACGAAAATAATGATAATTACGGTAATGAAAATGATAACGAAGATGGTGTAGATGATAGTGACAATGATGACGATGATAATGACGATGATAATAAATATGATAATGAAAATAACGATAATGATAATAATGATAAAGACGATGATAATAATAATGACAATAATAATAACAACAATGATGACAACGATGACGATAATGACGGTGATGATAATGATGACGATAATGACGACAATTATGATGATGACGATAATGACGACGATGATAAGTATGATTATGACAACGATAAGAATGACGACGACAACGATGACAATGACTATGTTGACGATGAGGACAATGATGACAATAATGACAATGACGATGATGACAATGACAATGATAGTGATGATGATGACGATGATGACAATGATGACAATGATGATAAAGATGGTGACAATGATAATAATAATGTTGATGATGATGATTAATATGATGATATTGATAATTATGGTGTTGACGTTTATGACGATGATGACAATGACGATGATGACGATGATGATGACAATGATGATAGAGATGATGACGACGATGATTACGATGATGATAGAAATGATGTTAATGATGATAATAATGATAATGATGATAATAATAAAAGGGATAATGATGATGATAATGACAATTATGACGTTGAAAACGATAACGACGGTTATGACAATAGTGACGATGACGGCGATAATGACAATAATGACGATAGTGAAAATGATGACGATGACTATAGGGATATTGATGACAATAATGAAGACGAAAACGATGATAAGGATAACGCTAATGACAATAATAACAATAACAAAAATGATAATAATAATAATGACGACAAAGAGGACGACGATAATGACGACAACGACGACATTGACGAGGTTGATATTGACAATGACATTGACACCGACGAAGACGACGGCGACGACAACGATGACGATGACGACGACTATGACACTAATGACAATAGTGCCGATGATGACGATGATGATGATGATGCTGATGATGATAATGATGATGATAATGATAATGATGAAAATTGAAATGATAATGATGATGATAATGATGACAATGATGATGATAATAATGATGATGATTATGAAAATAGTGATGATGATACTAACAATGACGACGAATATGATGACGATGATAATGATTATAACAATGACGATAATAATAATAACGATAATTAAAACCATAATAACAATTCTAACGATAATGACGATGATTATGATAATGACAATGATAATAATGACAACGATAAAAACAACGATGACGACAACGATGACGATAATGACGATACTAATAATGACGACGATGATGATAATCATACGACAATAACGATAATTACGATAATAACAATAATGACGACGATAATGACGATAATGACGATTTTGACTAGAGAGACGATGATGACGATGATGACGACAACGACGAGTACAATGACGATGACGACGATAACAAAGACTATGATGATGATGACGATGACGACAATAATGACAATAATGATAGAGATCGTGATTATGATAATAATAATATTGATGATGATGATGATAAATATAATGATAATGATAATTATAATTATGACGATAATGACGATAATGACGATGACGATGATAACGATAATGATGACTATGATGATGAAGATGTTGACGACGATAATAATGATGATAATGATAACGACGACATTGAAGCCAATAAAGACGACGGTGACGACATTGATAACGATGACGATATCGACGATTGTGACTTTCATGACAATAATGCCGATGATGACGATAATGATGATGATGCTGATTATGAAAATGATAATAATGATCATAATGATGATAAAGATGATGACAATGATGATGATGATGACGATCATGATGATAATGATGATTTCAATGATGTCTATAATGACGATTATGTAGATAATGATGATGATGCTGATGATCGAAATTATAATCATGATAATAATAATTATAACAATAATGATAATAATAATGACGACGATGATGATGATGATGATCAAGGTAATAATGATAATAATGATCATAACGATGATTATAATAATAATAATAATAATGACGACGATAATGATGATGATGATCAAGATGATAATGATGATGATGACAATGATGATAATAATTAAAATAATAATAATAATAATGATGATAATAATGACGACGATGATAATAATAATGATCAAGATGATGATGATGATGATGATAATGATGATAATAATAATTATGATAATGATAATAACGATGATGTCGGTAATGACAATAATGACAATGATAATGATGATGCTGATAAAAATACAAATGATGATTATGATAATTATGACAATTATGATAGTGATGGTGACAATCATGACGAGAATGTAAATGACCACAAAGATAATTACGTCGACGATGACGATGACAATAACAGCGACGACGACCATGACGACGACGTCAATGATAATGACGACGACGACCACAACGTGAATGGCGATGAGGACGATAACGATGATGATGATTATGATAATGACAATAATAATAATGATAACAAGAAAAATGATGACAACGATAATGACAACGATGACGATAATGACGATAATAATGATGATGACGATGATGACGATGATGACGATGTTGACGATAATATCGATAATCACAATAATGACGATAGTGATGATGATGATGCTGATGATGATGATGATAATAATGATAACGACGACAAAGAGTACGACGATGAGGACCATAAAAACGATGATGACAATGCTGACGATTATGATGATGATACTAATTATAATGATGACATCGAGGAAAATGATAATAATAACGATGATAATAATGATGACGATGATTATGGGAATATAAGATGACAATAATAAACACGATAATGATGATAATAATGACGATGATGACGCTGATGATAAGAATAATTATGACGATGATAAGGATGACAATGTCGACAACGATGAGTATGAAAACGATAATGACGATGATGACGATGATAACGATGATGTCGATGATAACAATGATGACGACGATAATAACAATGACGACGATGACAATAATAATAATAAAGATGACGATGATGACAATGATGACGATAATGATGAAGATGATAATGATAATTGTGATAATAATGATAATGATAATGATAATGATAGTGATAATAATGATAATGATGATAACGATGATGACAATGTTAACCATAATGACGATGACTACGATGATGATAACGTTGATGACGACGATGACAATAACAGCAACGACGACAAAAGTGACAACGTCAATTTTAATAACGACGAAAACGAGAACGACAATGACGATGACGACAAAAATGATGATGATAATAATAATAATAATGATAACGACGATAATAATAACGATGATAATGACCATGATGATGATCACAACGATAATGATAATAATGAAAATTATGACAATGATGACGATTATGATGGAGTTGGTCATAATAAAAATAATGACGATAATGATAATGACAACGATGATGACAACAATGCAAATAATAATGATAATTATGCCGATGACAACGATGCCAACAATATTAATGATAATAACGATGATGACAATGGTGACAATGATAACATTGATGATGAAGATGATAATGGTAAAAGTGATAATGATGATAATGATAATGATGATGATGATAATAATAATGATGATAATAATAATTATAAAGATGTTAACAATAATGACGATAATAACGATAATGACGATGACAATGATGACGATAATTATGATGATTATAATAAAGATGATGATAATAATAATGATAATGATAATAATAAAAATTAAAATGATTATTATGATGACGATAATGACGATGATGACGATAAGGACAATGATAACGATGATGATAATGATAATGATAATTATGATGACATCGTTAAAAAATGATAATGATGACGATGATAATGGGGATAATGATGACAATAACAAAGACGATAATGATAATGATTATAATGACGACGATAATGATGATGATAATAAAAAAGATGATGATGATGATAATAATGATAACGATAATGATGGGGATAATGATGACAATAATAATAAGGATAATAAAGATGATGATGTCGCTAAGGACGATGATTACAATGATAATAATTATAATAAAGATAAACACAGCAAAGAGTATAACGATGATAAAGTCGACAACGTCATTGACGACGATGATGACGACGATGACATTAACGATGACGGAGACGACGACAACGACAACAATAACGACAATGATTACGATAACGACGAAGATAATGATGATAATTATAATATTAATAATGACGATGATCATAATAACGATAATAATGACCGTTATACCGATCATAACGATAAAAACATTAGTGACGATGATAATGACAGCAATGACGACGAAGACGAATACGTCGATGGCGATGATGACGATGACCCTGACAACAATGACAATGAGGATTAACAATGATGATGATGATAATGATGATGACGATAATAAGGATGATAACAATAAATATAATGACAACGATGATGACAACGATGACGATGATGACGATGACAACGATAATGACAATGATGACGATAATAATGATAATGATAATTATAATGATGTTAATGACAATGATGACGATAATAACGACAAAAATGACGATAATAACGATAACGACGAAAATGATCACAATGAGATGTTTACAATAGTGCTGATAATGATAGAGATGATGATGACAATAATGACGATGATAATGATAATGACAACTATGACGATGATGATAACAATAATGATGATAACAACAATAATGACAACGATGACGATGATGACGATGATGAGGTCAATGACGATGACGACGATGACCACGACGTTAATGACGATAAGGACGATGTTAAAAATGATAATCATGATAATAACAATGATAATAATGATGACAATAATAATAATAACTACGATAATGATAACGATGACGATGATGCCAATAATAATAATAAAAATAATAATAATGACGACAAAAAAGACGACGATGATGACAATGATGACGAAGATGACGATGATGACAATGATAACGATATTAGTGATGATGACTATAATGACGATGATGACAGTAATGAAGATAATAATAATGATAATAATGATAATGATGACATAGAGAGAAATGATAAAGATGACGGTGATAATAATGATGACGATGATTATGGAAATTATAATGACAATAATAACGACGATAATGATGATGATGATGTTGACGACGATAATGATAATGATGATTAAGATGATAATGATGATGATGATGATGATAACGATAATGATGGGGATAATGATGACGGTGATCATAATAACGATGATGATGACCGTGATACCGATCATAACGATTAAGACGATAATGACGATGACAAAGACAGCAACGACGACAAAGACGATGACGTCGATGACGATGACGACGATGACCACGATGACAATGACAATGAGGATAAACAATCATGATGATGATTATGATGATGACGGTAATAAGGATTATGACAATAAATATAATGATAACGATAATGACAACGATGACGATATTAACGATGATAATGATAATGTTCTTGACGACGATGATGACAATGATGACAATAATGACGATAATGAAAACGATAATGTTAATGACAATGATGACGATAATTATGATGATGATCATGAAGATGATGATAATGATAATAATGATAATAATGATAAAAATTGTAATGACGATAATGATGACGATAATGACGATGATGACCATATTTACGATAATGACACTGATAGTGATGATGACTATGATAACGATTAAAACAATGATGACGATGATGATAATGATAATGATGATGTTGATGACATCGTTAAAAATAATAATAATGACAGTGATGATAATGATGACGATGATAATGAAAATAATGATGACAATAACGACGACGATAATGATGATGATAATAATGACGACAATAATGATGATGATAATAAAGAAGATGATGATGATGATGATAATGATGACAATAATGATGGGGATAATGATGACAATAATAATAACGATAATAATGATGATGATGTCGCTAAGGACGATGATTACGATGGTAATAATTATAATAAAGATAAACACAGCAAAGAGTATAACGATGATAAAGTCGACAACGTCATTGACGACGATGATGACGACGATGACATTAACGATGACGGAGACGACGACAACGACAACAATGACGACAATGATTACGATAACGACGAAGATAATAGTGATGATAATAATATTAATAATGACGATGATCATAATAACGATAATAATGACCGTGATACCGCTCTTAACGATAAAGACATCAATGACGATGATAATGACAGCGACGACGACGAAGACGACGACGTCGATGGCGATGATGACGATGACACTGACAACAATGACAATGAGGATAAACAATGATGATGATGATTATGATGATGACGATGATGAGGATAATAACAATTAATATAATGACAACGATAATAACAACGATGACGATGATGACGATGATAACGATGATGACAATGATGACGATAATAATGATGATGATAATTATAATAATGTTAATGACAATGATGACGATAATGACGACGAAAATGACGATAATGACGATAACGACGAAAATGATCACAATGAGATGTTTACAATAATGCTGATAATGATAGAGATGATGATGACAATAATGACGATGATAATAATAATGACAACGATGACGATAATGACGATGATGAGGTTGATGACGATGACGACGATGACCACGACGTTAATGACGATACGGACGATGATAATAATGATAATCATAATAATAACAATGATAATAATGATGACAATAATAATAATAACTACGATAATGATAAAGATGACGATGATGACAATAATATTAATAAAAATAATGATAATGACGACAAAAAAGACGACGATGATGACAATGATGACGAAGATGACGATGATGACAATGATAACGATGATAGTAATGATGACTATGATGACGATGATGACAGTAAAGACGATAATGATAATGATAATGACGATTACAGTGATAACAATGATAATAATATTGATAACGATGACGACACTGATAACGATGATGATAGATATGATAATGATAATAGTGATGATGATGATAATAATGATTACAATAATGACAATGACATCAATAATGACAACGATGACGATGATGACGATGACAATGATGATGACGATGATGACGATAATGACAATAATGACAATGATGATGATAATAATGATGATGATAATAACATCGAGAAAATTGACAATAATGACGGTGATAATAAGAATGACGATGAAAATGGAAATAATGATGACAATAATAATGACGATAATGATAATGATTATGTCACTGATGCCGATGATGACGATAATGATGATAAAAATAATGATAATGTCGACAAAGAGGACCACGATAATGACGATGATGATGATGATGACGCTGTTGACGATGTAGACGATGATGACGATTGTTCAGGATTAAAGTGAATCTAGTCCGCGTTTATACATTAAACCTATTCTTAGAAATTTACCTTGACTTGTACATCTTTATTTCTCTGCGAGCAGTCAGACTGCAAATGTAAACAAAGACTTTTACCCATGTTACAGACAATTTTTATCTTTTTTTAAGTTCTCTTTCTCTTTTTATTATTTTCCAATATTTTAATTTCACACGAGCCACTGCTCTGCGTAGCAGTACACATATATGCTAACAAATACATATCTGTTCGCGCACTGCTCTGCGAAGCAGCCTAATGAGTCAGTCTGCTTTCGGCGCGTACAGCTAAAGCAACTCACAGTACTCGCTTGCTATATGTAAGGAGGCTCGAGACTCGGTGCCTTGCATATACATAAAGACCGCGTTTCTCAATCTGTAAAATAGCCTGTAAATAAATAGTTCCAACAGTTTTATTACATATCAGTCTTTCTCCATATTTTTTGCTGCTTCTTCGTGTGCTTTTGAGTGCACGAAGAGCATCTATTTACAAACCTTACCCAGATCACTGTAATGAGCCTTTTTAAGCTCAGCCACGCCAACCGCAATACAGTCCACTACAGTCAATATCCAACATTTGGTCCTTCGAGCCGGATTACAGTGACGGGAAAGGATAAAGTGTTTAAGTGTTAAGTGAAGTTGTGTCACACTGAGAGACTTACAACCTCTCAGTGTGTTGGTGAAGTGCTACAGGTATATTCTCGTGCTAAGAGATTTACGACCTCTTAGTGCATTTGATCGTAGGAGCCTTACAACCTCCTGCGTACTTTTGTGACGAGTTGAGCTCCTTGTTTACTACTCTCACCTCTTGATTCGTCAAGGTGGGCGGGATTTTCACATTTTTCCACACGCTTTACTACGGCAGCATAATGTCCAAGGATCTGAAAACCTTGTTCAAGCGGCAGCAAGAGTTATATTCGAGAATATTCAATGCCGAGACCAACCTCAAGAAGCTCGGAAAAGACAACATCAATAGATGTGTCGTTGACAAACGTCTGGGTCAACTTCGCAATAATGGGAATGACTTCTTGAGCAACCATTTGAAGATTCTCGATTTGACGGTTGACTGTGAACAAGAAATCGGCTATTTTGCTGGAGATAGTTACGGCATCGCGGAGGAAGCATATCTCTCCTTAGTCGCGTTCATGGCTGATGTGCTGCAGAAGCTTTCCGTCCCGCCACATCAAGATACTGCTCCCGCTACAACAGCTCCGTCAAGAAGCATGCCTGCAGTGTCCGTGCCTAATTTCTCGGGTCAATTTTGCGATTGGCTCGAGTTCAAAGACTTATTCTCGGCGATTATTGTGCGTGACTCTCGTCTGAGTAACGTCGAGAAGCTGCAGCAGCTTAAAACCTACGTACAGGGTGAAGCCGCGGAGATGCTGAAGACGATTCAGCTTACAGACGCCAACTTCGAGGTCGCTTGGAAAGCTCTCGAAGACCATTACACGAACAAGAGACGTCTCGTCTCAGCTCTTGTTCAAGATCTGCTCAATCTACCAGTCATCACTATAGAGTCTGCTTCGGAGCTCAAGGCATTGCTTAGTGGCACAGTCAATGCACTTGCAGCGCTTAAGCAACTCAACCGCTACACGGACCATTGGGACGATTTGATCGTTGCACTCACCGTTCGGAAGCTCGATACTCAGTCTTTCCGCGAATGGGAGTCGTCGATTTGCTCTCAAACTGATCCACCTACGTTCGCTCAGCTTGAGACCTTCATAGAGCAGCGCATCTCAATGCTTGAGATCATTAATGCATCTGTGAAGGCCTCCAAGGTTAAGGAGAAGTCAAAAAGCCACGTTGCGCTTAACCAGTCGGACAAACGCCATAAATGCTTCTACTGTCAAGGAGAGCATTTTCTCTATCGCTGTGAAGAGTTTCACGGCAAAACTCCACAGAAACGCAGACAATTCGTCGCCCAAAAGGGTCTGTGCACGAATTGTTTCGGCTCACACAAGCTCACCGATTGCAAGTCAAGCCATCGTTGTCGAACTTGTTCCCGCAATCATCATACGATGCTGCACGATGAGACGTCATCCTCTGCACACGTAACGTCATCAGGTACTTTGCCAGCTGTCTGTGGCAAAGACAGTCAAATATATTTTCATCTACAACTACCTGGTACTTCAGCTGTGTGCACGACGCTACTACCAACAGTACTCGTCCAGCTGCAAGGACCCGACGGACGCAGACATATTGCTCATGCCTTGCTCGACAGCGCTTCACAAACCACGTGTGTCGCAAAAAGCCTGTTGAAAAGGGCGGGCATCGATTACAAACCGCAAGAACATAGCTTGCTGGGAATTAGCGGCTTTAATGGCCCACCAGTGCATGGAATCGCACACCTCAAGATTTCACCGCTAAACGACGACAAGGTCAAAATCGGCTTTGACTCCCAAGTCATCTCGCTCATCACGAAGTACTGTCCAGGCCGACACAAAATTTATAGCGCTTGGAAACATCTAAAAGGCTTAGCAATGGCAGACGATTTTCGCGAGAGACCCTCAGAAATCAAGCTGTTGCTAGGTGCCAATATCCTGCCTCAAGTGCTAAAGGAAGGACTACGAATTGGAGCGACAGGGACTCCAATGGCTCAACGTACCATTTTTGGATGAACACTGTCAGGTGTTTTACAAACACAAGCTTCATCTTCATCATCGCAACTTGCACCTTGTGTCAGTGTCAAATGCAAAGTGTCGTGTAAAAGGAAACAATATTTCGCTCAAGTTTTGTTCACGAAATAGGTGGGCGGAATGTTCAGGATTGAAGTGAATTTAGTCCGCGTTTATACATTGAACCTATTCTTAGAAATTCAACTTGACTTAAACATCTTTATTTCTCTGCGAGCAGTCAGACTGCAAATGTAAAAAAAGACTTTCACCCATGTTACAGACAATTTTTATCTTTTCTTAAGTTCTCTTTCTCTTTCTATTATTTTCAAATATTTTAGTTTCACACGAGCCACTGCTCTGCGTAGCAGTAAACATATATGCTAACAAAAACATATCTGTTCGCGCACTGCTCTGCGAAGCAGCCTAATAAGTCAGTCTGCTTTCGGCACGTACAGCTAAAGCAACTCACAGTACTCGCTTGCTATATGTAAGGAGGCTCGAGACTCGACGCCTTGCATATACATAAGGACCGCGTTTCCCAATCTGTGAAATAGTCTGTAAATAAATGGTTCCAACAGTTTTATTACATCTCAGTCTTCCTCCATATTTTTTGCTACTTCTTCGTGTGCTTTCGAGTGCACGAAGAACATCTATTCACAAACCTTACCCAGATCACTGTAATGAGCTTTTTCAAGCTCAGCCACGCCAACCGCAATACAGTCCACTACAGTCAATATCCAACATTGATGACAATAATAATAATAATGACGATAATGACAATGATAACGTTAATGACAATGATAATGATAATGACAAAATAATGATAATAACGAAAATGACGTTAATGATGACAACGACGATGGCGATGACGACAACGACGAAGATAACGACAACGACATTGACGACGATAACGACGACGACGACAACGACGACAACAACAACGATGATAATAATGACAATAATGACATTGAAGACGATGATGACAATAATGACGATCATGATAATAATGACGATGATAACGGTGATAATGATGATAATGATAAAAATAATAATGACGATAATAACGATGAAAACGATGATAACGACGTTAACACCGATAATGTCGACGATAACAATGATGATAATGATAATAATAATGATGATGACGACGATGATGATAATAACGATGAAAATGACCCTGACCACAACTATAACGATGATGACGATAATGACGATGACAATAACAGCAACGACGACAACGACGACGACGTCGATAACAATGAAGACGACAATAACGACGTCAATAACAATGCTACGACGATGAGGATTATTATGATGATGACCGTAATAAGAATGATGACTATAATAATAATAATGACGATGATGACGTTGATAATGATGATAAAGACGATGATAATGATAATCATAATAATGATAATGATGACGATGATAATAATTAAGAAGATAATGACTATAATGACGAATATAACGATGATGTCAATTATAACGTTAATGACGATAACAGCAATGACGATACTACGACGACGTTGATGACAATGACAACAACGACTACGACTACAATGACGATGACGACGATGATAATGATGATGATAATAATGATGATGATGACAATGATGATGATAACGATGATGATGACCATGATAATAATCATTATGATAATGACGATAATAATGGTCACGATGAAGATAATGATATTGATGACAATAACGATGAGGACGACGACAACGACACCAACAACGACAATGACGGCAACAAATATGACGATGACGACGATAATAATGATAATGATATCGATGATAATGATGACAATGATGATGATACTGACAATAATAATAATGATAACTATGACGACAATGACGGCAATGATGATAATTATGACGATGATGATGATCACGGAGACGATGATAACGTCGATGACGATAACAACGACGACGACGACGACAATAACGATGACGACGATGATGATGATAATAATAATATTAATGATAACGATGATGACGATGACAATGACGATAACGACGATGACAAAGATGATAATAACGATGACGATGATAACAATAATAACGATGATAATGGAGATGATAATGACAATGGAGACAATGAAGACAATGAAGACTATCATAACGATGATGACAATATAGACGATGACAATGACAGCTACGACGACAATGACAACGACGTTGATTACGATGACTTCAACTATAATGATGATGATGATGATGTTGATGATAATGACGATGATGATGATACTGACAATAATAATGATAATAACGGTGTCGACGACAATGACGATCATGACATTAATGATGATGACAACGACGACGATGACGATGTTGTTGACGATGATGACGATAGTGACAATGATGACGATAATAACGTTAATAATGGTAATAACAATGATGACGATGAAAATAATAATAATGATAATGATAATGATGATATTCATGATAACAATAATGACGACAGTAATGACGATGACGACGATGGTAATAATAATGATAATGATGACGATAATAATAATAATAAGAATAATATTAAAGATGACTTAGATGACAACCATGATGACGATGATAATGACGATGATGACTGTGATTATGCTAATGATACTATTGATTACGATGACGACAATAATGACAATAAAAAAAATAATGATAATGACGAAGATGACGACGACGATGACGACGACGACTATTCCTATGAAGACGGTATGACAATAATGACGATCATAACGCTGATAACGATGATGACGTTGTTGACATCGACAACGACAACACAGACGACGACGACGATGACGACGACGACGACAACGACGACGACAACGACGACGACAACAACGACAACGACAACGACGATGACGATGACAATAATAACGATATAGACGATATCAATAACAGTAACGACGACAACGACTAGGACCTCAATGACGAAGTCAATGACGAAGACGACAAAGATAACGACGAAAATGCATTGATGACGATGATGATAATAATGATACTGATGATGATAATGACGATTATGAACATACTGACAATATAATGATGATAACGATGATGACGATGATGACAATGATGACAACGATAACGATGATGATGATGACAAAGACAATGATGACGTCGTTGACGATGACA
Organism: Copidosoma floridanum; assembly: GCF_036245765.1. Taxonomy (NCBI): domain Eukaryota; kingdom Metazoa; phylum Arthropoda; class Insecta; order Hymenoptera; family Encyrtidae; genus Copidosoma; species Copidosoma floridanum. The sequence continues at coordinate 7,011,499 of NW_028321901.1, read as the reverse complement.
ACGACGACGATGACTATAATGACTATAATAAAGATGTTAACAATGATATCGATGATGATGATGATGATGATAATGACGACGATGATAATAATGATGACAATAACGATAAAGACGACGATGATGGCAATGTCGGAGACAACAACACCACCGGTGACGACAACGACAACGACGTCAAATACGATGACAACGACGACACTTATGACAAAATCAATGACGACGATGATAATGATAAAAATATTGATAATGATGATGACGATGATGATGATAATGACTTAAATAATGATAGTTACGATGATGACGATGATGACGATAATGACAACAATGCGATGATAATAAAGAATACGATAATGAACCGATGACAATAACAACGACGACGACGACGACAATGACGATAAAAACAATGATGATTATGATAATGATGACAATGATGACGATGATAATTAATATGATGATAACAATAATGCAGATAATAATAATAATGATGATGAAGATAATGATGATGATGATTATGATGATGACGATGATAATGATAATGACAATAATAATAATAATAATGATGATGACGTTGGTAATAATGATGATACTAATGATAACAATGACGACGATGACTACGACAACAATGACGATGAGACAATGATAATTATGATGATGATGATATTAATGATAACAATCATGATGACGACAATGACAATGACGACGGGATTCAGGTGAAAGTCATTATGACGATAATAACAATAATGACGATCATAACGATGTTGTTGACTATAGAGACGATGACAATGACAGCTACGACGACAATGACGACGACGTCGATGACAATGATGACGAGTATAATGATGATAATCATAATGATAATGATGATAATGATAATGATACTGACAGTAACAATGATAATAACGATGACGACGATAACGACGATGATGACAAAAATGATGATGACGACGACGACGATGACGATGTTGTTGACGATGACGACGATTATGACTATGATGACGGTGATTAATATGATAACAATACTGACGATGATGACGATAATGACGGTAATGACAATGACAACGTTGGTTATGGTGATGACAATGATGACGATAAAAATAATGTTAATGATAATGATAATGATGATAATCATAATAAGGATAATGACGACAATAATGACGATGACGACGATAGCGATAATAATGATGAGAATGGCAATTAGAATTATATTAAAGATGACTTAGATGACAACTATTAAGACAACAATGACAATGATAACGATAATTATTATAATGACGATAATGACGATGATGGCAGTGATTATGCTAATGTTAATATTAATTACAATGACGACGATGATGGCAATGATGACAACAATTATGACAATGACAATCTACTGATAATGATGACAATCTTTATGATAATGACGATCATGACCATTATAATGACTATGGCAATGACGATAATATTAATAATAATGATGATGACAATGATAATGATAATTAAAATATGGGTAATGGAGACGATGATGATGATACTGACAACAATAAGAGTGATAATAACGATACCGACGATGATGACTGTGATGACAACGAGGACGATGATGACGATAATGTCAATGATAATGATGATGGCGACGACAAAAAGGATGACCATGACGACAACAACGACAGCAATAATGACAATGATGACATTAATGATGATTACGACGACAACGATTATAACTATGATGACGGTAATGAATATAAGGACGATGATGACCATGATATCGATTATGATGATGATGATGATAATGACAATAATAATGATGAGAAGAATAATAACGATGGGAACGATAATATTGTTAATAATATTAATATTAATGACGACGACGAGAATAATGATAATGATAATAATGATGATGATGACTATGATAACGATGATGACGACAATAATAACGATGAGGATGATGACGATGATATTAATGATGATAAGGATGATGATAATAATAATAATAATGTTGAATTTAACTAAGATGACAACGATAATGACAACGTTGACGATGATGACGATAATGATAATAATAATGACGATGTCGATAATAACGATAATGACAATAATAATAATGTTGACAATGATGACGATGATAACGATGTTAACAACAATAACGAAAATGATAACGACAATAACGATGATGACAATAATGACAACGATGACAACGATGACGACAACGTTGATGACGACGACAACAACTAGGACGACAATGTCAACAACATACCGACAACGACGACGATGATAAGGACGATGACGTTGACGACGTCAGCGACACTGACGATGATGATAACAATAATGACAATATAGACGAAGACAATGACAGTAACGACAACAACGATGAGGACCTTGATGACGAAGTCAATAAAAATGACGACAACGTTGACGATCAAAATGACGATGACGACGATGATGATAATGATGATAATAATAATAATGATGACTATAATGATGAAAACGATGATGACGATGATGACATTAATGATGATGACGACGACAACGATGGCAATGCTGTTGACGATGACAACGATTATGACTATGATGATGGTAATAAATATGATGACGATAATGACGATAATATCGATTTTGATTATGATGATGAAGACAATAATGATAATAATAACAATAAAGACGACAATGATAAGATTGACGATTATGATGTTGATGATGACAATAATAATAATAATGCGGATTATAACAATAATGACGACTATGGCAATACTGAAAATGATAATGATAATGACAATGTCGATAATGATAATAATGACAATAGTAATAATAATTACAATGATGACAATAATAACGATGTTAACAACAATACCGAAAATGATGACAATAATAACGATGATGACAATAATGACAATGATGACAACGATGACGACGATGACGACTACGACGACGACAATGACTATGACAATGATAATGGCAATAATGACGATTATGATGGTAATGACGATAATAATGTTGATGACGATGATGATAATGATGACAATAATAACAATGTTAACATTGATGACAATAACGACGATGATGACATTAATGATAATAATAATGACAATGACGATGTTGATGACGATGATGACGATCATAATTATAATGCCGATCGTGACAATAATGACGACTACGACGACTACAACGACAACGACTATGACGATGACAATGACGACGACGATGACGACATCATTGACGATGATACTGATGACATTGTTGACGATAATGACAATAATGACAATAATGACGATGACAATAACAGCGACGACAACAAAAACGATGACTTAAATGACGATGACGACGACGACCACGACGACAATGACGTTGACGACAATGATGATGATGATGATAATAATAATAATGATGATGCCGATAATGATAATAACGATAATAATGATAATGATGACGATGATGACAATTAAAATGATTATAATTACGACGATGAAGATGACGACCACGTCGACGACAATGATTATGACGACGATAATGACGATGATCACGATAATGATGATGATGATGATGATGAAGATGATGATGATGATGATGACGATGATGACGAGGATGACGACGACGACGACGACGACAACGTCAACGACGATGATGACGACGACGATGACGATGATGACGACGATGATGACAATGACAACGTTGACGACGATGATAATGATGACGATAAGGATGACGATAATGACGATAATGACGACGACGACGACGACGACGACGATGACGATGACGACGAGTATTATGATAATATCGATGATAACGATGATGACAATGATAACTATAATAATAATAATGCTAATGATGACGATGATTACAATGATGATGGAGATGATGATGTCGATGACGATGATAATGATAATGATGATGATGATGAAGATACTAATAATAATGTTATGATGATAATGATAATTATGATTATAGTAATTATGACGATAATGACGATTATGACTATGATGACGATGATGACGATAATGACTATGATGATGATAATGATGATATCGACGATAATAAAAATAATGTTTAAGATGACTCAAATGACAACGATGATGACAACGTTAACGTTAATAATGACGATGATGACGTTGATGACGATGATGACGATGATAATGATTATGATCAAAACGATGATGATGATGTCGACGGCGACCACAATGACTATGCAACGATTATGATGATAATGACGATGATAACAATGATGACGATGATGATAGAAATAATAAAGACAATGATAATAATGATAAAAATAAAAATGATGATGATGATAAAGAAGATATTAAAATTGATTATGATGCTGATAATCATAATAATGATGACGATAATAATGATTATGACTATGATAACAATGATGACGGTGATGATGATTATGATTACGACGATAATGATGACAAGGACAGCGCTGTTAATGACTATGTCGATGATGATGACGTTGATGACGATGATAATGATAATGACAATGATGACGATATTAACAATGATGACGATCTTGACGACGTTGACGACGATGACGACGACGACCATGACGACAATGACAATGTCGACGATGATGATTATGATAATATTAATAATGATGATAACGATGATAATGATAACGATGATAATGACCATGATAACGATCATAATAAAGACGACGATAATGACGATGACGACAACACTGATAATACCTTTGGCAATAACGATGAGAAAGACGACGACGGCAACGACGACGACGAAAATGACACAGATGACGACAACGACGATGACGTCAATGACGATAACGACGATGATGATGATGATGATAATAATGATGATGATGCCGATAATGATGATAACGAAAATAATGATAATGATGACGATAATGAAGATAACGACGACGGCGACGACAATGACTATGACGACGATAATGACGATGATGACGATGATGATAATAATGATGATGAAGATGATAATAGTGAATATTGATTATGATGATGAAGATAATGATGATGATGATGATATTAATGATGACGATGTCGACGATAATAATAATGATGATAATGACGAGAACAACGACGACAACGTCAACGACGACGACGACGATTACGACGACGACGACGACGATGATGACGATAACAACGACGACGACAATAATAATGATGACGATAATGACGACGATGATGACGATAATGATGACGTTGACGACGACGACGACTATGACGATGACGACGAGTATTACAATAATATTGATAATAACGATGATAACGATGTTGACTATGATGATGATGATGATAATGATAATGCTGATGATGATGATGATGATGAGAATGGTGTTAAAGATGACGTATATGACAAAAATGACGATTATGATGACGATGATGACGATGATGACAATGATGATGGAGATGATGATGACAATGATGATGATGATGATGATGATAATGATAATAAGGATATTGATGATAATGATGATGATGATGATGATGATGATGATTATGATGATGATGATGATGATGATGAAGATAATGATAGTAATGATAACGATAATGAGGATTATGACTATGATTACGATAATGATGATGATGCCGATGATGATGATAATGAGAATGATGTTAAAGATGACGTAAATGACAACGATGATGACAACTTTGACATTATTAATAACAATGATGAAGATGATGACGATTATAATGATTATGATTACGACGATGAAGATGACGACGACGGCGACGACAGTGATTATAACGACGATAATGACGATGATCGCAATGATGATGATGATGATGATGAAGATGATGATAATGATGATGATGATGTAGACGAGGATGACGATGACGACGACGACAACGACGTCGACGACGATGATGATGACGACGACGACGATGATGACGACGATGATGACGATGACATAGTTGACGACGATGATAATGATGACGATGATGATGACGATAATGACGATGATAACGACGACGACGACGACGACGACGACGATGACGATGACGACGAGTATTATGATGATATCGATGATAACGATGATGACAATAATAACTATAATGATGATGATGCTAATGATGACGATGATTACTATGATGATGGAGATGATGATGACGACGATGATGATGATGATAATGATGATGATAATGACGATAACGAAAATAATGTTTAAGATGACTCAAATGACAACGATAATGACAACGTTAACGTTAATAATGACGATGATGACGACGATGACGATGATAACGATGATGATAGAAATAATGAAGAAAATGATAATGATGATTATATAAGTTAAAAACACACAATGAGTGATCTGGAAGGCTCAAACACAAAAATACAATAAATTTTTTTGTAAATTGTTACCGCAGGTACGCGAGAATTCGTAAGTTTGGTTGACTTACTCGTCACCTGTCGTGCTGTTGACTGACAATAAATTACAACCACAAGCCAGCGCTTATATCGGCGGAGCCGCAAAGGTAGACGGTAAAGGGCGATGAACTCGATCGGGACATTTAAACTTTCGTAGTAAAGGAAGGTATGCTCTATTAAAGGAAAGCACATCCTCCTTTCTATTGATGTTGTGTTTGTCGAGTTTTATATAAAGCATTTCGGAAATAATTCTTTTCTTATAATTGGATTCTTTGTCAAGGATTTTAAAGTTATCCCAATCGAATTCATGGTCAAAATTGATTTGGTGTGCACAAACAACGGAATCGGAGTTCTTACTTTTCATATGTTCACTGATGCGGACCTCCGCCGCTCGCTTTGTTTCACCCACATATGACGCAGGACAATTTTACAATAAAACTTATATACTACATTTGTCTGTTTATGTTTATTCGTTGTATCTTTTCCTAAGCGGACGATATGCTGCAGTTTATTGTTAATAAGAGGGTAAGTGTGAATATTGTAGGGTTTTAACATGGTTGAAATTTTTTCAAAATTATTGTCAATATATGGTATGCCAATTTTGCAGAGAGGGTAGGTGTTTGTAGTGCTTCTGTTATGATTACTATATTTGTGTCTTTTTAATCTGACCTTTATGTTTTTATTAATAAAGTTAAAAGGGTAATTGTTTTTAATCAACAGGTTTTTCACTCTAGCAATATTCACACCGTGAAAACGTGTACTGGCAAGTAAGATCGCCCTATTAACCAAATTAAAAACAATATTTCTCTTATAGCTAACTGGATAACCAGAAAAATAATTTAAGATTCGTCCGGAAGAAGTAGGTTTTTCAAACCAGTCAAAATTAAAATAATTAGAATTTCTTATTATCGTCAAGTCTAAAAAACTGTGTTTTTTGTCAATCTCCATTTCATATGTAAATTGTAGTTTGGGATGATATGAATTAAAAATATTTAAGATTTGGTCAATATGGTCAACATTAATAAAAAGTAATACATCATCCACGAAACGAAAATAAAAAGATGGAATAATATTATAGTTATTTTTTAAGATGGAGAGACAATCATTTTCCAGGTCGTCCATTACAAGGTCAGCAAACAAAGGTGAAATAGGAGAACCCATTGGCGTGCCGAAAATTTGTTGATAAAAAATGTTGTCAAAAGTAAAAAAAGTATTATTGAACAAAAATTTTGTACATTGTCGAATTTAATCAACCGGGATTCGACATTTATTCATTATGGTCACAATACGTCGATCGATGCTTCGTAGTACCAACTCTAGAGGAATATTAGTAAATAGGGAGCTGACATCTAAAGACATTAGTCTATAATTAGTAGTGGGTTTTATATTTTTTAGTTTGTTTTTCAATTCAAAGCTATTATTAATGTGTGATATTGAAACGTTGACTGACTTCTTAAGTTCATCGTAAATTACTTTTGCTAGAAAATATGTAGGGCTATTGATAAGAGAGACGATAGGACGTAAAGGGGCATCGACCTTGTGAATTTTCGGCAAGCCATATCATTTAGCTAGAGTTGTATCTGTGAGCGACAAAGCGTTGGGATGGTATGTTCTAGAAAGGAAGCCGTTAGAGTTGAGATTCTTTAAAATGTTAGAGGTTCTCTTTTGTAGAGAGTTTAATGGGTTTTTTGAAATAATTTTATACGTCGATTTATCAGACAGTAAATTATGCATTTTTTCCGTATAGTCACTTTTTTTGAGACAAACCGTAACGTTGCCTTTGTCAGCAGAGGTGAAGAATATATCGGGATTTTTGTTTAGAAAATTTTTTGTTGATTTTAAATTTTTTGAATATTGGCGGTCCTTTCTAGAAATAGCTGGCTTTTGTTTACAAGCATTAACTGAATATTGAGATAATTTGTCACGGATTTCGGTCTTTACTCGATCGTTCGTATCGAGGTGTGAGAGACCAACTTCTAAGTTTTTGGTAATACATAAAAAATCGCGTTCACGAAAAGATGTTGGGAGATTGAAATTCGGTCCAAGTGATGCGATTTCGGCGACATCTTTAGGAATGGCTATATTCGTTAAATTGTATATTGAATCATTATTACTGGTTGTGGTGTTTGTTTCCGGTAAGATTTTTTTAAATTTTTCATGTAACGTATGATTAGATCTTTTGTAGATGGTGTTTTGTTTGATGTTGACAAATTTATAATGTCGTTCACGAATATTGTAGTCTAATTTTAATTCATATCATCCCAAACTACAATTTACATATGAAATGGAGATTGACAAAAAACTCAACTTTTTAGACTTAACGATAATAAGAAATTCTAATTATTTTAATTTTGACTGGTTTGAAAAACCTACTTCTTCCGGACGAATCTTAAATTATTTTTCTGTTCATCCAGTTAGCTATAAGAGAAATATTGTTTTTAATTTGGTTGATAGGGCGATCTTACTTGCCAGTACACGTTTTCACGGTGTGAATATTGCTAGGGTGAAAAACCTGTTGATAAAAAACAATTACCCTTTTAACTTTATTAATAAAAACATAAAGGTCAGATTAAATAGACACAAATATAGTAATCATAACAGAAGCACTACAAACACCTACCCTCTCTGCAAAATTGGCATACCATATATTGACAATAATTTTGAAAAAATTTTAACCATGATAAAACCCTACAATATTCACACTTACCCTCTTATTAACAATAAACTGCAGCATATCGTCCGCTTAGGAAAAGATACAACGAATAAACATAAACAGACAAATGTAGTATATAAGTTTTATTGTAAAAATTGTCCTGCGTCATATGTGGGTGAAACAAAGCGAGCGGCGGAGGTCCGCATCAGTGAACATATGAAAAGTAAGAACTCCGATTCCGTTGTTTGTGCACACCAAAACCAAATGTCCCCAACGAGTTCATCGCCCTTTACCGTCTACCTTTGCGGCTCCGCCGATATAAGCGCTGGCTTGTGGTTGTAATTTATTGTCAGTCAACAGCACGACAGGTGACGAGTAAGTCAACCAAACTTACGAATTCTCGCGTACCTGCGGTAACAATTTACAAAAAAATTTATTGTATTTTTGTGTTTGAGCCTTCCAGATCACTCATTGTGTGTTTTTAACTTTAATTTTGTAGCCTGATAAGGCTGACGCATATTGTCAGCGAAACGTTGCGCATCAATAAATTAACGCAGGAAAATTTAAATACACTCTACTTGTAATTATTTATTTTCTTACATTTCGCCCCCAATGGATCACTGATCACTTTGAATTTCCAAATTCACCGGAGGGCACTGATATATACTAACAGATGATAATTATGATTTTGACAATGATGATGACAAGGACAGTGACGACAATGACTATGTCGATGATGACGACGTTAATGACGATGATGATTATAATGACAATGATAACGATATTAACAATGATGACGATTTTGACGACGTTGACGACGACGACGACGACGACCATGACGACAATGACAATGTCGACGATGATGATTGTGATAATATAATTAATGATGATAACGATGATGATAATAACGATGATAATGATCATGATAACGATCATAATAAATACGACGATAATGACGATGACGACAACACTGATAATACCTTTGACAATAACGATGAGGACGACGACGACGGCAACGACGACGACGGAAATGACACTGATGACGACAACGACGACGACGTCAATGACGATGTCGACGATGATGATGATGACGATGATGACGACGATAATGACGATGTTGACGATGACGACGATAATGATCATGATGACTATGATGACAGTGATGACGATGATGATGGGGATGATGATGACAATGATGACGATGATGATGATGACGATGATGATGAAGAAGATGATGATGATGATAATGTCGATGATGACGATGTCGATGATGTTGATGATGATGATGACAACGAGGACGACGACGACGATGACGATGACGACGACGACAACGATGATGATGATGACGACGACGAGGACGATGATGACGATGATGACGATGATGACGATGATGACGATTATGACGACGACGACGACGACGACGACGACGACGACGAGGATGACGATGACGACGAGTATTACGATGATGACGATGATGATTATGATGACGATGATGACGATGACGGCGACAACGACGACGACGATGACGATGACAACGATGATGACGATTACGACGATGATGCCGATGATGACGATGATGGTGATGATGACGACGACGATGAGGATGATGATGAGGATGATGATGATGACGATGATGACGATGATGACGATAATGATGATGATAATGATGATGATGATGATGATGACAAAGATAATAATGATAACTTTAACATACATAATGAATATTGTTATTTTTGGATAAAAAATTTATTTCGCTTAGTACGCAAACAGTTAACGCAACATTAACACACAGTTAATATACCGATGGTTGATAGGAAGACAATTCTAGCGTGACGTCACTTTGTGTTTTTTTAAAAGTGGTGACCTCAGGCTGGATTTGTTTTTCATTTAACCATCGATTCGTGATCGCTACTTTTACTATTTTTGGTCAAATTAAAAATTTGAAGCTCATGAAATTTATTGTAAGAGCTTAAACAAAAGTAAAATCACATTACCAAACTGGAACAATAATGAGCATATACTTGAACTCAAAAATTTTACACAGAAGACCCGTGTATTTTTCGTGGTATATGCAAACTATGAATGTTCTTTGGAACCTATTAAGAGTGCCCGTGCCTATCAAAGTTACAAAGCATGTAGTATTGGATATTTTAGTAAATGTTGTTTTGATGATAGTAAATCAGAATATAAAAAGCTACAGACAATATGAAGAAAGCGATGGAACACCTGCTCAACGGTTTGTTCAAGCTTTTTATCTCCTCGCTCTGAAACTGGAAGAACTGTATAAAAATCCTATGTAAATTATTGATTTGACACTTGAAAAACAAATTTAATACGACAAAGCATTTTTATGTCACATATGTAGCCAACCTTTCAGCTTGGATGACGTAAAAGTTCGAGATCACTGTCATCTCACTGGAAATTAAGTGTAATTATTTGTAGTAATAATTCGTTTTTAAAATCAGTCTTGTACAATTTTTTTTACATTGTTTTAGGTATAAAGGCCCCGCTCATAGCAAATGTAATATTAGTTCTTTAGACTCAAGAATGATACCAGCAATTTTCTATCACCTTAGCGGTTATGATTCACATTTATTTATAAAAGAACTCGTCAAATGTTTTTAGGGAAGAGTTCAGCTTTTACCACAGACAAAAAAAAAGTATATTTCATTTACGAAATTTGTAGAAGGTAACAGTACTAAAACTAGATTTATAGATTCCTTTAAATTTATAGCCTCATCTCTCGATAAATTATTACCATACTTAAACGAATTCAAAATACTAGAAAACGTATTTTTCAATGATGATAATTATACAATAGCACAGATAGACTTATTAAAAAGAAAAGGCATCTACCCATATGATTATACTGCTTTTCTTGAAAAATTAAACGAAAATAAACTTACATCAAAACAAAATTTTTACAGAAGCTTATACAAAACCCATATAACTTATGAAGAGTACGAGCATGCAAAAAATAATTGGGACACTCAGTATTCATACTCTTGGGCAGCATTTTGACTTATATTTAAAGATTCATGTACTACTGCTTGCTGAAGTATTTGAAAACTTTCGAAATAACTGTATCAAAACATATGAACTAGACCCAGCTCATTATTATACAACACCCGGCCTAACTTGGGACGCTATGCTGAAATATAAAAAGGTTGATAATGAATTCTTGTTGATTAATTCTTACAAAAGTTAAATGATATACTGAAATAAAAATGTATCATTTAATTTAAGGTAAAGCTTGGATTGCTGACAGAAATAGATCAAGTTTTATTTATAGACCGTGCATACAAGGTGAAACAAGCCAACGTTGCAATGGATATGCAAAAGCCAACAACCCCTACGTGAGAGAAATTTATCAAGCAAATAGGGATGAAAAATATTTAATATATTATGATGTTAACAATTTGTATAGTTGGGCTATGACTTAACCACTACCTTACTCAGGATTTAAATGACTCTCACAAGAAAACTCTTCACGATGCTCATAAGGACTTACCTTTCTGTGCTGAGCATATGGAACCCCCAGGTTCCAAACAAAAAAAAATTACTGACTACGCTGTATGATGTGCTACATTATCATGCACTTAAGAAAGCTGTGAGTCACGGGCTCCGAATAACAAAAATTACAGAGCAATACAGTTTAATCAAAGTTTATGGTTGAAAAAATATATAGATTTAAACGGTAAAAAGCGTTAAAATGCGAAAAAAGAGTTTGAGAAGATGTTGTTTAAGTTGTTCAACGATACTGTGTATGGGAAAACGATGGAAAATGAACGCAAACGCATTGATGTTAAACTTGTCAATAAGTGGAATGGTAGATATGGTGCCAAGGCTTACATTGCACGAGCGAATTTTCATAGTTGTGACATATTCGACGTGGAGTTGGTAGCTATACAATTGTTGCGTACTGATAAGTGCATTAAAAAACGAATATATGTGCATGGGATTAAGTGTGTTGGATCTATCGAAGACGCTTGTTAATAAATTTCTTTATGATTTTATGAGAAATAAAATGAATGATCATTGCAAACTCTTATCCACAGACACTGATAGTCTTGTGTACGAAATAACTAGCTAAAATATTTATAATCTTATGCGAGAAAATATTGGAGAATTCAATACTTCAGACTATAGTTCTGATAATGAATTCAATATACCTACTGTCAATAAAAAAATTGTTGGGTTGATGAAGGATAAATGTAATGGAAAGATTATGTTGGAATTTATAGAATTAGGAAGCAAAATGTATGGTATAAATATACAAGATCAAAATACGCTGAAGAAAGCTAAAGGTGTTAAAAATTCCGTTGTGAAATCTACGATGACTTTCGATGACTATATTACATGCTTGAGTGAAAACACTAGTATAACACGTGAGCAAAAAAATATTAAATCACGTCATCATCAGCTCTTAACGGAAAAAGAAACTAAAATTGCTTTAAGTGCACATGACGACAAACGCTATTTGCAACCGGGCCACACAGATACTCTACCATGGGGTCATTTTAGCATAATAGCAATGGAAGCAGCCAATCGGGAAGAGCCGATAGAGAAGGGAGCCAATCAGATGGAGGAAGAAAAAGCTGGATGGGTATGCGCAGATGAACAACTGAGAGTGAAGGAAAAAGCCACCACAGATGAGCCGCCGAAAGTGAAGGAGGTAGCATCAGAATTAGAGGTGTTGCAGCAAGCAGAGCTCATTCTTCTCTTAAGTGGAGGTGTGAATAGATCTCAAGTTGGACCCCAGAAGCTTTTCAATGAGCCTTCGTCTTCCTTGGTACGTGTCTCTACAAAGGAACCGTTGAGCAAAAAACGTCGATATTCCTAAAGGTTAATTAACAGACTTGATTACATACATTACTTGTATAATTTTTACTTACATCATTGTATTTCAATATTTTTTCCTTCTATGATTGTGTTACAGATGGATCTTGCAGCGTTAAATAAAATTGCTAGCAATAATTTTCTATCATTAAAAAAAATACCGATATGGTTCCAAATCAAAATTATATGGTAATTAAGTTAAAAAGTGAAAACCAAGTATGGAATGAAAATAGTTGCTAAGTTGGCAGATGAGTTCCAAGTTTTTCTGCCAAACGAAATATGTACCGCATTCTTAGAGAATGAAGAGTTTCTTAATGAATTATTAGAAGCAGTGAATAAATTTACATTATTTGTAGTGTACAATGGTGAGCATATAATATTATCTTATGCATAAATTTGTAAATATTCGTAAAAAAATTAATTATTTTATTTTTATAATTAAAGTGTTTATTCATGTGTTCAAATACATCCCTTTTGTTGCTATTAAAAAAGTATTTGAAAAATTTTTCAACTTAGCAGATATTTTTTACAATTTATTCTTGTCGATCCAACTGTTGTAAGCGTTGTCAAAGCCCAACCATTTCACTAAAATTTGATTTCCACGTCTTCAAAGAACCTTCTCTACGAGGTAAACATCAGGACGCTTTGTTTACTGCAATTCTTACTCATAAAACCCTCAAGAAATGGGTTGATTTCGGTAATCATTAGGATAATACGTTGTTGGATTTGTTGCTGCTACTCGTGTGATTGTAAATATTTTAGTCGATCAATTTGGTGTATACCCTTTTTCAAATGCTTGTTTGATTTTGCTCACTCGTATTTTATCACCAATTTTGAATTTAGATTTGAACTAACTACTGTTTTTATATATTTTTTTAAACTTCACCAAAACTTGAACTTCATTTTTAGCAACAACATCTTTTGGTTTCAAACCAATTGTTCAGTGTTTTCTATAATCATTATTAAATTTAATTAACGGTTGTAAAAAATTCAGCTATTTATAACTGCCTGGCAAACTTAATTTTTTCCACATAAGATCTTTTAAACTATGATTACATCGTTCGCATGTAGAAGCTTTGAGATTGCTTTAAGTTGAGTATAAATTGATTTTATATTTTTACATGAGATTTTGATAGTTGCGTTATAGAATTCTTTGCCGTGATCAGTTTGCATGTTTATGGGTACTCGTCCTTTTTTCAATATTGAATGCATTTCTGCAGTTACTTCTTCACCAGTTTTTTTATTGATAAGTACAGCCCATGCGTACTTGGAGAAAACATTTACTAAAGTGAGCATACATCGATACCCTTTGTTTTCGCAAACGTAAGGCTGCATCTCTGCAAGGTCTGCTTGCCAAGTCTTATCTAAACCACGAATGTTGAATTTTCGACGGGGATAATTACGCCTTGCTGCCTTATGAAGTTCCTCAACAATTTTCTCCATGTATTAGTTGTCTAGGTTTAAGTTTTTTTAATCAGCTTGAAGAAATAAATTTTTTTTTGTAAACTGTATATAAAAATTCTTAAGCTATCTATTTCTTTTTCAAGTTTTTTAACCACTCCAACCAAGTAAGCATAATTTACTGCATCTTGAGGCTGTTCTGGTGTTCCAACATTGCACAGTCTTTTATTATTTAAGTCATACTGTCCATCTGCGGTAAGTTTATATCGAATACCAGGACGACCTCGGCCACCACTTCCGGTCCTACTCAATTTTCGACCGAATACATCGACACTCATTTTGAGACTGAAGAAATATTTACTCACACATCAGTATTTATATATCCTCCCTTGCGAAGCTCTTTAATGATTGATATAATTTCATTGTCATGGCTTGTATTTCCTGCTGACTTTTCAGCTAATCATAAGCGTAAATGATCTACTAATTTATTAGGATCATCCCAGTGTGTATAATCTACTTGTTGCATTATTCAAGCAGTTTTATAATGAGGTAGCAACGATCCACCTTTTTTACGAACCGCAAGATCGAACATTGGAGCAATAATTATATTAAACTTATTACTATTATGGGTTCGTATATCTCCTTTTTTTTTAACCTTTTTTTATAAAAACTTAAAGTTTGTAATATGAAATAGTATTTTTCAAAATCCTCCTGTGTCAACTGAGATTCATTAGGATGCTTTTTGATAAGTAGCTCCATTATTTCAGGAGTCATTGGAAAATTTAAATAGTTCATTTTGATACGATTATTTTCAAAGTCTATTCGCGAATCACCAAGCTTGTACATCTCATTTTCTTTTCGTACTCCATACTTTAAATCTAATAAATCTGTCTGATTCTGATCAAGTATTTGTAAATAAAAATTATTTGATAAATTTTTACTGACTTGCACAGAATCAAGAGATTTATCCCGAATAGTGCCATTTAAATCGGTATCATCACTTTTACTAATGACAGACTCGAATGTTAAATCACCTTTACTGAATTTTTCTCTGTTTTTTTGTTGATTCACTTTATCAACTTTGTTACTTTCTTCATCGTTTTTGTTATAAAAATAATTGTGAGTAACAGAATTATTACTATTATTTTTGTGTTTTTTAGTTTTGGCAACAATTTCCATTAAAGGGTCTGTTATTGGTTTGAAAGTTTCACCAAGTACTTTTTCAGCCTCATTTTTCCCAAACTTCAACAGTCCGTACTTTTCTTTAACCGCCTCTCGCACCTTCACTAACTGGCGTAGAACGTTTTTCTCTTGTTGATACATGATGATGATCTAATGTCTTGCAACAGACTGTAACGATTGCGCTAGGTATGTCCTAAATGTACGGCAAAATTATCAAAGCCTTTTCTGTAGCGACCATTATTTATTTGCCTATCCTTGTTTATAACGACAAATCCATGTTTATCATCATTCCAGCAAGTAGAGCATAAATTCTTAAATTGAATGTATGGCATGTCTGAGTTTACATAATTATCATACTCATGCTTTAAATTAACTTTATCTTGACGAAATAAAAGTAGAAAATTAACATTATCCCTTACAAGATGCTCTAGTACTTGAGCATATGACTGGCAAAGATAGAAACAGTCCACATTTTTGTATTTATCCATGCAGAAAAAAGCCTTTACATTTTTTTGTTTTTCACAAGCTATATCATCAAAAATCATTATAGAATTTGGTAAAGCATTATCTGGCCAGACTACAGTTTCGTGTTCGCTGAAAGGTAAGTATTTTACACCTTTTATAGGCTCCAATAGTTCTTTTAAAAACTTGTATTTTGGTTGATGTAGCGATTTTGAGTACACGTACACATTTTTGAACTTAACTCCGTGAGGATGCACGATTATAGCTAATAAGCTGTTAGTTTTACCACAATTAGATGGACCGCAAAATATCGCACGAATACTGTCAGGGAGCAGTTCACCATGTCTATTCGAATGCTTTTCTTGTTTTACTACAGCGTCAAAATTAGGAACTTATAATTTTATGGATTGCTCTTTAAACTCCATGTCTATACTGCATGAATAATCAGTCACAACTAATCTTTTAATGAAATAGTACAACGGTTATATAGTTTAAGCTCTTTATTCATCAAAGAATTTTTTCTACTATAAATACATTATTTATTTTCTCGACACTTAGTCATGATTCAACCTCTGAAGACTTATCATCATTATCATGCATCGTAATGAAGGGCATGGTCTCGTAGATAAAAACATAAACTTTTTACCAGTAGAGCTTCATTTGCCAGGCTATCAGTATTGCGGCCTAGGTACGAAGCTTGCTAAGCGTCTTGCTTCCTGAGTGAAGATCCCAGAGTAAATCCGCTAGACGCAGCGTGCAAAGAGCATGATATAGTGTACTCAAAAAAATGACAACATTTTAAAGCTAGACACAAAGCAGATAAAATTTTAACTGTGAAGGCTTGGCAAAGAGTTAAATATTTAGATTCAAGTATTTGTGAAAGTGCAGCAGCTGCCCTAGTGACCGGCGCTATGAAGGTTAAAAGTAAATTTGGTATCGGATTGAATCAGGAGAAGAAGAAACAGGGTATTAACAAAAGGAAACGAAGAATGGGTAGGTAAAAAAACACAATGTAATGCTTTAAGTGCAGTTATTAGGGCTGCCTTGCAATACATGAATACTTAGAGCAAAAGTGCTCGAGATGTCATTAGTAGTGCTTTGGAAGGTGCTCGTAGTGTAGTTAAAAAATCGGAAGGTAAAAAGTATGTTACGATTCCGCACATCTTACGCCTTCTTACACAGATTGGTGAAGCTTTACCTTTGATTCCCTTGTTTGCTGGTTTAAGTGCAACCAGTGCTATAGCCAATGGAATAGCTGGAATTATGAAAATCATTAATACTCCTAAGTCAGCCAAAAAGCAGCTAGCAGAAAGTCAGAGACATAATCGAACCATGGAAGCTATTTCCCTTGGAAAAAGTCTTTATCTCAAACCACATAAAACTGGATTAGGAGTGTATTTGAAGCCTTAGGCTGGAAAAAGTTAAAAACAAAAAAAAACTCAAAAAAAAGAGCTTGAGAAAATAAAATTACCTGATCGAGCTCTAACTAACACAGATTTGATGAAATATTCTAAAATCTTAATAATTCCCCATTTTCGGGAAGTTTTCGTGAGAAACAATTTACCTGCTGATGGCCCATGGTTTTGTAAAACAGCTATAGTAAATCTTGATAATAAGAATGGACCTGGAACTCACTGGGTGGCTTATCGAAAACGTGATAATAATGTTGTGTACTTTGACAGTTTCGGAGATTTGCAGCCACCGATTGATTTAATGCTATATCTAAAAGTTAGTTAGGTGAAATATTATTATAAGCGATATCAAAAATTTAACATCTACAACTGTGGTCATTTGTGCCTAAAGTTTCTTTCAAAACAAATATCACTTTCTTACATCGAGAGAAACCTTTTGGTTATACTTTGACAACGATGAAAGAAACATCAACACTAAGCCTTTCTAGTACTTCTTCTGTTTTAGAAGCACAATATTTTTTACCTATTGAATTTTCGCTGAAACACAGCTACGTTCTTGGCTTAGTAGAACTTCTGTCATTTAACTCAATTCCAAATATCCATGAAAATTGTAATAAATTTTATGTCGGCAATCAAGTCATTGTATTACCAACAGGCAGTTATGAGACTGAAAATATTAGGCCATTTTTGATTGAGGTATTACAACCTCACAGCATAACTCTTGATATTAAGCCGAACAATAATACGCTTTGAAGTGTTATCAAGTGTAGTCATACTATTGATTTTAGACCTAAAGATTCTATTGGCAGTCTATTAGGTATCACTCAGAGAGTTCTAAAAAATAATACTACTCATGCTTGAGACTTACCGGTAGCTATTCTAAAGATAAACGCATTAAGAGTTGAATGTAATTTCATGAGTGGAGCTTACATAAACAGTCGCAAAGTACACACGATTCCTGAATTTTTTTCTGCTGTACCACCTGGATATTAAATTATTGAAGTTCCATCATGAATAATTTACTTACCGATTATTGCACGTATCATTGATCATGTACAACTACGCATTGTAGATCAGGATGGTGATTCAGTCAATTTTTGTGGAGAAGTCATAACTATAAGATTGCACATAAAACCCTCTCCATAATAGACATTATTTATAATCAAATAAATCATATAGGCAGCTCAAAATGTACTCCAGCACTCAGTCGACAACAAGCTCTCAAAGCGTTGAGACGTTCAAGAAAAAAGTCCATCAAAGCATCAAAACATTCAAAAAAAAACGATTGACACGTCAAAAACTAACTCATCAAAACATTCAGTTTATAAAAAATCTAGGTCTAAAAAAAAAGCCCTGGTGGAAACTAAATTGGATTTTTTTTTGTTGTATACAAAATGGACGAGATTCTAAGTATTTAATCTCCAGTTACGTTTGACGAATCTATTGCGCATTGTGAGATTCACGCTCATCAGCCGTATACATCATCAACGTATGGCAACAGCGATGAAATTCGCATTTCAGTTCAACATCAAGATTTGTGCCTTTTACCATCCAGAAGCTCTCTACGTGTTTACAGAAGATTGGTCAAAGTAGATGAAAATACAGCAGTAACAAATACCGCATTGATAAATAACGCCATCTGTCACTTATTTTAAGAAATAAGATATGAGATAAATGCTATAGAAGTAGACAAGTGCAAAAATATTGGTCTCACGATCCTTATGAAAAATTGGCTATCGCTTTATCCTGATCAAACAAAATCTGTGATAAATGCAGGTTGGCTTGGCGTTGGAGAAGAAGATGATAGTCTTACTAAAAATAACGGCTACTTTGATATTATACTTTCACTAAATATGATTTTAAGTTTTGCTGAAGACTATCGTAAGATAGTTGTTAATGTGAAACATGAGCTAATACTTACAAGAGCAAGAAACGATATAAATGCCGTGTTGCAAACTCCAGTTAATGCCAATGCTGCTGATACCGCAGCCGCAGCAACTTGGGAAGACTTTAAAATAGTTAAATTGTGACGTCGCACTTTCGCGCCCTGAGACACTATAGAGTGTTGCAGCCAGGGCGGTCCCGAAACCACGTCCAAAAACACTTACAAAGATCCTCTCGCCAAAGTCCGCTGTATCCTGAAACACGAAAAACCCCTGTCCCCACGCTCACGATGTCCGCTGCTTGGCCCAGAAGACTCGTCCCTGAGGAGGTCCCGCCGGCGGTAGTCCATCGGGATCAGACTACTCTCCCAAGGAGAAACGAGGCGCGACCTGTAAATTCGGAAGGAAGAAAAAACACACGCACGATAATAGACGAGATAAATAATTTATACGAACATTTCACTTTATTTTAACGAACTTTTACACGTGGGCTTTTAGGCCCGAATCTTGGCGCAATCCGGCGCTATCGCAACAATCCGTGACAATCACACTTTCCCCCGGACTCTCCCGTTCTCGCACTCCACGCTTCCTGGGGGCGTCCCGCACTACTCGATCCCCCTACACACACGTAAATACACTCTCGCTCGCACACTCTACTTTACCCTTACCTCCGGGTTCACCATATTCCGGGTCAAATCAACTATTCGGCCTGCCGATGACCTGGTCTCGCAGATGGCAGCTGGGGTTGGCGATATTTCTCGTCTTCTTGGTCGTCGGTCGCAAGGTCGTCCCCGGTTGGCTTGGAAAGCTAATTCCGCTCTTCTCTTTCTCTCTCTCTTGATTCTCTCTCGATTCTCTTGATTCCTCCCGAAAACGCGAAAAACTTGGAAGCTCTGGTTCGCTCGGATGCTACTCCAAGAGTGTCGCGTTAGGCTCACCAATTAGTGCAGCCTTGCGCATTACCGCACTATATCTACATACATACTTCTGAATCTTACCGCCAGGACATCATTCACACACACTCGAACGCGACGCAATTTATAGTACATAGGCTTAATACAGATAAATAGGTATACATACAATCTTCGTCGATGACGCAATACTGGATTAGCACAATGGCGCGGTAATAACAAATATTTTATAATACGCCCTTACACAGGTAGACCTTTATATACTAGAACTACACATTCTTGGGCTTTTCTTCGGCGCTATGTCTTCTTTTCTCTCCTTGGCGCTACTTCTTGTATCCGATTACTCTCACGTAGAACATGAAACACACAGACCCGGACCTTTATTAGCTTCTAGTAAATCAAAATAGATTCCACCTTGATGACGCGTTTCGGCGCTTAATGCTATAGGGTCAGAGAAAAATGACCCCGTCATAATATTGAAACTTGAGTGGCTCATGCCCTATGTGGTTATGTCAGATTCTCATAAAACTCGTTCATTAAATCACCTGCAAAAAGATAAGTTTATATCTATGAGTTTTCGAATTTGTGAATTATATGAGTATCTCCTCTTACCTAGCATATCAAAACACATTTGGACAGTTAAAACATCTTATCAGTTGGAAAAGCCACGTTATGTTATTTTAGCCTTTCAGACAAACCGTAAAAATCAGAAAGATGTAAGCGCTAGTATGTTTGATCACTGCAATATAAGAAATGTGAAACTCTATTTAAATTCACAATATTATCCTTATGGTGATCTTAATCTCGATATAACTCGTAATCAATGTGCATCGCTGTATAATATGTATGTAATTTTCAAAGTTCATATTATGGCAAAAGTTGTACGCCTTTATTAGGTAAACATCACTTTCTCAATCGCTTACCTTTAATCGTCCTCGATTTTTTCAAACAAAACGAGTCATTAAAAAATGCTCCAGTAGATGTGAGGCTAGAATTTGAGTCGCATAACAATTTTTCTGCCAATATATCAGCTTATTGCTTAATTTTACATGATCGTATTGTTCAGTATAGTCCAATGAGTGGGGATGTCAAAAAACTCATGTAAAAGCTATAAGGCCGATTCAAGGCTTTGCTAGCGTCAGTTCAGTTTCAACCGTCAGGAATAAGGATCAGAGCAGCAACAGCTAGAGTAAGGAAGAAAAAGAAAATAAGCGACAACAAGAAGAGTGGGAAAGATTTACGAAGAGAAACACAGAGACAAAAACTGAGAAACATGTTAAAAAAGGTTATACAAAAAATTGTTTAAGAAAACTCCACATTAATTAATGTGTAGCATAAGCAATTTTACAACGTATCAAAAAATCTTGGCTGAAAAATCTTGGTGCTAAGTATTCAACCAACTACGAATCTTCTCCGAAAAATTAAGAGTATAAAAAGCTGAACAAAAAGTTTAAAAAAATTTTAATAGAGTAAAATGGAATATTTTGTGCATATGCAAGGTTTAAAGAAACCAGGTAATGATTACGTGCTTAAAGAGTTGGCTATCCTTTCTCTCAGTGCAAATAATACGGAAGCACAGGTATTTCTTCTTAAAGCACCTTTTACCTGGCGTAAATTACCACAAAAGTATAAACATAAAAATTCATACCTTGAACTTTGCTATCATGGACTAACCTGAGACTCAGAAAAAGTGGAGTGTACAGAGGTTCGAAATATTTTACGGAAAAATCTTGAAAATGCTGTAAAAATATTTGTTATTGACGAGCTGAGACAAAAGTAACTTGAAAGATTTGGCTTTTAAGTCACTAATATGACTGGTTGATTGGTCTGCATGAATCTACGAGACTATGCAAAGATGAAAAAATAGTATCTACATCTGAAAAGCTCTTGCTTACGACAACGCATATACAAAAGGCATGATGTACACGCTTCTCTGAATTGGTTTATTTTTTGGGAGCTGTTATTTGCACTAAAAGAAGAAAAAGAGGATCCGAGCAGACAACCAGCCAGGCTGTAAAGATACATTAGTGCCGACGGATGAGAACAAAAAAACGCTGACGTGACTATCTGTATGGAAGTAGCTGTGTGGAGGATACGAATGGTGTCAATAAAAATAGTATCTCAGGATGTGTTAGGCGAGAAGGCGGTAATAATGAATTTTTTATATCTAGCTAGGAATAATGTACTATCGGATCCCCCCTATCGCAGTCTCATGCCTGTGACAGTGAACTGAGTGACGGGAATGAAGAACAGGTGAGGCATAGGTTGCTGCCACTGCTAGTTAAACTTCTTAGTCCAGTGATAGTGGAGGTGATTATAAGGACATGGAGTAAATTCACGGCTTATGACGTGGGCGATGTAGAAAAAGATAGGTTTTATGAGTCTGCCATATTATTAAAAAATTCACGAAGGATATTTATAAATAAGTCTTAGAAACCTAGAAACCTGAGATCTATAGGCACTTTACTAGCTTCAAAGTGGTCATCAGAAGCTATGTCTTCAGATTTTTTTGACATAGAAAAGGCAGATTTCTCGTGCGTGGAAGAGAGAGTGAGCGTGCATATAATGTTGGAACTGGAAAAAATTTTGAGGTTCTGAGTGCCTTACTTGATTTTTGGATATCTGGTGAAGGTAGAGAGTGCATGCCAGAAACAGGTACTATTATCGCTAGGGGTTCCGATAC
This sequence comes from Copidosoma floridanum, assembly GCF_036245765.1. Taxonomy (NCBI): domain Eukaryota; kingdom Metazoa; phylum Arthropoda; class Insecta; order Hymenoptera; family Encyrtidae; genus Copidosoma; species Copidosoma floridanum. The sequence continues at coordinate 6,987,758 of NW_028321901.1, read as the reverse complement.
TGCTGAGTGCCCTGGGCATCATGATTGACTGTTTCGGAGTTCCGGCAACGCTAGTATGGAAATGTAGTTTAGTGTACGAATGGGCTTCCATAACGATAACTCGCTAGAGACCCACATCAAACTAATACGACAGTTTCTCAACATAATTTTGATGCTGATGCCAAATTGGGGTTGGGTCCTTCGGTTTCCGATAACGTACTTGGAATCAACAGTTACAACCTTATTCGTCATTGCAGAAATGTATATGGTGGTGGCATAACGCTGTATGGGTATAGTGGCTACGAGGTTAAAATTCTTGTAACTTCTGGCACTACCACCGCAGAGGGTTAACCAGGTAGACAAGTATGCTGTAGACTGCAGGGCGGCATACAGTGTTTCTTATTAGTTTTTTTTTATTTATTTTTTTTATTTCTTTATTTTTTTTTTATTTCAGAATTAAATTTCTCAAGAACAGAAAAAGATAAAAATATATGTTTTTTTCTTAGACTGAATGAAAATAGAATATAAGAAAAACGTTCAAAATTTATTTATGTCGTTTCGTAACCTCAAAAAAAAAAAATTTCGTAATCACAAAAATACCTTGTGTGTAAAGAAAAAAAAAGATTTTATTGACAAGAAATAAGTATATACCTTTATGTTTATACACCTAAATGACCATAATAATTACATTTTACCACTAACAGTAAGTGAACATAATCACAAAACAAATAAAAATGGCTTTTTAACAAGTATTTAATCCCGAAATCAAATATCTTAAGATCAGAAACAGATATAAATATAACTTTTTTCAGAAAATACTCCTTAAGCAAAGTAAGTTATCGGAAAAATACTCGGAGTTGGCCTAGCTTATTTTGTAACCTCAGAAAAGAAAAAAAATTATAATAAATCGTAAAAAAAATTAAGGATTTCCATATACATAAACAATAGCTTGTATTATAGAAAAAGATGGTACTTTTTCAAGCTTATGTTACGTCCAAACTTCTAAGTAAAAGGTGGAGCTTGTAGATTTGTTCTACAAACAAATAAATTTAATTTTTGTTCGTCAGGAACCAGTGGTCGTCCAAAAGGCCTTGTTTGCTTTCACTTACAGTATGCTTTTTTTTTAAAACGTTGACTCAGCGTTGTAGTGTTAGGTCGCACCGAGTGATATATATGGAGTTATGTTAGTTTATCATACACTAAACTGACGTTGACCAACTGCATGAATTTCAGTCTCATTTAATACAGTGGTAATATATGTTATTCGTATTTTTATCTCACGTCTTTGTAAGGATTTATATCATACGTCATCTGTTTATTTTTCGTGGTATTCAATTTATTAACTAAAGATCAAACTTTGTCTTTATCAATTAGAATTTTAAATCTTGAAGTATTTAAATTTAGTAAAGAAATTTAACCAACAACTAAGTTATGTTTTATCTAATGAATCAATAAGTTTAGTTAAGCAGGTTATATCAGAGTTTCCAAGAATGTGAATTTTAAATTTTGTATTTACCGTGTTTCAACAAGTTCGCGTTTTTCTTAATTTTACTTACTTCTATGATCACTGTTTAGCCACTGCTTGCGCGCACACAGTCACAAGATCTTACAAGGTTGACCACAACGATGGTTCTAATCTTCCACGAGAGTGCTCATGGCGATGATGATGGTGAGAGTACTAGTGACCTAACGGCTGCTGCTTTTTAAAATTGGAACCCAAATCGATGGTCCTTTCTTTCTTGTTTCTCTTTATTTTACTTTGTAGGTTTGTAGGTGAGTTAACAGAGGCCTGAATAGCTCAAGCTTTTCTTGCATATCTTAGTCACCGAAATAAGTCTTAAAATTCGCTTGAAATGTACGCTATTAACACGCAGCTAAATCCCCAAATTAAGCCTTACATTCGATTTTAAGACGCAATCGGGCTTATTCTACAACCATTATAGATACTTCAGAACTCTTGACACATTAGAAAAAGGGGAATTGGTATGTTTAACGAGTTTTTATACTTTTGCATTGAAGAAGAACACGTTAGATTATGGATCTGAGTGACCAGTCAGTGCTTTACTTAGTTATTCTAGATTAACACAAACATAATTTTAGTGCAATAAGTATATATATAGATTAATGATTAAGAACGTTGATCCCCCAGATTTTACATTTTGTACACGTTGATGCCGAAATTGTTTTCATTATTCGCTGTGGATTATATACAGTAATGAATGCTGTAATTGTTGATTGTTGACGTTTTTGCGTGTATTAGTGTAAATTTATGTTGAAAGATGAGTGCTGTCTAAAATGATTGGAGATGGCAAGCATAGTTTGGGTTTACAGCGGTAGTTGTTTTAAAAAAAGTAAGTTATATGTCATTTTTTTATTTTTTAGGCATTGTAGGGTATGGCTGTTGCGCCTGTATTGTAACTGGAATAGATGATATGGTTGGTATACGTCTGTTATCTGAAGCGAAGTGGCGACGGATTGGTCGCTGGGCGTGTTGATTCACTGTAACGTAAAGTCGTAATAGAGGTGCTGTTTATGTAACCTTTAGATTGTAGTTTTAATTGAAAGTGTTGATCAGTAGTCATGGATGCTTTGCATTTCAATTATTCTAACGGCGTTGATGCTTTATGCGACCATTGTGTAGGATCTCTAACGCTTTATCGAAATGAAGTGAGAGGAGGTACTGCAGTATTTTTATTTTATCTTATTATTCTGTGAGTAATTGTTATTTTGTTTTAAAGGCCCAAAATTGTGCTTTGTATGCAGTATTATACTATACGTTATTCTTATTTTTACATACTCTAAATCTTCGTCACAATTTTACATGGAACTAATATCAATATTAATTTAGCGTTGTTGAAAACTAGTTCTTGGAGATCGCATCTTCAAAATGTGAAATGTTCCGTTGATGGTTTTAAAGGTACATCAGGTAAATGTACTAAAGCTTGGCCACTAAAAAATTGGTCCCAAAGACTGCACACAATCACAATTTAATGGTCGCACGAATTTCTGCAGCTGTAAATAATATTTTTATCAATACTCACGTTTAGAAATGATATACAGTTCATTGTTAATAGTATCTCGATGATACTTTAATCCAAAAATTAAATAAAAGTGTTTCTAGAAAGTGGCTTCGATCGGCTGGCCAGGCTTTGGGACATATGTCAACGTAACCTCACTTTTGGTGCGTCCTAATAACTGTCCAATGTTAAATATGTACAATTCATACGACTGGCCAATTATTGGGACTTGAAGTTCCGGCCACAGGGACAAGTTTTTTCTACAGTTGCCAAGAATTGGGACATTCAACCAAGTCAAATAATAAATAAGAACTTTTTTTCTGTATTGGCGAAAAATTTTTTCTTGTGGGTATGGCTTAAAATAGTGTCGTCACTATAATATAATACCTAATAATACTTAAAATTTTACTTTTTTTTAAATATTTATGGAGTATTTTAGAAATTGGCCTACTAAGGTGGCCAAGCTTTGGTATATTTACCTTTCGTAAAGAATACGATTTTAATGAGTAGTATCTTATGAATTAAAAAAAAATTTTTTTGAAATTTAGTTTTATTATTCATATAGGTTTGCATTAACATCAGATTTATGAATTATGGTTTGGATATCTTATTCGTAATAAATTCTTGATATTGTTCATATTTAATTGCTGTGGAATGAATTACAGTTTAAAAAGTCAATTCATTGATATTGTTATTATTTATATTATTATTATTTATATTATTCTTTTACTAAAACTATACTTTTGCAAATTTTTTGTCAAATTATGTATGGCTTATTCTTATTATTGATTTGGTTTCTAATCATTATTATTATTTCTAGGTATGATTGTATAAATTAATATTAACTTATTGTGTTGACAATGACTTAGCTATTGATTTAATATACTCGAAAAAATATTTTTATTTCTGTTAGATGTAGTAAAAACGGAGTGAGAGAATAAAATCTTTTTTGAACGAAGTTCCTCCACTTATAAGTTTCAAACGAATGAAGGCAAAACCAAAAAAAAGTAATAAAACATTTTCTGACCCCGATATACTTATACAGCTGTGTATATATTTCCACACGCAGCTACCTCTTTCCATGCGTTGTAAGTATGTATGAATAGCTTGACTCGACATCGACATATAAAGTGAGTCTCTCCCCGCTCCCCTCATCATGCGCTATTGCACAGATTGCATTGTCTATAAGAGTGGCTCTCGGTGCGTCGTTGCTCACATCTTTTTTATCCTTTAAACTATATCTACGATACATACGTATATTTGTATTTACCGAGCAGCTCATCCGTTCCATAGCTTCAACATTTGTACATCTTCAACTTCTTTTTGATTCAATGGAGTGTAAATCATACAACCAATGTAATTACACTAAATATGGACATAACACTAATTTTTGGGATTTTTTCAAAAGAACAAGCATATAGCAGATACATATTTCTCAGAGTACGTCATAGAAAACGGTGTATTTTTTATCGTGGTGGTCATCTATGTCTGACTAAATCATAAATCGTAAGACATTTAAGATTTTATTTATGCAGCTGTGTTACAGTATTCTAAAGCTGGATCTCAGGTTCTTAAAATGTAAAATATAAATTTTCATGAACTTCCACTTATTTTGGCAAGAGACTTTAAAATTAAGTCCTCCAATAAACCTTTGGAGCAACTTACACAATTTTTAGGTGAAGAATTCGACTTAAAAATAAATAATACTAAAACACAATCGACTGCGAGATAAAACACGACCATCGGTGCCGTCTTGATAGAAACTTACGTAAATTTGAATCACAAAAATATGTGTCATATTTTTTTATCACAAACCAATTATTAAAGTCATTAAAAATAATGATTGAATTTTTTCACTTTTATTTACATTTCTGTAGTAAATAATGACAAGTTTTTTTTTTTAAATTGAAATAGTATTATGAATAAAATAAAATGTTTGCAGTTTTTTAATGTTTATTTATTATTTACTTAATTACCTCAGATTATTCAGCGTTTAAGTTATTATTTATTTTATACATGATAAATATGTTACATCAATTTTTGAATTCAACTCTTTCAACATGGTACTTTATTCTATACATTATGGCTGTATATATAAAACATTAACCGAAAAGTGAATTAAACTTCATTTGAATTAAGGGTCCTTCACGCTGTTTTCTTGTTTTTTTGTCAGAGTACTCAAAATTAGAAAAGTTTTGTTACAGAAGTCTTATTCGTAACAGCGTCCCCAGCGGAAATTTGAAAACGTAACAAAATGTTAGAAAAAGTGAACATGTGTAATAATATGCCGTAACCTGCAAGAAAATGTAAGAAAATATAAGGAACTATAATAGTCTCATGGATTTCGGACGTTTCTTACACTTTATTATGTTGTGTTACGTTTTTTTACATTTTCTTACGTTTTAATATAATTTACCACATGCTGTTACACTCATACTTTTTCATAATAGTTACTCAAGTTTTTTTCATTTAAGGCAAATTTTATTCGAAAATGTAAGGAAATGTGTCTAAAAGTTATCAATGATAATAAAATATAAAAAAGTATGATAAACTGCAAAAAACTGTAAGCTGTTATAAAACATTACAGATGACAACACTTCCTTACAGTTTACTACAGTTTACTACAGTTGCTTTTTCACGAGATTCAAGTGTCTTTTTAGAATTATAATAAAATGTAACGAATCGTAAGACAATGTGTTGGGTTGTAGTTGACTATAATCAAACGTAACAAAATGTAACAAACTGTAACTGTGGTCCGAAATCCAACCAAACTATACATTACATCTCAGAAAGTTACGGTTTGCTACGTTTTTTCACAGTAATTTTTTCCGTTGGGGGTTTCACTTATTCGAAATGTTTAATAATTATTTTTACGTTTTCTGTTTTTAGTGTTATGTTTTTATGTTTATTAACATTCGCAATTTCAAAAATTCCATCGTGATATTTATCTAGTTTTCCTTTTCAAAGTTCTTTTGTTGCGTACACATTCATAATACCTTCTAAATTCTGAGGTCCAGCATGTTTATAATAGTTTTATTTTCTTTTGTGTTTGCATTTTATAAGCTCACCACATCTTTTAGGCAATCTATCAAATCAATAAGATAATCATCATAAGATTCTACTTAATTTTTTCTTGGATCTGAATTTGGTGGACGTGCTTTTCTGCCATTTACTAATTCATTTAGTGTGACTCCAGTAGCTGTATGCAATGACGTGTTGTATTTATGTACAGCAACACGTAATAGTTTATCCCAATCTTGTATAACTTTTTAACTTTTGTTATTAAAAAACTTGCAAGCATGACAGGACTACGCTCTTGTGAAGCGTTAGATTGGGGATGGTATGGTGCAGTAGCTTGAGGTTGCAACCGAACATTTATGCTATATTTAATTGTATATGATTCTAAAAACTCTGTCCATTGTCACTGAGTACTGTTCTAGGCACTCCATACAAAGCTATGAAATGGCTTGCCAGAGCATCTACGACTGTGACCCGACGAGACTCTTGTAACATTCTATTAATTTTTTGTTGTCTTATTTTGTTTGATAAAAAAGCACATTCACCAAAACATATAGTTATTCTAATGTTTGCGTGACTGAGTTCTTCATCAATTTCTTTTGGCAATATCCCTCTTGGCAAATTGTCAATTATTGAACCCTTTCTGGATGTTCTACGTACTTTTATATAATTATTTTCTATTGCATTCGCTAATCCTGCTAACCTCGAATAACGATCTTGAGGCATTATTTCGTCTCTTTTTCTTTCTTTTAGAATCGATAAAATACTAACTTATTTTTATTAGTGATCGTTATTACATCACCTACTTGTGGTTGTGATTTATTAAATTTATATTTTATAACATAATTGAAATCTAATAGTAATTTATTGTTAATAGAATTAAAAGCCAGGCGCAATAAACGTTGTAATATTGTCTTTAGTGTATGTTGAACACTGTCGTTTACTTGATATTTCAAGATGATCCGTTTCTGTTCCTATCAAAGGTCTAGTTATAGTGCTTTCTTTACGAGTGACTAGACCATCACGTTCAGCATTCCATTACTGTTCTTATATTTTGAATGCTGCTATGAGTTAAGTAGACAGTGTCGTGTTACTCTGCTTTCAAGTGTCATGCTGTTTAATATGCTTTTCTGGCTGGCTTGCACGCGAGCGAGAAGGTGTATCTGATATAATACCATACGTTCTTTTTTTTCTTTCTCTCTGACTTTTACTTTTTTCTTGTTCAATAATAGAAATATTAGGCTCACTCCGAAAAATATCGATATTATCTTTTATCACCGTAGATGCAGCCTTGCAGCTTCTTATTGATAATTTTAATCTTATCGGAAAGCTTTTTTTTCAATATTATTGTTAAAGTCTTTAAAAAAGTCTATTGAAACATTATATAAGGTTTTTAAACTCCGAAAATTGTATTTGTTCGACTTTGGTTTATAATTTCCTATTATTTCCACTGTATTTATCAGTTTGGGTGATGTATAGTAATCTCAATATAGAGAGAAATCGGCCAGATTTATACGTGAAAAAGGCTCTTGTCTGCCTTGTTGGTGTACTGACCCATTTTGTCCTGCTGTGGGGTGTGACTGCTGAGCAAGTTACATACGTATTAGGATATAATATTTTCTCAACTTATTCGGCTCCTTAGGCTACCTGTAAAGTGCCAGCAAAGGTTTTTCATACGTACGTTTGACATCATGTTGTCCTTGAACTAATCGGGTTGCTCTCGCAGAAATGCTTCGTGGCAAACCATTAAAAATATTATTTCGAATCAGTCTGTTGATAATCAGAAATATTGTTAGAAGCTGCTTCTATTTTCGCTTTTCTCACACCTTGATTAATGAGTTGGGAAATTCTTTCACAAAAATCGGAAACACTTTCCCCCTGTTTTATTTGAGAATTATTGAGTAGAGTGTACTTTTAAATGGTTAATAAAGTGATCTAACGTACTTAATTTAACATCTTGTTCTACGCGTTAGCTTTGGAATTACTGTTCTTAAAAACATGAGTTCTTCCGCATCTAAATAAGAGGCTAACCGTTTTGAATATCTTGGACCAAACAGATGCGTTTTGGCCACTGTATGTGATGGGCAGCTTGATTGATACGTAAAACTAAAATACCAAGGACTACTTTACGTGATAGTTCAAAGGATTATCGTAATTTTTTGGCTTTTCTTGTCCAATCGTATTGTTCCAGTAACTGTACTTTTGTAGCTACATAAGCTATCTAGTTAATATCCTCAATTGTACGATCCATTGTAAGAATATTTTAAAAATTTGAAATAAAAAAAAATGAAATAACATATTTAAAAAATATAAAACACAAATTTTGATTCAGTTAGAGCATCATTTGCGTGAAACAAAAGTCTTATTACCAACTTAGTTGAGCAGGTAAGATTTAAATTTCCAAGAGCATAAATTTTTGAGTTTGCACTTACAATGTTCTCATAAGTTTTCATTTTTTGTAACCTGACTTACTTCTATGATCATTGGTTATTCACTGCTTGCATGAACGCAGTCACAAAATCTTACAAGGTTGACTAAAACGAGGATTCTTACCTTACACGAGAGTATTTGTGGTGATAATGATAGTTAGGCTGCTACTTTCAACATCCACACTCAAATCGATGCTCTTTTCTTTCTTGTTCCTCTTTGTATCACTTTTTAGGAAAGTCTATGATGGCCTGGTTTGCTCAAGCTTTTCGCACACACCTTAGTTACTGAACTAAGCCTTACATTTGCTTTCAAGACACTACCGAGCTTACTCTTTATCCTTTACTAGTTACTGCAGAACACTTAATAAAATAGAAAAACGGGACATTGGTATGTGTAACCAATTTGTATACTTTTGCATTTGAGAACACATCAGGTAGGGGATCCAAGCAACCAGCCAGAGCTTAACCTTATTACTCTCGATTGACACGAGCAAAGTTATGGTGCAATAGTTACACAATAATTAATGATTAAAACAGCTGATCTCTCGGATTTTTTAATTAAGTATAAGTTGCTGTCAAAATGGTGTAGTACATAATAAATACATTTCTTGTGGGCATACGCAGTAAAGAATATTGAAATTGTTAATTATTTATATTCTTGGATGTAATAACGTGAATTCGTAATATGAGCGCTTTATAAGATTGTTGGAGATTACATGCGTAGTTCGAGTTTTTCGACGGTAGCTTGTTTCAAAAAAAGTAAGTTATATCACGCGATTGCAGAAGCAGGTACACAGCTCGATATTGAAAGATTGCTACCCGGCCAAAAAAAATTACATTATTTATTACGTGACGTTATCGAATTGTAACAAATCAAGTTATGAATCACACAAATAAACACGTGATGTGCAAGAATCACGTTATTTATGACGTAATAATTAACGTGACATTATTGGTTTTTAGCCGGGTAAGCATTTGCGTTCTATAATTTCATAACGGAGCTGGATGTTTCGAAGTAATAAACATTAAATTCATGACATGGGATGGCACACTTATCCACCTGAGTACCAAGTTAAATTACACTATTTAACCACTTATGGTTACTTCATATAACCTTCAAAAAACGAAAGAGGCTTTTTAACGAATAATTGATTCCAAACTCAAATATGTCAAAAACAGAAACATAACAGGAGTATACGTTTTTCAGCAAATACTCCTCATAAAAAGTAAATTTTTACGATTATTTTAGATGAAATACGAATTTCTCAGGTAGGAAAACAGCTGGAGACATATTTTTTTTGTTGAAAAAATATGTTATTACAAGTAAATTATAGGATCAATATTCAAAATGCATCTGAATAATTTTATAATCCTAAAAAAGTTTCACTAGTAAGTCATTTATAAAAATGAGAATATTTGTTTGTAAACAATAAATATACTTTTATTTACCGGAAAAAAATTATACGTCTGTTTTTATACACTTAAGTAACCATATAAATTAAATTTTTTTGTTTATGGTTACTTAACATAATCTTAACAACACTTAAGAGTAATTTATTAGCAAAAACTTTGTTCATACGACGAAATGTGTTCATCGCCCACTTGGAAAAGTTAACAAAAAATTACGAAGATAGTAACCGTCCTACTTACAATTGTTTTGTTCCTATTGCAAAATTATCATTTACTTAATTTGATTTAAAAATATATTTTACTCTTTTAAATCATTTTATCTAAAATATACGTTAAAAAGAAGTTAAGGGTGACCACACTTTTTCGCCTTTGCAATCTATTTACCTGGCCAATAGTTCATTTCCTTAACAGGGTAAGGTTTTGTCTGCTAAGAAGTTAATAGTGTACATAAAATTTATTTTTAGTGCAATATTCATCAACATTTGTTCAATTTATACTTTTAGTCTGCTTTTCATTTTGATAATATAAAAAAGAGTAAAAATATTAGTAGAAAAATCTTCTATTTTTTATTTTACAGTCATATACATTAACTGACGCTACGTTAGTAGTACACGTATTCAGTTAAGTTGAGTTTGTATGTTTGGTTAACATTTACATTTTTGTTGAAAAACGATGTATTTAATTTAAGAACTATTCTAATGTGAGGAACCTTGTTTATTTCTCAATTTTTTTATGTCAATATTTTCAAATAGAGTTGAGGCGCTAACGCTACAATAATTTTTATTCAGTATAAATTGTCTGTCTTAAGATATTTTTGTACTTATTAAGTTTTTTTTCTTATCTTACTTACCTACAAGTTATTACGTATGCCCTATTATTATTTTTTGTTTATGATTTAATTTTTATTTAAATGGTTAATAACTTTAATAATCATAACAGTCGTTAGAATTTTTTCGGATTTGAGGAAAAATTATTTAATTATTTTTTTCCTTTACATAACAAAAAAAAGTACAATTATCAGAAGTACGTTTACACACTTGATCATAGACTTTTTGATGAATGTTAATTAGTCTTAAAATACCAAAAGTGATAAAACAATGGACAAGACTACGAGGTTGACCAAGCAAGGTCCAAAAGGATCTGACTAATTTTATGAGAAAAAGCGCTTCTTTTAATAAAGTATTTTATGTTACGATGTACCGTCAAGCTGCTAAAATTATAGGAAATCCAAAATTCTGATAAATAATTCATTGATATTGCAGATAGATTGTTGAATATAAGATTACGTGCTACTGAAATAGATAATAAAATTGATACTCAATCAATCAATGCAGAAAACTTTTAAATACGTCACACTATAGAGTCGGTGTCAGCTTTTTATTTAGAACGAGACTATTCTACAGATTCATAGAAGCAACTTATTGCTGACAGTCGCTATCAAGATGTTAATACATAGGTATAAGTTGAAGAACCATCTACAAAATATGCTTGATTAGACATCTAAATACTAATGCGAAGCTGTAGCAGTGAATTGGGAAGATGATCATCTCGCTTATTTCGGTAGTACTTATTTGTCTAATAGACAATATTATGTGTCTTATGCTTTTGACAACTAATGTTATTCATGTAATGTAATATTTTAATTGTAAAAAACAATTTTTATTGAAACACTTTAATCATAACACCTTGTTTGGATCTGGTATTGCTTTCAAGAGGTATAGCCATACTTTAATATGAATAAAATGTTCTTGTAACTGTACCACTGTAGCCTTTTGTAATTTGGTAACTATGTTCAGATAATGTTCTGTTTTTCGAGTCTTTTTTATTTTGTCATTCATTTTTTTCACAACATCTTAATGCTAGAGCATCTATGCAGCTTGTAGTATTAATGTGTTACTTTCAGTGCCACAGATGAGTTTTATTTACAAATGTTCTTCGAGAAACTCTGAAGCATCTTTGAATGCGTTGAGCTACATGATTAGAGAAGTCTCTATCCAATGTAATACAATAAACTACAAACCTATCGTTAAATTACATAGATTGTTAAGTTATTGTTATTAAACGCTTTTACTTAAGGTAGATCTAAAAATATTGAAAATGCTATTGAGAATATTAATAAATACTTTTTTGTTTGATACGAATTATTAGTCACGTTGGACTTTAATCGTTCGTCAGGTCATGTGAACCCCCAGCAAAACTATTAAAACAAGGATAATGTGAGCTATGAACCGCACCAATCACTTTTTATATCAAATTTTATTGTTATAAAATTGGAAAGATTAGTAAAATGTGAAGCTAGGTAGATTAAGTCCACTTCAGAGAGTACTGAGGAGCTCGACCATGTGGATTATTGCACACAGGTATGTCCAAGAGATGGAAATTTTTTCCAATGCTATTGAAATTGACAGTACCTCAGTTTGCAATCTTGTGGCTATAGTCACCGATTTTAAATAAAAATATATCTCTATTATATAGTTCTTTTCATTGTGCCAAGAGATTTGCTTCTTCAAGCTGCTCTACCCATCCCTTTCTTTTCCCACGTTTCACGTTATTTTTTTTCGATTTTTGACCTTAATCTAATTATTAGACACTTCCCTACTCCTTATTTTTTCTCCCCATCTCTAACCTCGTATAAATAAAAAATCTGATGATATCGATAGTAAGAAGTTAACTTTCTTACAATATTATTTGTACACATTTTTCCACAGATTAAATAACAATTTGTTCTTTACTAGTCGCGGGAAGATTAACTCAATAATTTTTGTACGTGCACATATTATTATAGAAAGTAATAGCATAAATTTTATTTGACATGATCAAAAGCAATCACCAATAGAGTGTTATTGGAACCAGATTTGTTTATAACAGTTACTTGGAACCAAAATGAAAAGAGACAAAGCTTGTTTTACAAAATTTTTAAAAAAGTACAACTCCAAAAGACATACCAAACATCTCTAACTAATTATTTTATTCAACATTACAGTTTATGTTAAGTTACGTAAATAAAAATAAAATTCAACTTTAAAAAAAACGCATGATCAAAAATTTGCTACATGGTCCTCAAACTGCGAAAAGTCCTTATTTAAAAAGCAATTCCAACGTTTGTAAAAAAAGCTTTCCAAAATTTTTCAATAATAATACTACATTTGCGGTTAATATTCATCTACATTACATAAGACAAAATAATAGTTTGGAGAAAAATTTTTACATAACTAAAAAATGCTGTACAAAAATTCTAGTTGATACTTGTATGATAGGTCCACACAACCACGTTTTTTAAAAATGCAAATGTCACATAAACATTGAATATTGTACTTTAATTAATAGCAGAAAGTATATTTATGATTAAATAAATAAAGGCAGCGATAAAGCGTATGCTTTAAAATAAATTAAAAAAAAAACAGTATTGACCAAGCAGTATTCAACTAGGAAACAACAATGCTTGGTTGAATTTGAATAAAATAGATGGAACGTAGATGAAAATATAATACTTAATAAGTTTTGTTTCACATGGTAATACAAAATCTACAAAGATTTTTTACATGATTATTACTCAATACGCACACTATAACATTTTCATCTACGTTTCATTTAATAGATTATCATCAAGAAATTTCAAATCTTCCAAAATTTTTGATAAAACCTGCAGAATTATCTTGCCTTTCCAACATTGTCGTATATAAGAATACAATATATATGTTTACGTTAAGTAAAAATGAATTACGCAGACTTGACGTGTTTTTTAAGTATATGATAATAACATGGTAGAATTATGCGGACATCCTCTTAATTTGTCCGCATGATACCTTCTTTCCCAAACATACAATTTTCCACATTAGTCTATTTTTATGAATGAACGCACTCAGAAATATATATCCCTTCCTACAATATATGATTGTAAGGGAAAGGCTTTCCACACTATCCCTGCTACCCCCACCAACCGCTAAACCCCCAAAAAATAGATAATAATTTTGATTGCTATCAATGTTGTTTTGACTCAATGAAATAATAGCTAGAGCCCACTGAGCGCCCGGCTGCCCCACAGTGGGCAAAAACGGGTTTTTTCGTTCCAAAATCGTAGAACTCGTGAACAGAAATAGATAGATTGATAATTCTTTTTGGATGTTGTAGTTCACTTAATGCAAAATATAGGAAAATTATAGGGGATTATAATATACATTGTTCTAACCTCAAAAAAAGTCCGATTCTTGGTTATTTTCCAGAAAAATCAAGAAACAGGCTCAATAAAAAAAGTAACAACTCAAAAACATGTAACAGTAAATACATTGATGCCATTATACCCGAATTTTAATTTTATACTGATTTTATTTCTTATACTGACTCAACATAACCTCAATACACGCATGAAATGAAAATATGCTACTTTGTTTAAAAAATCATTGTAAATCGTCCTAAGAAAATTAACATATGAATGATTTTTCCAGATACAAACATAAATCCCAGAATAAACCACTGTAGAATCGGAATTTATATTATTTTCCTGTTTTATAACCTCAAAAATTATTGAAAAACAGGTTTTTGATTATCTAATTATCCAGCGTTTTTATTATAAACACATTTCATCATCGCTCTCGTTACACTCGTTAAATGATTCTAATTCATCGACGTCACTTTCACTATTGTTGTAGATATAGTTCTCTTCTTTGCTGCATAAATGAGTATTGTTTAACACAAATTTATTTACAGTAAGGCAATATTTTTAAATATAGAAAAAAATTTCCTTTTTTTCCTAACATAAGTTTTAATAATTTTTGAGGTTATAAAACAGGAAAATAATATAAAAATTGATTCTACAGTGGTTTGTTCTGGGATTTATGTTTGTATCTGGAAAAATCATTCATATGTTAATTTTCTTAGGACGATTTACAATGATTTTTTAAACAAAGTAGCATATTTTCATTTCATGCGTGTATTGAGATTATGTTGAGTCAGTATAAGAAATAAAATCAGTATAAAATTAATATTCGGGTATAATGGCATCAACGTATTTACTTTTACATGTTTTTCAGTTGTTAATTTTTTTTTTTAACCTGTTTCTTGATTTTTCTGGAAAATAACCAAGAATCGGACTTTTTTTTGAGGTTAGAACAATGTATGTTATACTCCCCTATAATTTTCCTATATTCTGCATTAAGTGAACTACAACATTCAAAAAGAATTATCAATCTATCTATTTCCGTTCGCGAGTTCTACGATTTTGGAACGAAAAAACCCGTTTTTGCCCACTGTGCGCCCCTTTACGATTTTCCAAACCCTCTCCACAACTCCCATGCACCACCCTGCAATATACGAAAAAATTTCGTTGATGTGACGGTTATTATAACTCATTAAAAATCTCCCTTATTTTTCTATGACTCCCCTACACCCCCATACATTTTAAAGTGCTTTTCACAGTCCCTGCATGACACCCCGCAGCTCTCCTACTATATTTGAAACAATGATACTGTTCCAGCATCTCTCGACATATGAGGGATAATTCCACCGATTTTTCCGTTATTTTACCTTAATAAAGTTGTTCTATATTTCAATTGATCTAATTTTCTGAAATCATATGCTCATTTATTCATATAAATAATATCAATCAAGACACCATACTCGATGTTTTGAGCAGAATTATTTATTTGCGTGTGTATGTGTACAAGTTATATTTTACCCATACATGCATACGCATTTTTCTCCATTCTCAGAAAGTTTAACTTACTGTAAAAATCCATACTTGGTGCCTCTATTATAGAGCGTGGAGTGCATTAAAAAGCTAAACAAGGAATAGTAGTAAAAAGAGAGAGAATCATTTCGTCCTCGATCGCTTTAATGTTAAGAATAAAAATAGACTTCTGAAGATATAATTATACTTTATTTAATTTGAGAAGCAAAAGCCGTCGGGTCAAGGACTAAAGACCACTGCAAAGCTAGTGGAAGGGACATCTGGCTCTAAGGTAGAGGAAGATCACCCTGGTTGCTTAAGTGCTCTGTCGAGCCATGGTACTGCATTTGTCATAGTGTGCCCTGAGACCGTAGATCGAGGTTTAAAGGTAGGTGTGTGGTTCATGTATGAGAGAATACCATGTACGTGAAAGTAAATAAAAAGATTGCAAGGGTGACACCTAGTGCGAAGACGCAACATTAGGAGATAGAGATAAAAGAACGCGTCAGAAAAGAGAGAAAACGGTAAGAAATAGAGAGAGACAGTTGGTAGAAATATAGTATGGGCCGGGAAGTAGTTCGTAGATCAGGATTGGTTAAGTGTTTGCCGAGGACACTGACTGCACTATTGAATTGCCAAGTCACCGCCAAACCAAGTCACTACCACGTTAACGAAGAAAATTAGAGCTGTTGTTACATATAGTATTACAAACCGTGTGAGGTCAAGCAAGCGTTAATTCAACGATGAGGAAATCATGAATAAATAAACAGTGCCCCTGACCTTTAAACTACAGTCCATAATTGCATTCCTTTTAGGTAGAATAATTTTTCCCTTTTTCTTATTTACTAAACAGGAACCACTGTATCTGGAACAAGCGACTAACGACTAAAACTTTTTTTTGCAAGAGAGAGAGAACGAAGCAAGTAAAATAAATTTTTGTGTGTGAGAGGTATTGGGACCGCCACCATTAGCAGCATTAATTTGGCTCTTATTCCAAGGATAACAGTTGTTTAAAACATATTGCAGAGGGTGGAACAAGAACAGTTACAGAAAAACTTAATTAGGTTAAAATAACAGACAAAAAATGAATTTGAAGAGTGTTTGATAATGGATTTCTTAATGTCTTTTTATATGTATTTTTTACTTAAATTTTGTGGCAATGTAAACATTTAAAATTTCTTTGTTAGATGTTCAGCCACATATCTATTGTAATGCCTCATATATTTTGTAACACTGGTTACATTAAAAATTCTATTAACTATTTTTTTTCGTTCTCTTTTAAGCTAATTTTATTTCCAAATTTTAACACACAACATTAACAATTCATTAAAACACAATCATATCTACGAGAATAAGTGTTAATTAAAACATTGAATGTTATTCACAAAATTAAAAATAAAGATTAAATTATTTTGTTAACCAAATAGTATTTACACAGTAAAATAATTCATATCAATTTAAAAACAGTATGTTAACATATTTTTTTATCCAAGCTAATTGTATCGATTGAAATATATATATACTAATAGGGCTTCGCCACCCTGCGCAATCCGTGCGCCAACCACCCGATTTTTTAATTAGTTAAATACTTAATTTTTTTGGTTTACTTTATGAAGTTAAAAAAATAAGAAGATCTTTGTAAAGCAGTTCAAAACAGAAGTAGTGAAAATGTAATAATTATCTTTTTACATATTTATAAGACCATTTTTTACCTCCTTTCTAATCGCAGAAAATATTAAAGGAGATTACAAGCACAGAAATAACATTTATAAAAAGTATATTTACAAAACAAAAAATAAAAAAGAAATTCCAGTTAATAATTCAATGGCTGTGTCATATAATCAATTTTTGTTGATAAAATATTATTGCCACATTAATGTTGAACATTGTGCATCCATACAAAGTATTAGATACATTTATAACTATACTTACAAAGATAATAATAGAGCATTCGTATAAAATAAACAATGTAAATGATAAGAATAAAGAAATTTTAGATGAAATAAAATTAGGTTAATGGTAGATACTTAAGTTCAATAAAAGCAGCCTGGAGATCACAAGGATTTTCAAATTGTGGTAGAAGTCACAGAGTATTTCATTTGGCAACTCATATAGAGAATAAATAAAAACTTCCTTTTTAAGGAAAAAAAAAATTGAAAATACAATTAAAAAATGGCAAACCACACTAAAAGCATAATTTGAGTTAAACAAAATCGATGATTTCGCGAAATCAATAAAATATGTTAATATTTGAAAGTATTAAATTTTTAATAACCAACTCCAAATTTGGCAAAAATGAAATAATACAAAATTTAATGCACCAATAGAAAGATGAAACATAGTATCTCCTAAAGATCATGAAAGGTTTTCTTTTGAATTGATACTAAATAAAGTAAACAGAGCAACAACATTTAATAAGATATTAAATCCAACATTTAAAGATACTGCGATGGCAATGGGTTTAATAAAACACGATAGCCGAATCGATGATATGTTTAAGGAAGCCAGTATTGTTATGTTACCATATCAGTTACGACAATTTTTTGACTAGTTTCTAATTTCAGAAAACATGTAAGGAGATAAAATTTGGAAAACATACAAAAATCATTTTACGGAAAGTTTTATAGACAATAATCAAAACCATGCACTTTTACAAATAAATGAGATTTTACAATAAAAATACATCCTATTTGGAAAAAATGAGGGGTCACGTGATGAAGCCTGTTTATTCGTCGTGTGATTGGCTGAGACTGATCGAGCGTGGGTAGATTTGAAAATAAGATTTTGAAAAATCAGTGAAAAGTCATTTTAATTTGTAAGTTGATAAACATTACAATATTACGTGTTACGACAAAGATATTATTGTTGTATTTTTCTTCACAAATACAGAAAATTAATGTTT
The DNA here is from genome assembly GCF_036245765.1 of Copidosoma floridanum. NCBI lineage: Eukaryota > Metazoa > Arthropoda > Insecta > Hymenoptera > Encyrtidae > Copidosoma > Copidosoma floridanum. The sequence continues at coordinate 6,969,338 of NW_028321901.1, read as the reverse complement.
GATTAAATTTTGGGGGTTAGTGCGTGAAGCGCGTAGGGGGCAGCCCCCTTGTCATCTGAAAATTTTAATTTACCCACACCAAAAAAAATTGATATAAAGGAAAACAGTGCGATAAAAAAATTGTTTTTCTTAACTTAAATGTTTAATTCAACGTATGATAAATTAAATGAAAATCAAATCAAATTTTTCAAAATTATGTGTGAACAAATAGATGAAATTTTTTTTATTAATGGCTTAGAAAATTCAAGAAAAACATTTCTGTATAAAATGTTAATTTATTATTTCATTTTTCGCGGAAAAAAGTCTATCTATGGCATCGACTGGTATAGCATGAATATCACTTGCCAAAGGAATGACCAGTCATAAAACATTTCGTTTACCATTAGACTTGAACAATGTAGAAAGTTCGTTCTTGGAATTTTAATCTGAAAAAAATGAAAAGAAGTAGATTTAACTGTGTGAGACAAAGTTTCTATGATCTTAAAAAGCCTTAGAAATAGTTAAAAAAACATTACATGATTTATGTGATACAAATATCCATTTAGGTGATAAATAAATTTTTTTAGGAGGTGATTAGAGATAGATTCTTCCGGTTTCAAAAAATAGTAATAGAAGCATGATCATACAAGAAAGTGTTGAATCATCATACCTTTGGTCTTTGTTTCGTATTCTAAAACTTAATATCAATATTCGTTTAATTATTGACAAAACTTTTTTTTAATTATTATCAGATATTGGAGAAGGAAAATGAAATCATTTTAAGTACCAAATAAATAGAAAACAACTGGTTTTTGTTCCGATATTTTTGGTGAAGATATCAACTTTTTAGTAAATAACGTTATACTAACTTCTCATAACGAATAACCCTACTTTTTGGATAATAAAATTATAAATCACGTAAATGGAGAAATAAAAAAATATTACAGCATGGATCATGCTTCTTACTAGAGTGTTGATAAATCTGATTATGACATTTATATAAATTTTTCAATTAAATTTCTAAGCAATTTTCGTGGAGGCTTACCACCACATGTGTTTAATTTGAAAATTGAAACAATTGTTATATTATTACGAAATTTAAATATAGTTAATGGCTTATGTAACTGTACAGAATTACTCAACTACAATATTAAAGCAAAAATTATAACTGGAGAAAAAATTGGAAAGAGAGTTTTTAAATTAAAAATAACTCTTAACACAGGAGCTTCATCATCATTACCTTTTATTTTATACAGAATACAATTTTCTTTAGTCTTAGCGTTTTCAATGACTATAAATAAATCTCAAGGCCAAAGTTTTAATAATGTTGGATTATGTTTGAAAAAATCACTGTTTTCGCATGGTCAATTACTTTAAAAATATTGTTTGGAAATAAATTTTTGATGTTAACTAGTCTAAAATACATAAAAAAGCTTAAATTTCTTTACATTAGTAAAAGTATTAAGTTGTTCGTAATATTCTTGCACAGTTCATTTAAATAATTAATAAATATACCGAATCAATAAAATTATTATTTAAAAATTGTTTTATAATGATGAGCATTATTTGACATATTTCAATAAATATGATTTCTATCTATTCGTGGTAAAAAGAGCTACGAGTGAGATCCACGGTTTAAATATTTTATTAGTTTATTCCTTGTTATTGATTAAGCATTTGAACATGATGCCATGTTCTTATTCATTTTCGATAATGCAATTCAAAAAAAATAATAATGTAATTATTAAACATTTTAAGAACCAAAAAAAAATTCAGCGTGCCATAATACTACCACAACGGTGGTGTGAAAATGAGCTGATTTGCTGGAATAATTATTAAGAGAGTGGTGGAAAGTGGCTAAAGGGCGTTAGAATGAATATTGCATGGAGCGTTGCTGAGACAATGTGTTTAAAAATCAGGGGCTTTCTTAAAAGCTTAAACAGCAGGTGCCACTAGTCATACAAGGTGTGATCACAAAGTAAAGTGACTTTTTCAATTGCGCACGCTCTTTACACTCTAAGTTGAAAATTTTTTTTTATTATGTTGGTACAATCGTCACGATCATATGTTCATAGTTTTGACTATAAAGCATGTGTTGTTTTTATGTGAGAGACTTAAAGGTTAGACTCGTGTTTGCGTACTCGGCGATTTCTTTTTGTTGAAAATAATGGAGCAAAGAGTTTGTATTAATTTTTGTGTAAAAAATGGTATTAAGTGCTCAAAAACTCTTGAAATGTTGACAGTGGCCTACGGTGAGTTAACTATGAGCAAAAAAAATATTTATAAGTGGTATAAGTTATTCTAAGAGGGCCGAGAAAATGTTAATGATGAACCTCGCTCTTGGTGACCCTGCACGTCAAACACCAACGAAAATGTTCAGAAAGTGAAAGAAATGGTGCTAAAAGATCGTCGAATCACGATTAGAGAAATAGCTGATGATCTTGACATATCGTTTGGCTCATGCCACCCAATTTTGACGGATGTTTTGGGTATGAGACGTGTATCCGCAAACACCATGATAATGCACCTGCGCACAAGTCGTTATTAGTTAGTAGTTTTTTGGCCAAAAACAATACTTTCATCATGCCTCAGCCACCATATTCACCAGACTTGGCCCCCAGTGACTTTTTCCTCTTCCCAAAATTGAAAAAGCCCATGAAAGGACGAAGATTCGTCACGATTGAGGAGATTAAGGCTACATCGCTGGAGGAGCTCAAAGTAGTATCCAAAATAGCATTTCAGAAGAGTTTTGACGACTGGAAAAAGCGTTGGCACAAGTGCATTGTATCTGAGGGGGATTATTTTGAAGGGGATAACATAGTTTTACATGAATAAATAAATTTTTTTTTATAAAAATGGAAAGTCACCTTACTTTTTAATCACACGTCGTATAACTAGAAATGACATGAAAACCGATATAATTCTACCTTATTTAGCGAAGGGGGGTATAGGGGAAATAGGGTAAAGGGAGGGCGTTCTTTAAAATTGTGTTGAATTATTCGGTTATTGGGTTATAATGTTATGAGGGAGTGGGGGGTGAAAAGAGACTTAACAATCGAACCCAATAAAAATAAGGTAAAAACTGACAGTATGAAAACGTGCTAAAAAATTATACAGCTAAAACAATTATTACATTCGAATAAGAAATAATGACGTGGAGCTAAGGGGTAGTGAAAAGTGGCTATATCAAAATTGTGAGAGGGCTCAGAGGTTTTCTTAAGAAGTCTAAGGAGAGCTAAGAGTGGGGGTGTAAAAAGTCATGTAACTAAAAATGACATGATTACTGATATAATTTTAGTTCATTTAGAGATGCTGCTAATGGAAGCCTAACGGAAGTTCCTTTAAATTGTAAGGGAGGCCTACTGGGTTATCTGGTTGTTGGGTTATACAATTATGATGGTGGCTACGAGGGTTGGATGGGGAGGGCTAATCAAAAATTCAACTCAATAAAAACAAAGTTGATTTTATTTTTACCTTATTTAGAGGGGGGCTGAGGAGGGGCTGAGAGAGAGCTTATCAAAATCGAGTGGGAGACTTAAGAGGATTTTGAGGAGAAGTGGAGGAGGTTAATCAAAATCAAACCCAATAAAAATTACGTAAGAACTGTTCGAATTTTACCTTATTTAGAGGGGATTGTGTGGAATGACCCTCTAAAATTACTATATAATACAGGGATGTATGTATATATGTATAGTATAGTATAAGTCTTTATTTAAGCCAGGGGGTACAACCACGTATGGCTTCATGGGAATATAACAATGTAACAATACACAATAACATAATTTAATCAAATCAAACAATCACTAATTAGTACGCAATATTATAATCAGTTACAACTATGCTAGAAAATTAAATACAATTGAGATAACAATCTATTGAAAAACGAGAAGGAATTTAGTTGAGAATTGTAAATTCACTAATAAAGTGTAGCAGTAATTATTTATAAATTAAATAATAAGGTCGGCACTCAGCTAATAACTAATGGTATTGAAGTTTGAATAGCATAAGTAAACCGTGATGTAATTTCGCAGTGTATGAATTACAATAAAGTGAGATAGACAAGATAAAATATATAGCGCAACAATAGAAATTTTAACATTTATAATCTAGGCAAACATCTGGCTTCAGATTCCCACTCACTCTTATCTTGATTTAGAATGAATATGAGTAAGAAAGTTTTAAAGCTATTTATTTTAGATGCGTGAAATACAGTTTGATGAAGTTTATTTATGAAAATCGATGATTGAACAGCGAAGGATCGTCTTATAGATTCAGTTCTAGAGTAAGGTATAATGAGATAATCCATGGGAAAACGAGTAGACCGTCTAAGATCTGTAAAATTAGATGTTAATCGATAAAGGGACATAATATATGATGGACATTCATGCGCTAAAACTGAATAAGATTGGATGCCTAGGAAATAATCACGACGACGGGAAACAGAAAGCCAATTCAACTGAATGCGAAAAGGAGTCACTCTGGACTGCCAACCAATGTTACCGTATACAAAGAGAACACAACCATTTAAGGCTCTGTGCAGTAGGAGATTTGAAGTTGCAGCAATGCCATGGTAGGCTTCTGACATATAATCAAAGAGCGGAAAAATAAGACTCTCAATGAGCTGCTTTTTCATGGAGAAAGATAAGGCGTGCTTACAATGTTTGATCGTGTAAAGTGAGCGAAAGACACTGGCAGAAACATGACGAGCATGTCGCTCCCAACTTAATGTAGAGTTCAACCACAAGCCAAGGTCCTTTACTTCAGTCATGTAAGGCAATGGGACACCACCAACTGTTATGGGTGGTATTCCCATTGAGTCTATCCGATAGATATTCGCCGCACTACCAAGAACCAAGGCAGACATTTTTAAGTAGTTAGCGTCCAAACCATTTTCCGTCGCCCAATCGGCCAGTGCCTGAGAGTCCCCACTCACACACCCAGCCGCCCGGTGAAAGTCCTCAGGATAGCATGAGTAGTAGAGCTGGGTATTATCAGCGTACGACATGTGAGCACAGTGCTGTAGCACCCGTGGAAAATCATTCACGTAAATGAGAAAGAGCAATGGACCGAGCACGCTACCCTGAGGTACCCCGGTCAACAAGGGGTCAGACAGGGCCCCACCATCATCCCTGACTGCTGGTCGGCGACCATGCAAGTAACTGAAGAGCCAGTCCAGTGCAGAATCACTGCAGTTTAGGTCACGTAATTTTTCAAGTAGGCGGGCATAAGGTATCCTATCACAAGCCTTGCTGTAATCAAATAAGACGAGAATTGTCACTTTACGACTGTCAATCGCCAACCTCACGTCATCAATAACCCGAAGCAAGGCCGTCTGGGTACTGTGGCCCCTTCTAAAACCCGCCTGCCGTGGATCCAACAGTCCATTCTCTTCTAGATATGTATATAATTGAGCATGGGCAAGGCGCTCACAAACCTTTGAGAGCTCGAGGAGCTTCGAGATGGGGCGTGTATCTGAAGGTGAATTCATAGTCTTGGATTTAGCGAGCGGGGCAATTAATGAGTTTTTCTAAGATGATGGATATGTACCTGTTAAAAAGACAAGTTCAAGAGCAATGTCAAGGGTTTAATAATGCACGGGGCAGCAAGCCTGAGCATTCTTGCACATATCCCATCAGTACCACCCGAGAGAGCAGAGCATCGAAGGAGAGCACGCCTCACGTCATGTGAAGCAATAGGCAAGAAATAAAAGACAGGCTTGGATAAATCAAGGGGTATATTTTAAATGCGCTGTAGATCTTCAGGTAAAACAGGAGCTCCAAGAGATGTAACATCAGAGTAGAACGAAATAAGTTCATTTGGCGGAAAGCGCAATAGGGGGGATGGTAGACGTGAGCCAGTTAGGCCCGACTTACGGATTATAGACCATTTTGCTCTGGAGTTAGCCGCAGTATCCAGTTTAGATGCAATATATTTATTTTTGGCAGTATCAAAGAAATTGCGGGCTTCTCTCCTCAAGTTACGGAAAGCAATGAGTTCATTTTCAGATCGAGTCCTCAGGGCACGCTTATATGCAGCATTCCTACGCTTCATAAGGAGGCGAATTTTCTGTGTAACCCAGGATTTTTTAGAGGATTTAAAACTGATCTGTCGAAGTGGGGCAAGCGAATCAAAGACAGACAGCACAGTGTTGGAGAAATTACAGATAAGAGAGTCGAGATTGATTTGCGTGCTATCTGTCACGTCCAATGGCTGTTGTTCAGGATTGATATGGTGCGGCGCACGCGCCTCACGGTGTTCAAGACACTTGTATCAACTGATGTCAGCGTTAGCCAATGAGTGCTCGAGTGAGTCACGCAGGAGAGGTAAGAATAAGCCTAGAGGCGGTAGCGACAGCAGTTCGCCCTCGTCGCTCGCACAGTGCATTCCAGTTGCCTCTAGTGTTGTGCCTCATATAGGCGTACTTTACTTTAGTCGCCATAAACTCTCGTCACCTTGTGTATCAGTCACGGTGATTTGTACTCCTCGTTCAATTCAATTTAATGAACTTCGTTAGTGCGATCCTTTCTATTGTTAACTGTAATTATTCGCGAAGACTTTTCAACTCAAATCGAGTGTTTTGTTTTTTTCATAATAAAGCATAGTGAACTTTGAACATTTGTCTCGTGCATGCTCTATTACAGAGGAACGATATTCGTCGTTCTCTCTCCGCATCTCTTCTACATTTTTCTTGTCTCCTCAACCTGTATCCGGCTCCCGGAGTCATTCGCTCCTCATAAAAAAAAAAGAAGAAAATCAAAGAAATACAGTCCATTTTGAACATTGTCCTTCGAGCCGGATACGGTTGGGAGACCCACGAAGTTGTGCCGTGCTGGTTGCACCATTAGAGTAGCACGCTCCTTTTATGCCTTTTCGGCAGCCATATTATCTTCTTCACGCATAGTTGCGTGCGAGAGGGAGAGAGCATATATATAGTTGAGCGACGAGAGGGCGAACGCCGCAAAGCATTCGGGGCTCTGTGTTCTCTCTCCCCCTCTCCCACTCTCTTTCTCCTTGTGGACTCCGAGCCTTGTTGTTTGACTCGTTTTCTCTTCCTTGTTCCTACACACATGAGGAGGTTGCGTACGCGCACTCTTCACGTTAACCTTAGTTGAATGTTTACTAAAGTCGGCGTGCGTGTCACGTAAATTTTAGCCTACGACCATCACCTCGATGCTGATCAACAACGGCCTTTCGTCCGAGCTGGTACCTGGAATTGCTGCGCACGCCATACTGCCACGTCTGGTAGGAGATGCTAGCCACGAGCCCAGCTGCCGCTAAGTGCTGATTGTTGATTGCTGTACATCTTCGGCTCTCCTAAGTTGCTGCAGCGTTGTATGAATATCTCACAGATAAGTACCTGTGCTCGCGAAAGGGTTGTGATTAGTGAAAATAGACAATTGACTTTTAATAATTAGTTTAGTTGTTTAAATTTCACGTGAATTTGAAACTCAATTTCAATTATAGTATTTAGTATCCCGCTTACAAACTTGAGTACTCATAAAATTAATTATAATAACATACCTCTTTTGAAATAGTTTGATAACTACAATTAGTTAATAATAGTTTTGCGAAATACAAACACATGTTAGATAAATCAACTTGATAGTAAATTTGCGAACCCGCTTTGAAATTTGAATTGATGGATAAAATTCGATTTAGTGTGTAGACAAACCTTATTTATTTGTAAGAGTAATTGTTATCTCTCAGTTGCAGATACCTTAGTCACTGGACTCAATCATAGTTATATTCATTATCAAATCTGGTCTGGTAAATGTACTGTATGGCATTATTAATCGTTACTTGTATCTCCTCGTTGTTGGTCGATACACTACTGCATTTGCTGCGCCTTTGCTTATCGTTGCCTTCAAGTACGTTGCTATAACCTCTATAGATCTAGCTACTGTTCAGAATCACTACCTCAGTTAAATTATTTAATAGTTATTTTGTTCTCGTTTACCCTCTCTTTGCATTGATTAGTTCTCATTCATATATAGTTAATTAGCCCCTTGATACTTTAACTTACTAGTTGGTGGTCTACACATACTTTGTTTGCTGAGTTACGAGCTCAAGAGTAGTTTATGGCCGTCAACTTTTATAGTACATCCGCTTATAGTACACCCGCTTATAGTCTCTTCCGCTTATAGTCTCTCCCGCTTATAATTTCTTCGCTTTAGAGTGACAGGCTCTAAACTTTTGATAGCTGTCAATCTTTTAGTTCTCGATTAAAAACAGTTTCTCCTGACTTGAGAAGTTGGTTTAAAATTGCCTGATGACCTTTCATATTGTTTTCTTGTCTTGATAGTTTTTTTGCATAGTAAGTTGCAGGCTCAAGCATAGCCTGATAGCTGTCAACCTTGTTCTCATCTTGATATAGTCGTATTAGTGTAAAGTCTCTGTACATAATTATCTTAGTTTTGTAACTTCGAGCTGATAGCTAGTTCTCGACTTCTTTGAGTGTAAATAGTTACTAATATTCGATCTGGTTGTTGGATTTCTTCCTTATCACTCTGGATTAATATTATGATAAACAAAACTCGATCTATGAAAAAATCTGTAACTCTTTCGGTAATTTTAAAAAGAAACCAGAAAAAATGACCGCAGGTCAAGTATCTGCTCGATTAGATATGTTGAAGAACTTATTCGAACAGTTCAAACGAATCCATGATGAGATCATTGAATCGGAGGATCTTGATCCTAATCATGCTTATTTCAAATCGAAGTTGTTTGACCTGACCGAGGAGGCTTATTATAGTCAGATTGGAGAGTATCGTGATTTTTTAAGTCGTATAGCCCCAATCGACGATCCTCGGCCATCACCGGCTCCTATAAATCCAAGTATAAATCCGAATTATCTTAGTCTGCCCCAACTAGACCTTCCGGATTTCGACGGTTCATGCGCCAATTGGGAGTCTTTCCGCGACCTGTTTAAAGCTTTAGTTCACAACAGGGAAGAGTATCCTCCTGTAGTTAAATTCCAACACTTACGCACCCATGTCAAAGGAGATGCGCTTGATCTGATTAAAAATATCAGTATGGTTGAAGGTAACTATGTCAGGGCTTGAAATACTCTTCTTGAGCATTACAACAGTAATAAGCGCTTAGTAAATAGTTATACTAGTCAGCTGTTGTCTATAGTACCTATAAAGTTGGAATCATTTACAGAAGTAAAACACTTAAATAAAGAGGTCTTTGGGGCGGTTGATGCTCTCTCGGCTCTTCGGCGAGATTTAGGTAACGGTGACGTTATAGTCGCTTTAGCTGTCAGTAAGTTAAATTCTAGTCTTCGTAAGGAGTGGTTTAAACATATTGGCAGTGTGGCAGAGCCTCCAACCCTCGATCAATTAAGATCTTTCTTTCACAATCAGATACAAACTCTTGAGTCATATCAAGATCGTTCCTTCGATCGAGAACCCAAGTCTACCTTCAAATCTAAATACTCGTCTCATGCTACTGTTAATGATGAGGTTGTAAAAAATAAAAAACCTTGCCCAGTTTGTGAGGACATTCACCCTCTCTGGAATTGTGACACTTTCCGAAGCATGACTTGGCTTGAAAAACGCGAGATTTTACAAATCCACCGTCGTTGCTTTAATTGTCTGGGTTCTCACTGGATTAAAGACTTTGGTTCTACTCAAACTTGTCAAAAGTGTCAACAAAAACATCATACCCTTCTGCACAAAGAGCAAGAGGAGTCTACTAAGAGCAAAAGGGATAAAGGGATCTCTGGTAAGAAGGCCTCTCTGGCTATTACGGCGGTAAAGGAGTCTGAGTCGTCATCTGATGAGATCTCTTGTAATAATTGTGTAAATAGCTCGTTTCTCAAAACACCTACTGGTGTCTTATTAGCCACTGCCTTAGTCAACGTTCACAACTTACTAGGTGAATGTTTTCAAGTCAGAGCTCTGATTGATCAATGTTCCCAGTGCTCAGTCATTTCGCAGTCCTTGTGCTCTTTATTAGGTTTGCGTGGCTTTAAGATTAACGTGTCCCTGACTGGGGTTGGTAGTCAGACTTCTTCAAATAGCAAAAGAAAGGTCTCACTCCTCTTGGGCTCAACTGTGGATCCAAAATTTAAATTGGAAATAGAAGCTTTGGTCCTCCCACGAGTAACTTCTTACCAGCCCCCCTACTTGTCTAACGACAAAATTGTAGAGCACTTGCACCAGTTGGTCTTAGCTGATCCGCAGTTCACTATAACTCGCCAAATAGATCTGTTACTAGGATGAACTGTTCATGCTGTTATTATCAAGGGAGAAGTTATTAAGGGAAATTCTTTCCAACCCATAGCATCTGATACACAGCTTGGATGGATCGTTTCAGGCCCGGTTGAAACTACCACTAAAAACAGTAAGAACGTGTCTCACTCGTTAAAGTGTTCTGAGGATGACAAAGTTCTCGAAGTTTTGAAACGATTCTGGCAAGTTAAAGAACCCTTCACTTCTGTATTACCTCTGTCGCCTGAAGAGATTCAATGCGAACAGCATTTTGTTGAACATCACGCTCGGAATTCTCGATATGTTGTTCGTTATCCTTTCAAGGACCAACCACCCGAAGTAATTAAAGAAACATCCTTTAAAGCTGCCCAAGCTATGCTCAAATCAATGGAGACTAAACTTAGTAAGAATCATAAGTTTCGCGAACTGTATGTCCAATTCATGGAAGAATATCTGGAATCAGGGCATATGGTCGAAGGATCTTTTGAAAAGGCTAAGTGTTTTTTACCCCATCATGGTGTTATCAAGGAGTCAAGTAGTACTACGAAATTGAGAGTGGTATTTAATGGTTCCTCTCGTTCTTCATTGTGTCCCTCCTTGAATGAGTACTTGCACATAGGACCTAATCTATTGGTAAATCTGGCTGATCTAATCGCTGATTGAAGAAATTATAGATATGTCTTCACAGCTGACATTGCCAAAATGCTTCGGCAAGTGTCAGTCCATCCAAATGATCAACTCTATCAGGCTATACTGTGGAGAGATAATCCGTCCAAACCTCTGCGTGTTTACTTTCTAACTACTGTAACTTACGGCCTAGCTAGCTCGCCTTATCTGGCTTCTCGAACTCTAAACCAGTTAGCTTTGGATTGCAAGAATAAGTACCCTTTAGCTTCCGAAACTCTTTTGAAATCCAAGTACATGGATGATATTTTGTCCGGAGGTCACAGCTTGGTTGAAAGCATTCAGCGCAGGGACGAATTGTTGAAATTGACTGAATCAGGAGGTTTTCCTCTTCGAAAGTGGAGTGCTAATTCTCCAAAACTGCTAGATGATTTGCCACCCTCTCTGCTCGCAAGTTCATTATTGGAATTTAAAGATTCTGCTATGTCTACTTCAGTTTTGGGTCTTAGCTGGAACCCCCTTCTGGATCTTTTTCAATTTAAGGTATTGATTGAAACTGAAGTGCCAGTAGATAATTGGACGAAAAGAAAGATTCTCTCTGAGATATCAAAACTTTATGATCCATTGGGTTGGTTAGCTCCTACTGTGATTTCGGCTAAAGCATTCATGCAATCTCTTTGGCTCTTGAAGCTGTCATGGGATGAACCGATTCAAGAGCTCATAGTCCAAGACTGGCTTGCCTGGTATAAGGAACTTCCTGCCTTGAATAAAGTAAAAATTCCACGCTGGAATGGTGTTACCGACGATATGGTTAAATGGGAATTACACTGCTTCGCCGATGCTTCTAAAACAGCGTACGCAGCGGTAATGTATTCTCGAGTAGTGAATAATAACGGTGAGGTCATTATCGCCTTGCTCTTGTCCAAAACAAAGGTAGCACCACTTAAAACTTTGAGTATTCCTCGACTTGAATTGTGCGCTGCTCATTTGGCTGCCAAATTGGTGAATCAATATTTGAACAACAATACTCGTGTTCCTGATTCAGTCCATCTGTGGTCCGATTCTAAAGATGTCTTGTATTGGTTACAGGATGTACCGTCACGGTGGCCCATTTTTGTGGCTAATCGGTGCTCTGACATACACACCTTAGTACCCTCCGCTCACTGGCATCATATTTCGACCAAGCTCAATCCCGCAGATGTTGCGTCTCGTGGAGTAAAACCAAGCCAATTTGTTGCACTGGAGCATTGGGTGAAGGGACCTTCGTTCCTACAGGAAATCGAACCACTTTACCCTTCGTTCAGACTAGATTCTGAATTAGCTACTCGAATGGACGCTCACGCTTGTGTTGCGGTACAAACCAATGATAAAGTCGTTCAAAAACCGTGGTTTTTGTATCACAGGTACTCAACTTTGAAGAAACTTTTAGCTGTTTCAGCTTATGTGTTAAGATTCGTGTTTAAGAGTCGTGTCAAAGCTCAAATGACAAAACTGAACGTCTCAATGTACCCTTATGATCAAGTGAATAAATTGAGTAAACTAAAATTCCTTGACATTTCGGCTCACTTTCAATCGTCAACTAAAATCTTGGACACTAAAGAAATAAACAATGCAACTCTTTTTTGGGTAAGCTATCATCAAGGTTTACACTTTCCAATTGAATTGCGCCTTCTTAATAGTAAGGAGTCTAAATTTTTTGTTGAGGAAATTTCCCTACCTTCTAATAGTCGAATAGCCAGTTTAAAACCTGTGCTGAGCAAGGGACTTCTCCGAGTTGGTGGACGCTTGGCAGCCTCACTTTTAGATGATCAGATAAAAAATCCTCTCATTCTGGCCCAGCACGATTATTTCACCAATTTGATTATTAGATCTACCCACGAGGTCACTTTACATGGTGGCGTTCAGTTGACATTGACCACATTGCGAGCTAAATATTGGATAATGAATGGTCGACAATGTGTTCGGTCCTGTGTCAATAGGTGTTTGAAATGTCGTCGCTTCCAAGCCTCCAATTTAACTCAGCAGATGGGTGACCTGCCTGCTGAACGAGTAAGACCAGCTCCAGCTTTCAGTAAAGTCGGTGTGGACTATGCAGGTCCATTTGCCATCAGATTGTCTAAGACTCGAGGTAGGGGGACCACAAAGGGTTATATAGCTGTATTCATTTGTCTCAGCTCTAAGGCTCTCCATTTAAAAGTGGTCGAGGATTACACTGCTGAGTCCTTCGTTGCAGCCTTTCAACGGATGACAGCTCGGCGTGGGCATTGTTCTGATCTTTTTAGCGACTGTGGCACCAATTTTGTGAAGGCTGCAAAAAAATTGGATTTAGCTCTAAAAAACCTATTGAAAGAATCTGAATTAGCTCAAAGTCTAGTATCATTAGAGACTAACTGGCACTTTAACCCACCGCATGCTCCTCACTTTGGGGGTATCTGGGAAGCAGCTGTTAAGTCGGTGAAATTCCATCTTAAACGAATTGTGGGAGAACAAATCTTCACCTTTGTAGAGTTTTGCACTTTACTCTGTAAGATTAAAGCTTGTTTAAACTCTCGCCCTTTGCTTCCATTAACGTTAGATGTCACTGATTCGTTTCCTCTAACCCCGGCACACCTCTTAATCATGAGACCTACGTTTCTGTTGCCCAAGGTAGATACTACCAGTAAACCAGTTCCAACGCTCCATAAATGGAAACTTATCAGTCAACTGGCTCAATCTTTCTGGAAGCGTTGGTCTACCGAATATCTGCAGAGCCTTCAAGCTCGGAAAAAGTGGCCTCACGAGAGACCTTCTGTGCAGGTTGGTGATCTTGTTCTGATTAAGGACTCCCAGTTTCCCCCGGGACAATGGCCACTAGCTTTGATCGTCAAAACTTACTCGGGTCCAGACGGTTTGATTCGAGTAGTCAAGTTGAGAACTGCAAATTCCACGTTTACCAGACCCATAGTTAAATTAGTTTTATTACTTACCAGAAAACAGTTGAGAGATAACAAACTCAAATGTGATGAGAACTATGGCTCGGTTTAAAGATTTTTATTTATTGTCAAACTATTTTATTAATTACTTTCTTGTAAAAGGACAGCGGTTCTTAGTTAGTTTTGAAATTTGATTTCTCTCCTCGTTGATACGATAAATCAAGGGGGGAGTATGTTCAGAATTGATATGGTGCGGCGCACGCGCCTCACGGTGTTCGAGACACTCGTATCAACTGATGTCAGCGTTAGCCAATGAGTGCTCGAGTGAGTCACGCAGGAGAGGTAAGAATAAGCCTAGAGGCGGTAGCGACAGCAGTTCGCCCTCGTCGCTCGCACAGTGCATTCCAGTTGCCTCTAGTGTTGTGCCTCATATAGGCGTACTTTACTTTAGTCGCCATAAACTCTCGTCACCTTGTGTATCAGTCACGGTGATTTGTACTCCTCGTTCAATTCAATTTAATGAACTTCGTTAGTGCGATCCTTTCTATTGTTAACTGTAATTATTCGCGAAGACTTTTCAACTCAAATCGAGTGTTTTGTTTTTTTCATAATAAAGCATAGTGAACTTTGAACATTTGTCTCGTGCATGCTCTATTACAGAGGAACGATATTCGTCGTTCTCTCTCCGCATCTCTTCTACATTTTTCTTGTCTCCTCAACCTGTATCCGGCTCCCGGAGTCATTCGCTCCTCATAAAAAAAAAAGAAGAAAATCAAAGAAATACGGTCCATTTTGTACAGCTGTAGAGATGGAAAATGAAAGTTTGAGAAAGCTTTTGTAAGTTCAGTTGTCAAAACATTTAGGTTTATTTTATTGAAATTACGTGCGAAAAATTTTTTGATATACGTGTGTGGTTTGAACAAGGTCAAGGTGAGCTCGATAAAATCATGGCCAGCTATGAAAGGTGAATCAGATTTTGAGTAATTGAGGACGGCATCAGAACTATGGACAATAAACAGATCAAGCCAGGTGTATGTAAAATAATCATAGCGAGGGGAATGGTGTGTGGGTTCAGATTGCACTAAAAACAGTGAATATGTGTGTGTGTGTGTGTGTGTGTAAATATATACTTAAATCTTAAGAAAAAACATCTTTCATTTTATCTTCTCTCAACTTTCAAATATTTACATGAATAAGAAAAATATATGTCTAAGTGTGGTGGAACAAGTGGGAAACGGTTCGTTTATACCTTTTCTAGAATTAAGATAACCTGATAACAAAAAATGCAAGTGAAAATAAATGATACGAGGGTATTGAATTTCTTCTTACTACAAACAAGAAGTGGATACGAGATTGGTCAATAAAAAAAATTATACAAAAACCAACATAACCAAATTATGATTCTTATGCTTCCACTCAGACTTTAGTTACCATTTTTGTAGCAATGAACTTTACTAAAAAATGTTTAAAAATGTTAAAATGAAAATTTAAATACAGCAGAGGAAATCGTTCAGAACAAAACAAAAATATTTAATACTTAATTTCTGTATTTTTAAAAAGTAGAATCCAGAGTAGGGATATATCTGGGTAAGTTTTATTTTGTTTACAATTTTGATCATAAAATAAACAAAATATTTGTACTATAAATGATTATTTTTGTGTATTTAAACAAGTATTACGACTTAGTTAATTAAGCATTTTTATTTTGCAGTACTATTGTTTTTTATGCGGGACAAGTTTTTGAAATGAATTTATACAGATTCATAAAGTAAATGATACGACGAAATACTTGTTTTTTATCAATTATTCATCGTTAAGTTATGGTATAATACTTAACTCTCATTTCATAAACAATATCTAAATAACGCTTTGCTCTGATTCACTGATTAGTCTATAGCAGATAATTTAAATAAGCATGGTGACAAAACTAATAAGTCTTTAGGAAATTATAATTATTTATATTAATGTCAATAGGAGTTAGCGAGTAAAGCACAAACGAAAGCAATAGCTGCTACTTCAATTTCTAAATGATATCCTTGAGGTGGAAAATTTTACGAATCATATTTAAGACTTGTAGTAAAGAATAAATGTAAAAATTAACTTGATTTCATTTATTAAGTTTTTTCTTTATTGCTTTATCTACAGTATAATAAGGAACAGCTCCTTTTTTAATAAAACACAAAACTTAGTAATAAAAATAAAGCAGTTTTGCAACACATAATAAACTAGCGGCCCCCCTGTCTCGGTTTCACCCGAAACTTACTGAATGGAACACCGGAGTGTGTAGACACGTAATGTAGAGCATTTTCAGGTAAAAATTTCACATCTATTCCTGACACTCCTCAGAAGAAAAATCTTATTACAAACGTATTTGTTCAAAACCCATGCAGTTTATTTTTTCAAATAATAAGCTGTAAAAAGTGAAAAAAATATAATTTTGCTGAGGAGTGTTGTGCGTTTTTTATTACATAAAATAATTTTTGGCCCTAAAGACCGTTGATTTTCGCTTTCTTACGTCATAATGAATGAGCATGGCTATTATTTGTTAAAACTGTAAGAATTTAGAACTGACAAAGAATATATGTTTGAAAAACTGTTTTTTCTAATCTTACAACTTTGTTACCAGAGCAACAAAGTTCTGAAGGTCAACCTCTCCATTTTTTATTGCCACAATAAATACAAATACAAATTAGTCTAACTATTTGAAAATCTAGAAGATTTAAGTGGTTATTGTCAGGATTAAAATGGAAAGCTGATTTCTCACGTAATGTACTCTTTATTTGTTGATTTTGAAGCTGCTATTTCAATTTCTAAAATTTTATACATTTAAAGCATTTAAAGTTTTCCTTCTATTTTGCTCTCTTGCGACAAAAGTCATGGTTACAACTTTTGTGAGCAGTAAAGGCTGTTTTTTATCAACTTTGTTAAGTTGTAATTAAGTTGTAATACATTTTTTGGCAAGGTAGTTTGACGTCCAATGGCTCCAAAAAAGACTGGTGAAGTAAACTTTTCCTTGACTAAAGTTCCTAGCAAACGTGACTGCCTGGATACCTCAAGGTGATTTTCTCTGGCCTGCTGTTGTAGCACCAGACTGATTGGGAGGAGAACTGCAACGTCTGAAGCGTTAGAGTTAGCTATAGAGCTCTTTTCCAGTGTCTCCTGGTATAACGCCAGAGATGTTAGTGTCTAAAGTACCTCCCTTTTTGCAGAGCTTAGTCATTTTGGTGATATAAGGTGGGAAAATTCGTTCGTGATGCTTGCCCGTTGGAGACTGTCCCGTTTGCTCCAGTTTGTTCTTTCCTTATAACTGTTAGGTTTGCCCAGTGCAGACCTCAGAGAGTATCAGTGATACCCGGTTGAATGTTTAGAGTCAAGAGGGTAATGTAGGGTCGTCGGTCGCCTGGGTTCTCAGCCGTGCGACGAACAACTCTGCTCGTGATGTTTGCCAGTGAATAACTGACTTGGTTTAATAGTGGCTGGCTTTATATAGTGTTTTAGTCAACGAATTGTTGCCAAAAATGGTAGTAAAAATGTATTTGTTGGCAAGATAGTTTAACATTAGGTGGCCCTAAAAAGAACTGATGAGATTGATTGCTAAGAAGATAACGTAAATACTTATGATAGTCCTGAAAAAGGTTAGCAGTGATACTTCCAGTCATTCCTTATTATTATTTTTAATGATGGAGAGCTAGCTGTGGATAGCTTGACTCTTACCCTCGGAGTCTGCGTACGGAAACGTGCTGGAGAGAGGTACGCCACTGACCAAAGAAAATCTCGTCTTCGGGTCGTTCCTTGAATAACTAACCACTCATCGGTAGTCGGGAAAGTGGGCCTCGAGAATACCTTTTCTGTGGTTATGCCGTTAGGACGAACCACGGAAAAGGAGGCTATTATTTCTGCCCAAACTTCTTGGGGATGTTTTTCCTGGTTTGCTGTTGTAGCAATATCTATTCTGGTAGCATAAGGTTAGTTAGAAGAATAGCCATAAAACCTCAAATTGCTACAGCATATTGTGCTATAGCTAGACGTTTTCTGGTTTTACGCTAGGGACGTTAACGTCTCGAACGTCTTTGTTATTGGTGGCACTCGTCAATCTTGGTGGTGCGAGATGGGGTTTGACGTAAGACGCTTGTCCATTAAAGAACAGTGTTATCGGTAGTCATGATACGCAGCTGCATGACTCTCATCTTTATGCTTCATGCAATGCCGGTAAACGACTACGGTATTCTATATTTTGCTTGGGAATATTAAAATCAGACTTACCTAATTCTATTCCAGGTAGTTTTGATTTTACTTCAACGCAACCTATCGGGTCTCACTGAATTGAAGTGAAAAACTATCAAATTTTTTCAATATTTGAGCTTATTTATGACTATGGTTAGTTATTTTTTCAAGATAAAAACTATACTAAAACCATCTAGAAAGTGTCAATAATCAGTATGCAAAATTTGAGCAAGATCAGTTGAGTAGTTTCCATGGTTATCGATTGCAACGGTCCTACCAACTTTGCTTTATATGTTAGTAACATTACAGAATAGTATTAAAATTTAATTCTGTGATTAAATTAACACTTTTCGCTTTGACACCTTGTAGGTTGTGCCTTATATTTAACACATAGTGTATACATTTGTATACATTAATAAGCTTGTTTATGGACATTAACTTTATGTCCTTTTAATAAGTTATTTCGCAAAAATTTACTGTTACATTCTGAACATACTTTTAACTTTTAAGGATAAGATATTATAATCATATAATAAGGTAAATTCAGGTAATTTGGGACATGAAAAACGTTTAAGGTAACTCGGGACAGCGTTGAAAACAGTATTAAACAAATTATCATTTGAAAAAAAAATTTCTCTTGATTCTACAAGACCTTTTATAAGAAAAGCAACAAAAAAATGTATGAGTTCAAGTAATAAATTTTAAAAAATTAATTATTGTTATGTGGTGGTTATATTTCTAATGTTACTGGAGTTAGAGATATTACAAACATTAAAGTTTGGTAAAATTGTCAATCCAAGTTATCTATAATACGAAGAATTCAAATTATAACCTAAAATTTTTCATGCGCGATTATCGTCTATGAGATAGCAGAGAAAATATGGATTTGTAACATAAAAACTATTTAAAAAATTGAATCTCACATTTTTCGACTACCTATCACTAAAGTTTCGATTCAGAACGTGACAATACATAACTTAAGTGAGGATACAGTCTCTCCATTTCAAACAACTTTTATCAGTTTGTAGGATAAAATGAGCTCCAGTTCTTATTGTTTTATCTATAAATACTTAATTTATCTAGGAATAATCACTGTAGTAGTAATATGGAAAAAATTACATGTATTTGAATTGGAAATTGGGCGTTTGTCCATAATTAGAATAATCAATGTCCCAAATTACCTTAATACAAATTAAGTGTGTCCGGTTACAGCTGAATGAGACATAAGTTTAAAAATTTGATTTTTAAAGACTTATAAAGGAACAAATCAATAATTATTTTTTAATTGATAAAAAAAATGTGCGCTAACGGTTGAAAACGATTTTATATACTATTGTGATATAGTTTTTGAAAATCCGAGGATAATATTTTCACACCGTCAAAAGTGTCCCCATACACTCAATTTACCTTAATTATTATTTCCACATCGCTTATAAGACAGATAATTTAGCTTTATAAATACAAATAATAATGAAAAACTTTTTTTTTAATAAATATACAGTTCATCAACTATGCAAATTGTTTTAGAAATTAGTTTTTACGCTATTTCTAATTATAAAGTTTATTTTCCGTTGGCTTTTTTAAAATTATTATTATATAAATATGTAAAAATTAATAAATACATATCGCATATGGTGTACGTTATTTACTGCGACGGCTGTATTTAATGTAAGAATTTTTACATTTTGATAAAACGTGTTGTGAAAAATGCCCCACACATCTAACTGCACAATATAAAAAAAAATTTAACAACAATATATTTACTCTCTAATTTTATCGATCGTAAGGGACTTCCATTATTCTTTTTCTTATGAGATTTACGATATGCTACTCGTTATTTTAAAATTTACTCAAATGAGAGCGAAAAACTCATTATGTTACAATATTATTTATAAAAACTGTCTCACAGACCAAATATAAAAAATTTTAATTCATTACTATAAAGGGAACGGTGGGCAAAACTGTTTTTGATTCATTCCTCCGTAATGATTAAACATAACTGTTTCAATTTTTGGAGATATAAACAAAAAAATTGAAGATTTGAATGTTCAAGGTTTATTGGACGCTATGTTTGTATCAAAATTTTCTGAAAAAACGAAACCAAATGTATTTAGTTTTGAATAACATGATAAAAAATGATACATTAGGTAAAGTATTAGCATAACTTGCGACGAAGTCGCAGCGTCGAGCGCGCACACAGCGGCCTGGCTGTGGTAAATCCCTAAGTTACATATGCGCGTGCCTGTGTGTGTGCTCGACGTGATCGGATATTGCCTCTCAGGCCATGGGTCGTGCGCGCGCGCTTGGTGAGCGGCGCTGACGTGACTTAGGCATGATAGGTGTGGCTTATTGGTTAGTGGCGGGTAAATGGTTCGTGACGGCGCCTCCACTTTTGAAGGGGTGGAACGGCCTGAAACATACGGACCAGACCGGTGGAGGCGCCGGCACGACTCACCGGTCAAAATATTATGCGGGTAAGGAATAAGGGATGTTTAATTTAATAAAAGAGGGCGCTGTTGATTAATTAGCCAATCCGAAATCGTTGATCGACGGTAGGCGATCGATCAAAGGGCTGGTAGGGATTTTTTCCGAGGTTTTGAGCTAGAGAAAGGAAGCGGGGCGAGTTAGTATTCGATTGGTTTTGCTTCGTCGCGTTGGTACGGAAGTTTCCTTGACTAACGTGAGATCATCGCAAATTTCGAGTTTGGGTTATTGGATAGCTCTCCCAAGTGTCTTGTTGACCGGGAAATCTGTCTTTGGGTTTTGGCTGGCTGGTGCGTTCGGTGGCTTGAGGGTGGTGAAGGACCGGGGCCGAAGCCGACATCAGGTACAGGAGACCGCAAAGAAGCTAGGGGTCAAAGGCATCATCTGTGAGTATTGTCTGTTTACGTTAGTGGCTGCGCGATCTGGTGATTTGAGTCGCGAGGTGCACTCCGTGCCCTCCTCGATCAAAACAGGTAGTGGTTGGGGTTCGCGGATAGTGGCTTTTAGGGGGCAAACTAGTGGCTCCTAAAGAAATCGAAAGAGAGGAAAGAGGAATCTACAGCTGTGCGGGGTACTTTGGGTTACGACACCGGGGTACGGGGGTCATACCAAAGAGGCCGGAGCTGCACAGTTGTCCTGTAGCGTTGTGCCCGGAGTAGAGGTGTGAGTGCGCCAAGCTAACCGGGTACAGCGTTACAAACTCCATGAAATTAAAAAACTTAGTCCACCTTATGCATACATTTTAATAACTTTGCATCCTTATTTAAAATTATTACACCTAAACAAACAAATCTAATTATTTGATCGGCATTTCCTTCTGGTAATATAAAACTGACAAAATTATTGATTAAAATGTCTTTTAAGGACCTCATAAGGAACAAAGTTCTTCTATAATTGATCGAAAGTGTAAACAAAATTTTCCAAAACATTTTACAATTAAAACTCCATTTCCAACGAATGATTACCCTAAGTATAAAAGAGAAAATAAAACTTCTAAAGAACACGTTTATAAACATTAGCGAGAACATAGAATTTTAGTACGTATTTGTATTGACGGTTGTACCGTTTAAAAAATTGTTGTTGATATAATACAAATTACACAATAATAATAGAATACAAGTTGATAAATACAAATGTCACATTAACATCGAATTCTTTCTATTTATTTGAAGCATAAAGCGTCTTTATTACTATATACATAAAGTTGGTGACAGAGTTTACATCAAAGTTAAAAAATTAAACGATTAAGACAATGCATAATTTTGTAAAATAATGAGTTATGTAAATGCTAGATATGTAAATCCGATGGAAGGAGCTTAAAGATTGTACAAATTCCTAATTTATGGTAGAAGTCGTATAGTTGTAAATTTAGCTGTTTATCTTGCAAGTAAGCAAAAACTTGTATTCAAAGGAGATAATTTTGAAAGTATTATAGAACTACGAAATATAGTTAACAGATTATATTAAATTAAATAAAAATGATGACTTTGAAAAATTCTCCTAATATGTCAATAATCCCGAAAACTACATGTTTAATAATACTTTCAATATTTGGAAAAGAAGAAAAAATGTAATAAAAAATACTGCAATAGTTTGACATTATTCAAAGATATTGGATCATATCAGGGAATAACGTAAGCAACGTTTAAATGAATTACAATTTTAATAGGCTTAAAAGATAATGATGATCAAATAAATGACAATTTTAAAGAAGCAATCGCTGTTGTATTTCTGTGTCAATTAAGACAATTTTTTGCTTAGTTTTTAATTTTAGAAAACATCCAAGGTAACAAAATATGGAATAAATGTAAACAATTTTTCGAAGAGGACTTGCCTATTGCTGAAAATAAATTAGCTTTTTTTTACATATTGCTCAAATTTTAAAATTAAAAACTAAATTGTGTAAGTGCTTTAGTTTACCTTCACCAAAAGAAACAGAAAAAATGATCTCAATAAAGAAATACGTTTTAGTAAAAAAGTATTTAACCAAATACGTATGAGTTTATACAATGATTAGACAAAAATATTTAATAGTATTTACGGATAAAAAAATAATATTTTCTTTAAAGAAGGTCCAGGAAGGTCGAAAAACACTTATTGATACAAAACGTTAATTTATTATACGAGGTGTCTTCAAAAAGTAACGAGAATTTTTAAATTTCGCGGGTTTGGAGAGTCCTCCTCTATAAAATTTTCTTTTATTATGTTGGTACACATGCCCCTGAAGTACGATAAAATTTTCAACAATATTCATTGCTTAATTTTTAAGTGGCAGCTGCTAACGTTAGACGTGTTTTTCGAGCTCGGTGATTTTCGTTAGTGAAAAAAATGGTTGAAAGAATTTGTATTCAATTTTGCGTAAAAAATGAAACAAAATGTAGTAAAGTTTGTTAACTGTTAACAAAGGCATATGGTAAGTCTGCTATGAATAAAGCGAAGATTTACGAGTGGTATAAGCTTTCCAAGATTGCCACGAAAACGTTGAAGATGACGAAAGACCCGACGCCCAAGCACATCAATAACCGATGAAAACGTGAGAAAAATGGCATAGTGCATCATGAATTCTTGCCACAAGGTCAAACAATCAATAACGAGTAAGTACTACCTACAAGTTCAACGTCGTTTGAGTGAAGTAATCCGAAAAAAATGCCCGGATTTGTGGCAAAACAATTTATGGCTTTTGCACTATGATAATGCACCTGCTCACACTTCATTGCTTGTTCGTAAATTTTTGGCCAAAAAAAAACTGTAACGATGCCTCAGCTTTTATATGCACTAGATATGGCTTTATGTGACTTTTTTCCATTTCCAAAAATAAAGAGAACATTAAAAGGCCGTCGTTTTACAAGCATAGATGACATTAAAAGCGAATCGCTGAAAGAGCTAAAAGCTATTACAAAGATCGAGTTTCAAAAGGGTTTCGAGGATTGGAAAAAGCGTTGGCACAAGTGTATTATATCTAAGGGGGATTATTTTGAAGGGGACAAAATATATATTAATGAATAAATAAATATTTTTTTCATGAAACGAAAATTCTCGTTATTTTTTGAACACACCTCGTATAGTGTATTTATTACATGTGTACGCCGAGGTCTTTACAAAGCCACATTAGATGGCTCTAAATCTCGGTCCACGCACAGATTGTGCCGAAAAGTTATATACACCATACGTGTAAAAGGTTATGTGATTGACACACGCGCGCGTCAATCACGTTCTCCGAGCACTAGTACCGTAATGTACTATCATAACATGATTTTTTTCTTTTATAATAATACTTTTTGTTCAAAAAAAATTTAATGTTGAACTTTTTCAAATAAGAAATCTTTAATTCTTTTTAACAGAATTTATTGCAGTATAATATAATAGCTTGATAGGAGCAGCTTTGGCTCAGTGGTAAACGTGCTTGTTACTGATACAACGTCGTTCTAGGAGTCGTGCGTTCGATTCCCGGTGAGTGCAGATTTTTTCAAAAACTGTTATCACCGTTAAAAGTTCATATGCAACCCCGGATCGCTCGGAGAGGGTTTTTCCGTGGAATTTTCTTTCAGAGTAATTCCAGCGTCTGTTCTTTACCCAACAGGTCTTCAGGCCTGGGTAAATGCTAAACAATCTTAGGGCTAAAGGTGGGGATTAGCGAACCTGATGCCAGGCGTCAGGCAGGGATCACCAGCCTCACCGGCGAAGAGTGGTTCGTAAAACATGGGGCTTTTTCGGGGATACTAATTAGCTTGGATCCGATGCTTCGACAGAGAGCGTCGGCTTATCCAGCGAGGAGTGGACGTCTTGAAATATGGAGTCTTCTCAGGGGAAAGGCTACGCGGTGGCGAGCGGACCCGATGCACCGTTGGTGCTGAGAATACAGCTTAATTGGCAAGGTGTTTCACTGGAGATACTTACACTGTGCCCATGGATTAGGTATAATATCAGTAAAGAGTTTGGAAATGGGTGCGGCAACACACCCCCACGCATAGGTGGTGAGGAGGTGGATCTGGCGACTAGGCCAATAGGCTGTCGTGGTAACCCGGTTAAAATATATATAAACATATTTATGTAATAGCTTGGTATACGCGTGATAAAAAAATTATCATACCACTATTTTTAAAACATTTGACTAATTTTATTACCGTTATTATTTTGAATTGCAGTTAAAGAAATGATTTTTTATTTATTAATTTATTAAATTAATATACATAAATAATTATTTTGTAATACGTATACGTCGAGAAAATATATAAGAGACAGATGGGTTCTTTAAATTAGAATAACAACTCATCAATAAGTATGAAGTTTTCTGTGCATTTAGTTTTTTTGTGTTACTATTATCATAAAACAATGTCACATTTATTATTTATTACATATATTTGTGTGGTACAATTAAAAAAGTAGCATAATCATTGAATAATATTAATAAATTAAAGCAATTTTTTTAACACTAATGTACGATTCTGAATATTTTATTATTTATTAATTATCATGGCACAGTCACTATGAGTTCGCAGGGCTCGAAAAGAGAGACTAGGAAGGAGGAGAGAAGCGGAGCGAGCTGAGTTAGATTAGCTAAAAGATACATGCAATTTAGTACCCAAGTCACACCTTATTTTTAGGACCTAGTCAATAGGACCTAATGTAAGTTTTAGAATAAATCATTTGAGTTAAATATTAAAATTACTGTAAGGAGACACGTATAAAATAGGTGATAAGAGATGTAAAGTATTTATACTTGACAAGAAATTTAAAACAAGTGCATAGGAAAAATGATTATCTTAATGTGGTAGATAATTTTGTTGATTCAGATTGGGCTAGTGATAGTACAAATAAAAAGTCCACATATGGATATGTAACAAGATTTTTTGGCAATAAAATTTATTGGATGCCATGTGGACAGAAACAAGTAGCATTGTCTTTGACGTTAGTAGAAGATATTGCGTTATCGAAAGCCAATAACGAGTTCAAGACTATACAATATTTATCAGAAGATTTTTATTTAAGGACAAACAGAGCAGTTAATATTTATCAAGACAATTTTTAACTTTCAAGTATCGCTGAGTTTGGTGATTTCACAAAGAATTCAAAATACATTTAAGTAATGGCAATTATCGTACCTAGTAGTGCATGTCACTAGGGGGAACTTGTGCTTGTGCTGGTTGTATGCGCACCAGGCGCGAGCCCTATTTTTCCTACTGAGGGCACACCTAACCTTAAAAAACGCCCAAGGTAGAAAATAGTATACTTCTTACCTATGGAAGAAATCACAACTTGCTTATTGTGTGTTTGTGCCACAGGTGAAAACAATGTTTATATCGAAAGCGCAAAGTGCAACTTTGTGCCCGTGGGCATGCTTTCTACTCGCTAACTCCTTTTTCTCCAAGGGAAAAACTCTGGCCCCCTCCGTTATTGGAAGGCCTCCAATCCCTTTCCTTGTCCCTTTTCCAAGTGCTAAGTGCCCATAGTAGTGCCCTTATCAAAAAAGTCGGACGTAGAGCACTATAATATACATTAAAAAAAAAAAAAAAATGTATATATATTTTCACTTCACTACACTTATGTTTTCGTGCACGCAAGTTGTAACGTTGGTTTGGCCCATCAGGACCTCTGGGTGGTGGTACTGAGACGTCACCTAATTCTTCTGAATTGCTTCGGAATGGTCTAGTGGACTTATCTGCTTTGCTAGCATTGGTTGTCGTGATCTCCTGATCATACCTTGAAGAAGACTGTGGGTCAGCGGTGTGCTGAGGAGTTGTCAATGCCGGCAGGTCAAAGTATGCATTCGGACGTCGGCAGCGATCGATGGCCTCCGTGTGGGCGAGTTTGAGTTGAGAAACGTGAAGTTTCGTGGTAGCTCGACCCGTAGAGATTAGGTAGATATCTCCTGCCATATGAGCCGTGATAGGGTAGAGACCTTCCCATTTTTGCGCGAAGCCGGCGCATAACTGTTCTGGAGCCCTCGAGAGTGGGTGGTTACGTATGTAGATCAAGGTACCTGGTGGGTAGATAGAACTGGGTTGACCAGTAAGGTAGTGTTGATTCTGGTACTGCTCTTGATGCTCTATGGCATCAATATACCCCTTTTGCGGGAGTTGTTCTGCTAATTGACGGGTTCTCCATTCCCCTGGTCGAGAGTTATCATGACCCAACAGCAGTTGAGCCGGAGATGCCCCGGTGGCGGCGTCGCGGCGATTTCCTAATTGGTATAATACTCTCGGTAAGTGTACGTCCCATTTGTTGTGGGATTGCCTGTGCAAATGTAGACGAACTTTCTTAATCTCCTGGCTTCGGCGCTCCGTAGGGTTTGCTCGAGGATAATAAATGGAAGTAGTCCAATGTTGAATATCCAACGCATACAAGCGTCTTGCCAGTATTGACCGATGAATTGTCAACCATTGTCCGTTAGGATGACTCGAGGATATCCCCACCGACCGAAAACTTCATCCTCCAGGAGCTGGGTAAGCCGGGGTGCCTCCGATGAACCCAGAGGAAAGGCCTCGACCCATCGACTGAAGAGATCCGTGACTACCAGTATGAAACGTCGTCCCCTAGAGCTCTTTGGATATGGACCCATTACATCAATGGCTATGATCTCCCATGGGTGTTTGAGCTGGTAGTTGGAGCAATGATTGCTCTTTTATAGTATGCACACAACCTACAGTCCCAGACATATTTCTTGATTTCGGCGTTCATCCCAGGCCAATAGTGGTAAACTTTGATACTGCGAGCCGTTTCCTCCATTCCTGGATGTCCCGCATGGTGAGTGAATGAACTCATAGAGCACTGAGGGTACCATGCTCTGGGGCACATAGACCTTCCAACTTGAGTCCTTCGTTGGTCGCTGCCATATCAAGTCGTCGACGAGTCCATGACGAGCCAAAAACTGGGTATCTGATGGTGAGAGAGTCGGGCTCTCTGCTGTCTGGATGATCTTGTGACCAAGTTCGAAATAATACGGGTCCTGGAGCTGCGCATCTTTAATTTCATTCAGTAATGAAGGTGTTTCGACCACGCAACAGACAGGTATAGTTGGTGTTTCCCGAGAATTTGTTGGAGGCAGTATCCGGTCCACATCGTCTAGGTTATCCGGCTCCTCTTCTACCGGATTCTGTGAGAGGAAGTCCGCTAGCTGGTTTTCTCGATCCGGACAGTGTTCGATGATGGGATTGTACTCCTGGAGTAGGATAGACCATCGCTTCAATTTATCTCGAGTTTCCTTAGCCGTGCGTAGCCAAGTGAGGCTTTTGTTATCCGTTCGCAAGGTGAATGGTCGATCCTCCAGAAAGGGTCGATATTTCTTAATAGCCCAAACCATCGCTAAGCACTCTTGCTCATTGCTATGATATTTTGCTTCACATGGATTGAACTTGGCACTAGCATAACTGATGATACTACGCTGTCCATCGGGTCTGATCTGATATAAGACGGCTCCCATTTCATGAGCGCTAGCGTCCGTCTGCGAGACATATGGCCAACCCTCATGTGGTCGAGCCAATTGTAGAGGTTTCAAGAGTTCTTTTTTGAGCTGCTCTGTGGCTTCTTGAGCTTCTGGTGTCCATTTGTATGGCCGTTTTTTGCTAATGAGGTCCGAGAGAGGCGCTGTTATTTCGGAATAACGAGGCACGTATTCCCGGAGCCATCCACTTGTGCCAAGGAGGGACTGCAGCTGTTTTCGAGTTTTTGGTACTGATAAACTGCATAGCTTCTCGACATGCTCGGGTAAGTCTTTGTTCCCCTCGGCGGTGACTTGATGTCCTAGGTATGTTAACTCCGACACCCCGAAGACACATTTTCCGATGGCTACTGTGAGTCCGTGGATTTGCAACCTCTCTAAGACAAGAGCGATATGTCTGAGGTGTTTTTCCTGTGTGTTGGAATAGATGATGATATCGTCCAGGTAGACAAGACAGAACTTCCCCAGGTATCCGGTAAGGACTTCCTGACTCATTAGCCTTTGGAAGGTTCCAGGTGCTCCTTTCAGCCCGAATGGCATAATTCGGAATTGGTAGCAACCACCGGTGTGTGTGGAGAAAGCTGTGTATTGCATAGACTCGGGTGCCATCGCTATTTGCCAGTAGCCGCTTTTGAGATCCAACTTCGAGAACCAGATAGCTCCACCTATGTCCCTTACGGCGTGATGTATGTGGGGTACCTGTTGAGAGGTGTCTTCGGTAATCGAATTCAGCCGACTATAATCCACACAGAATCACACGGTGCCATCTTTTTTGGGTGTCAAGACGACAGGGGAGCTATATGATGAGAAGGATGGCTCAATGATGCCACCAGCTAGCATCTCTTGAACTTGCTCCTCGATGAGTTCCCTGCGCTTGTCTGAGCAAGGATATGGTGCTAACCGGAAAGGTTGGTGTGGTCTGACCCAGATCTCGTGTTCTATGGTGCGAGTTTGACGAAACTTTGCCGTCAAAGGTCCAAAGACTTCTGCGTGTCCTTGCAACAGTTTGAAGAGGCCAGTACGTTCTTCTCCAGTGAATCCATGTTGAACCTGATCTAAGTTTAGAGCTGTTTGCTGATTCTCCCGAGATGGGCGTGACACAAATGGGATAGTTATTCGTTGGCTACTTCCGAAGTATAGCACTCCCCTCGTCAAATCCAAGATAGATTTCTCCGGAGGTCGTGAGAGTCACATTACCACAGGCTAAGTCACACTGTTGAGTATTGGGTGTGATCTTCTCCTGTCCCGAAAGTAGTGAGGGATGTACAAAATTGTCGGTAGATGCTTGGTCGACCAGAGCAGCTATTTCTCGCTGACCCAGTCCAACCATAATTTTTTGTAGTGGTTGGCGGGGCATGCTGGTGACATTTATTGCCAGCGTCCCTCCAGAGCGCCTGTTGCCGGCTCCTCTGACACTCCAGTTTCGTTTCACGGGTGAATTGAAACTCGAGCAATACGAATGAGACAGTCCTTGTGGAGGTGGTAATCGGGACAAAAGTGGCACTTGGGTGGCCAAGGGTTTGGGTTGGCTCCAGTAGAGATAGTCACTGAGGTTTGCTTGGCGTCCGTACCAGACTTCTTGCCCCGTGTCTTCGTGAGGTCTTCTTCGTCTTTTTCCAACTGGACTGCCATAGTGAGAAGATCCACGTAGGTCTTGAATGTATGACTTCAGAGAAACTGACGAATAGATGGACGAATGAGCTCGACGATCGTGGTGATTATTACTTCTTCCTCGGCTGCAGGATTGATTCTTTTAAACAGAAGGTACTTCTCCTGCAGAAATGCTGCTACTGATTCCTTCTCGGTTTTATGTTTGGAATATAGCTCGGAATGTAGTTTTCCCTGGATCGCCGGACTGTCGAAGCGTGCCCGAAGAAGCTCCCCAAATTGTTTGAAGGTAAAAGACAGATATTTATAAACCTGCCACCATTTTTCGGCATCGCCACGAAGCCCCTTTGTTGCTACTAAAGTATGTTGGGTATCCAGGGTGCGATGAGCCTTAAAATAGAGTTCACATTGGGCGAGAAAGACCTCCGGGTCTTCATGGTTGCAAGCTCCATATGTAGGTAGCTCG
This sequence comes from Copidosoma floridanum, assembly GCF_036245765.1. Classification (NCBI taxonomy): domain Eukaryota; kingdom Metazoa; phylum Arthropoda; class Insecta; order Hymenoptera; family Encyrtidae; genus Copidosoma; species Copidosoma floridanum. Next base: position 6,939,389 of record NW_028321901.1, on the reverse strand, counting down.
GGTAACTGCTCCTGAGCCCTTTGCAGAAGTTTAGCTAATAGCTCCTCGAGGTCGGTAGTGTCTGTGGCAGGCATTGAATAGTGTGTTTTTTGCTTCTTTGTTTTTTTCTTTTCGAGCGCCACTAGGTGTTTCTTCCCACCTAGAAGGAGTTTTGCTTGATGGCGAGTTAGGCGTTTATCAGTCAGCGGCGCTGTTGGACTCGGTGACTCGTGGGCACACTGCTCGTGGGTACCCCCCAGCAGCAGCTGAGAGTTCTTGGGAGATGGCCCCACGTCGAGCTCCAAATTGTTAAAAGTGGCCGTTGAGGTTGGATGACTTTAAGTGGGGAAGTGCAGTTGGAAGAGATCAGAGTCACTCTCGAGTGACTCGAGCCGTCCCTTTAAATCGAACAACGATGGTGGCACTGCTTCCGATGTTGTTGGCGTTGTGGCTCCGTTTGATTCATCGGAATCTAACTCATCGGAGAGGTGCGGCGATTGAGCGGTAATTCGTAGAGGCCTCGACGAGTTGGTCGCCAGGTTGACTAGTGGGTGTCTAGATTTTTTTTTTTTTTTTTTTTTTTTTTTTACGGTTCGAGGGAAAATAAGTTATAGACAAGTGTCTTATATTGGTACAGTGATATTTATTGAATATGTGCTTGTCTACCACTGCTTTAAGTCAATTGAGTATCTTAAGATATATGCATTACACGTATTTGCATATCTCGAATCGATCCCAATCAGTCGTCACACAGTCCGTCTTATACACTTTACGTCGCTTTCTTACTTGCGATTTTCGCTAAAGACTAGTGGTCGCCACCTGGCGAGCGATAGGTGATACTATCAAGTACTAAGTTGGAAGTCGGAGCTACGCGCGAAATTTCAAAATTCAAATTTATGTAGATATGATCTAATTTAAGAAAAATGATTATTTTAATATATAATAATTAATAAAAGTATACCCCGGATGGTAACAACAGTTATGCTTTCCACGCAATTACAACAATTTTAAGTTAAAAAAATATATAATGTAAGTTTATATAAGCCTAAATAAATTGTTTATTACATTATTCGATTTAAAATACCGCGCCACAAAGTCTTGCACTCATTTTTTCACCAATCAAATGCAAGTATACTTTTTTTTTAGTAGCCAGCCTATTGGCCTAGTCACCGGGGCTACCCACTCACCACCTATGTGTGGGGGCGTATTGCCGCACTTATGCCGCACAATGTCAGTTAAGCTAGCGCTCTCTGCACCTATGGGCATTGGGTCCACTCACCACTGTGTGGCCTTTTTTCGGAGAAAACTCTGTATTGCAGGGCATACATTCCTCACCGGTAAAGCCAGCGCTCTCTGCCGAAGCATCGGATCCAGGCGAAATAGCATTCCCGGACAAGCCCTATGTATCAGGGATCACTTTCGCCAATAAGGCCGGTGATCTCTGCCTAGCGCATGAAAGAACCTGCCCCAAAACAGCCGGAATTGCATAGCAACTTTTTCCGGTAATAACAGTTTTTAAAAAAATGTGCTCTCACCAAGAATCGAACTCACAACCCCTAGAACGACATTGTATCAGTAACAAGCACGCTCACCACTGAGCTAATGCCACTCCTAAATGCAAGTTGACTTATTAAAGACACCAACTGTAAGTTGACAAGCATGTAATTAATTAGCCAATTTGGTTCGAGAAAGAGTTACGATACCTCGGGAGCTTGTTCGAAGAAATAGCTGTTCTGACGTTAATAGAATTTCGTGTTTTCTTCTATAGAAGCCACAGTTTGCAATAAACATTTATGCATGCTAATAAACATTTATGATGCTAATAAACATTTTTAAATCATAAGGTTAAACCTTTTGCGCTTACATTTATTTTTAATCTAATTTATTCAGCTCATCATATGTACACATAATTAAGTAAAAATACTAAAGTCATCGACTTTTATTTATTCCTTGTCACAATTCAATCCTTGGTAATTAGCCAAAAGCAATTAACTTAACACTAATTAATACATAAATTTAGCATTGTCTTGATAATTATCAGTAATACAATATGAGTAATAGAGTAAAACTATCTAAATTTTACCTGACTATTCCTTGAATTTTCTTTTTAATTATATGAAAAGACTGTTAATGAACCTGATATGGATCTTTATCAAGTGATGACCAATACCATCATATATTAGAATTTTCTTGTTTTTATAATACATTATCCATACAATTGTACAATTATTTGACCTCCAGATTTAATAAAAAGTTACAAAAAAAAGAATGAAATGAAAGAAACTCGACTCGTTTTTTTCTTAACTACTACCAGAAGTCACCAGTCTAGCTCGCTAGTGATCTTACCTGCAGACAAACATGATATACTTGCTCTTTACAAGCTTACTTGTTATGAGTCTGCAAGATTAATATAGTGTGTTGGAAAGAGTAACAGAGAAGAAACATAAATAATGTGAAAATAAGCTGTAACATACAATTATAGTTTATTTACCCTATAAGATTAATAAAATTTTAACAACAGTTAGAATTTTAAAATGTAGTAGGCCAAACACTATAATTACCCCATAAAAATATTGTTCGAAGCTACGTCAATTTTTTTTTTTTTTTATAATTATTGACCTACCTTGTACACCTTTTAATTAGTTTCAGTCATTACATGTTAAAAACGTTTTTTTTTTTTATTATAAGCCATAACTTATAAAAAAAAATTTTACAGACTAATTTACGCAATCATTCCTGTTGGCTTAAACAATCGCGTTTCAAAAAAATGCGCCACTCTTTGAAATTTTCAAGTAATAGATTTATATTCAGCGGTAAATGATAATTTAATGTAAATTATTTTGTTTTGAGTGTGAAACAATTGATTAACTCATCATTTTTTAGTAGGTTTTTCAAAGTTAAGTAAAAAATTTTTGAGAAATACCTATGCTTGTATTATGAAGCGCTACTGCTTACTTTCAAACAGATGGCACTATATTAGATTACTGCACTCAGCAACTATCTGATATCTCTTTCAAGAAATTATTTGATATTTTGTTAATAATATTTGACCGATAACGATACCGATACCGTTTTTATTACAATTTTGTTTACAAGTATTGGTAAGTAAATATTTATGTATGGAAAATCTGTAAATTTGTATTTGTGTCATAAAATTGTGTGTATAAGATATTTCACTCATGAAACCAATGAGCTTAAAACATTTGTGATCGTTAAAAATTTATGTTTATTTAAGCTGACATTTTATTATTTCATTTTTATTTAAAATTACTTGTACGTCAACAAAAATTTTATTGATACCTAACTTGTAAAAGTTTATTTTTGTGCATAACAAATATGTGTACCAGTTATTTTGTGTTCGTTTATAACTTTGCTGAGTTATTGTGTACAATCATGTGTAAAATTTCTATGTGTACAGTGACTTACTGCGTCATGATCATTATGACAATTACTATCGTTATAAAAATCTTCTGAAAACGTTGTTAAAAATACAAAGTTAGTAGTTTTCATAAAGAAATTTCACTTGGTAGAATTAAAATTTGTGCATATACTGTAAAAAAAAAAGTAAAAAAAGAATATTACAGTTTTTATTAATGCTATGAACATTATTTATAAAATTATTCTTGCATTAACGTGATTGACATTTTCTATTAATTCACATTCTGTTAGCTCTTGAAGTCTTGTTGAATGCTGGTTACTCGATGTCTAATAATACAATGTTTGTGAAGACTCTTTAAGCCTAATTATAAATTTTAATTGCCTTTTCAAGGTAATTTATGCGAGAACGCTTTGGTGCTTTATTCACATGATCTAATCCAAGCCATGGCTTCTGAGGTGCTGTACTCGAGTTGGACAAAGAGAAAACTGCAAAACAAATATATATTTATGTAATCCTTTTACATGGATGTATATTCATAATGTTTTATAATACTCTGTATGCAATAAAATACATCATACACATGAATAACGAAAAGAATACGGTAAAACATAATTTTATTTAATGTACAAACAACAGTTTATTTTCATTAGGCATAAGACTTATAACGTTGAAAGAACTATGTAAAGCTACAATATAAATTGCCGTTAAACATCTCATTAATTAATTACAAACACGTTTCAGTTTACACTATCGACAAGCTGAATAATTTTCTTTTTTATTCCGAGCAACTTATATAGTTATCAAATTGTATTTTTGTAAACAAATCTGTAAGAAAAACGATGGTGCTACATGATAATGATAATAGTTATGCTAATTGTAATGACAACAGATGTTGTGATAATAATAATTGCAATAATGATTCAAATACACAATGATAATAATAATAATAATAATAATAACAATAATAATAATGATTACAATAATAATAATAGTCATAATAATAATGATAATGATGATAACTTCAGTAAAGATAATAATAATAATAATAGTAATAATAATAAGGAAAATAATGATAACTTTTATGATGATGACTGTGATAATGATGATAAGAAAATTTTTAAAACCATTTTTTTAAAATGATTTCTTACATTTTTGAACACAGTAACTATTATCCTTACGGAGTGCGAGATATCAACTGACATATATTTTGATTTTCAATGATAAAATTGCCAAAAAATGTACTCTTGAAGGTAAAAATGTTTTTACTTTTTTCCCAATTTTTATGATTTTTGATCATCGTTTTCATCGAAAATACTTCTGACACTGTATTTTCCTGTACATTTTTAACAAAATCATATCTGTATAAATTATTTAACAGTTTAACTTTAAGAAATTATTAAATCTGTAATAAAATTATTTTGGATTATTGACGTTCCTTTCTAACAACACATGTGCTAAAATGAATAAATTGTATATAACTGCATATTTTATTTGAGTTAAAATATTTCATGATTCCATATTAATAAACCTTTTTCCTATGTTTATTATGATTAAATAATTTTACTCTACTCCACTTGATCTTTTGGTTGATTCAATATATAAATGTTATGATTGAGCTGGTGTGAACACGAGTAACGTTGGACAACTAAGGTTTTGTAGTGAGCTACTGAGCGTATACGCTGGGGCCAGTAGGTGTCCCTGCAGCGTTTGAAAGTCGAGGTCGTTAGCGTTGGTCTTGTGTTGTCCTTGACCCTGATCGTCGGCTTCTCCAACTCTCACGAAGTTCACGCTCCTTCAGTTTGGCACCCGGGGACGACGTTTATCCACTCTTGGAATACTGGCTCTGACTCCAGGGCACAACAAAGTTGCCAAAAGGAAACAAAAGAAGACACTTCTCGAGTAACAACAAAACGCTTTTCGCACGCTCACAGGCCCAAGCTAATCTGAGCTCTCGCGGCTTTAACTTATTTTCCCCTCCTTTCTTTCACCTCTTGCTTCCTAGTCCCTTTAATTATTATTTTTTTAATTCTGTTGAGTTCTGAATAAATCAAAAATTTTATCTCTGAAGACGGTTGAGATGTACTAGGAAAAGATTATTCACATAAAGGGAAGGGAAAAATTGCGGATAGTAGGAGGAAGCATGTAAGAGAGTGGGAGAAGCTTTCTCAAATACAATGGGATTTAAAATCATGTAAAAATAAGCATATGACTATGAGATTGAGGCTTAAAAATTTTAAATACTATTAGATAATATCTCCCACCGTATTATTTAATTTAAAAGTAGGAGCGAAAAATGTGTTAATAAGAAATTAAAGTGTAATTTAAGGTTAACATAATAAAACACGATCAAAAATTAGTAAGATCACTGTATTTTAGTCAGAAAATATAATTTTCTTGTATGTTGTTTGATCTCTTATATTCTTGATAGCAATTTTCACTTAACTTAGTTCCTAGTGTAAATGGGTCTAGATATTATTTTTTTACAGTCAATATTACTGAAAAACTACGGACATTCTACTACACTAGATCTTTTAGTTCATTCACGATATAAATATTGTAATAGAGCTAATGTAAACATGAGTCGCGTTTGACAAATTAAGATTTGTAGTATTTAATACCAAAATAGTTTAATGTTTAATCATTTTCTCTATTATTTAAACCAATCTCAGAAACGAACTTGTACTATGAGTTAGTTACTTAAGTACTAAAAAAAATTTCTTGTACCAAAAAAAATTTTAAAAAAACCATGTTTGGAATGACCACCCTAATTCGCTACATTATAGAGGTAGACGTAAATGAGGAGAAATTTTTCAACTGCCCCAGTGCCACCACAGACATGTCGCGTCAGCGCAAAAGACAACTTTTTTCTTTCGTCGTTTAGACCTAAGAAAAATGTTTAAAAAATCACAAAAGCATTAATTCCCATGCACTTTTTTTTAATTTTTCTGATGGTGCTATCAGTTTTAACAAGTTTTTATTTTATAACCTATAAAAATGCAAATATTGGTAAAAATGCATTAAATCTCATAATATACAATTTTAAGAATTTTTTTGACCATGTAGATCGAAAGATGAGACAATTTTATTAAAGTATACTCAACAAAAAAAGAGGGGTTTTTTCGATATTTTTATGTATTCGACCGATGAATCTATAGGTGTGGGATACCGCGCACCACGGGCGGCTGCTACGCGCTCGTCACCGCTCCTAAAGCTGCCACACATCGCAAGACACTTTTATTTATTAATTTTTCAATGATATAAATAAAAATTAATAAATGTAGATGGAAATTTTGTAATTAGTAGACATGTAAAATACAACACAATATTTTATTATTAACAATGAAGGAGTAATGATGGATTTAAAATAAAGATCCATTGTGATTTGTTTACATTAATAAAAATACGACTTAACTATTTTTTTCTGTACTCTTCAGCATAGTTACTTAATTTTTCTTTTCTTTTGTGCGGAAATTTCACTAAACGTTTTTTAACGTAATTATTCTCTTAATTCAAGGGATTACAGCAGACAACCATCTTAAATACTGATTGTAAAAAATGAAATACAACAATCAAATAACTGGCATTCAAGGATGCATTACTACAACTCTGTTTTGGCTCACTACAATGATAATAGTACGTATCATAGGCAAATCACTTTTTAAATAGAAGGAAAAAAAAAGTGCAATTTACGGCAGAAAATAAAACTGTCCTGATATTTATAATCAAAGAGTATCAAAACAATACAAAGACAAAACTTTTCTAATACAGTATTTAAGTTAGGCGTACTTGTTTACTCTCAGAATAAATAAAAGTGTCTTGCGATGTGTGGCAGTGTTAGAAGCGGTAACGAGCGCGTAGCACCCACCCGTTCTATGCGGTAACTCACACCTATACATTCATCGGTCTAATACATAAAAAAATCCAAAAACCCCTTTTTTTATTGACTATACTTTAGTAAAATTGTCTCATCTTTCGATCTAGATGGTTGAAAAAATTCTAAAAATTGTACATCGTGAGATTTAACGCATTCTTACCAACATTTACATTTTTATAGGTTATAAAATGAAAATTTGTGAAAGCTGATAGCACCATTAGAAAGCTGAGAAAAAAGTACCTGGGGATTAATGCTTTTGTGATTTTAAAAAATCTTTCAGGCCCAAACGACGAGATGAATAAGTCATCTTTAGCACTCACACAGCCTGTCTGCAGTGACGCTGGAGCAGTTGAGAAAATTCTTCCCATATTTGTACATTTCTTGTTTCTAAAGCTTGACAGTTCTAGTTAAATAAAGAGTAAAATTTTTAAAATTCTTTTGAGTTTTTACTGAATCAAAAATTTTATCTTCGGAGATGATAGAGATGGACTAGAAAAATACTACTCAACTGGAAAAGAGGTAAAGGGAAAGGTAGAGGGGGAGCTGATGGAGAGCGGTAGGAGCTTGCTTAAATATTGTTAGATCAAAAATCACGTAAAAATAATGAGATTTTAGGAAAAGCAGTTTAATGGAGGAGCTGAGACTAATTTCTTTCGACACAACTATGTAATGTGAGTAAATACATATGTATATATTGTAACGGGCGATTAATACATAATGAACTCCGTTTACGCTTACCTAGACTGCACGAGAAAGAAAGGCCGGAGAGAGAGGGGGGCGTCATAATGTGTACGAGAGAGAGAGAAAGAGAGAGATAGAGAGAAAGGAGAGACAAGCGTCTTACGATGCGTATTAGCGCAAGACGCTCTCGGCCAGTAGGCCACAAGAGATGAGGTATAGGTAGGGTACACACGTGCTTCTCTAGCCCAACAAGCACACCAAGCCACCAAGGGACAGCCTTGCCACCGCCTTGTCAGCGCTTGCCACTTTACGCCTGCGAACATGCGACTTGCCAGCAAGATACCTGGCCGACACTTTCTGCGGGAAGATCATCTGCTCGGCCAACAAACGTAAATAAGAGGCTGCGAAAAGCTAGATAAACGCAGTGCGTGCGTGAAAACCGTGATATCCGCATAATCTCTCTCTGTGCCTAGTCGAATATTGCGTGCCGTCAGCTCCAAGAGGAAAGCCTTTCCCGGCCGTACGTGCCTCGCTGTTAATGCGATCGAGAGAAAACACACACACATATACACACACATACTTTTATACCTGTGCAGTTAATATAGTTTCCATTCTTGTGATCCCTAAATGTTTGTGTCTTGCTTTGCGTGAGCCTTTCCCTGCATAAAGCCCTTCCAGCTACTTTTTATTTAGAGATTTCATTGAGAGATGGCGACGTCCGAAAGGAAGTTGTAAGCCGAGTATCAGCCTTATCCTGCCACCTCCACGAGCTCGCGCGTAAACACTGACGCGCGAGCATCCTGAGTTAAGCCAGAGCTGAGCTGGCCCCTTAGCAAGCAGACGAGAGTAAGGAAAAGCGGACTTGTTGTCCACGTTGTAACGTAATTGTGTCTTCGAGGGTACCCGGGAAGCACAGTCATGGTCAAAGTATTCCTTGCTCTACTTCGTGGCTTTCTGAGCCTTGAGCGAGTTCCGCACTGAGAAAGATTTGGCGCCGTCAGAGTACCACCGGTTTTTTTTGTCGAGCATCTTCCTTTTATACGAAGTTACCTATGAAAACGCTTTTTTTCATTCCAACACATATAGAATATATCTTAATTCTAATTAAAAGGCAAACCTAACTTTGTTCTTTCATAAGAGACCGTGTTAAACTGTCAATTTTTTTCTCGAAAATTTCCCCTGGTGGAAAATCTGAAGAAATTCATGTGGACCCCTAATGTGCTCAAATATAAGATACATTTTTTTTGGCACGTTTCTCCATTTTAAACTTTTTTCCCAAACCTCCTTAATTAGGAATGTTAATATAAGCAAAAAAATATAACACATGTATGAAGATAAATATCCACGTATAATTGGATATAAGTTGTATTTTACTGGTAATTATCATATTTGACATAATCATAATAAAATTATAAGTTTTCTTCTGCCTCCAGCTTTTTTCTGTCGTTAATAAAATGTTCATAATTTCGAAGGAGATTTAAAATGCATAAATTATGTTCAAATCCTTAAAAGTTATTTTAATATTAAAAAATTATGGAATGGCCTTGCTTACAAAAAGTATCTAAGTAACAATATTTGTTTCGATGTATCCGAAAAAAATGTTGATGACACATATATATTTTTAAACGAAACATAAATAAAAGAAATAAAAAGGAATTGAGAAATTGAATTTTTTTTAAACCAGTGGACAGTGGGTGCTTGGGTACCTAAGTAAGAAGTAATACTTCTATAAAATTATATAGCATGTCATATAATTATGAATATAAACAGTACAGTGCTAGTTCGGAAGTTTAGTGCATCAGCAATACCAGTTGAGACGAGAGCTGCACAAGACCTGTATATGCGATGCACCTAACCTATGATACATACGTCGAATACCATACTATAGGTAACGCTACTATACTTGGGTCGTACGTGTGCTGTTCCGACTGGGATACTTGCTATCCCAGTAGTCAGAGACAGCAGACTAATAGTGATTTGGTATAGGTGCTGTAGGGGGAGGAACAACTGCAGCACCAAATCTTTCTCAGTGCGACATAACGTAACAATATATATATATATTCGTAAGACTTTACACCCCTAACAATAGCCACCACAATTGTTATTTCACGCTACATCAGGCGATACAAGAAAAATATTTACATAAAAATGTATTTGTGCAATATGAAACAGTTCCTGCTCGAAATACGTGCAATAATAATAAACTGTTTGCATGTGTTTCCTATTTTTATAACTTTCTAAGATCCTTATATTCCTTCCATGATAGTATGAGAAGTACTTTGCAATTTCATTTTCCTTGTATATTTAATGATATGCTCAGTATAAAAAGCTCTCTCTCTATCTCTTTTGATTAATTTCGATGGCAATAAGCGAACAGTTTTTTAATAAACTTACTGCTTCAAGCTTTATATACATAACTTTTATTTTTTAACCTTCAAAAAGTTAGACTTTGAATGTCATTCTCTACTTGAAATAGAAATAATTACGAAGCCTACTTTTAAGCATGTATAAATCTACTAGCACAATAATTATATTAAATTACTTACCTGGTTTTGTAAGTTGACTTATAACAATGAGCCTTCTTAATAGAGCAAAACTTTCGCAGTTAATATTGTTGTTTAACTAAGTATTATTCAAATTTATGTATGCATTAGTTTTATTTCATACAAAAACTAATAAGAAATTGAAATTTGTTTAATATTTTATTACCAATATTAACAAAAAAAAAAGCTTAGCGTGCCAAGAACTTTATATTTATTTAAATTGAAAGAGAACTGATATAAATTGATATATGATTTTACTTTAAGGTGTATAAATGACTTAATTATTAGTCATTTGTGTAAGGTTTATTTATTTGTGTTCTTGATAGCGTGAAAGTATATTTGAAAATATGTATTTAAAAGTAAATATTTAGGTATGTATGAGGTCAGTAAGAAGTGGGTGTCTTAATAAGAAATAATTTAAGTCAGAATAACGAAAACGACTGCGACATCTGCATACACATTTACCATCATAATAATATATACAATACTAGCAAATAATGTCCTCTAGTATATACACATGTATGTATTAGTTCATTCTGAGAACTTATGCCTTACTGTAGTTTGTTGATAAAATTATTTTAAATAATGGAATAATATGTATACATATACGTGTGAGGGTATGTGTCAGGGTTCGTGGTAGTAAGTGGAGTTTTAGTTAGATTTTACTAAAACGGTGTGGTTGGCTGTGACCAAGAGAAATTCTGCGGAGACGGTGGGGATATGTAGCGGGCCACCGGGGGCTGTAGAGGTATTGTGGGATAGCTGTAAGGGCGGTGGGGGCCTGGACAAAAAGTAAGCTAAGAAAACATACGGAAGAGATTAACAGAATTTTACTTTGTTTTGTGGGGAGCTTGGTAGGGGTTAACGTGGATGTGTAGGAGGCTGCGTTGGATTTATATTCTCTACCCAAACAACTATATAGTATGAGAAGATATATGTATATAAATTTCTTACTTTATATCATACATTTGTATGATCTTAAGGCAGAACAAGCTCTCCATAACTCCACTTTCCTGTTTGACTCGTGAGATTTAAGAAAATAAAAATTGTGTTAAGTAACCTCTGCAAAAGTAAGCGGTAACACTAGGGTCTCTAATTAAGCAAATTACGACTGGTACTATATTAAAATGCAATAATTCAATTCAAACTCCAAGAAAAACATAAATAAGTGATGTATTGTCTGCAATGAAGACCTTACAAATACATCACTATCCTTAATTATTGAAAATGCTGAATGCAGTGTAAAATAAAATAACGATGTATACACATATGCACTTTATTTAATTTGATTCCTGTATACTACAAACACTATGGTTGCTGTTACGTGAATTTATCGACTACAAACACATTTTAGGTGGTACTGCCAATACAGGAACTCAGTACCAATTTTGCGAGCATGAAAGCATTGGATCTTATAGAAACGGTACTATTTAAATTAATTACAATTCTATTTTCATGTGGTGATTTATGGAGTAGGTACTTCTTACACAAATTTGGTATATTTTATCAAATTTAAATTATTTTGGAGTGATTACTACATTTTCTTCTTGACATAGTCGAAATTAATCACATACTTGCCAGGCAAGTTCATCAGACGTATCATATATGTATAGGTATAGTCGACACGGGCTGTTTACCCGATGAGCCCCGTGATCTTTGTTTTCTTGTTTTTCTGCAGATCTTCGGTTTCTCTTGAATAATTTTTTTTAATAACTATTCTAATATCTTGTAATAAGTACCAGTTCCATGAACTGCCACATAAAAACAGAACTGCAGTGGGTTTAAATAAAACCGTTGCCCTAAAATCCAATGCTTTCATGCTGGAAATTTAGTACTGAACTCCAGCATTGGTGGCGCTGTCTAACATGTGCTCATAGTTAATTATAACATAGCTCAAACTACGGCTAAAAGAAAACGAGATGTGCATGCCTAATAAACTAATTTCAGGAATATCCGTAGATAAGTAAAAAATAGATTGCTTATTAGAAGCAAGAAGTCTGTGGCACTGAAGCTCAATTGAAAATGAAGAGGAGTCAAAGAAAAATAACCAGTAAGCCTTTGTCTCGCATACTCTTGAAGAGTAAGGCTATTGAGAAGACCTGCGTAGGGTGTACTTCGCGTAACTGGTAGCAGTGGGCTTCTTAGCTATGGGTTGTAAAAAAAAGTACCAGTTTTAACTCTTAGAGGAATTGAAACACCTGATCGTTAACAAAAATCCAAAGTGTTCTTCTTATATTTCGTTTCCACAAAAAGTTTTTTTGGTATATAAAAAACGCTACCATCAATAAATTTTTTAGTTGTGGAGCACTGGCATCACATCCTATTAGTTATTGCTTGGTTCCACTAATATAAACGCACTCTCAGCCTGCACTAACTATCATACATGTATTGTTGTTATTTTTTTCTACTTATAAATATATTTTACTAAAATTCATTTTTATGTACAACGTACAATGAAGCAGCTGTCACGCTGATATTTTATATTATAATTTGTCTACTGACAGGACTTTAATTACAGTTAATAGATTGAATATGTGCTTACTTTAAAAGTAAATTTTAGAAGCCCTTATCAACATGGAAAGGACGGACTGCTAATCCCCTGTGCTGAAGCTTATCTCAAAAAAAAGAGGTTGTGAGCTGATAACTCTTTCTGCATGAGCTTTATCACCTTTATTTAGAATAAGCAGTTTATTTTTAACACATCTCTACAAGCTGCCTTGTTATCTTTACCTTCCTCTTCCAGAATATCTTTTTTCGAGTATTTCCAAGAAAATGTCTTAGTCTCCCGAATCTGGTAAGATCAGATTTAACATATTGTTTTTGCCTACTAAATAATGTATTAAATAACTCCTTGTGGCTTTGTAAAATAAAAATGTAAAATGCAAAATTTAATGAGACAAGATAATACTTATAGCATAATCTGTTAGTGGCAGGTTGGTCCACAGAGTTCGCAGGGGGACAGAGTCTCACTAGTATATGTATGTGTATCTCCATATATAAATATACTTGTGAGGACAAAATTATTTCTATCTTTATCTCTACTTAACCATTCTCTGACTCCCCTTAATGAAAAGGCGATTTCCGAGTTTTGCCTGATCGCCATTTGTATAAGACCACCCTCACTTTTTCCTCCATCCTCTAGAAATTTTTTACGTTTTCTTCTATATTTTACGTTAAAAATGATTTTTCTAAGATGTCAGTGACCTCCTTGAACTCAGTCACCCACTCTTCAGCACCCGTTTTTATAGGATTCAGAAGTTTTTCTAGTTTTAATCAGCTCTTCCTGAAAAACTTTATTTCTTTTGCATTTTACCCAGCTCCCCTTCGCCCTCCACCCCCCAAGGACTGGTGAATTTTTAAGGTTTTGGCCAACCCCACTCAAAAAATTATATTTTTTCGAAATTCAACAAACGCACTCTAAAATAATCGTTTTTCTAATGTTTTTTTATACTTATTTAAATATTATTGATCATCTTTTACATTGAATTCAATATTTAAACTAACAATATAAATTTTTTGAACATTACTTCTAATACTTATAATTGATAACGCGCTTTCCCGGCAAGAAAAGAGTTCCAGGTGCAAATCCTCGTCGAGGTGGCCCTTTTTTTCAATTGTTACGTATGACAATTTTTCTACAAATCTGTAGTTTAATTGACAAAATCGAGTTGCCTTGGCAATCTCGAACTGGATGAACAATTTCAATAAATTCAATTAATCGCATTAATACTTACCCATCGATAAAATAAGATTGATTTTTAATATTCTTAGATACCATACGAGCAGGCGTTGACAGAAAAATCGCCGAAAAACTATAAAATGTAGCAATTGAGGAGAGGAGTCGCCGAGATGTCGATGGCAAAATTGGTAACGTGTTTTCCCGGCATAAAAAGAGTTCTACGTTCTAATCCTGGTCAAGGTAGCTTTTTTTTCAATTGCTACGTATGAGAATTTTTCTCCAAATCTTTAGTTTTAACTGACAAAATCGAGTTGCCTTGGCGACGTCGCTAAAGATGTATTTTACGACGTCTCAAAAGACGTCATTCACATGGGTTATAGTTTAACAAAGGGCTGTTTTAAAGCATTTGTTGGATCTGTAGGTGCTACTATCAGGATGGTAACACTAAAACCGGGGGGTTTAAGTATTTTTTACACTAAAGAAAAAAATTTTTTTTTCTGAAATAGGAAAAAAACTTTTTAAATTCAAAAAACTTTTGGAATCCCTCTGTTTTGGTGTTACTATCCTGATGGTAGCACCTATGAGGCCATCAATTTCTTTTAAACAGCACTTTGTTAAACAACAATCTATGTAAATGACGTCTTTTGGGACGTTGTGAAGTACGTCTTTTGCGACGTCGTAAATGAAGTGTGGTGTTATCAATGACATCATGAATGACGTATTTTGCTATGTCACAAATGACGTCATAAGTTGAGATAGGGTTCAAAGCGCTGTAGTATATTTACTTAATACCGCAATGAATTGCATATATATATATATATATTTTGTGACATGACGAGTCACCGTCACAGTCAGAATACCGGTTTTGTGATAGCAGAAAGAAGGAGAGGCGGTACAGTGCGCACTACCCCTACCTTATCCCAAACCCATACATAGGTATCCATTCCTACTATGGGCAAAACAACCGATTCCCGACTGTGGGTAACACCTGATGTGTGTGTAACAACGCAACACACACCTGTGTAAGTGGCTGAGGTGCCAAGGCAGCACGGATCAGCGGGCCGGGAGGAGAGACACTCTCACTCTTGTCTGCTTGCCGTAGAGTCGTACTTTTATATACGTCGGTTGCGTTTTGAATAAGCGAGTGAGGCGAGCTCCGTATCAGGCGACAACAGGAGACGGCTACCTGTTGCTGACCCGACCGGTTGC
Organism: Copidosoma floridanum; assembly: GCF_036245765.1. NCBI lineage: Eukaryota > Metazoa > Arthropoda > Insecta > Hymenoptera > Encyrtidae > Copidosoma > Copidosoma floridanum. Next base: position 6,924,045 of record NW_028321901.1, on the reverse strand, counting down.
AGGCGTATAGACGCGGCTTCTGCTGGGACTCGTGCCATCCGAGTGCTGACGCCTGCCAGACGGATCTCCCAGTTTCCGTGGTCAAGTTGCGGCGTACCTCGCCATAGGAGTGTTAACGGTAGGCCTGTTTCCCTTAATCCTGTCCCTACCGTGAAAGCACTGTGCCGAACAGCAACTGCCGGACCCACAGGGCCAAGTTGTTAGTTTATAGGTCTTGTCGGGTAGCTGGACGTTGACATTTTTTTGTACGTCGTGCATAGTCATTGTCAGAATAAACACATTATCTTTATATATAAATAGGTGTGTTTTCCTTAATTGTATGTGTTTGAATGCCAGCTATCCACCTTTTCTAATGGCCCTTAAGAATAATTGTTAATAAATATTAGATGTACCGTGTCTCGCTGCTGAGCAAGGCGCGACACATCACAATATGTATATATATATTTGATTACTACTTCTTGTATTACCCCTTTCGTATTACATATTACTATGGCCAAACGGGAAACATAGAGGCTATTGCAGTCTCCTAGTTTTCCCCGTCCTCCAGTGACTTCTCTCTTGCGTTTCTCAGGTAAAGAGCGGATCTTCGGGGCAGTGCAATCCGGAGCTATTCTCGAGTTAAGGTAGCTAGTGAATCGGCGGATCTTCAGGGCAGTGCGAACTGGAGTGATCCCAGAGCATTGGCGACCTAACGCTCCCGACAGTAGCATAAGAGACTCAATAAACCAATACTTAACAATATCATTGATTCCGTGATGTTGTATATCACGAGTCAGGGGCATTGTGACTTTGACTACGTTCCTTCACACTCCAACTGAGGTATCCCGTAATACGTGTTGTGGGCAATACGAACCCAACTTGGTACTTATAAGTCCTTATTGTCCCCAATCCTTCTTAAAGGTAGATCCTTATAATAATAATATACAAAAATAAATGACATTACTTAAGATAACTCTATTGTAAAAGTATACATTAACTTATAAATAATATATCTATGTACAGTCACGACCCTTACAATTGGCACTCGAGGTTTTTTGGCACGTGACATATTCATGTATATGAGATTTTTCATTTATAATTAACCATTTCGTAAAAAAATTTTTAAAACGGATAACCAACAATTAAGTCTTGTTAAACAAGCAAATTAATGTGTAACAAACTTAAATAAGCCATTTATTATGCTGAAAAAAATTAATGATATTTTGTATAAAAAGTAAAAAAAACCAAAATGTGAAATTAAAAAATTGCGGGTTGTGATAGATTATTTGATTTCTGAAATAAAAGTACTAAAAAATGCCAAAGAATGCATGGAAATTAAACGCAGATCTTTAGAATCATACGGTAGACAATGTATAAATAAGCTATTCTCATTTACTAAAATTTTTAAAGGCAATATTCAGACAAATAAATAAAAAATCGTCAATATCTCATATAAATTATGAGATTTATCGTAAATTACTATTGACTATATCTGAACGATATATTCTATAAAAACCATTGTATCCATATAATACATAACAATATGCTTAAAAAAAAAATAATAATAAGAATGTTGACATATAAACTACCTAAGTTTAATGGTTCTGATAATGACTGACCTATTAAATTCTTAATGGACTTGAACCTAAAGATTTTACAACCTGAATGAAAAAAATTGCACCTCTTACTTCATTAATGCCTTGAGAAAACAGTTCCAAATCGGTATAATTTGATAGAAGATTCTATTAATTGTTTTAAGGATTTTGGGAGTAATCTTAAAGACAGATTTTGAAACAATAATATCCACAAAAGAATTAGACATAAATCAGTGTATGGCCGTTATCATGACCAAGAAAAATTAAAACGTGTAGATTATGCCCGATACATTCTTGCAATAGCATAAGATTCAGAGATCAATATTTATAACATTGATTTTATATTAAGCTTAAGCAAACACTTTGAGAAAGAGATTAGACTTGTATTTATGTATAGAAACAATAATACTGAAGATTATCTCAAAGTTATTAATTTTTTATGATGAAGAAGAAAAAATGACAATAAAGTTCACCTAAACTTCTTGTAATCAAAGGAGGCATTCTCGATTTGATTATACGTATGATGCGAACGTTAAAATAAACAAACCACTAAGCATAATATGCAAGAAAAATGGGACTGCTACTACAGAAGATGAAAAAAATTTTCTGAACCAGAATTTAAAACGAAGGAAAACACATAATGTGTATTTTATACCAATTTTAAATAAGAACACAACTACAAAAAATGATCATTTTAAAACTCAGAATTCGTTTATTCATTACTGGTCATTTTTATGAATATGATGTTTTTAGCAAAAATAATGACATAATAAAACCAAAAATTAAAGATTAAAATATGCCTAATAGAACTGGTGAAAGTTATGATAATATGGCTAAGCCTGAAAAAAGTAATATTGATGAAGGCAAATCTGAAACTCAAAAAACAACAATGTTAAGTGCACCATGTGTTAATATACAGAACATTCTATATCATGATGCTAAGACATCACAAAATATTGAAGATTCTTAAGAGTCAAGTTTAAACTTGGTTCTCCTTGAGTCAATAAAAATAAAAATAATTAAAAAATATAAAATGTCAGATGAGAAATCCAAAAAGGATCTCACTAGACTACATGAAAATAAAACATGAAAAAACTCTAGCAATGAGGTCGCTATTATAAAAACAAAAAAAGAAGATAAAACCTGAAAAGAAAACGTGTCCCAAATGAACGTTAAAAGTACTTGAGTCAACAGATTCTCAATATCAAGTAAGTAACACATTTAAAACAGTCAATTTAACTTCTATCATTAAAAATCTATTGGTTCTATCGAATGAAAAACAAAAATTAAAGTAGAGGAAAGTACCCACAGAAAACTAAGAAAGTCGATATCGCTACGTCCGAACTTCTATAAGTGAAGGGCAGAACTCGTAGATTCGTTCTACAAACAAATACATCTAGTTTTTGTTCATCAGGAACCAGCCTTAGTTGCTCTTACTTACTATATACTTATCTTTTAAATTAATGACTCGGCGTTGTGGTGTTAGGATTCACTGAATAATATGTAAGCAGTAGTGTTAGTGTGTCATACGCGAGTTGGCGTTGACCTACTATTTGAATTTATATTTCATGCAATAGTAGCGTATTTTATTTGTCTTTTTATCTCACGTCCTTGTAAGAGTCTCTGTCACACGTTGTCTATTTAAATTTTCCTTGACATTTAATTTTTTCATCAAAGTAAGAATTATATGTCCAGCAATTAGAATTTTGAATCTTTGACTATTTCATATAATTTAGTAATTGAAATATTTCTTAATCAAGAAAGTAAATTTAATCAACAACCAAGTTGTGTCTTATATGATAATTTAATAAACTAAGAAAAGCTGGAAATAGTTGATTTTACAAATAATAGAAACTATAGAGTTTCAGATTCGCATTTACAATGTTTATACAATTTATAGTTTTCTTTACTTAACTTACGTGTATGATCGTGGATTAGCCGCTGCTTGCACGCACGCAGTTGCAAGATCTTACAAGATTGACCGCAACGATAATTCTAATCCTACACGAGAGTACTCGTGGCGATGATGTTAATGAGGCTGCTACTTTTAACGTTGGAATCCATGTCCATGGCCCTTTCTTTCTTAATCCTCTTTGATTCCCTTTTTAGGCAAGTCTACAGTGGCCTACTTTGCTTGAGCTTTTCTTACACAGCTTAGCCACCAAACTAAGTCTTACATTTGCTTGAAATGCACGCTTCTAACACGTAGCTAAAACACTAAAGTAAGTCTTCCATCCACTTAAAAGACGCAACAGAACTCACTTTTCAACCTTTATAGTTGCTCGGAGCACCTGATGAAAGAAGAAAGGTAAAAATTATTATGTGCGAGGAGTTTTCATACTTTTGCAATTAATGAGAACACGTCAGGTTGGGGATCTGAACGACCAATCAGCGCTTAACCTAATTACTCTTAAGGAGCACAGTCATTAACGATCACAGTCATGGTGCAATAATTACACAGTAATTAATGGTTAAAACTGCTGATACCTCGAATTTGATATTTAGTACAACTTGCTGTCGAAATTGTGTATGATATTTGTTGTGGACATACGCAGTTAAGAGTTGAAATGGTTGATTATTTACATTCTTGGATGTACCACTGCGAATGGATGTACGATGAGCGCTTTATAAGATTGTTGGAGGTTGCACGTGTAGTTTGAGTTTTGCGATGGTAGCTTGTTTCAAAAGAAGTAAAGTTATTTTCACGCGATTGCAGAAGTAGGTGTACCACTCGATGTTTGGAGATCGCTGAGCTTTTGCTTTTCATAATTTTAAAACAAAACTCTATGTTTCGAAGTAATAAATATTAAGTATATGACATGGGATGTCACAATATCTACCAAGATCAAAAAAGTTGGAAGCATCTGAATTTCAACTTCTAAATTTAATTCGAATAATGAAAAAACCAACAACAAAAAATATCTAATAATATCCCAAAGACAAAAAGAAAGGGCGTTAATAACGAGAGATAGGCTGTTCTATTGTACCATACACTTTAAACGTAGATATAAGTATAATGATAGATTAAAAGGGAAAACCATTACGATGTAAGTGAATTGTTAATATATGTGTGAGAAAAAAAATTAGACCATAGCTATTCAAGTTTTTTTTGTAAATTTTGAGAAACGTAGTATATCATTGTTTAAGTAAATAATTTTCAAAATAAATCTTATGTTTAAATTTAAATTATTTTGGGGAGTAAGGCATAGCCACAAAGTTTTATTAAAATTCAATTTTTTTTTTCCTAATTTTTACTATACGATATGAGAATTCCACCCATATTCAAGTTCACAATAGCTTGGGGGCTATGTGAGATCACAAATATATTTCAATTAATATTTCATTTAAAATATTTAGTTGTACCACCAAACCGAAGCTGCAGTGAATTTAAATATTTGTGGTATTAAGACATATAAAAGCGCCTTTATACTTAACCGTTTGACATAGAGATACACCTTATACTAGAGCTCGCAACTATTATATCTGAGCCACCTAATTAAACTTCGGTAATTAAACTATGTTTTTGCGGGTAATTTTATTAGAGTTGGAAAACTTCATACCTTATTCTTTGTAGTATAAGCGCCACGATTCTAATGCAAAAACTTTGTTTAATAGTTAGAGGATTATTCGTATAAACTTATTTTTACTTATAATTTTTAACATTTTCTTTTGGATTCCATGTTGAGTGTCTAGTATATTACTCTACGTACCTTCCTGTGCAATAATTTCGTAGTTAAATACTCCATGAAAAAAGTCATAAAATACTTATTTTCAATATTGAAATCCATGTACTTAGCGATTTTATAAAAAAATGTAGATGAACTACTTAGTTTTTATAATTATTTTGTTTGCAATCTTAGTCCAAGTATAATCAATAGGAATAATTACGGTACTCTCAGCATACGACAATACAGAGCCCTGTAGCATACATATTGACAGAACATTTTTATATAAAATGCATAATCTCAAATACCATAGCGATATAATTTTTCTAGAAGAACTGAATGATTGCCTATATTAAAAGCTTTGGCTAGGTCGTTAAAAGTAATCGCTATTGGTTTGATTCAGTCTAACTTTTCGTATAACATTTTAGTTAAATAACTTAGTGCATCTTATGTACCTTTATTTTTGGTGAATCTAAATTGGTTGTCTGATATCATTTTATTCTTATTTAAAAAGGTAATTTATCTGTCATATATAATTCTTTAAATAACTTGTCTGTATTTGATGTAATACTTATTGGTTTGTAGTTAGAGACGTCTTTTTTGTTACCAGCCTTGTCTACAGGAAATAACTTATTTCCACGCTTTGCATAAATACGCTTCTTTTAGTGCTGAAAGCCATATTAAATATTGCATTTATAGATTTAGAGCATGTGTTATTGGATCAGCTATATAATCCATTGAAAGTTTGATTACTTTTGTATACATATTATCAGTTTGACCTTTTTTATTCTTCAATGTCACAGTATGTTATCTTGTATTTCAAAGTTATTTGTTGAAAGTAAAGAAGTTGAGTTTATATTTATAGATGGAAGACGTCTAATCTGATTATATTGGGTTCATGTATGGACTTTATTGTATACCAGTTCATTGTATTTCCTATTGTCAAAATTTTTTATAGTTATAATTAAAGTTAGGTTTTTTCACGGTTTTTAGCACTTTATTAATTTCAATTAACAACGGATAGTGATCAGATGCTGGTGTAGTCAATTTAAAAGTTGTTGCTTGAATAGAATAATTTTTTATGAAAATGTTGTCTTCACATGTGTTATTTAAATAATAATATATTTAAGTAAAAAATTTAAAAAATCTTTGTCAATAGGCTATTTTTTTAATATCAATGTTAAAATCACAAGTTATAAAATGATTTTCATAATTTATTGTATTTTGATAGAAATGTTTTAAAATTTGAAAACAACTAAAAGCAAGCAAAATCATGACATTTATAAATTTATGATATATCAATATTAAAGATGAAATCTGTATTCTAGTGTGGGATATTTTTAATTTGTTAATTTCATACACAGCAGTGTGTGCGCTGACTTCCTGGTTTATGTAAATAATAACGCTATTAACCTTATTTATTCTACTAAAATTATAATAATAATGCACAACATTTGGAATGTAGAGCATTATTTTGTTCAACAAAAAAATTAAACGCGCCAATATTTTGACATTATGCTGATGTCCTCCTCAGGGCAACTACAATAATAGTATACAATATACAATAAAAAATAAAACATAAAAAGAAATATATATCGCCTATAAAATTATAAGTTACCAATACAAGTGAAGAGATAACACAATGCTATACGACTAGCGCGATACAAACAAACAAACAAAGCGGATCCACTTATTCAATTGATTTGTATAAAAAGCCATCCTCTTTTGGAGGTCTATTAAACTTCTCTCTTCATCCTATCAACCAGAAGAGGGCAATAGTTTTTTCATTCATTTATAAAGTATTCAAATTGACTGACTGAATTGACTACTAAAAATATTTAGGACGTGAGTAAGATCTTTTCAGAAAATGTTTATTCAGGATATTTTGTTAATAAATATATCAGAGCTCAGATCACTATGTAAAATAGGGTACCCAGAGACTTCAGGATGTTCAACATTCGAAATAACGTTGAGTATTTTGGGAGTCATCGACCACATTCTTCACCGACAATAAATCCCTTTATTGTTCTTACTTACTTTTAGCCATTTCAGACTGTTTTGCGCTCTATTTTGGCCAAGTTAAATATTAGAGTAATTTTCTTCAATAACTCTAAATTTTCTGACATTATGAAATTGGAAAAGGACAGAAACTTATTTATCAGGAGAGTAGTATCGTGTATATGGTGATTTTTAAATGTGGTATTTGCTATATAGGTCAGAGTAAGAGACTTCTTCACATTCGTAATAGTGAACATTTGAGAATGGTAAGAAATCATGATGACAGATCAGCAATTTCTGTACACTCACACCAATTTCATTATTTCTTTGATTTCAATAACATCAAAAGTATGGACCAGGAATACAACAAGTTTAAACGTGAATTTTCTAAATTAATTTATATATCTCTTTATCATAACAATATCAACAGGCAGCTTGACACTAATAAGATACATTTAACGTACAAAAAGTTTTATAGGACGTTAAACGCAATTTCGATAACTAAATTTCTATCTTTTTGTCACCTTCTCAAAATTTTTTTATAGTCTTGTACGCATTTTTGACTTTTACATGTTTTATACGCATATAACACCTATCCACGATCTTGCCTTATATCCCGACTGTTTCTAACCTACGTTATCCACAATACTCTCATGTATATTTTTCTTATCTAGTTATCATAAAGTTCTAGTTTTTTGCCATCTTTACTCTTACTTTATTGTATATACTTGTTGCATCGATTCAGCAATATTTAATTATATTTTGTACGAAATCAAATTTTATATTTATTACTATATACAAATTTTGTCAACACCCTAGTCTTGTAACATTGTGTTACCTCTTCACTTTCATCAATAGCTCATAATTTCATAGGCTTTATATTATCTTTTTATATTTTATCTTTGTTGTATATTGTATACTATTATAGTAGTTGCCCTAAAGAAAAAATGAGCAAGATGTCAGAATATTGGAATAATTAATCTTTTTGTTATGCTTTATACACCAAATGTTGTGCATTATCATTATTCAAAAATGTATACTCATCGTGAGAAGTTCATATTACACTATTTGTTAAAAATTTATATCCCTACCTTGAATTTTCGAACGTGTGTTATTCGTTTTCCACGTTTTTGGTATAATAAGTATTCCAATATTTTCTTCTTCTGTTCCTAGCAATGATTTTGGTAACTTTTTATCAGATGACCGAACGTTGATGTTTGATTTTGATATTTCAAACATTGACCAAAAAAATTCAGATTTTATCGTTTTAGCAATTATATTGCTTGTATTTGTTTTGTAAAAATAGTATAATTTGTTATAAATCTCCTTCTAATACTTTAAGTTTATTTGTGATTTAAGTTTTTGAATTATATAAATTTTGTTAAGTTCGATAAACTATTTTGAAAGATTTTTTAGGAATAATTGACGCTTTATTCCAAACTATTGTATTAAATTCTAACTTTATTTTGGATTAAGTTTCTAAAAACAAGCTTTTAATATTGTTCTGAACTAGTGGTAAACGAAAAGTTCTGTGACTGGTCAACCTATTAGGAAATAAAACAGATGCAATAACAGTCCAACCCATTCACAAAATTTTTTCTCCTTTAGAAGACAGTCGTAATTTAATGTTTTATATAAAAATATTGTTTCTGATCTTCTTGAACCATCTACAATTTTTTACTTTTACGAAATTGAATCACACTGAAAGTTTTTGAATAGTAAAAAACCATGCAGAGAATCATCTGAATAATAATCGATTTGACTATGATTTTCTATCAAGACCATCGCAGTAGCTGTACCTTTCAAACTTGTATAAGTAATATTATCGTAAGTTTTCGAGTTGTTAAATGATTCGGCTCTTTTTACTGTATTCAAAACGAATTTTAAAAAATCGGTTATAGTCTGTTTAACAAACAATGTTTAATAAACAGATTGCTAAATATTTCGTAAAGCTTTTTTTTACTAACTTTTATTTTAGTTATTGAACATACAGATTTCCTGTATATTTACATAATTTAAGAATCTCGAAAAATCATCTACTCCATTTCAGTAAAACCATGTGTGTGTATATATACTTGTGGTTTTCTGCCCCCTGCGTTCTCCACGCGCCAACACCCTAATACTCTAACGTGAAAGAAGGGTCTTTCAATTGAATTTACAAAATAGAAAAAAATGTAGAATTAAAATTAAAAAATTTTCAATTAAATGCCTGGTATTTCAGCAACGTATAATAGTATATGTTTTGCTACTTATAAAGGTATATCAAACGGATGATAATATACACTCAAATTTTCCGTAAAAATTTTAAATAATATAAATAAAGGGTTTCTACCTCACAAAATAAATTTTAAAGTTGGAACACTAGTGATATCCCACGTCATTTACTTATTATTTATCACTTAAAAACAGAGTTTTGTAGTAAAATTATGAACAGCAAATCTCAGAGATCTCTAAACATCGAGTGGTACACCTGATTCTGCATTCGCGTGACGTATAACTTATTTCTTTTGAAACAAGCTACCGTCGAAAAACTCAAGCTATGCGTGTTACCACCAACCATCTTATAAAGCGCTTATCTTTTAACACGAATTCGCGTTATTACATAAGAGAATGTAAATAATCAACAATTTCGACATTGTTTACTGCGTACGTCCACAAGAAATATCATACACAATTTTGACAGCAACTTGTACTTAATATAAAATCTGAGAGATCAGCAGCTTCAGGCATCAATTACTGTGTTATTATTGTACCACGACTGTGTTCGTATCAATCGAGAGTATTCAGGATAAGCCCTAATTGGTCGTTCAGATCTCCAACTTGAAGTGTCCTCCTTAAATGCAAGAGTATAAAAACTCCTTGTACGTACTAATACTCGAATTTTCTCTTTCAACAAGTACTCTAAAGTAACTATAAAGCTTAACAAGTGACTTTTGTTTCGCCTTTCGAGCGAGTGTAAGACTTAATTCGGTGATTAAGCTGCGTGTTGAAAACGTGCATTTTAGGTAAATGTAAGACTTAGTTCGGTGACTAAGTTGTGTAAGAAAAGCTCGAGCAAACTAGGTCACGGTAGACTCGCCTGAAAAGTGAATCAAGAGGAACAAGAAAGAACCCGATTGGAAATAGATTATGGCTGCCGTAAAGAAATATACGGCCTGTATATTGTTACCGTAAGAAAATCTTCATGGGCCGCATGAAATGTATTACCAGGCGCGTGTACGGGCTGTATACAGGTACTGTACATTAGTCATTGCGTACACTGCCCATACAACGCCCATGTACTGCTCGTAAACATGAAATATTTTGATATGATGATCGTTTTTTACTCTGAAAAGTCGATCCATTGCAGTAGAAAAGTGTATGTTTTATTATAAATAATAAAATTTGCTTACAAACGTTCATGAAAAAACTAAAAGATGGTTGTGTATAATGAAAAAATCCAATATTTACGCAAATAGATTACTACACGGTGGTCAGTAGGAATTCTAGAAGAATTCTTATTTCCAAAAAGTAATCAAAAAGACTACTTATTTGGATCTTTAAGTAAACGCGAACATCCACTTTGTTTGAAATCTTAAGGCATTCTTTTTTTACAGTAAAAGTATTACTTTATTTAATCAAGAAGAACTAATTAAGAATACTTTTTGATAAGAACCAAAATTTACTGTTCATCAAAACAAATGTTTTTAATTACATTATCACTACCTTAATTTATTAAAAAAATATAATAGAAAAATCAGAAATAAAAAAAAAATGTTCCCATCATCTAGCCGCGAACCTGGTCTGCTACACCCGAAAACCAAGGATCTTTTCGATGTAACTATGAAGGGTAAACATTTGGCTTACAATTTAAATCCATATAAGGTGCAAGTATAACATACCTATTTTTGTTTGTGTTAAATTATTCTTATTAACTTCATCAAAAATTTTTATTTACGTTGACTAACGAACTAAATATAAACATTTTTGTCTTTAAAAAATATTATTTCTTTTTTATATTTCACTATTAAGATTATGATTCATCTTGTTTTTTCGAATCGAATTTAATTTTATGACATGTTCTGAAATAATAGTTTGTTAGCAAATCATTTAACAAATAGATAATATAAATTTAATTATTTATATTTGTATACTACTCAATCATAACTAACAAAAAAAAGTAGTACACGATACTTGTACCGTGTCTGGAGGCTATGTCACTTTAATTCTATAGTAATTCATGAAAATACTCAAAGAATACTAAAAAATACTTTATTGACTATGTATTTTCATCTTTACGGTCCACGTGTGGGCAATATACAGGCCGTAGTATCTTGCTATGGTATACTGCCCGTATACGCACCTGGTAACACAAATTAGCGGTGCCATCACGGCTTGACATAAGGCCCGTGTACCAACTTTACTATGTCGTGTATGGCCCGTTATCGTGCCGTACAATACATTTCCGATCGGGAAAGGATCGTAGGCATGGGTTCCAACGTAAAAGCAGCAGCCTAATTATCATCATCACCACGAGTACTCTTGTATAGGATAAGAATTATCGTTGCGGTCAACCTTGTAGGATCTTGCGACTGCGCGCAAGCAGCAGCTAACCAACGATCATAGAACTAAGCGAAGTTAAGAAAAACTATAAATTGTTAAAACATTGTTAATGCAAAATTAAACTTAGTATTTTATATTATTTGTAAAAATCGAGTATTTCTGGCTTTACCAAATTTATTAAATCAACAGATAAGATATATCTTGGTTATTGATTAAATTTGTTTTCTTAATTCAAATATTTTAAGATTCAAAAATCTAATTGAGAGAAACGCGATTTTAGCTTTGATGAATAAATTAAATACCAAGCAAAAATTAAACAGATAACGTATTACTAAGACCTTTACAAGGACGCGAGATAAAGAGACTAACAAAATATGCTACTACTGTACGTACGTAAAATATAAATTTAAATAATAGGTCAACGACAGCTTGCATATGACACAATAACACTACTGTATACATACAATTCGGTGAAACTCAACACCACACATGGAGTCAACGATTTAAAAGAAAAGTACACTATAAGTAAGAGCTAATAAGGTCTTTGGGCCGACGACTGGTTTCTGACCAACAAGAATTAAATTTATCTGTTTGCAGAACAAATCTACAAGTTTCGTCCTTCACTTATTCAAGCTTGAATGTAACACACTCGTTATATTTATACGAAATTAAAGTATATCATCTGGTTTATGAAATGGTACAAGACTACGTGTTAATAAGCTATTTAAATAAAACATTGAAGCAGAAATAATTAAAGGAGTAAAAAAGAAGACAAAGTTTTTATACCTAAAATAACGTTGAACACAGAAAATTTTTTTTACAACTATTTATTCTGTACCAACAATATTTTCTTTTGATTCTTGCATTTTCTATGACAATAAATAAGACTCAAGATCAAAGTTTCAATGGTGTTAGTAATATATTAGTAACAATTAGAGCAAAAAGTCAAATGTTTTAGCTTCTACGTTTTTGATTCCCTTGTATTCACAATATTTAGTTAATAAATTGTCAGTGTTTTTTATTGCATGAAAAATAAATTGACAGGCCTGTAATCCTCTGCATATAAGAGTCCAAACTTCATCTCCTTTTTTTTCAACTTTGTTCCAACCAACAAGTCATGCTTAATCAACTTTTCGAAGGTGTTAGCAGCAGAAGCTACTGGTTTTCGTCCTCGTTTGTTCATAATAAAAACTTGCTATATAATTTATATGTGATGCATAAAAATTTGCATGAGTGTGGCAGGTATACAAATTTATGATTTTTTCTGTTTATTTCAAATTATTACTGGCTCTTTAGTTAAAATACTGCACTTTCCAGCAAAAAAAAACTATAAAATTCGCTGTTATCACGTTATTTGACATAAGGTACTTAAAGGCAATTATTTTGAGAATCGTGGGAAAGGTTTTATTTCTAGTTACTACCACATAATGCTTTTTTTTATTATGAAATGGCACTCAATTATAGTGCTATTTTTCAAATATGTGATTGGGAAACGTCTTAGTTTCAACTTGAGCCACTTCATTTACTTCTGTACGGGCTCTTTGGCGCTAGTAATCGCATTTCATAACAAATACTTCACGGGGTACGTTTATTCTAGGGTGGTCGGGGTGGTTAAGTGGTGCTACTGTTTGCATGATATGATATATTGATCCATCAGCATATAAATGTCAGTAACTTGCTAAATTTTGGGTATCTGCATGTGCTTGTACTTATATTAAAAGTGTAAGACCGACCCAGCCGTCCTGGAGTTTCAATAGCCGAGAAAAGCGGAAAAATGTCCCTTTTATGGAAGTATTGAAGCCATTTTGAAGGTCGGATCAAGCACCAAGGCTTCTACTTGTCACTTCCAACGTTAGTACAGTACCGATGAGGAAGATGGAGCTAGTGTCAATTGCTCAAAGTTTTTAGTTTTCAATTTGTGAAGTATCCTCTTTGAAAAGAAAACACTATCCACGATTTTATTTATTGTTTAATTCTCATAAAACATTTAGTTTTCTTCAAATACACTTGCAAAAAAGTTTTTTAATAAAAAATGTTAAAAATAATGACTGTTGCACTATTGTTATATGTTACCATTTGATTCCAAATCTTGACGATATTGATATAGCTGCTAATTATGGAATTATAATTTTCGCTGGTAAATTTTTGTATTATCATAACAAAAGTAGATATATATATTTCCATTTAATATTTGATACTTATCGTAAAGGGACATGTTTCTACATTCTCTGCTGAAACCATTTCCTTCTTTCCAAATGAAATTGAGTCTAGGTCTGCGCAATTCAACAAATATTTATGACTAATCCTTTTACGTTACAACTCAAACCAAGTATACCAATTATTTTTGAATTTAAAGGTAGTAAATTTATAGCACAGATTCAATATAACAAGATTTTATGAGTAAACGTGAAAAATCTATATTTTTAGGAGTATAAATCACCAATTCATAGACGTACATATAAGTACAACCGAAAACTCTAGTATGACTAAGTAGTATTGCCCGTTTTAACTTTTAACATCTACCGTGAAGTGCTCTTAGGAAGTGTAGGTAAACAATTTAAACAGTGTGTACATTTTTTCAAATTCTTTAATCTAAAGAAGACTCCATACACTTTGTCCTTAGAATACAACTGATAAGATCATAGTAATAAACAGCTTCATATTTGTATCCCAGCTAGAATTTTTTCCCAGCGCATTTAACGCATTGTACCTATAACTGCAATAATCTAAAATAAAACACACATATAAAACACAAGGAATCAAAAAGTCTCAAAAATATTTTTAAAAAGAAGAGGGGTTAAAATACTTATCTGAATATTTAGTAGGACGTTCCTTGGTTTGTTATATCCGTTTAATTATAATATTATAGAAACATAAAAAGTATTTCATTCCAATCAGAGCATAGGTGATAGGTAAGTATCAGCTTCATGATCCTACAGATGCGTTAACCTCTTTGCTAGCAGGTTAGCCGGCTATATAAATTATAAATTTTCAGCTCTATTTTTATAAAAATAAAATAATTCAAAGCTATTTAGTTTCACAATCTGGTAAAATATTTACTTTTAATACACAGAATGATCTTTAACAGATATATCTTCTAAATTCAATAGAGTTAAAGCTTTGTTCACAAGTACTTGCAGAAAATTTCGCACACATTAGAGTCTACATGCTGCTCCGGATCCTCGGTCCACCGGTCCATTTCAAGCACAGAGTACATACATGTATATATAGGTATACATGATCCAACGGGTCAACACAAAGGTACCAACGTAACAACTTATTTGTTTATTATGTTAGTGCAAACATTGTTTTTTTTTCATTTTTCATTTAAGTCTGGACCTAACGTCTAAATAAAATGATGGAGAAAATTTGAGAGAATCAGGAGGAGTTTTTTAAGCCCCCAAAATCATCATCAGTTAAGGTATATTTTTTAAGTTCTTATACTTTTTATAAGTACTAGGTCTTGTTGTTTATATCTTTTTAATTAAAAGGGAAGTAATTATAAGACATTTTCCATCATAAAGAGGAAATTAAAATACGTTGATTCAAGCGACTTTTAAATTTTTTTAACATGATTGTCCCAGCCAGGGTAGGGGGGGGTTGATGTAAGTATAATCATTTAATAAATACATAATATAAATTAAATTATTTATATTTGTATACTATTCAATCATAACTAAAAAAAAAATTTTTCTTATATACGGTCAAACGTAAGTAATTTTTTCAAGAGCTTAATATTCCAATAATACTTTTATTTTAATTGAATCATATAACACATTTGAAACTTAAAATGCAGTTCGAAAAAAATCGTTTGATGTTTAAAAAAATTATCATAAATCTAGCCAATTCTTTAGATGTAATTCGTATAAAGTTTTTACATTAATTTGAATACCAATTTTTAAATTGAATTTATAAAATAGTAAAGTTATAAAAGATTTATACGGCTGTTTTAGAAAAAAAATGTAACTTCTGACCATTTTGTTTCAAACAAACAGAAATTGTCAAGATTTATCAATTTGTTGAAACCTTTATTGTGTTATTAGTGTTTTTTATACGATAAAAAAATATTGTAACATACATTGATAACTTTTAATGAATAAATTACTTTGTATTTCATGGAAATATTAACGTTTAATGTAAAAGTTAAGGTACTGATATTTGTTTTTAATCATATTCGAATTAATTTAAATTTTTGAAGTAAGCAAAGCGCCAAATACATTTTTCTCTAGAAATAGCGAAAAGTTCCATGGAAAAAAAAAACTTTCAACACACCACTATAGAACCTTCTGAGTGGTGTGAAAATTTACTGATAATTACCGAACTAATAGGATGTGAATAAAATAAGAGTTTTGTGTACTACAATTTTTTCTATCCTAACAGTCATATAGTTGATTAGTTTCAAAAATCTTATTTGCCAATCTTAAATCAAATTGGTAAGAAATAAAGTAGCATTGAAGATTCTATGAGATAGAAGTCTCAATTTAGTGGCGCAGCTACACAGCGGCGCGGGGCAGAGAAAGGCAAGATAGAGCTTCATGCGCCAACCCCCCACCCCTTGTTAACAGATTATGCTATGAGTTTTATCTTTTCTAAATAAGTTTTGTACAAAGTAGAAAAGTTAAATGGTTTTGTGCATATAAAATTGTCTGAAATGTATAAGAATAGTACTAAACTTTAAACTCTAAATATTTAACATTCATCAGCAATTTTTTTTTTAAATGAAGAAATTTCATTAAGTAATTTCTCTTATAAATAGTATCTCAAAATGCACTGTAATAAGTTTCAAAAAATAGGTTAAAACTAAGCAGCAGACCGGGGCGGCGAGACATAGAGAGGAAGGGTGAGGTGGCTAGTAGGCATGGATACAAAAACGACTGGATAAGCCAGGAAAATATATGATATAGCCTTTCCCTTTTGCTCCTTGGACCCCTTCAAAATAAATTGGGATTCTATTAGTTTTGACGTTATTTTTTTTAGGTTTAATTTTTGTTTACCCCTTCCTCCTCGCCCTACCCTCCTTAGTCTTTTCACTATATAAGATGTAATTCCAACAGTTTTTACCATAGTTTTCTTTGGTGGAATTTTTGTTTTGTCCCTCTCCACCCCCCCTCCCTTAGCCGCCATCACAAAGTTATACCCCAATAAGCCCCTCTCCTTACAGTTTAAAAAAGCTACTTTTAGTGACCCTTTAGACGTATCTTTAAATCAGTTGAATAACTTTTTGCACCCCTCCCCCTTCTCAGCTCCCTTTACTTTTTCAAAGAAGACTTTCCCCCCCTAGAAATTTCTAAGCACATTATCTAAAAAAACGCTTTAATATTCGTTCTAGCTCTCTTTCCACCACTCTCCTAATAAATATTCTGTTTACATATTTTGTTAGCATTTATACACACTACTCTTGAGATAGTGCTATGGTGCGATGGTTTTTTTTCTTAAATTCTTAATAAGTTTAAGAATCACATTATTAAATGTGTATAAGAACATGACATGATATTTTTACACTTGATTAAAAATCAACAAATAATATTTTAGAATAATCTTTTACAATAGACCTCGCTGTTGTCCTGTTTACCACGAAAAAGGTGGAAATCATCTGTTCCTTTTTATGAAAATATATTCAGTATTTAAATAAAACTTACCATTTTGTTTCCAATCTACATAATGCGCAACGTTTAAAAAGAAAAAAATCATGTTCAATGAAAACTCCATGGTACTTTAAAACTTCACGTACATATTATTTAAATATATATGTATTCATGTTCCAAATTAATGTTCAAAAGTTCCAAATTGAATTTTTTAAAATAAATTAGTCATTAGGAGAAATTTTTATTTTTAATTGAAGATATTCAATAAAACGAAACGGTTTGCATAAAAATAATACCTTCGTATAATAAAACAGTGAAATATATTTTTTTTTTTTTTACAAGAGTGAGCAGTATGAAATATTTATAAGAATTTACCTTATTATATAATTGAAATAATATTTAAATAAAAATTTCATTAATTTCATACATTCATTTATTGTTCCAATAAACTAAACAATAGTATTACGTACAATTTAATACTTTTGCAAATGTTAATAAATTAAATTTTTTTATATACTTCGAAATAGTCAACTGCAAAAGTTTGTTTTCAAACAATACTTTTCATTTTGAAATTATTAACTCGTTGTATTTAAATACGAATTCTATTTTAATTTTTGCATATTAATACTAAGACGTATAATTGAATATGCGAAGACAGTGGTTTTCTTAAATATAATTAAATATTTTTTAAACCTTAACCTTGAGATTTATTTATCTTCGTTAAAAACGCTTGGACTACAGAAAATTGTTTTCTGTATACAATAAAAGGTAATGATAATGAATAAGGAAAATGTTTTTTTGAATCAAGCTATAAATAAAAATTTTTTCAACGAGAAATAAAATAATAAATTTACGTTTTATACAGAAATATATTTTGTTAACCTCCTGAAGCATTAATAAAAAAATTTGTATCTTTTTAATCATATATAAATAGAAAAATTATGATTTGACTTATAATTTCATTATCCATACATTGAATGGAACATTTGCGTACAAAAAACGATTTTTTTTGTGGTGCTATTTTGTTGTTTCATTTTAAATTTGGTTGGTGTCGGTAAATTGAAATTTTCAAATAGTTTGTGTTCTAATTGTAAAATTTTATTTATATGTAAAAGTGCACGATTTTTGTATTTATTTAACCTTAAAAGGTAAACTAAAAAAATTAAGTATCAAACTGACATTCCAAAATATGAGGTTGGTAAACAATGCGTACATGGAGGCACAGCCCCACTAGGCTATACATTCCGATAGTACTAGGGTATACATACATCCCCATATTATATAGTGATTTTTGAGGGCCATTCGACGCAATCCTTCGCAACCCCCTTCTCAGACTCTCTCTTAAATAAAGTAGAATTCTACTGGATGTATATATATCCTCTTATATTTTATTTTTTTATTATTTATTTATTCTTAGACCTTTGTCTAACATCCTTGGACTACCAGTCGGGTTTGGCATATACATTTTTTTGTTCTTACTTTCTAAAACCTTATACTAGTTAACTTTACTTACAGAGTAGAAATAAAAAACGTCTTATCCCTCATAACAAAACTATGAGATCAAAATGAATATAAAAAACATAAAAAAAGAAAGAAAGAAAAGAAAAAATCTGCAATATAAAAACGACTACTACTTTACTTTTATATTATTTACTATTATTATCATTTCACTTAGCGTCCACTATAAATTAATTATAGTCTCTACAATCACTTGTTGATTTGACTCATTACTTATTACACTTTTTCATGGCCCTTGAGTCCTGTGATTCTTGCTTCACTATTTTACCCAATTTTTCACCAGGGTCCTTAGCGCATACCTACATTAACACAAAGGCACTAGAATTTTTTACTTTCACTTTCTCTTTTCTTAACAGCTTTCCTCTTTCTCATGAGCCCATCCCCTCGCCTCTTCGTTTCCTCCTCTACTCTTCCGTAACTGTTGACTGAAAGGAGCTCTCCTCGTACATTTCCCTCATTTCCACCT
Source organism: Copidosoma floridanum (assembly GCF_036245765.1). Classification (NCBI taxonomy): domain Eukaryota; kingdom Metazoa; phylum Arthropoda; class Insecta; order Hymenoptera; family Encyrtidae; genus Copidosoma; species Copidosoma floridanum. The sequence continues at coordinate 6,904,697 of NW_028321901.1, read as the reverse complement.
TCATATCTTCTGTACCTCTCTCCAGCTTTTCTACCTTAATCTTCATCTCCATCTTCTCTTCCTCGAACTTCTTTTTTCAACCGTCATCTTTGTGCACTAGTTCTTTATTTTTTCCACCATTTCTCTCAGCTCTGCCCTCTCTTCATCTTTTTTTCTATCTCTTTTTTCTATCTCACCTGTCGTTTAACCTTTTGCTCTCCATTTCTCACTAGCTTTTCTTTTTTTCTTCGTGCTTACACTTTTTCATTTCTTCTGCGTCTGTCTGTATTCAAGCATTTCACACCTGTACGCGCCTCTCTTTTCTGTTGGATACATCTCCCGCGCAGCTGTTCTAACCTTCCCTTACCGTCTTTCATCCTGTCGATACCACTGTTCGATATCTATACTGTTATCGACAGCTCGTTCGACCCTCAAGTTATTTTTGATTCTCTTGCCCAGTCGGGGCTTGCATAACTGCTTTTGTTCTGTTCCGTGAGCCTTCTATGTCTACCGTTCACTTGCCTTCCTTTGTGGCTCAAACACTTCTCGCGTTATTCCGGCTGCTTATTACTTACTCAGTTTCTCTTGTTCTTTCCGTTTTTTTCTATGCTTGTAAGATTTTTTACTCCTTTGCATTTCTCATCTAGCTCGTCCGGTATCTGGCAGCTTTTTCCTGTGTATGTGCAATCTATTAGTACATGTTGTAGTGTTTCTTGTTCAACATGGCACAGTTTACATACTCTGTTATCCTCCTTTTTCCAATAATCTTTACTTCTCTCTACTATTTCAATGCACTTCCATTGTCATCGTACAATGGATTAAAAGGATGGATAATACGAGTAGAGAAGCCTGTACTAAATAAATATGCTAAAGATAGTTTCAAGAACAATACAGGGGTGCTCTCTGTGATAGGATTAATTACTAAGAATGTTCTCTTACTATGTAAAATATTAAACGAAAAAAAAATCCAAAATTTCAGCTACTTGTTAAATAATTTCAGGCCAAGAAGCTTACTTAAGTGTAAATGTTGCCTATATGATTTTTTTTTTTTAAATTTAAAAAATTTTTTTAGAACTAAAGAAAAATTAAAAATTACAAAAAAAAATAACAACAAATTTTTTGAGCGTCGTGTATGCCATATAGTTGTAAAAATATATTACATACGTCACTTAAGAGAGCATACGTAGCGTACAATTATACATTGACTTATCTATAACCGAAAATTAAAAGAAGCATTACATTTACGGCTTCATTTACATGTACATAACCCGGAGCACAATGAAATTGGTAAATATACGGCAAGAAAATTTCCAAAAAAAGATGCTTTGAAGAGGCATTACAAAAAAATTAATCAAAGAGTAAATAAAGAATGTTAACAGCATGTAAATAATTATCAACAGTTATAAGTATGTTCGACATATAATTGTCTTACTTTGTTCGAAATACAGATAAAACTAGTTTGAAAGTAAGATTAAATTTCCATGTGATACATGAATATGTTTTATTTACTTCTATGATGAACCGTTCTTTACTGTTTACAACAGACCAATTGAGGCTAATTTTTTAATGACAACCATACGTAACTTATGTAAAATGTATTTATTATATCTTTGATACTATTATCATAATTAATCAAACTATTGATGCTTTTGAATTGAAAAAAAAAATTTTTTTCAAGATCTCTCGCCTCCTACCTTGAAGCATATGTGAAGGATCACAATGTATTAATAGGGGATTGGCGCACGAAGCGCACAGGAGGCAGAGTCCAACTAGAATAAATACATACACATACATAGAAAGGACACAACTTCCCTCAATTTTTTTTTTTACGTGTGTGTGTAGTACAATTTAATATGCACGTATATTTAGTGTACCTCGCACACGTATACTACTGCCACTGTGCTTGTTGTACTACGACCCGCAAGAAGCCAACTGCTTTATATGTATATTAGTGAATCTTCGCCCCCTGCGCGATTCGCACACCAACCCTCAAATTTTTGAATACCATTTAAACACTACATTTTTTCACTTTGCCTCTTGAAGTTAAAAAAGTACAAAATGTCGAAATACAAAGTTCTGTGAAAATTAACAAAGTAAAAGTATTTTTTAATTATAAAAAAAAACATTAATACATTTGGAAATTTGGAAAATAATGTGAAATTGACTTTACTTTTCACAGGAAAACTTAATTCAGGTCATCATAACGTATTAGAGTATCAAAACTCTAATACTAAAATATAATTTAAATAGAATAATCAGCCAATAAGAAATAAAAAACAAAAACAGTGATACTTCAAATGACAGTTACAATAAAATTTAAAAATTTAAAAATTATTTTGAAAATGAATTATTAAAAAGCAAAATGAATTATTAAAAAATTTTCCAATATTTCTGTATAATAATATCACATAAGAGTAAGATTAATGATGGTAAAACATTGTCATCGAGTGACAGTATTATAAAAATTACAATTTTGGAAATAATTACTTTGAAAATGTAATATTCAGTAACAATTATTTTGATGTTATGTCTCAAAGTAAAATTTTCGCGACTGCAATTAAAATTTAATGTTTTGTAAAAATGTTCCATATGTACTTTAAAATTACATGAGAGAATTTATGTAACATTACATTTTTTAGTAATTATTAAAGTCATATAAAATTGAGTGTATTATTTTTTGGTGACATTGATTCTAGTATGTTTACTTTAATGACTTTTCAAAATCTAAGTACAAAAAAAAATTAAGAAATAATACATTTCATTTTTCGAAAAAAAAAATAATAATAATAATTGGAAAGAAATAAAAAATTATCGTAATAAGACTTGTTATCGTATCAGTGGAACAAAGAATAATGAATTCTTTAACAGAATCTTTTTGCTATGGTGAAATAGGTTAAAAATGTATGTATTGTTCAGCAATGTTTCGGAAAGAAAAACATAAGATATATAGTTATTGTCACAGCGGCAAAATTTGTTTAAGTTCTCCAAGTGAATATTACGAAGAACTAAAATTCGTTTTTTGTATGATACTAGTTTTGAAATACTGATAGAATATTTAGAATACTAGTCCAATATTACAGTAACATTTTTGTTTTGTATATTTTATAAGAAATGAGATAAATTAAAATGGTAAATCTATTTATAACATAAAAATTTGGAGACTAATATCTAATACTCCTAAATTAGATGAGAGCAAAATAACTAAACATGGTTCATTATGTACATATGACGATCAAGTAGCGATTGAACACGGATTAAATTCAAATAAACACAAAAACCCAATTGAAAATCCTGACTTTTATCATTAAAAAAGTACCTATAGCTAAAAACTGTAAATATTTGAATTGAATTGCTTGTATAAGAAAAAATTTCTAATTATAAAATGGTTTTTTTAAGAAAAAGTAAAATAAAACCATACCTACAATAAATCATTAACTGCCAAGTGTGCAGCAATCATTACTTTAGACTTAGGATTAACAGAAAGTCTTAATTTGTGTGTCTATCCTAAGGATTTAACAAAAAACCATCTAAAAGAAATAATCTAAATGAACTCTCCTATTTTGTCGATCCAATGTTATTTCCATTGATGTTTCTATCAGATGACTTAGAATGGAGTACTAATTACTCCAAACATTTTTTTGATCGTAATAACAATAATAATAGTAAGAGCGGCGTTGGCTCAGTGGTAAGCGTGCTTGCTACTGATACAACGCTGTTCTAGGGGTCGTGGGTTCAATTCCCGGTGAGTGTAGATTTTTTTCAAAAGCTGTTTTCACCGGAAAAAGTTCCGATGTAACCCCGGCTGTTTCAGGGCGGGTTTTTCCGTGAAATTTTCCTTCAGAGTAATTCCAGGGTTTTTTCCTTGCTCCACAGGTCTTCGGGCCTGGGTGAATGCGAAACAGTGTTAGGGCCTAATAGCTAGGGATTAGCAGGCCCGATGCCAGGCAGGGATCCCCGGCCTTACCGGCGAGGAGTGGCCCCTGAAACATGGGGCTTCTCCGGGGATGCTAATTAGCCTGGAGCCGATGCTTCGGACCCAGGCTACACAGTGGCGAGTTGACCGGATGCACTTCCCTTCGGTGCAAAGAGTGTCAGCTTAACTGACAAGGTGTGTTACACCGAAGATACTTCCACTGTGCTCATGGTATGATTTGTATGGTATCAATTAAAGAGAAGATTTGGGGTTAATGGGTGTGGCAATACACCCCCACACATAGGTGGTGAGTGGGTGGCCCTGGCGACTGGGCCAATAGGCTGTTGCGGTAACCCGATATAGATAAAAAGAAAAAAAAAAAAAAAAAAACAATAATGATAGTAGTAATAATATTAGTAATAAAAATAATGATAATCTTACTATGTTACAATATTGTTTATCTGGATTTTCGTACAGCCAAAATATAAAAAATTTTAGTCTTTTATTAAATGTCGTAAGATTAATTCGACAGTTTTTTCACATGTATATCTTATGGTTAAGAATAACAGAATGAACTATTTAAGGAATATTGTAAGAAAATTTGATAATTAAATATTAGAAAGGTTTATGAGATGCAGTAAAAAAAAACAAGTCAAATATAATAGAAAATTTCAAAAATAAAGAAAAAATTGTATACCATGTCAAACTATATACCAAATATAACTGTTCGGCTGTTGTACACAATATTACAATTAACTTAAGACGATATAAAGCATAACTACATTTCTGGTAATCTATTAGCTTATGTTAATAAACACAATAGAGTTTCAAAACCATGGACTACCGCATGCCCATTGACTCATAATTTAACATTTTGATAACGAAATATTCACTTCTAAAGATATAAATAATACAATATCTGCTTGGATTACTTTAAATAACAAAAAATTTTAAAATTATTTACCAAACATAGAATAGATGTTTAATACCTATTAAATAATGTAATTAATAAACATTTTAAAAACTAAAAAAAAACTAGTACGCCATAGCACTACCCGAAAGGTGTTATGCAAATGTGCTAACAAATATATAGGTTAAAAAATTAATAAGAGAATGGGGAAAAGTGACTGAAGAGGGCTAGAACAAATATTGGAGCGTTCCTAAGACAATGTGTTTGAAAATTGTGAGGGGACCTAAAAGCTGTCTTAAAACTGTAAAGAGTGCATAAAAGGGAAGTGCAAAAAGTAATATAACTAAAAATGACATGAAAACTGATATAATTATATCTCAGAGATGCAGCTAAAAGGTGTCAAGAGGGACATCTTTAAAATTTTATCGGGATATAATGTTATTGGATTAAAAAAATAGGACGTGGTGGAGAGAGGCAAAAGGGGGCTAAACAAATCGGGTGTAGGTTATTCTGTTTTTAAGTTATAAAATTGAGAGTGGGCGCAGGGGCTTAACAAAAATTAAACGTAATTGAAATAAGCTAAGAACTAATAAGATGTTTCATTATTTAGAGGGGGCTGAGGGGGGGAGAGGTGGAGGCTGGTTGAGGGGGCAAACCAAAAATTTAACCCAAAATATAATGTTGATTGTTAGAATTTTACCTTATTCGGAGGGGGCTGAAGGGGGTCCGAAGAGGAATAGGGGGGTTGTGTGGAATGACCCTCCAAAATCACTTTATAATATAGGCTTTCATATATTATACTAGTAGGGCTTCACCCCCCTGCACGCTCTGCACGCTAACCCCCTACTGTTCTAACTTAAAAGGAGAGTCTTTAAATTTCATCTGTCAGTGGGGAGAGGTTGGTGCCCAGACTTTCGTGAGGAAGAAAAGTTTTCGATCTACATCGTTAAGCATTAGTTATATATTTATCAGTAAATTTCCACAATACCCAGAAGGTAGTATTGTGATACGTTGAGAGTTTTTTTTAGAACTCTCCGTTATATTAAGAGAAAAAAAGTATATATTATTTTTTTAATGATTAAATTCTAAGCAACAAAAAGTCCTTATCACTTTAATCACATATAAATTATTTAAATTTTATATAAACAACACTTTATATTATTTTTGTTACTATTATGCATTCTGTATTTCATCAATTGATATAAGTGGTTAGAAAGAATTTTTCTTTTTCAGATTCAATGACAAATATGGAAATAATTTCTTCACAGTGTTCCACACTGTAAATTGGAAAAATCGTTTGTACTTTGTACTATTAAAATTGAATTTGAAATCAAACTAAATATTTTTAAAATTTTGAAAAATGAACAATATAAAAGTAAGCTTAAAAGGGGACGGGAATTGTTTATTCAGAACTTTTTCTTATTTTCTGTATAGTGACGAAGATTTCCACATGATAGCTCGTTCTTTATTCATCAATAATGTTGTAAATAAATGGAAAAATTATTATGTTTTTATAGTAGAAAACGATTATTATCAAAATGTAAAAAGTAGTGATAAATACATTAACATAATGTCAAAAAATGGGTCTTATGGTACAAGTATTGAAATTAAAAGCTTCTCAGATTTATTACATGTTCACGTTATAGTTAACTTCTCGAACAATGATATTTTAACATATGGAAATTAAAATAGTAATCTTAAACTAAAAATTAATCTTCAAGGAAAAATATAATAAAAAATATTGCAATTGGTCAATTAAACATTGTATCTCCAAAAGATCATAAAAGGTTTTTTTTTTAACTTGTATCAAATAATGAAACCGGTTCAACATCGTTCAAAGACATCAGAACATACAAAGAAATAATTTATGAAACTTTTAAAGATACTGCAATTACAATGGGTTAATAGACAATGATGAAAAATTCGATGATATTCTTTTTTCTGTTACGTTTCCATATCAATCAAGACAATTTTTTGCTTGGTTTTTAATTTCAGAAAACGTTTAAAGTGATAAAATATGAAATAAATACAAAGAATTTTCACGAAGGGTTTGCCTAATAATAAAGATAATTTAGCTCTTTTACATATTAACCAAATTTTAGAATCAGAAGATAAATCATGTGGATGCTTTAATTTACCTACACCAAAAAAAATGGAGAGTAAAAAAGAAGATATAGATGATGAAATACGTTTTAGTAAAGATTTGTTTAACTCAATGTATAAAAGTTTGAATAATGACCAGAAAAATATATTTCATATTATTTGCGAACAAAAAAATAACATTTTTTTTATAGATGGTCCTAGAGGGTCAGAAAAAACTTATTTATATAAAACGTTAATTTATTTTTTTATTTCTCAAAATAAAAAAATCATGTCAATGGCATGGACTGGCATAGCATTAATTTTGCTTCCAAAGAGGATGACCAGTCATAGAACTTTTAGACTTCCTTTAGATCTTAATAATATGGAGAGTGCATTTTTAGAATTTAAGTCAGATAAAAAAAAATTAAGAGAAGTTGATTTAATTATTTAGGATGAGGCTTTATTGATTCTAAAAAGAGCATTGGAAATAGTGGACAGAACGTTAAGAGGTTTCTGTAATACTGAAAAATATTTTGGAAGTGAATTAATTATTTTAGGATGTGGTTTTTGTCAGATTCTCGCAGTGATAAAAAACGGTAGTGGAAAAATTATACTTGAACAAATTATTAAATCTTTATTTTAATGGAACTGATCCCAAATTTTAAAATTAGAAATTAATATTCGTTCTAACGATAAAGGATTTTTTAAATTATCTTAATAAATTGGGGAAGGGGAAATAAAAATTTTTAACATTCCTAAAAATTTGATCTCAAATGATAAATGTTCTCAAATATTTTCTAATATCTACAATTGTTCGATGAATAGTGTTATACTTACATCGCATAACGAGAGCACCTCTTATTTGAATAAAAAAATTCTTAAAAAATTAACTGGATAAAACTTACTATAGTATAGATAACGCAACTTATAAAGGCGTTGATAAATCAGACGATAATATTTATTTAAATTTTCCGGTGGAAATGTTGAACAATATTCATGAAGGATTACCACCTCATGAACTAAATCTAAAAATTGGTTCAATAGTGATGTTACTGAGAAATTTAAGCATATCAGATGGACTCTGCAATGGAACACGTTTAAGAATCACAAAATTATTACAGTATAATGTAAAAGAAAAACTAATAACTGGAGAAAAAATTGGAAATAGAGTCTTTATTTTAAGAATACCCTTAGACACAGGAAACTACTTATCATTAACGTTTATTTTGCATCGTAAACAATTTCCAATGGTTGTGGCATTTGCTATGACAATAAACAAATCCCAAGGTCAAAGTTTCGATAATGTAGGTTGGTATTTAAAAAAACCCTTATTTTCTTATGGTCAATTATATGTGGCTTTATCAAGATGCAAAGATAAAAATAATTTATTTATTCAAGTAGAAAGGCAAAAAAATACAGAAATAAAAGATATTGTTAAAAAAAGATTTTATCATAATTTATTGACTTTACTTGATGATTTTTAAAGATAAATCGGCAATATTTATGGTAATGAATCGAAAGTCTTTTATTAATGTTTTATCATTTAACAAGTATACATAACATGATGTAGAAAAAATGGTGTGGGTGGCCTGTGGGGGGTCTGCAAAGGGGCAGGCAAAATTGTACGGGGGGGGGTGTGGGGGGTCTAAGGAAAAAGTTAGACAATGTCAAATTAGTGATGATAACGGTCGAATTTCAGCTTATTTGTGGGGGGGGGGCTGTGGAAGGTCTATTTGTGGGGTCTGTGGGGGGCTGTGGACGGTCTGTGGGGGATATGTGGAATGCCCCACACAAATAACTATATAATATAGGGATATATATATATATATATATATATATATATATATATATATACTAGTGAGGCTCCACTCGCTAGCCCCCTTCTCCTGGTTGTGTCATGACTCTAATTTTTCTCTATAAAGTACTAATTTATTATTTTATATCAATTAAAATAAATTGTTACAATGGCTTCAACAAATATTGCATCTGTTCTGCTTCCAAGGAGAATGACCACTCACAGAACTTTTAGAATTTTTTTAGAGGTAAGCACAATAAAAAGTGCGTTCTTTCAGTTTTAGCTAGATAAACAAAAATTACGTAATGTAGGAGTAACTATTTGGGATGAGGCTTCTATGATACCAAAAAAAGCGTGAGAAATCATTGATAGGACTTTAAAGGATTTATCTAGTAGTAATAAGCCTTTTGGAAGTAAAACAATAATTTTAGGTGGAGACTTTCATCAAATTCTTCCAGTAGTAAAAAACAAAAGCAAAATTTTTATTGTTCAAGAAACCATAAAATTTCCTAATCATTGGCCTTTGTTTCATATTTTTTATTTACAAAATAATATACGTTCGATTGATAGAAAATTTTCTTTATGGCTACTGGATATGGGAGAAGGCAACATTAAAACTTTTTGAATTCCTCAGACATGAAAAACGAATAATATACATTCTAAAATTCTTAATAATGATGATGATTCTTTTGTAAGTAAACCTATATTAACATCTCACAATGAATACATTTATTTTTTAAACAAAGAATTTTAAATAATGTGGTAGGAACATTAGTGAAGTATTATAGTTATAATAGAGTAACTCACAAAGGAGTATATAAGTCAGACGATAATATTTATATTAATTTCCCTACAGAGTATTTAAATAGTTCTAAAGAAGGTCTTCCTCCACACGAATTGAATTTGAAAATTAACGCTATTGTTATGTTTATACGAAACTAGAACATATCTGGAGGACTTTGCAAGGTACAATATTACGAATTACAAGATTATTTAAGTACAACATCGAAGCTGAAATAATCACAGGTGAAAAAAGGAAATAAAGTCTTTATTCCAAGAATAACACTACAAACCAAGAATTTTTCTCCACTACCATTTATATTGTACAGAAAACAATTTCCATTTAACTTAGCTTCTTCTATGACTATTCATAAATCTCAAGGTCACAGTTTTGATGCCTTACGAGTATACCTTAGAAAACCATTATTTTCTCATGGGCAATTATATGTTGCATTGTCTGGATGTAGAAACCCTAAAAAAATTTTTATCCAAATTTAATCAGAAAACAAATTTAAAATTAAAAATATTGTTGGGAATGAAATTTTAGAGTAACAAAAAAACTATTCTACAGTTCATTACTATTTTTATACTTTCTTGCAAATTTTATCTTTCATCAAAAAAGCAAATTTCAGTACCGTCTAGTACCCAGATTTACGTAATCATAAGCAATCCTTTTTTTGTAACATGTTTTCAGATACACCATCATGAATGCAAAATTTTATCAGTGTGACAAATGTAATTCAAAATTTTCAAATCAAGAATGTCTATCATCTCACAAAAAAATTCACAAAAAAAAATTTTTTCTATGTGATCTGTGTAGCATTATAATATGAGACAAGAAAAACTATTTGCGTCCCACAAAGGAATGCCAAAACATTGGAAAAAATTTTATGTGTATTTGATGCGGGAAATGTTTCAAACGAAATCATTACTTGTAGAGACATTTAAAAAGCCATGAAAAAAAACGTTCAAAAAAACATTTGTCAAAATTGTGGGAAAGGTTATGTAAAAGCAGAGCACCTAAAAAGGCATTTTAAAGTATGTAATCAAAATTAACATCGTAAGTAAGTCAATTGTAACAAAATTTTTTGTTATGGTCAAATAAAATTATATGTGAAGATAAGACCATCGGTAACAGTTAATATAGAAGGCCTTACAAATTTATTCACATTATTGTACATACTAACTATATCATAAAATGTGATAAAATTTGGGGGGAGCTAAGGAGGAGTATGGTGGGGGAAGCGGGGTATGTGGGGGGGGAGATAGAAAAAATGTAGAGTTACTCAAAAAATGCAAGAAAATGAAAGAAAAACTACCTTACTTGGGGGGAGCTGGGGAAACTGGGGGGGGTCGAGGGGTAGCAAAACCTCGCTCTAACTTTTATCACTATATAACATAGGAATATATATATATATATATATATATATATATATATATATATATATATATATATATATATATATGAGTGCAGTCCGTTAGTGCGTAACAAAAAAATTTTCAGCCCAGTCAGGTAAACATAATTAGAGATTAGGAAGATTGCTGACTGCAATGCTATGAAGCGTGCCCACTTCTTCTAGTGGTTCGAGGGCCCTGTTGTGATCAAGCGGCCAAACCAGGTACACATTTTTTTCTTTAAGAAGTATGGCAAGGGTATGTACCTATGTAGAAAGAACTAGATTTGCAAGGAAATGTGCATATAGGCGTACATTTTGGAGACGTGTGAAAGGGGTATAATGAATGTGCACCTTTGAGGAGAGGATAGGAAGTGTCAGCTACGGCTATATATCTGACTATGTAGTGACATCAAACGACGACTGAGACGAGTACTTTTCGATATTCTTTAACTATATAAGTGTAAGTATATTATGGTATTCAACTGACTTGCTTTAATTTTATGATTTAACATTTTAGAGATTAAAGGGGCATAAATTGGTGATAAAAAGTTTCGGCAGATGTTTATACAAACAAAAATCATATTCTTTCCTTTTAAAGTTGCTTAGAACATACAGAAATTTTAGAAATGCTAGCTAGAGAATTTTCTAAAAATTTACTCGAGAAAATAGATCTTTATAATTATATGCACAGGCTTTCAATTTCAAGACATTTTTTTTATATTTTCCCCGTATTTTTAATATTCTGAAACCTAGTTATATTTTTAAAAAATATTATGCTTCAAATATTTTTTGAGGTTTACAGTACGGCTAGAACCACTAATTTCTTACTTTCACTCATCATAACTACTATAAGCTGCAGGACAAGCTCTGGTAGTAATCAACTAATATATGGGACTTCGAAATGTATACTTTAAGTTATGGTGATAGCCTAGGTTACCCGATCGCTATCGGTATTTTTTTCCTAATACAATTCATAATTTTGATAATTGCCTATCATAACTTTTGTTAAAACTTGTGTATGTTGTCAACTTTTTTTCAGATACGTCAAAATAAATATACAGTTAATACTGATTCTTTGAAATAACTTTTCACTTTGATACTTCTCGTTAATAAACAAGGTCATTTCATTATAATAGTTTAATTTTAAAATATATAAATATAATTAATACCTTTTAAACTCCAAAGAAATTATAGACATCCAACTTACGTGAAAAAAAGCCGAAGGATCAAGAAAACTTACCTTTACTGCAATAAAATCAAGTATTATTATCAGCTAAGTACTACATACATGTATTATACATTTTAGGTTATTTTTATATTTTTAATTGATACCCTGTGGTTATTACTGCAAGGGGGCACTTCTATCACCTAGCATTTATAATATACGCTTTACATTTACATTTATAATCTTCTATTTATTATATTTTCTTGTAATAAAAAAAATCTGTCCAATAGATAATTCAAGGGTTCACATTTTTTTTATGTATATACATATATTTCATTTATAAAAAATTCCTATTTAAAAATTCAAATTTGAACGCCACGCGCGGGGAATGTGCGTCTAGTACGTTAAGAAAATGCTAGAGCGCGTTCACCCAAAGAAAGGAAAACCTGCTGCCCAAAAGGAAACAACGTTAGCATAAAAGGCACCAGCGCGAAATTTAAAGGGAGTCCTCTTCCAGCGAGCCTGGGACGCGGAAAAATCCGTTGCTCACCCAGACCTGGAACTTTCCCGTGCACCGGTACATTACCGCGACGAGCACAAAGGGAGAGAAAGAGACGAAGTACGAAGGCCGATAGCTGAAAAGTAAGTTAGTACACCACCAATAGGTAAAACTTCGACTAACCGGTTTCTACTTGGACTTTCGGTGCTCGACCGCTTTAAGCGTGCAGACGACGCATCCCCAAGTAGTCAAGGCACTAGGGTTAGCGACGCTCAAGACACCCAAGGGCCCTGAGAACGACCTAACCTTATGTGACTTGGAAGGATAGGTAGTTACCTAACATTAACCTTCCGTGGTTGTAATAAAAATTCGTATTAGTCTAACCTAACGTGTTTAAGCAGAGATATTAAGGAGGCAAAATTCAAGTTGTCATTTATGTGAAATTCTCTATTAAAAAGGCGGATAAATTTTAAGTAAATTATCAAGTATATTATATATTTCCTTTTTTCATTATCAACGTAAATAATCGCGATTACTCAAATATAATTAATACATGTAAAAATTGAAGATACAATTTCCTTAAAATCATATAATTGAATAAATATAAGATAATTAAAAATAAATTGATTGTACTTATTTAAGCAAACCTTCCCCTCCACGTATGATTGCGAGTTCCTTTTATAGTTTAAGATAAAAACTAGAAAAATAGCTGTTAAGATTTGAAATCGTTTATATAAACTGAGAATATTATCTGCACCCCAAAAAGGGGCAGGAATAAATTAAAAAAGATATTAGATTAGACAGACATTGAATAAGTTAAAAAAGATAGTAAATTATTAAATTATTTAAATTAAGGGAATATTTAGGAGAATTCAATAAAGTGATAATCAATAAGCAATTGCTGTATATTGTGCTGGATTTAATTGATTATTCAACAGATAAATTTTAAAACTTGATAATAATTATTTTAAATATTTTGTATAATCGGCAATCTGAGCAATTTCGCTCTTTTACACAGGGCAACGAACCCGCCCTCCGACATATAAACACTAACATTGTTTGTGTGTCGGTTCCTAATCTTAGAGTTTCCTCGGTACAGATAATATTTTTAGCCGATTGTTACCACCACCAATTAACCGGGGTTATACTCAAAGAAAGGGAAGTCGTATTACATTGACAACATACTACATACATAATATCAAAACTTCAATGCAGCTTCCTTAGTCTTTTTTCTAACGTCTTTATACAGTGTGTACTCTAGGTTGGCAGTGATGTGGCCCTCGAACCAGAGAAAAAAGTGGGTATACTTCATAGCATTGCAGTCAGCGATCTGATTACTAATCTCTAACATAACTTTTCAGCGTGAAATAAAACTTTTTTTTACTGAAGCACCTCTTGTATGTGTTATGTTTTTCATAGTTATTTTTGCTATGGCATGGTGAGTTAAATGATTAACATAATTTATCTTCTGATTCTAAAACTTGGTTTATACGTAAATGAGCTGAAAGTACATCACTTTTACATTTTAATGTATGAGTCAGCAAAACAAGCACATTGATAAAGAAAGTGTAGAAGTCAGTTTATCTTCACTTTTCTAAGCTCTTATTAATCTGTGTGTGTGTGTTTGCGTGTGTAGGTTTATAATAAATATTTTTAGACAGCTAAATTTATTTTGAAAATTTTATTGCAAGCTAATCTCTGTACTTAAAGAGACTATTTTAATTATAGAGTAAAAGTGTTCAATCTACTAAAAAATAAATATAAAATAAAATAGATATTAGAAATACCTAAAAAATAAGCCTTGATTGTTTATTGATTGTCATGGAATTTAAAATACTGCTTTTTCATCGGTTTTTTGCATTCTTCCAGTAAACTAATTATTCGATTATTAAACATTTTAGAATGTAAATAAATGTGCTCCAATTGTAGCTCTAGTATGACATAACAAGATCCTAAAAATAAAACGAAAAGATAATTAAGAATTATACTATCATAGATTATGTTCATTTGAAATACAGTATGGGTACTATTTAATAAAAAAAAACTTAGTAGATGTACAGTTATAGTTAAAACTAAATTTTACGTTAAAATTTTAAAAATTTATTTATTTCTTCGGTACAATAGCAAAATTTTCCCTTAGTGACATTGCATTTGTCAATAAAATTATTCAAGAATGAATTAGTGTTAAAAGTGTTGAGCATTTAGGTGATATAACTAAGTTTTTTATTTTTTTTTAACATGAATGTCGTAATGTATTACGTTGAGGTATGGATTGTTGCTCTAAGTGAAGTCTAGCTGAGGTCCGCTAGAATTCCCAAAATTTATTGTTATTTTGTTAAAGCGAAAACCATCCAAACAACAATGACTGTGTGTATTGAATTTATAAATATCTTTTAAAACAAAATTAAGAAATATGTGAATGTTAAACAAGATTTTTTTTAAATCTTGAACGTTGCTCAAGTTACTAGTTCGATAATATATAAGTGCTGATAATGAATATTTAATAAAAATAATAGATAGTTGTTTATGACTATCTACTTTGCCGCTTTCTTTCCTTTTAAGAACGTTTAATTTGTTTGTCGTGTAGAAGATACTTTTTTAGCTATGAGCAACTTGAATACGCTCAATATTCTAGAAACTATTAAAACTTACATTGTTGTATATCTTTTGAACATCATTTTTAGCGTTTATATACATCAACACCGAAAAAATCTTGGGCATCCAGCATTCCACAAAAGTAGTTGACTATCAACCTAGTACCTTATATTTTAGGCTCTTAGCAAGCGAATAGCAAAAATGATTTATGAACATGCACCGCAATCACTAAAGCAGTTTTCAGAGCACCGCAATCTATCATGATGCAAGTTGCATTACTTAGGCGCTCAACAAATAGTGCAAATATTACAGTAGTGTTAAACTGTTGTACACGCGTACTTTATTTTCAGTGGACTATTCATTTATATAAAGCTCGCTATTTACTTTTGAAATACTAAGCTCCTGATGTATTTTACTTACTTGAGAAGTAAATTGTATTTGTATCGTACGAATGTTATCCGTTTTTTATGTGAAGATTTTTATAAAAAAACAATTAACCTCATTATTCTTTTTTTTAATTACTATTTTATAAGTTAGGTACGAAATCTTCAGCTAAGTTAATGTAAAGAAGCACATTAATAAAATCTTTAAAATTTATCTGGGCTTAAACATGGTATTTAACTTTAATGTGAACTAGATTTTAAAATTACGTGTTTATAACTTTTACGTACTTGGATACTTTTGCACAGAATGAATTTTTTTGCACTAACAATATGAAAATAAGACAAGTGCAAAAGTACATTGTTGATAGATTTAAAAACTAATAAAATAGGGGCGGCGTTGGCTTAGTGGTAAGCATGCTTGTTGCTGATACAACGCCATTCGGGTCATGGGTTTGATTCCCGGTACGTGCAGATTTTTTCAAAAATTGTTTTCACCGGAAAAACTTCCTATGAAACCCCGGCTGTTTCAGGGTAGGTTTTTCAATGTAATTTTCTTTCAGAGTAATTCCAGAATTTTTTCCTTGACCCACAGATCTTCGGGCCTGAGTGTATGCGAAACAGTGTTAAGGCTATAGGTAGGGATTAGCTTATCCGATGCCAGGTGCCATGTGGAGATTGCCAGCCTTACCAATGGTCTCTGAAACAAGGGGCATCTCCGGGGATGCTAATTAGCCTGGATCCGATGCATCGGCAGAGAGCACTGGCTTTACCGGAAAGGAGTGGACGTCAAAAAATACTGAGTCCTTTCCGGAGAAAGGCTACGCAGTGGCAAGTGGACCTGGGTACACCATTGGTGTAGAGGGTGTCAGCTTAACTGGCAAGGTGTTTCAACGGAGATACTCCCACTGTGCCCATGGTTTGATAAGGTATGATATCAGTTAGGAGATTGATAAAATGGGTGCGGCAATACACCCTACATATAGATGGTAAGTGGGTGGCCCCGATGATTAAGCCAATAATAGGCTGTCACAGAAACCCGATAGAAAAAAAAAAAAAAAAAAAAAAAAACGTATAAACTTATTTTATAGAGGCTCAGTACAAAATCAAAATACTTCAAGAATAAATCTGCAGAAAACACACTTACATATTTTTTTAATCATCTCACAAAATTCTCCGTCCTAATAAAGGTCTAATTTCGGATTTGCCTTCAGAAAGGTCTCATTGCAGATTGTTTCTAAGAAAGGTTGTATTTTAGATTTTTTTCTCTAAAAAAGTGTCATGTTAGCTGAGCGCGAATAAAGGGCCTATTTTAGCCAAGCGTTGTGAAAGGAAATACTTTGGACAAGCACCAGGGAGGGCTTATTTTGGCACAACGTTTATAATATTATTAATTTTGTCACTGATTTGTGCCACATTAAAAAAAAGCTTTTTTTAAACATGTTCAGGTGCTCAGTAAATACAAAAATTACCTCAAACCACATAAAGAAACATATTCAATGGACACATGTATTTAACAAAAGTGATGGCAATCGATAATGAAAATATCACCTATCTTGGAAAAAATTCAAAATGAGAACTCTCTGAGGGTAAATGTGAAATGGGATCTTTTTTAGGGAAAATCTAAAAAGGAACTATCTTCCTCCCAAGCGACGATGTTTCATAATCAATTTTTTAACTCTGAAATCACGAAAAAAATTGTCCTAATCGATGTAGAAGCAGTAACGGCTTCCATATGTATTCTTTTTCAAATAACTGTTTTTGGAAGTAGCCACGAAGTTTAGTGAATTCAAACCCACACGACAGCCTATTTCAACAGCTGTACCTTAATTGACACAGACTTGCACCGTAGCCAACAAGCTAACGCCTAATTAAATTTGGTATTACATAGATGCGTGCAGTTTTTTTATTAGATTAACTCATCATTAATAAAATTTATAAGTGACGAGTTGTTGTGTAAGAAGCTTGGAGGGATAGAGCCCTACTAGTGTACAATCATATATTTTCCTACATTATGTAGGTACTTGTGTAAGGCATTCCATACAACTTCTCTGAATAATAAAAAGTCGTAATATTTGATACTCAACAGTCTGATCATGGATCAATTTATAATAATTTCATTTAAACTTATTAATAAGTCTCAATCTGACAGTGCGCTAATTTTTTTTTATTAATCATATTGCTAAGCTAAGTATCAAATTTTTATTAATCATAAATGGGTCATTCAAAGATCTTTTTCAAAAACTGTGCGCAGTACGTTTACGGATTTGGCTAAAATGAAAGTATTTTACTGGACCTAATAAAATATGATACTGGTCAACATTTAAGCTCTTCATAAGGTTTTTCAAGGTTTAAAAATAATCCTTTGTGCTGTTTTTTTCGCTATTTATGACATGCTACACATAACCGAGCTTTGGAGCTACAACTTCCAGCTAAGACGTGTCTTTTTTGACTTGATTAAAGTTATAAAATAAGCTACTACACGATAGGGTTTCTGGGAAAGGGCCGTCCTTGTGATCCTTTACAGTAAAGCATATTTATTTTTAGATTTCAGCCTTTCTTTGAACGCTCATGATTTTTCCTTTTAAAAATTTCAAACACTTATGAAACGCATCTTTTTTATCTCCTTAAGACGAACAGATTTACACTTATTCAAGCGTAAAAAATTACTATCAGGCCGAGTTTTAGACGTTAAAAGATGTTAGTTTTACTATTTTTGGACCTTAATAACTTTTTTCTGTATATTTTATATTTTTTAATATATTTATTATTGACTATTGTCACTTCTATTAAATACATGTGTTCAATACATATGCTTCGTTACGTGGTTTAAGTTAATTTTTATCTTACTGCATGTTTGAAAGAAGCTTTTTTTTAAATATGGCACTAATCAGTAACAAAATAAATAATATTACATTGTGCCAAAATAAGCCCTTTCTGGGTGCTTGGCGACACCTTTTTTAGAGAAAATCTAAAATTCGATCCTTCTAAGAAACAATCCGCAACGAGACTTTACCTTACTTTTTAGATTAATCAAAGGGCACTGTTATGGAAATTAAAATAACATGTAGGTATAGAATAATGAAATAATGAAATACGTGGAAATATCGCCTTATCAAGAGGACTCATTTTTATAAGTCCCTTTACAGTACCTTATTAAATCACGAATAGACAAAGCTCCCCTGCCCCATCTTTAAATTGGATCCAAAACAGGTAATTTAAGTAAAATTTTTTACAATAAATTAAGACGTACATTTATATGTGTTTATAAAAAGTGACTTATACCAAGATTACGTGGTTTTAAAATTTACGAGGTGTGATCAAAAAGTAAGGTGACTTTTTAAATTGCGCTCACTCTTCACACTCTAAGTTAAAATTTTTTTTTTTATTGCGTTGGTACACTAGTCACGATCATATGTTCATAGTTTTGACAATATAGCATGTGTTGTTTTTATGTGAGAGACTTAAAGGTTAGACTCATATTTGCATACTCGACAATTTCTTTTTGTTGAAAATAATGGAGCAAAGAGTTTGTATTAATTTTTGTGCAAAAAATGGTATTAAGTGCTCAAAAACTCTTGAAATGTTGACAGTGGCCTACGGTGAGTCAACTATGAGTAAAAAAAATTTTTATAAGAGGTATAAGTTATTCCAAGAGGGCCGAGAAAATGTTAATGATGAACCTCGCTCTGGGCGACCCAGCACGTCAAACACCAACGAAAATGTTCAGAAAGTAAAAGAAATGGTGCTAAAAGATCGTTGAATTACGATTAGAGAAATAGCTGATGATCTTGACATGTCGTTTGGCTCATGCCAATCAATTTTGACGGAGGTTTGGGTATGAGACGCGTATCCGCAAACACCATGATAATGCACCTGCGCACAAGTCGTTATTAGTTAGTAGTTTTTTGGCCAAAAACAGTACTTCCATCATGCCTCAGCCACCATATTCACCAGACTTGGCCCCCGGTGGCTTTTTCCTCTTCCCAAAATTGAAAAAGCCCATGAAAGGACGAAGATTTGCCACGATTGAGGAGATTAAGGCTACATCGCTGAAGGAGCTCAAAGCAGTATCCAAAATAGTATTTCAGAAGAGTTTTGACGACTGGAAAAAGCGTTGGCACAAGTGCATTGTATCTGAGGGGGATTATTTTGAAGGGGATAACATAGTTTTAGATAAATAAATAAATATTTTTTTATAAGAATGAAAAGTCACCTTACTTTTTAATCACACCTCGTATAGTAATAAAATTGGAAAGTTATGCGAGCTATCAGTATAAGTATGATTTTGTCCTCGTAATAACCCTTGTAATTTTTTTCCCAGTAATCTAAACATAAGTCACTTTTTATAAACAAAGTATATTATACATCTAAATTAAAGAACCTCCTACCTCTCACTAAATCCTTTTATTTATCTGCCACTAAAAAATTTTTTTCTTGTATTAAATAAATATAGAAATGTATTTTATATGTAAAAATAATATGAAAATCATACTTAAAGGTACTTTGACAACACCTACAGAAAGTAATTATTTCAAAATTCAATTTTGTTAAAAAAGTGATCATAACTAATAATGGTTAAATATTATCTTAAATAGTTATTTCAAGTTTAAAAAACATAACTCACAATACTCTTATTTGTTCAATTTAAATTATCTGAAAAAATTTGGTCACTCGAAAATAGAACACACGTTATGTTATATATAAATATAAAATAGTAAATAATTAATAATTACGAAAATAATAATCGTATTGTTGTGTCACTAAAGTACTCAATATAATAACTAGACGAGGGACTCCTGAAGTATGCACTAAAAAGTATACTCGAAAATAATAACCATGGTAAGTATAAGAAATATGGGATAAGCTCTTTACTAACGATACTGCTTGATAATGGACGTTGATCACCAAAGAAAGAATAGATTAGACACACCAAGTTGATCTCCAAAGAAAGAGTGGATTAGCGTGGAATAAGAGTCTGCAGGAAAAAGTAAGCATGCTGGTACCCTACGCATTGACAGACGTAACACCTGAAGTCACTGCTGCGTCGCTGCTACACATGTGCCACGACTTACTAGTATCGATCAGACTATTGACTGTTTCATTACAAGTACGTGCTCGCCATTCAATGTATACTAACTTAGGATGACGAATCGTGGTATTGGTTGAGCGAGCGTATGTATTACCTGAGCTGGAACGTTAAGCATCTGCTAAAAAAAGAGAATAAATATATATGCTCATTTTGGCATAGCCTAGCTAGACTCACCGTATTACTACAGATAAGGTCTTGCAATGTGTCATTTTACAACGGTACAATAAATGTATTCACAATTTAATAAAGATAAGCTTAAATAATGAAACTTTTTTACACAATATTTTGAACATCTGAAATATTTGTCATTTCTATTGAAACAGAAATTCGAACTTTATTTTTAAAATTTCAATAGAGGAACATATAATTTACCACGAGAAAATAAAGGTTTGATTTCGTATATACCAACATCACAACTTTGATCTTAAGACTTGTAATTGTGCTTAAGATTTGCATGCTGACATTTGTAAGACTTGTAATTGAGACTTATGCTATAACTAATAAAAATTTTTCTATGCAAAATAAAAACTACTAATATAGTAATTTAAGTATTATGTGTTATTATTGGAATGATAAGGCTGCAGCTATTATTTTTTGAGAATGTACTTTACCGTTTCAGTTTGACTTACAAGTTTTTAAAAATCTTTATCGCATGTCACAGAAGCTGGATTATTTAAATTTTAAAATTATCTTATCATTGTTTCTATTTTTCAATAAAATTCATAGGGTAACAATCATTTACAAAAATTATTTAAGACTTCTACAAAAAAATTCATGTTAACATTATATTAACATATGATTTGTCAGATATTGTTTACAAAACAAAACATACAGATTATTTTAAAAAATGTGACACTATTGACAAAACAATTATCAACAATAATCTATATCTGCAATAGCCCAACATTCAAACGAATTTCAACACTCTTTTGACTATAGTAAGGATCTTCAGGCAATGTAATTGTGTGTTATCCTCCTACTTGTATTGTTATTGTACACTTTTAATTTAATGTTATATTTAATTCTATTTACAGTATCTTCAAATATTTGTATATTTTTATACCATGTAGCTCTGAAGGATGTCGAAAAATTGGCAGTTTTAGATATTTATTAAAATACAGTCATACTCTATGTCCAAATTCGAAGCAGTATTTATTTATTTAATTATCAACAAAACCAAATATTAAAGAACAGTCATTGATTAATGTTCATTATTACAAAATTAAAAGTTTCTATTTCCTTGTCCTCAGTTTTTAAAAATAATTTTTAAAACTCTTTGTTCCAACAAGGAACATTAACTTGTAATTAATTAATTATACATCTAATCAAGAATATACTTACTTCTAGATACTATGAATTCAATAATTATTAAAAAATAAAAATACGGTTAAATATAAAATTTATGTAGTATATTCTTACTTCTGTATTGAAAATTCATTTGATGTAGATTTTTCGATTGAAATTTATTGTAAAGTGCACTGCTTACTTTAAATAAATAATGATTAATTTTTGCATAAATATTTTTGTATTTTTTTGTTGGCAATTGTAAATAACCTGCTTCTGGTATTGTTTAGTTTTATCATCAAATTAAAAAAATGTACACACTAAAATTTAATGGGTATCTTAACATTATTCCTATACCTTACCTTGATATAATAATAGACTGATCTAAGAATCAGTACTTAATCAGAAATTACTTATGAAAAAAATTACACACCACATATTTGCATAGCTTAATTGTAAAAGTGTAATGTTGTGGACAGAAGTCTGATTACAGGCTTTCATACATACATGATGACTTGAGGGTCAGTGCCTAAGCACACGATCAGTAAGAGCTAATTTTGGGAGTACGAATGAAAACTCTAAGAAATCAGGTGTTAGTTTGAGCAACGTTTCATTGGTCTTAACGTCAACTTTATCAGGCTCACTTTATTAACAAAGAAAACAAAAACAAAAAACATAACAATTTCTATAAATTACATTGTAGGGCCACTGTTAATAAATATTAATAATATATACTCACGTCAATATCGTTCAGACGATCATTACAGACTGTTGGCCACCTTAAACGAATAACGTAAGTGTCGAACATGTATGTATTTCTATATGTAAATATAAGCAATAAATGAACGTTTCTTCCGAATACAGATAACGTGTATACGTATTTAAAAGAGATTACCTATAAGAACTTTATATATGTTATTAAGAAATAAGGTATCCTCTTTTTTATTTATTGTTTGTTTAGTCGAGTGTATGTGTAGCATTTCTGATATTATTCTTTTTTGTCTATTTGGTTCATGATCTAGAATTTTGGTTTGAGAAAAATTAAAGTTATGGTTAAATTCTTTCATGTGTAAAGTGACAACAAGCTCATCTTTCTTTGCACTTTTGCGTTCATTCAGGCGTTTTTCAATGCTCTCTTTATCTCACCTACATATGATGCAGAGCAAGAATCGCAAGAGAAATGATACACGACATTGCTTTGATCGAGCTTATCAATTTTGTCCTTTCCAAGAATGATAACACTGTCCAATTTATTTTGAGTAGTAGGGTAAAATTGTATATTTAATTTTTCAAAGTTTTTGAACAAAATTTGGAAAATAATGGGTTGTAAGGGATAGAAATTTTTATTTTAGCACTTATATTGTCATTTAGTAAAAAGTTATCATAATTACTAGAATTTTTTATTCGGTTAAGTCTTTTCTTGATGTATTTTCATATAAAAAGTTCACTATAGTCATTGTCGCGTAAAATTCCTTTAGCCATGAGAATATTCTTCCTGTTGAAGGATTTATCAGATAAAAAAATGGCTCGATCAACCAAACCGTATACAGCATTGACTTTTAACGATCAGGGATGGTTAAGATTAAAATTAATTATTCTATTGGATAAAATTGGCTTAACGTACCAATTACAGGTTATTTTTAAGTTTTTATGTATAATTGTAATGTGTAAGAAATTTATAGAATTGTTTTTCTCTACTTCGCAAGTGAATATCAAGTGATTGTCTTGTTCATTAAAAATCTGTAACAATAGTTGTGCCTGATCTTTGTGTACACATATAAGAGTGTCATCGACGTATCTTTTATATATAAAAGGAATGCAATTATGATTTTCTTTTAACAAGCGCAGGGCTTCCTTCTCAAGATCTTCTAAAACTAAATCAGCAAATAGTGGAGAGACAGGAGAACCCATTGGGCTGCCAAAAATCTGTTTATAAATTTTTTTATTAAAAGTGAAGTAGGCGTTGTTAAATAAAAATTTTGTAACTTCTATGATTTCATGGTAGGAAATGTTCAATAATCTGTGGATTTCATGGTAGGGAATTTTCAATAATCTGTGGATTTGCATGTATCTTTTTTCCAAACTATTTATGACTGATTCTAACGAAATGTTGGTAAATAGAGAAATAACATCTAAAGAAATAAAAATATAATTTTCCGGTATTTTAAGATTTTTAATTTGTTTTATAAGTTCAACGCTATTATTCAAATGTGAAGGAGATTTTTCAAAAACTTTAGAAAAAGAATTATAGAGGATTGAGGCGAGTGTGTGGGTAGGAGAATTAATCGATGAAATAATAGGTCTAAACGAAAGAGAAGGTTTATGTATTCTTGGCAACCCATAACATCCAGATAAATTTGTATTAGTCTGTGTTAATTGATTGTTATGATACTTACATTTTAAAAATTCGCTGTCGTTCAGTTTCGTTGAAATTTTGTGAACTTCTGATTGTAAACTATTCAATGGATTAGTTATGTGACTCTAATACTTGTCGGTAAATTAGAAATTCATACGACCACTAGTATACAAGCGAATGTTGATACTTCTTAATCATTGTATCAAGAGGTGTATATGCATAGACGGCGACACTTTTAATACAAGCATTCTATATCCTCTATGTATGCTCTTTTTTTCAATATCCAATTTACTGAAGACTCATAATACTAAATCACAAAGTTTCTTTTTCAAGAAAATTTTCTTGAGAAAATTTATTTAAAAGTATTATGATTCTTAAAAATATTGGATATTAAAAAAAAGGGCATGTATGGAGAATATAGAGTGCTTGTATTGAAAGTGCCGCCATCTATGCATATGCCCCTCTTGATACAATGATTAAGATGTATCAAAATTAGCTTGTATACTATTGTTCATGTGAATTTCTAATTTACCGATAAGCATTAGAGTCACATAACTACTACTTTATCGAGCTTAGGTGAAAGACAGCTCTAAAAATTAAGGATCAGAAACTTATCTAAACTTACGGTGCGAGTGAATGTACAGCTCTTCGGTAGCTCAAGTGGAAGAGCAACTGTCTAGTAAACAGGAGGTAATAGATTGCAAAGAAGGTCACTGTTATACAATAGCTATAAAAACAAGGGATGAACCGACAAAAATAGAAATACCTGCGCAAGAACTCAAGCGTTTTGATGTCATAGAATTTAAAGACTTTTACGACACTAACTTCAAAGAAAACAATTTAAACGATATAAAATATTGCATTAAATTTATAATGGATAAGCTAAAAAGATCTCATCACTTAAAAGCTAGTCTATCAAAAGTAAGAAAAATTGTAGAAAAATACGCTCACTTATTTTACATTCCGGGCGACTCAGCTCCTCATACTTATATTATGACACATAAAATACCTACGACAAACGACCGTTCTGTATATGTCAAACAATACCTCTACCCCTTATCGTTACACCAAGAAATTCAAACACAAATAGAAAAATTATTAGCAGACGGTACAATCATAAATTCAAACAGCCCTTACAGTAGTCCTCTCTGGATAGGACTCAAGAAACAAGGACCAGATGGAACAAAAAGATACAGATTAGTAATAGATTACCGTAAACTAACCGAAAAAATTATCCCTGATGCTTATCCACTACCCAACATTCCTGAAATATTACAGCAAATCAGAGGCTTATATTATTTCTTCATTTTTGGCCTAGCCAATGGATTCCATCAAATAGAAGTTGACCCTGCAGATAGACATAAAACTGTTTTTAGCACACCTCACGGTCATTATGAATATGTAGAAATTCCATTTGGACTATACAATGCACCTGCAACGTTTCAACGACTAATGGACGTAATTTTATCAAGACTGCAAGGCACTGAGTTATTTATATTTCTTAATGACGTAAGTGCATGTCTAAAAACTCTAAAAGATCATGTGATAAAAATTACTCATTTATTTGAAAAACTTTCGAAATCAAAGTTGAAATTACAACTTGACAAATGTAAATTGTTAATGCCTGAAGTAATTTATATAGGACATAAAATCGTAAGCTACGGAGTCGAACGAGATTCAAAAAAATTAGAAGCTGTTGAAAAATTTTCAAAACTGAAAAATCAAACAAATGATAGACAATTTTTTGAATTAGCGAACTGTTACCGTCGTTTTGTCAAAAATTTTGCAGAAAGTGATGAGCCCTAAACGTCTTTGTTAAGGAAAGGAAAGAAATTTAAGTGGACAGATACTCAGCAAAATAACTTTAAAGAGTTAAGGAGAATATAATGCAGAGCACCTGTGTTAGCTTGCGTCGATTTAAATAAGCCATTCATACTAACAACAGACGCATCTAATATAGCTATTAGGGCAGTATTAAGCAAAGGAGGATCGGGAAAAGACCAGCCAGTTGGGTATATGTCAGAAACTCTAAATAAGGCTGAAAGGAATTATTCCATAACGAAAAATAAATGCTTACCAGTAGTTGTAGCAGTCCAATATTTTCGACATTACTTATACGGCAGGAAATTTACGGTTTACGGAGATCATGAACCACTATCCTGGATTAAGTCTATCAAAGATCCTATGAGTAGGCTGAAAAGATGGAGAGTAAGACTTCCACGTTACAGCTATAGTTATAATTAGAAACCTCGTAGACTAAATACAAACGCAGACGCCTTATCAAGAAATCCAAGAGAACGGAATGAAAACAAAAGTGATAAAGATATACAATCAATCAGCACCTAAAGTAAGAAAAATAAGCTTAGAGATACACTTTTAAAAGTACCTTGGGGTATGGAAGGCGGACGAGGTAAATTAAATGCACCTACAACAGTGGAGAGATTGAAAGCGAGACGGAGAAAAAAAACACTTAAATAAAAGACTCGTCATCCGAACACGACACCATGTCTACTTCACAGTTTAGTGACCCACAATCCAATGCGCCAATATCATTACAAAAACAATTATTAATGCTAAGCTTAATAAATGCACTTGCAGAAGAGACCCCTCAGAATATAGTGGAAAATTTAACGAAAATTCGGAAATCAGTGAAATTGAAGAAATAATCGAAAAAAATGTAGGTTTCTCACCAAGACGAACTAATATTCCAATGAAACCCAGAACATCCTGAGTCAATGACCTTAATAAAAAATCTGTAACATTTCAACAAGATGAAGACTCTACTTCTTCTGGTAAAGAAACTTTTAATTTAACTACAATAAAACCAAAAATTCAATCTACTTTTCGACGCTCTGTACAAGATTAGGTAAACTATAGAAATAAAAATAAAGAGCAGTTATGAGATTTAAAAAATAAAAGTTACAGTAATAAGGATTACGACAAAGAAAAATTTACTGAAGAATGGAATCAAAACTCATTATGGGATAGTTACGATAAGAAAAATGAAATACCAAGTAACAGCGTTCTTGGAGGAATACAATCTTTACCTACGTTTCCTACCCAACATCATGACGGTAGTTACTTAAATCAAGAACAAATTAATTTCTTTCCATTGTTACCTCAAAATTCAATCTCTCCTACTATAGTAAATGAATAGATTCAAATTACAAAACTCTAATGATGAACTACACAGAAGAAGTTTATCACCTATAGAACTAAATAATAATAAAGAAAAAGATGACAACCCTTCTTAATCAGAGAAATAAAACTGATTAAGATACCAAGAGAATTTTTAATCAAAATATTTTACTGCAAGCAAGCCATACAGCAGCGTTAGAATCCATACAGCAAAACTGGAACTTGGCTTGTAGTGAAAAAATTACAAGAAATATAACTCCTGTTGAAAATCCATCTAAAATAACTTATAAAACATTTAAATTAACATTTTCAAGTACTCGTGAAAATTTAACTCACACCAAGGATAATTATATCCATTTTATTACTGAAACTGTAGATTTAAAATAAATAAACAATAAACTTTTTTCAGATATAGGAGCTGTATAAAAAGAAGAATTGTTAAATGTTCAACCAAAATTGGGAGACGTTATTACTATGAAAACCCGAAATCGCTACATATTTTCACTAGTCATGAGCAAAAACTTTACTGGTTAAATAAAACCTTGCATTTTACATACCTGCTTTAAAAATCTTGCATATGCCATATCAATAAATAAAATTAGCACCACTCGTATTTCTAGGCAAGGTGAACTCACCGATAATCTTCCTAGAGAAGAAATGTCATCAATTTTATACGAAGAATTACGTCACCTTCCCCTTGTAGTAAAAATTCGTTTTGGCGCATGTTCTTATCCAACCGTAGAAGATTGAAAGGTAAAATTAGTTAAATGTCATACTAGCTTATTTGGAGGTCATAGAGGAAAAGTAAAAACTCATAGAAAAATGAGAGAAAAATATTATTGCAAGGAAATGCGAAACGACATTGCCGAATACATATAAGAATGTAAAATTTACCAAAAACAAAAATTTGTCTACACAAAAACCACAGAACTTATAGTTATTATAGATACACCATCAGAAGTATTTTACAAAGTCGCAATGGATACAGTAGGCTTTTTTCTACAAAGTACATCTGGAAATAAATACATTTATACAATGCAATGCTTACTTACGAAATTTTTTATTCCAGTTCTTGTTCCTAATATACAGGCAATAACTATTGCTCATGTTTTGCCAAGATATTTTATTTTAACTTTTGACATTTCTAGAACTATTTCCAGTGATAAATCAAAAAAATTCATTCATCAAGTATTGACAGAAGTATCAAAAATTTTGTTTAGCTCTGACAAGTGCATATTATCCACAATCAAATGGTTTGTTGAAAAGAAGTCACGCTATACTAAACGATTTTTTGAGAACTTACTCTAGAAACAAAAGTGACTGGGATAAAATGGTTTTCTTTGCAATGCATAAGTACAACACTTCAGTTCATTTAGCAACAGGTTTTACACCTTTTGAACTTGTCTTTGGTAGACAGGCACGTTCTCCCAATCCAATTCCAGATAAATTTCAACTAGAAACATACAGCTCAAATGCTAGTGACCTTACCCGCTGTTTTCGTACAATCCAAGAAATAGCTCATGGTGGACTTAAAATATGAAAGCAAAATACAAAATAACGTTATGATAATAAGTCAAAGCCACAAAACTTAAAAGTTGGAATTACAGTCTATGTCCTCAAAGAACCCCGGAAAGGAAAATTAGATATATTTTATAACGGAATCTTTATCATTAAAGAAATACATAGTAATAATAACGTGGTATTAGGATTAGGAAACGGAAGAATAATTAACGAACATATTGACAAAATAAAACGCAGCTTTTAATAAAAGTTAACAAAAAAAAAAATTTAATTATTTTGTTGTTGCAGATTGGTCCGATCAATATTTTAAGTAAAAACATTTCCTTTCTGCTTCTGCTGACACTAAGGCCTGATATAATAAAAAGCGAAGAAGAAGTACCTGCAAAACCATACGACAACCTGTTTCTAGTAAATAATCTTGGTATATAATATGAATACACTTACGAAGTCAGACTAATTTGTACTGAATGGCACGTTACTATTACGTTAGATTTTCGTAGCATTAAAGACCAAACTTAACTATACCATGAACAGCTAGATACTGTATTTAAAAAGTGTACTGGAGTACTTGAAAATCAAGAATGCAAAAGTTTAATACCTAGATACACGTTAAATAATATGATTCGGTTAATAAAATCAACATACAAAGATTTAAAACTTTTTTTGCACATGAAATAGAAATACATAGTAAAGAAACAAACTCCAACAATATAGTGAAAGTTATTTCTAGCCACATGATAATGAGATGAGGACCACTAGAATTTGTGGGGTGGATTTAAAAAAAATTATTTGGATCTATGAATGCGGATGATCGTGATAAAATAAATACGGATATAATTTAATCTTTACAACTCTGCACAAAGAATATCATATTTAAAAGCAAAACAGACTCATATTGTACGCTCACATTTCGAAAAAATATATATAGAATTAGAAAAAATTGGAAGACGTAATGAAAAAATTATTAAAAATTTGGAAAGTTTAACTAAAAAAGCATGCCGATGAGATAATGATAATAAAAAAATTGAGTATAAAATAGAAGTATTTGAATGGACTAACCCTTTCGAAAAACCTATTTTTCATACTAAATTCTTACAAAAAATGATCTTCAAAATTGTTTCCTTACCGATGAAAAATTTTTAAATGATTGTAATAAAGATAAAAAGATTTTATATTGCCGACCAGAAATGCCTATTTATAAAGATAATATAAATTATCCTTACTCATTCTCTTTATTTATAAGCCCATCAACAGAAGCATTAAAAAATTGTTAAGTAGCATTATATAAGTCAACAGAAGTTTATTGGATGAGACTAAAAGCCACTAAACAATGGTTGTATTCCACAAAAAATACTACGACAATACAAGTAAATAATCCTTCAATTACACAACTAACTGAAATTAAAATACAAGGTACAGGAATACTAATGATCAACAGTCACTGTATTGCTCATGCTGCCGGCTACACCCTGTATAGAGTCACAACACTCGAATTGACAGAGACTTAGTACTATAGATCAAAGCTTCCATACAGTTGAGCAAACTTATTGAACCTCCCTCATATCAAAACAATCGAATTCGACAATAATAACTTTACTCTTGATCTACAAGAGGAAGAAAAAGCCGAAATAAATAAATGGGCGGAATCAAATGTCGCAATAGTGTTAACTAGAATGAAGGAAACCTAAGAAGATATAGCGATAATAAAACAAGTAAACTATCAAAATACAGCAATAACTTTTGGAAGCCCAATAGTAAATTTAATCGTTACAATAGTCATTGCTTTAATTTCATCAAGATGCCTTTTAAAATTAAAAAAGAAATCCACTAATTTACTATAATTTGTATATAGAACTCAACTGAGTAAATCAAATGAGCTTTAATTTTTATAACGCAACATAATACTCCGAAAAAAGGACGAAACATTGTAAAAAATCTAGCACCACTAATTCCCGATAAAACAACAGATGATTACTTGCCGACAGTTGGTCACTACTAATTCATGAAAGATCTGACCAATAAAATGGTATAAGAATACCTCGTACAAATTAAAAAAATGTATCTTCCTCTATTTTATAGTTATTTTCAGGGGATTCAGTCTCTAATACCCCTCCATCCTCCACCCACCCCCCTTAAATTACCTTGTTAATCGTTTGTTTTCTTGCTGTTTTAATAATTCATTACATCCCCCTCCACTCCCTCAATCCGCATGCAACCCCTAATTCATCCCTCTTCATTCCCCACCCTTCTCCGCAGTTACAACATCTCTTGGGGGTTTAAGGGTATGATTGCACTTTGTTGGGTTGTTGATAAAATTGCGCCATTCATTTCAAGCGTAATTCACGACACATTTTTGAGAAGACTTTACATTGTATGGCAGTATATAAGATATATTTTTAAGAAGTCTTAAATTGCGTAACAGTAAAATTTTTTAGAATAATATCCTGTAATAATAAAAAAATAAATAAATTTATTCCGAAAAATTTACACTCTATAAATTTACAGATTGTGATTTTTCGCATGTCATTTTAAATCTTCTAATCTTAAAAATCCTTTTCCATATTTTGTACAAATTTGTTTAATTTCACATTTACTGTGAATTTTTGTATGTCTATTTAAATGTGTTGATTTTTTAAATTTTTTATCAGAGTGTATGCATGTGAATGTTTTTTCTAAATTATGTTCCTTTTGATGCCTAATGAAATTTTGTTTCAAAGTAAATACAATTTTACAAAAATCACAAACGTATATATGCGTGTGTGTATTAGCTTTAAGGTGAATGTTCAATAATATGCTGACATAAGGTACAGCCAGCCTCTTCGTAAGAATGCACGTATGTATTGAAATCGTATTATATGTATGGGTTGATAATTCATTTGCGCATTATTGTCCACTTCTAATAACACCGATTTTGAAAATTTGTAACTAACACACTATTTTATTATATTAAAAATTGATTTTGAAATCCCCTGAAGGTATAATTTCGAAATTTGTAAGCTTACTGTCACAATCAAACTTGTATTAGGCGTTCTTATATTGTTGATGCGAGCTTTCATCATCACTGACCTAAAACTCAATCGCACTTGTCAGAAAATGCGATTAGTACTGCTGTATTGTTATTTCCTAATATGTAAAATCATAACGTGTAACATCATTGTGCAACTGTCAACGCAGTCTGCAAGAACATCGCTCATTGATTGACCTAATTCGACATGGTCATTTTCACTTGCTCTGATGCTATAAAAACTCACCATCAAGAGGAAAAATCGCTCTTTTTACGTCTGTCACCTGTCTTCTAAAGTTTTAGTCTACTTTTGATTCCTGGGACTCGCGAGTACCTTATACACGTAAGGCATAACGTGTTGGCTGAGGCAACTCGGATGCAGTTCGAGAGTATCAATAATATCAAACTACTCTAAGGAGCGAAATACAATGAAATAGGCCCGCCGAAAGTGGTTCTAGCGATAGCAGAGAAAGCAGAAACCGCAACCCCTTATAAGCCACGAACTCATTTGGCTAGTATAAGTTATCACTGGGAATTACTGTACGAAGCATTAGGAAACTCCGAAGCAGCAGTAACAACAGTCAGTAATAGATTGAAGTTTTTTATCAGTAAAATAATTAATATCAAAATCTGTGAAGTGATCTGAATGGACTGTATCTAAGAGAATACCTGTTTTCAATTGTTTTAATAAAAGGATTAAAATTTAAACATTGATTCAATCATCTATATTATTTTAATAATTATTTTTACTTGACTAAAAAAAACAAATAAAAATCACGAGCTGAATCCTAAGAGACCCACAAAAAACATTAAAATAAAACGGTTAAGACAATACTTTAAACAAGTCCGGTCATAACAGTAGAAAACACTATCAAAATTGTTTATGATACATTTAGATGTCATGTGACAAGCTGAACCTTAAATTTTAAAATTATAAAAAGCTTTTGTTTCTTTTCTTACGATATTGGCACTCAATCATGTGAAAAAAAAGATTATTGTGAAGTTAAGTAAAATTTCTCAAGGTATCGTTTAACAATAGTTGCTGTAATTTATCGTTATACGGGCTTAAAGCAGATAAAAATTTTTTTTCATGTTTACATTTATTAAATGTTTGTCTTTCACTATGACGAAATTTTGCAAAATAAAATTTACTGTGCTTATATTCCAAAATAGTAATATTTCAATTTAGTAACAAAAACGTAAACATATTCAAAATAATGTAATAGTAGGTCGACGTAAAATAGTGTCCTTAATGAACTCCAAGCATTTTTTTTTTACTTATTTTAAATTACAATCATGCAGCATAATTTTTTGCAATGTTAAAAACAGTTGACGGAATACTTCATAGAACATTGAACAATGCGGCCATCTTTTTTAGTTTAGAACACGATTCCCAAATTCATAATATTTTTATAAAAGTATGTAACGTTATGCTGCCATGCTAAGTAACAAAGTTTTTAATGTGGTTTTTAATATCTATAGATATATATATATATATATATATATATATATATATATATATATATATATATATATATATATATATATATATATATACTAGTGGGGCTGACGCCTCCCTGCAAGCTCCACGCGCCAACCCCCCCAACTTTTAAATCGGTTAAATACTTTCCTTGTATAAATAAATCATGTCGTAGAGATTAGGAATAGTGGAAAGTGGCTAAAAATGGCTAAAGCTAATTAACTTGGTAAAAACAAAATGAAAAGAAAAAAATTTTTTTTTTATCTTACAACCATTCTGACGAACGGTACATATAACGGCTCTGCATTGCTGTGTTACTATGCAGGTATATGATACAGTAAATACTAGAAAGCTCTAGAAATCGTTGATAGTACGTAAAGAGACTTGTGTAATACAAAACTTTGCTTTGGTAATAAATTAATAGTATAAGGAGATTTTCGATAAATTCTTCCGGTTATAAAAAACGGTAATAAAACTACAATAATAGA
The DNA here is from genome assembly GCF_036245765.1 of Copidosoma floridanum. Lineage (NCBI taxonomy): Eukaryota > Metazoa > Arthropoda > Insecta > Hymenoptera > Encyrtidae > Copidosoma > Copidosoma floridanum. The sequence continues at coordinate 6,870,839 of NW_028321901.1, read as the reverse complement.
AGAAACTTTTAAATCATCATTTTTATGGAAGTATTTCAAAATTTTAAGATTACAAAATAATATTTGTTCTAGTGATAAAGAATTTTTGAAATTATTTTTAAGAATTGGAGAAGGGGACATAGAAAAATTTAACATTCCTAAATCCTGGATAACAGATGATGTCTGTACTAAAATATTTAATAATTACAACAACTGTTTTGGTAATAACGTAATACTAACTTTACATAACGAATATACTTTTTTTTTTAACAATTGAATTTTAAGTAAATTAAATGGAGAGACAAAAACTTATTACAGCATCGATACTGCAACGTATAAAGGTGTTGATAAATCAGATGATAATATTTATATAAATTTTCCCGTAGAAACGCTAAACAATATTCGTGAAGGCTTGCCACCTCATGAACTTAAATTAAAAAAAGGTACAATGGTAATGTTAATTCGAAATTTGAGTATATCAGACGGATTATGCAACGGTACACGATTGCGAATTACTAAATTGTTGAAGTATAACATAGAAGGCGAAATAGTTACGGGATAAAAAATTGGTAATAAAGTTTTTATTCCTAAAATTACATTAAATAATGTAAATACTTCATCATTACCCTTTATTTTATATAGAAAATGATTCCCATTAGTTGTAGCATTTGCTGTAACTATAAAGAAGTCTCAAGGTCAAAGTTTAGATAATGTAGGATACTTGAAAAAACCTCTATTTTCTCATGGTCAATTATACGTGGCTTTATCGAGATGCAAAAATGAAAATAGAATTTTCATTCAAATCGATAGAGAAAACATTTTCGATGTTGAAAATATAGTTTGGAAAGAAATTTTTGATTATAAGTAATAATGTATTTAATAATAACAACATGATTTTGATATTCCTATATGTATGGACAAAATTTATTACTTGATAATACATCCCATACATTTTTATTGTATTGTACCAATTTTACTTATTATACCAATTTCATCATTGATTTAAAACAGAATAGGAATAGACTTAAGTCTTCGTGGTTCGATAGAGCTTAAATTGGTGACATAAAATAAGTCATCTTAATGCGAAACTTCGACAGTTTGTATTAATGATAAACTAAATGTAATTTAAATTTTTGTATGTATTATTCATTCGTATATAAAATAATATAATACATACACATAAAAATTTTACATATAGTTTATCATAAATGCTAACAAAAAAAAACTTAACACACCAAGAACTTCATACTTGCAAATAAATGGAAATTCAATTGATATAAATTGATTTTTGGTCGTATTGAGTTTCATAAATGAAATGGTTATGAATTATTCGCATGTATAAAGTCCATCTTTTTACCTTCTGGGTGGTGTGGCAAAATAGATGAAAACAAAATATATTGTAAGAAACAAAACATGTTTTTATTAGTTAACATTCTTCACAAAGAAAAATTTTGACGGTACAAAAATATATATGACATATTGTTTTTATGATATATTAAATTATATTTTTTTTTTAAAGACTTTGAGTAAAACATGAATGACTAAATAATCTTATAAATGGTTTTATATGGTGAAACGTTAAATGGAATGCCCCACACAGTTAACTATATAATACAACAGTTAACTTTATAATTAAATATATAATAATAGTGATGCTTTGCGCAATGACCCCCTATAACTTAGTTATGACTTTAAATTTATCTTGACGATGAGATAAATCGTGGCGATAAGACAGTTTTGTCTTAAAATAATTTAACATTGAAGCAGATTAAAAACAATAGACTAATTCATATACGACACGTACACGTCTGTAGACACATCAAGGTCCAAGAAATACGATAAATACGATGATCCACGGTCTCCAAAAGAAGTGTGGCAGACAGTTGGGGGGGCGGTGGGGGTCACGAAAAAATGAGCAGGGGGCTGTGGGGGGTTTCGAAAAAACTGCGATAGGTCAAAATAAAGAAACAAATGACAGGGGGCGGTGGGGGGGGCAATGGGGGACAATGGGGGGCTGTGGTGTGGAAAGCCCCACTGAGATAACTATATATTAAAGGAAGATATATATATATATATATATATAATGGTTTTCAATATCCATGGATATATACATGTACATGACAAAAATTAATGAGAACAATTTAAATAAATTTTTATTGAAGGTTCAATAAGAAGTACAAAAAATAACGCTTTTCGACAGCTTCATTATTTTTCACATTTAAAGTTACCCCTCAAGAATTCCAAAAAACAGCCTTAGAAATAGTTGAAAGAACATTACATGATTAATGTTATACAAACATCTATTTCATAACAAAAAGTAATAAATTATTGTATCTTTGGTCATTGTTTTATATATTAAAACCTATTATTAATATTCGTTTAATTAACAAAACATTTTTAAAATTTTAATGAAGTAGAGAAAATTTAATCATTGCAAGTGCTTAATAAATAGAAAACAACTGATGTTTGTTCCGATATTTTTCGTTGAGATATTAAATTTTAATGAATTACATTGTATTTACTTTTTTTAACGAATATACTCACTTTCTCAATAATGAAACTTTAAAAAATGTAAAAAAAAGAAATTAAAACATATTATAGCATAGAACATGCTACTTGCAAGGATGTTACACAATGTGATAGTGATGTTTACATACATTTTTCAATTTAATTTTCAAACAAAATGGGCAAAGGCTTACTTTTACAGAAGCCTAACTTAAAAATTGGAAAAATGTTTATGTTGATACATAATTTAAGTATAGTTGATGGCTTATGTAACGGTACAAGATTACAAATTACAGAATTACTCAAATACAATATTAAAACTAAAGTTATAACTGAAGAAACAATTTGGAAAAAAGTTTTCGTACTAAAAATAACTCTGAATACAGAAAATTCATTATAATTATCTTTTATTTTATACAGAAAACAATTTCCTTCAGTCAGAGCCGTCCACAACCCACTCTTTGCGGCCTCCCGCAAAGTAAGGATTAATTTTCTTAATCTGTTTATTAATTTACCCCAATAAAATCTCCAATTTTTTTCTGTGACTCTCCCGCAGCCCTAACTTCTCTGCACAAATTTAAGTGCCCTCCAATCCACCTTTACTGCCCCCTAATATTCAGAGCCTTTTACGAACTCTCCGTCAGCTTCATGAAATAAGGGACAATTCCATTAACTTTTTTTATTTTAACCCAATAAAACTCTGCGTTATATGTTTGACTTTTAATTTTGAAAACAAAGAGAATATAAAATTAGTCTTAGAAACTTTATACTACGGATGAGTTATCAAGGTCAGAGCTGTTTAGCAGTGTTTTGAAAAGAAGAAAAAAAATCGACTTGTCACTCTGGAGAAATTTGTTCTAGTCCCTTGAGTACGTATGACAGAAATTTAAAAAGACATTTGTATAATAAAAATTTCTAAATTCTTATCGGATATCATAATAATCATTTTAGTTTTGCATTTTTTATGCATAACGAGTAAGAACAAAAAGAAGAGTCTATTTGTAATATAAAAATTCAAGGCCAAATTTCTCTAATGACCTCTCAGAAACTAACACTCTTTTACCCTCCTACGTAAAACTAGTAACATTATTTAAACGTTAAATGTTTTTAAATTTTTATTTTAAGGCATCTTTTTATATAAGTACAAATAATCAATTAGCCCTTAAACTTACAAAGAAACAGAACTCCCCTGAACCCAGTTTTAAAAATTAAAATATTTATTCTTGGAAAATTAGCACGCGTAGCACGCAGAAAGTAAAGCCTCACTTACATGTAACTACGCACACATGTAGTTAAAGTCACTTAAGAAGACTTTACGTGCTTTTAAAATATATATTAAAAGCATGGTAGAATCATGCGGATGTTTACATGAATTCTAATTTGTTCTTCTAATCAACCTCCGATTCATATGATTGTCCACATAAGTCACCTTTTGTCAACATACATTCATATGTATATATGTGTGCGTAAATATGTATATGTATATATTTACACATATTACTTGCATTACATAGTTATTCAGGCAGGGATTTTTACGGTACCTCCCCACACTACCCTTCGCCTCTTTATCACTCCAAAGTCCCCCAGAAAATAAAGTAAGTTCCGATTGCTATCAATGTTATTTCAATTCAATAAAATAACAACTGAAGAACACCAACCACCCCTGGATGTGATAGAAAAAATAGAAACTGCGGTAGCCACCACTAGTAGCCTTACGAAACCATGAGATAGAACACCCCAATACATAGTTTTAAGAAGAAAAAGAACTTCAATCAATGAATTTAGTATTCTGTTTGCATATTATACTTTTGTTTTCAATCGTTTTTTAAAATTGTTATTTATTTGTTCACTACTTTTTTTTTCTTAAGAAATTCGTGTGTCTTTACTTATGTGTAACGGTAATCATAATGTACAATTTTAATTTTTTTTAAATAAGATTTTTTAATACAAAATCTATTAATTAACTGGTTTAAAACCATTGTTTCATAATATCCGTACTAAGTGATCATAAAAATAAAACAATTTCACCAAAAAAATTGAACATATTATTCAATTTGTAAAAATTGTATAAATAGTTCTGCAAAAACAAAATTTTATTTTTACCAATCAGAAGTATCTAAAATACTTATTGCAAAGCACTTTTTTACTTGGAACGCGTTCGATCAAATTATACATGCGGGAAGTGGACGTGGCCCAAGCAGCGGCTCGATGAGCCACTGATTCCACTGACTGAAGAGAATAAGCCGTTTTAGGCTATGTAATACATGTAGGGTATAACATGGCTCAAATATAAATGAAATGAAATATAAATATATCACGCTATAGCTCGTGAAAGTGTGTGTACACGTACCTCTATACAGGCATGCATAAGCATTAGGTGCTCTTCTCTCATTCTGGCTCCTTCATACGTTGTGGTCTTTCAAGCGCATAGTACTCGTTTTCAGGCTCTTTTCTCGTCTATTTTTTCCCCTGGTATAGAAGACAAGATGACAACAACAATAACGAAGGGTACATGTGTATACAAATCGCAGAGAATAACAATAATAGATATGCGTGACTTTCATGATAAGTGTGATTTATGTTATTAGGTTATTGGGTTATTGTTCTTGTAAATAATACTGAAGTCGTTTATCTACTCTGACTTTTGTGAATAGTGCCATTACGTTGTTGGAACAAATTTTTTTTGTGAGAATACAGAAGATTTAATTTTGCGAAATCACGGACTGCATTAATAGCCTTCTCAATCACTTATTATATCCAATAACAATCTTTAGTTGTCATTTTTTTTCTGTGTTTCTTATTCGTTTGATAAAAGTATGTTTCTTGACATGCTGTTTATTGAAACTGCAAGCTTGTGGATAGTTTGATCTTTTTTTTCGACTGAACCACAATAATCTTTTGATTCGAGAAAAAGAAAACTATGTGTAAGTAATATGACGTTTGTACTCTTCAAGAAAAGTTTTCTTTTGTATACGTATACTTATTTTAGAGATCAAGTAACGCGACTATTGTTTAATTCGGTATAACTGTGACTCTCGTGATCAACAGGGCTTGTATAAATAGGGTTTATAACGTAGGGTTAACTTTAATAGGTATTCTTTCAAGCTGTCTTTATCTTTAGGTACTGCAGCATTTGAGTGGTACTGATTTGTTACAAATGTTTAATTAGGTTATCGAATAGTGTATCTGGCACTTAATAATCTTATTATAAACAATTTTTTGTAGTACCAACATTTTTTTACTGGATTAATTTTTAAAACAGTTTATTTTAATTGTTTTAGAAATTTTTTGTGTGATGTCGAAGAAACGTACATCAGAGGCCCCTACAAAGATGCATACTACCTAGAGTATGTGGCGAATGCACACACTTTTTGTTCGATGAAAAATCGTACACAAATTTACAATCCTACGAAGAATCTAACATTCTTCGATCAATCTAAGAATCTAAGTAACAGTTACAATTCAAGAAAGAATCGTACACGCACATTATGAAATAATATAATATATGACTTATAGTATACAGGCTTGATGAGAGCCAGATAAAGCCCTAAAGTAAGATATTGTTTATAGCATCAACAGTCAAGCCAATTACTTCATAAACTAAGTTTTTGCTTTCACTGAAATCCCTTCTATAAGGCTGAGGCTCTCCTTTTTTAGTCTAGCCCAGAGAGTACTATCTTTCACATTCTCCTTTCTCTAGGCCTGAATATAGTATAATTATATTATTTACCAGCATTATAGTATAAATATAAAATAGTGTGTATAAGTTACATTAACAAGAGATTTTTTTGCAAACAAGATGCAATAAATTCCTTTTCCATATTACATAAAGCGTTAATAAAGTTCGTAGTCTGTAGATCTATAAGTAGCATTTATTTAGATAAGTGATGATACCTGTTACGGGATCTGAAAAAAATGAAACAGTGGCATTTACAATATATATATTTTTGTACCTGCGGCCGTAAAGTGGTAAATTATGCAAACGTGATTAACCGTTTTACGGCCACAGAGGTACGAAAAATAGTATACACACCACGTTTGTAGGTTAAGAAATGTCCTAGATTTCACGTTAACCAATGGTTATTTACGTGAAATCTGCGTCATTCTTAACCTCACTCACTAGGTGCGTAATATACTAATACATGTTAATAAAAAGTAACTTATGTGGACTTCACGTGCTTCTAGAATACATATCAATAACATGGTAGAATTATGTGAATGTCCACATAATTCCACTTATGTCCTCATAATTCCCCTTACATACATGTGATTGTCCACATAAGTACCCTCTGGATAAACATATATATACTGTGCAGAGATTTGAAAAATAAAGGTCTTAGTTATTGAAAAAATTTGGGAATGTGAGAGTTTCTGTTTTTTTTGTTTTTTTTCAATTTAAGAATTGGAAAATACAGCGTATCAATAAATAAGTAATTTTTTTTATGCTCTCACTTGTTAAAATCTTGGAATAAAAACTTCATAACCAGATTCTTTACCAGTTATTATTTCTGTTTCGTAATTACATTCAAATAATTTTGTTATACGTAGTCTTTTTCCCTTGCATAAGCCATCGAATATGCTCAAGTTTTTTCTCAACATAACAATAGCATCTACTTTTAAATTTAAATCATGGGGCTGTAATACTTTATGTATAATATTTAAAGGTTTTACAGAAAAATTTATGTTTATGTTTTTAGCAGTGCGATAACTATCTTTATATTTTGCATAACTTATGATGTTATAAGTATGTTCTTTCTCTTTAGTCAAATTCAAAATTTCATTATTTAAAATATACAAAAGTTTATGATGAGTTGTTAGAATTACTTTGTTCTGGCAGCTAGTTACACCATCCCCATTAATTTGTTAACAAACGTGATCAATTTTTCAACCCTGAGAAATTTCAAAAGACTTTAAGTCTTGGAGTCTGAATTTGGTCTTATAACTCTGTAATATATAAAATATATATAGTTGTAAGGCCAAAATTCACACACACGCATATATATATATATATATTACCAGCTTTCAATGTATTAAATAATCATTTAAAACTAAAATTCAATGTTGAGAGAGTATTATCACAAAAATAAAATTTGTAAAGTTACAAAAAAAGAGACACAAACAAAACGCACTTAGTGAAAAAATATAAAATTAAAATTATATTTATTTTATAATGAGTAAAAGAAGTCAGTCGTAATAATAGTGATAATAATAGTGAATGATAAAATTGAAAGGTAATAGCAAACTAGTAATATAATTTATTATGTGTAAGCGTAAATGTTGCTAAAAATTTGTCTCTACACTGACAAATTTAATACAGAGTATTTAATGCAAAAACTACCAGCGATATGTTAATATGTAATAGTTTAATTTTTTGGTCTTTGTTTCATCATATAATAATATTACTAACAACTCTGTTGCTATTGTTAAGCAAAATTAGTTATAATTTAATAGATCCTAAGATAAGCTCAGTCTATTTGACATTGTACTATTTACAATAAAACTAAAAAAAATGTGTACAGAACGAGGGATTTCTCCTTTTTTTAGTTTCTTGTTGGTTGATTATAGTTTACGCTAGAGGACTTAGCTGTTAGTAAATTTCGAACCGTATACTGTGTATTTGTCTTATATTTTGTTCCTTGCACACTAAAAAACTAATGTCTAATTTTACAAGTACCTGCTACCACTTTTATGTACAGGATGTTGATCCTAACCCTAATTATAACTTAGTTTACCATAGTCCCAACTATATCGCAACCTCTATGAGAAAACTCTTTGTCCTTATGTAACTAATAATACCTCGTGAATCCGACTTTTCATCCTTAAGTCTTACTAACTTTTTCCCTACAGTAAGTCCAACACCTATCTGACCCCTATGAAGTCTATTTCTGGGTCATCTAATTATTTAGAATCAATCGTAAAGCCTTGTTAATAAATGTTAGCCAGAAACACGTATTGGCAAAGAGATTCCAAGCAACCAACATTCAAGCTTGCGCTACCCGTGAGCAGTCCAAGTAAGGATTTACATCGACATATTTTTCGTCTACAGAGTAAATAGATAATGCTTTATTATATGGTAATTTTGAATTCTTACTGGAATGTTTTTGTGGACGCATGTACAGTAGGGCTGCGATTCAATTATTGAAGGGAAACGACGTGTGCAGCATCTGTTTTAACTTGAAAGAACGAGAGCAAGATGTTTATCAAATTGTATTATTATCTGCTCTTTCACCCAAGTCACTGTGCAGCGCATAACCAGCCTCGTGTTTTGGGAACCAATTCATGCCAGAAATGATCTGAGAAACTGAAATACTTTTTGTTTTAAGAATTTGATTTAGTTAAACTAGGGTAAATCATTTCACGAGTAAAATGAGCTTTAAAATTTTATACATAAACAAAAGAATAAAAAAGTCCTTTAGATGTCTCTTTTTAATACTATTAACTGAAAAAAATACAGGAATTTTTTTAAAGATAAACAATATCTTAAATATCTTATTCTTTTTGGCCATGTGATTAAAATGACTGCCTTTGGATAAATAAGCTTTTGTTTTCGATCTTAATTATTAATTTTTTTTTCTTTATTTTAGTGTATTGTCATTATTTTTTATTATTGAAAGCATTAACAGTGACAGACAAAATAGTTTTTTTTTAAGCTCTCTTTGAATTTCCATACGTTTTATAAAAGTTTCAAAAACTTTTTAGAAATATCTGTTAATTTTTCCAGAAATTATTAGTTTTTATTATCCTTGATGACAAGAGCTCATTTTTTTAATAAAACTGGGTTAATAGAAACGTTTTCTTTATTAGTAACATACGTTATAACAACGTGTTATTGTGATTCTTCCACAATCTATGATTGGTATGGGATATTTTTTGAACAAACAATCATACTATTTATAGGTGAACCGTTTCCAAAATCAGTTAGAACATAGTTATGACTTTGTCTGGAGCTTCTAAACTTATGTTGTTGTGAGAGTGCAAGTATATTTTAATTAATTTTTCTTTGAATATACTATCAAACCTAAGCTATCATGAATTTAAATTTTCACGCTATTTAAATATGTAAAGGCGCCTTAATAATTAAATGTATCTTATGGGGATGCACCTTATGCAAGAGCTTATCAGAGCCACTTAACTTAAGTTACCATCGTAGGTTCGGGTATAAAAGGGCCAGCAGGACAAGGGCTGGTCACTTTCTACTTTTGCTTCCAGCAACTTGAGTCCAGCACTTTGGCTAGGGAGCTCTGCTCTTCAAAGCACTGTATTACATTTATTAATTACCGTAATAAATGGCCAAGTTATATCTGTGTATTTGATTTTTACTTTCTATTTTTATTTTTTTAACTAGGTTACAACGACAGACTATTTGCTCAGTCACCGGGGCCACCCATTTACCACCTATGTATGGGGGTGTATTGCCACACCTATTTTACCAATCTCTTATTTGACATAGTACGTGTATCATACTACGGGCACAGTGGGGTATTTCCGGTGAAACACTAAACATTAGGCTGACACTCTCTGCACCGATGGTACATCAGGTCCACTCACTACCATGTAGCCTTTCTCCAAAGAAAACTCCGTATTTGAGGACGTCCACTCCTCGCCAGTAAGGCCGGTGATCCCTGCCTGGCATCGAATCCACTAATCCTTACCTATAAGCCTTCACGCAGCTTCGCATTCGCTTTGGCCCGAAGACCTGTGAGGCAAGGAATAAATCCTGGAATTACTCTAGAAAAAACACCACGGAAAAACTCGCCCTAAAACAGCCGGGCTTACATAGGAACTTTTCCTGTGATAACCGTTTTTGAAAAAATCTGCACTCACCGGGAATCGAACCTACGACCCCTAGAACGAGGTTGTATTAGTAACAAATACGCATACCACTGAGCCAACGCCGCTCTTTTGTTACTTTCTATATTATACCTTACATATTATATACTACCCTGGCAAGACAAGCGGCGAAGAGGATATTTGTAGTTCTACCGCACCCAAAGGTAGCATAAGAGAGTAGATAATTTGTACATAGTAGTCTAAGTCATCCCAGGGACATTAAGTGCAACGAGTTAGACGCATTACAAATCTGACGACGTGCCTACACACACTTCCACTGAGGTATCTCGTAATATATGTTGGAGGCACTACGAATCCAGCGTCGTACCTACAAGTCCTCATTTCCTCCCATCCTTTTGAAAGGTATTTTCCAGAAATACTAATACACGTGAATAAATGACATAACGTATAGGAACTCTATCAAAAAGTAATAATTTAATTTCAATTAATACATCTATATACAAATACGACTCTAAGAATGTATAGTAATAAAACTTAGTTTACATATACCAAAAAGTTGCATTCGCTTGACATTTTTTTTTTAAATCAAAAAACATCCTATTAGAAGCTGCTAAATTTAATTCTCATAAGTTGTTCTATATTAATATTTTTAAGGTCAATAAGTCTTACTATCGATCCAGCTATTAGTGATTAGACAGCTTCTATTGCTGATATTACACTGTATTTTGATACTGGCAAACTCTAATAAAATCTTTAGTTGGGAGGGTAATTGAATAAAAACTAACTTCTGCTCTAGAATTTATACTCCAAGAAGCAACAACTACATAATATACGGGTATGTAAGCCCTACATGCTAATTACAAAAAATGTAGATTTGTGGCATTTAAGGTTTTTGCAATCTGTCTTTTTTTACTTGCACTTGATGACAAACTAAGTCATTTGAGTGCATAGCAGAGCACGTAGTAAGTAGCTTTTGAGGACTAAAATCCTTTTTTTTAAATTACTCTACTGTGACTGACAAGTAATTTATGGACATGTGTCGGAAAATTCTTGTGTTTTTTGATTTTTGTCGAATTGTTATCCACTAATCTTCTTTGAATAAAGTCAATATATTAAAGAGATTAGGGCTTAAAAAATCAACGTTTTCTCTAAATTTCAGTTCATGAGATTAAAAGATCGTTATTTGAGAATTAAAAAAATGTATCCTCAAGAAGATAATGAATTTCTTTATGTTAACTCCATCCAACTTATGCAAATAAAATTTTTAGCATTAAAAACAAGTTTTATTCAATTCGGAAGGAGTCTTTCATTTCCTTACGCATACTACATTCTATAAGGGAGTGGGGGGATAATTTGGATAACTAATTGCATACATACTAAAAAAGTTAAGTATTAATACATTTAATGTTTATAAGTGTTTGAATGTGTGTTGAAAGTTAGATCCGAGAAGTATAATAATTATATTAAAATGTAGTATGCCACAAGGGACGAAAATATGACATCCTCCAGGGTGTATAATTGACCCGAGCCAAGATAAAGGTGGTAAATACCTCAGAGGCCGTAAATTCATACTGTGGAGCGTGTAGATAAAATTTTTCACCTTCTTCCGTTTTAATATGATTTTTTTTCATGATTTCAGGGTCAAGAGTGTATCATAATTTTCTAAATACTTTTTTCTTATACTCCTGCCAAAAATATGACTACTTACCTGTTTTCAGGGAGCACAGTGCCATATTTCCTCCAAGGTGAAAAATTGTATTTACTGCTAATAGGAAAAGTATTTTTCTATTCTCTGCGTGATTGCCACGCTCACCTTTAGCTTGGAAGGCAATTTCCTTGCAGAGGATGCCAATATTATACTACGTCACAAGGGTAGAAAGTACAGCGTTCTTTCCCGGGCGTACATTGTCACCTAAGTCAAAGGCTTACATCCGACAGATGATGCAGTACTTTTTTCCCGAGGCCCATACACGACTTTCGTCGTGATTATATGGAAAAAAGTGCATTATGACATGTAGGATAAACATTTACTACTTATTGATAAAAGTATTTAGGGTTTCTGTCTTCTGCTCAGATAACAACTGACACCTAGAAGGAAATGCCGTACTTTTTACCCATAAGGTGTAATGTACTATTCTATGAGCCAAGAAAGTGAGTTTCGAGAGGAAAGAAAAGCATCAAAATTACAATTCATTTAAGTCGTTTGTTTATAAATAAGTATACTAACGAAACCATTAATAAATAAGTCGTTAGTCTGTAGTAATTCTTTTACTGGCTTGCACATAGTAAAAAAAAAATTTACTCAGTAGCTATGAAATTCTGTGATGTTGTACATAAGCACTTTACATTTGAACATACTTGCTATTGAAATGTGCAGAAATTTTGTGGCACAGAAATATTTGGCTTATAGGGAATTCCTGAAACAAAACGTTTGCTGGTTTAATACGTTAGAAAGTTCTTTTTTAAAGTTAAAAATTTTAACCATTGTAAGTATCAGAAAGAGCTTCCCATCTCTAGACAAAAATAATAAGATAGTATAGTATCTTTAAAAAGTCTTTGAATTTTTAGTAATATTTTAATAACAATCGTTGGACGACTAGTAAGTTTACCATTGTTCAAGTGTTTTACGATAATTGCTTAAAATCTCGAAAGCAGTATCGCAAAAATAGCTGAAAACTTGAAAAAAGATTTAATAATTAAGATGCAACAAACACTGGATATCGATAATATTTATCTAGCATTAAGCTAAAAACTTGAAGGATTCGATCGTACTGTGCTGACAAGCTGGAATATGTTACAAGTTGTGTTCAAATTTTTAAAAAAGGCAATATTGTCCACATAATACATTATCAGGCACAAATCACCTTTCTAAATGCATAAAAGTGAGACAGAAGTGAAAGATGTAAGATTTGTTTATTGTTTGGTAAGGATTTACAACTTAATGGTGGAAATATGCGATTCATACCTCAGTACCTTACTTAGGTTTGCAATATCATGAACATAAGTAAGCTCAGAGAAAAAAAATTTGCCGGAAGTCAGAAATTTTATTTTTGTCAAGTGCTCTCAATGTTTTTTTTTTTTTTATCATTTGTAGAAAAATACGTACCTGGGATGCCAACTAATACTGGGCAGCTATTTTCATAATCTCAATTTTGTGATACTTAGTGGACAGATTGAAGCTATTTTATGGGGTAGATGATTCAATGTCAGCATAGATAACGGCTTACAGTACAACCGCAGTTAGTACAGTCCTAGCATTATTGCATGTATTACTGTTTCTGAAACTAAACTGAAAACTAACATTTCAGTTGAATTTTCGATCACAACTTTTTAACGTTCACTTGCCTCTTATTGAATATTTTTTTATGCTGTACTAAAAAATTTTGAGTCAAATTTTTCGTATTGGAAATCACTTGCAATTCCTTCAAATTTTTTTCGCAATGCGCTTATTGAGGGGATAAATTCACCGACTTGGCCTTTGAGTTGTTTTTAGCTGCCATGCATTCCAAAACTTTGCGGCTGATTTTGCATTATACGGCGACCCTTAGGTAGGCTCCTTTAATTTTATGGTCAGTCAGCTAACAGGCGATGAGGTGAGGGGTAATTAGCTAGGGTTAAAATTAACACTTATCCCGTGATATAGATAGTCGGCGAAAAATTACTGAGCTTGTAGATAGATAATAAACAAAATCTTAGTAGCAAAATATGATCTATAAAAAAGCATTTTCATTTGAGACGCATGTTTGTAAAAAAAATGAATAATAGAACATTGGTTCTAGACAGAGCAAGTGAGAGGCCTTCATAGATAAAGTCTACATGCTGTTAAAAAAAAATACTTTAGTGTACAAGGTTCTGTGTGTCACACTTGATACACATATAGCAAAGCAAATTTTGCAATATTATATCAGATTAGTAAATATACTGCATGAAACAATGTTGAGACAACTAGATTAAAAATTACAATAAAAGTTAAGAAAATAACATAACACCGATAACATGTAATTGAATTTTAATAAATTATAGGTTTCTATCCAACTTGTACGATAGTAAATGCTTGAATATGTTGATAAAGGTACTTACTTTGATTTTGATGTGGTTTAAAATCAGATAAATCCATACAGTATTCGGGTGTATCATTGATGAGATGCGCTTTATTTGCAGAAACAATCGCGAACTTAAACTAGTACAACGATATAGATTAGGTCTCCAGTTTTTAACATAAGTGAAAAGATATAAATATAACAAACCTTCTCAAACTCCTTTTCTTGCACACCTAATTTTTTAAACAACCTTTCCTTCATTTTCACAAATGGTTCACCCTGAAACAAAAATATTTGAAAATGTAGTTTTATAATGACTGAAAAAAATTTTATGAATGGATAATAAAATTGATTTAGATTGAAAAAGTAATTGGGTTATTAATGCATTGTATATGAATTTACTAAAAATTTTCGTAATCCTAAGATCCATACATAAATACGTAGACATATCAAAATATATTCTTATATAAAAAAATCATTTAACAAAACTGCCTACAATATTAAAATATTTGGTAAAAAATTTAAAAAATGAAAAAAAAGCAATAACATATACATTTATTTTCTAATATTATACACTTGTGAGGATTCTAATGGCATCTCATCTCTATTGCCACTCCCATTTTTGCTCTTGCCTACAGTTATTTCTGTAATATTTTCGTTTTTCCATTTAAATTAACAATACCTCCTTACCATCCTCCGTTTCTTGGTCCTTCGTATACATAGCAGAATTACTACTACCAGTATCACTCGAAGAATTAATAGCAACAACTGTAATGAAAGTGCAGTCTTACCTAGATTTATGCCCAAATCTCAATTATAATTTGAAAAATTTAGTTGTTACCAATACATTTTTTATTTCTTTATCCTTTACTTTATATAACTGACCTCATAAAATAATAGTGAACAAACGTGTTAAAAGTCAGGAAATACGCAAAAAAAAAACTGTGACGTCAACTGAGCACCCCTTATATTCTTTACATCATAATATACATCATCATAAGTTGTACTTAGTCCAGTCATTGTTATACATATTTAGCTATTAAAAAATTACTTGTACTCATTGTGACATATGAAAATAACATTTGTTATAGCAAATTTGTTAACATGACTGAAAATATTTGAACAAATATCATGTGTCTTCCATATTAAAAATTGAATAATTTAATTTTATGGTCTCCTACTTGTAACAAATACAAGAACTTTTTACAAACTAAACGAATGTTAGTTTATAATTTTACGATTCTATTAAATTATTCAAGATTTTTAGTTTCATGGTTATTTGCACTGTGTTGCTATATTTTCATTTGCATACTATTTTTTTTTTTTGTATTTTTTAAATTTAAATAATTAGCCAAAAACTACTATCTAAAGTCGCAAGTATTTTACCAAGCGGTTTACTGATGCAAATCAAAAGATCTTGTAAAGAGAAGATCAACGACTTATAGCTTTTTTTTCGTACGATGCTAAGTATCAATGAAAATATAAATCTAGCTCAACTTTGTTTCATCTCATTATAATTCAATGATATCACTTTTAATTGTAATTAAACCTAGAGGTGGTTCAATAGTACTATGACTGGTCAAGTCTTTAGGAAATTGTTCTTGAGAAATTTATATTATTAACTTATCACAAAAACAATTTGTTACAAATCTTCGTTTGGATATATCATGTCATTACTGAAACAAGTCCTTCTATCTCTTTTACTGATTCAAAAGGTTTGAAATTTTTCCTGTAAAATATACATAGGTTTATTAATAGTTTAGTTCTCTCGAGTATAGTGGTACTAAGATATTGTTTGATTCCAAGAACAGCTAATAATACAATAAATAATGACAAGTACTAAGGGCTATGCTGTTCAAATTGACTTTATTTGAAAAACGACGTTTCGACTACTCCAAGGCAGTCCTTATCAAGTCACTAAAAATTAATCACCTCATAACGTAAAAAATAGTTTTGAACTTAAGAATGATATTAAGAATTTCCTTATACCTGACGGTTTTTGTATCGTAAGTTTTGATGTCGTTGCTTTATTTAATAACATTAATTTTGAATCAGTAAAAGTAGCTTTAGAATCAGTTTGGCACATTTTAAATTTAAAAATTAACTTAGAATTCTTTTCATTTCTAAATATCATTAGGTTCATCATGGAGAATAATTATTTTAGCTTCAATAACAAAAATTACAGACAAAAGTTTGGATCTGCCATGGGAAGTCCATGCAGCTCATCACTTGCAGATATAGTTATGCGTCACATTATAAAAATGCTATTATTTCTCGGTCCCTTTAAAATTAAATTAATAAAAGTTTACGTAGATGATTTGTTGGCTTGCATTAAGATTTCGGAATCCGACAAGGTTTTAAATTATTTGAATTCAATTGATAAGCATATACAGTTTACTATGGAGACACCTAATAACAATAGCATAAATTATTTAGATATGACTTTAACATGGGATAATAATGGACGCATTAAAACCAATTGGTTTCAGAAACCAACACATGCAAACCTATATTTGAATTATTGGTCACACTCTCCATTGTCACAAAAAATTGGAGTGATTTATTCTTTGGTCGATCGTGCAATTAAATTGTCAGACATTTGTTATCACAATAACAACCTAAAAAAGGTACATGAAATTTTGAAAGAAAACAATTACCCACCCGATTTCATAAAAAAACACGCAGAGAGAAGAAAAAAAATTATATATTATAATAATAAAAATGATAATAATAATAATTCAAATAAAAAATTAAATGATGATAACAAAAACTATATTGTTTTACCGTATATAAAAAATTGTGATAGTATCTTCAAAAGTTTATCAAATAAAGTAAGTTATAAAACCATTTTTAAATCTGTAAATAAACAAAAATTCTTAAACCAATTGAGAAAAGACTCAATTAAAAATAAGGATAAAGTTTGTTCAGTCTATTGTATTAAATGTAAAAATTGTGATAAATGTTATGTTGGTCAATCTAGTCAAGTCGTATCAAAAAGAATAAATGAACATAAGAGAGATGTGAAAAGTAAAAAGAACGAATCAGCTATTTTTAATCATGTACAGGACAGTGGCCACTCATTTGATTTTGATGATTTTAAAGTTATAGATAATGAACCAAATTTTTATAAGCGTTTAATATCAGAAATGGTTTTTATAAAAAAATATAATACAGTTAACAAAGTTACAGATACACAAAGTTTAAGCTCAGTTTTTGAATTTTATATTAATAAATACTTATAACAATTCTCATAATTTGATAATTCAAAACAATTTATATCCATCAATCTCTATTTATCGGTTAGTGGCCACTTTCCTTGATATTGAGTTTGATTCTTTAAAGTAAAAATAAACTCAGTTTCATAAATTACCGCTGATTTTGTACTACACAAGGTTCACTACTGTTGTAGTACTACACACACATGTTCTCACTTAGCTTTAAAAAGAATTCCCATTTATAGTACTATATCGCAGTTGAGTAGAATAAACATTTTACATTGACGACACTCTGCGATTATTGTTTAATATTGTAAGTAAAGATAAAACTTATATACATTGTTAGTGCGTTTTCTGTTGTGTACATCTTTATATACATATTTATATTACCATTGCTGTATATTAATTTTTAGTGACTTGATAAGGACTGCCTTGGAGTAGTCGAAACGTCGTTTTTCAAATAAAGTCAATTTGAACAGCATAGCCCTTAGTACTTGTCATTATTTATTGTATAGTGGTACTGTCGTTGCATAGTATCAAGCTATTATGCATGCATCGGTATGTGTCTGCTATGTAGAGCATGCATGTGTACAGATATATCTTTGACTGGCCTTATGCGTGCGTCTGCCTACTTACAGTCAGTCAGTCTGCAGCGAGCTCTCGTTGAGCACGCTACGCGTTCTCTCTCGCGCAAGCACCAGCGCCGCGCGCCGCCTCATATAGCATGGCATCTTTCTCGCTTAGTTACACCTTCACGTGCTCACTTGCTTTCCCATAAATATAATTTCGATTTCAGCACTCAACATCTATGGTGATATACATTAATCCCATATGTTATTAAATTATTATGTGTTTATTAAAGGTGAGAGTTATGATTTCGATACCTAATAGTGTTAGGTATGTGGGAGCTAATTTTTCGAGCTTCATCATACTTCTTCGGCCCCGTTAAGACTCCTCCATTGCCACCCTCACGGTCATAGCCATCCGGTTACATAACTCATACAGTCCCCTCGCAGGGGGGACTCAACATATCCTTAATAAATTTTCCTTGAAACTTTTCATAAAATTTAAATCCACAAAAACTATTTCTGTAATTGGAATAATAAATAACATAAAGATACAAATTTGTTAAAAAATTTTATCCATTTAAGAATCTCGATCAACTTAGACCATTGAAATTTTAGCTGTTGAAAATTTATCTATTTTTGTTAATTAAAGAAATGATTAAGTAAAATGTTGATTAATCCTTGGTGAAACAACGTTTAAAATACTAGCAACTGTAATTAAACTTGTGAGTAGATATATGACTTTAATGCTTGTAGGTAAGCTAGATATTTAATACGTTTAATAGGTATACAAGCAAATATTTTTATCATCGTATCGAGTGGTGCACATGTATAGATGGCGGCACTTTTTACACAAGCACTCTTAATACTATCCGTACGTGCCTCATTGGACGAATTAGATTTCTAACTTACCTACAAGCATTAGAGTCATATACCTACTAAATCAAGCTTAGGTAAAAGACAGCTTAAAAATTAAGAATGAGAACTTATCTAAACCTACGGTGCGAGTGAATGTACGGCTTCTCGGTAGCTCAAATGGTAGAGCAACTGTCATGTAAATAGGAGGTTGTGCGTTCGATCCGCACCGGGGGAGGATATTTATCCCATTCTTATGTATTTCCTAAGAAAATTTCTTGAAAAAGGGATTATGTGGATTAGTATTATGAATCTTTAGTATATTTAATACTGAAAAAAGGGCATGTATAGATAAAATTAAAAGTGCTTATATAAAAGTGCCGTCATCTATACATGTGCGCCTCTTAATACGATGATAAAAATGTATCAATATTTGCTTGAATACCTATTGGATGTACTAAATTTTCAAACTTATTAGTGTTCCCTCGAGCTTTCAAATTAAGTGATAAATATACTATACTCTGGAAAATTAATAAATCTTTTAGAATATACTTGAGGGTAATGTAATTTTTTAGATTCGTTCTACAAACAAAAAAATTTTATTTTTATTTCTCAAGAACCAGCCATCGGCCCAAAAACTTTATTGCTCTTACGTAGAATATACTTTTCTTTTAAATCGTTGTTTCAACGTTGTCATATTAGGTTTTACGAATGGCATGTACAAAGTAGTATCAAAGTAACGTATCATACGCCAAGCGTACAAGCGCCAAGCCAAGTTGACCTACTAATTGAATTTATATCTTATGTATAATGCAGTAGTAGCAAATTTTATTCGTCTGTTTATCTCACGTCCTCATGAAGGTCTTTGTTATGCATTATCTATTTAATTTTTGTTTGGTATTTAGTTTATTCATTAAAGCTAAAATTTTTTTTTTATCAATTGGGATTTTAAATCTTGAAATATTTGAATTGAGAAAATTAATTTTATCAAAAACCTAGTTATATCTTACTTGGTAACTTAATGAGTTTAGTAAGGCCGGAAATAATTAATTTTTAGCAATAAAATAAATTATAAGGTGTCAAGTTCCCTTTAACAGTGTTTTAACAATTTATAGTTTTTTTTAACTTAACTTAATTCTATGATCGTTGGTTAGCGGCTGCTTGCGCGCACGCAGTGAAAGATAAAAGGCGAATATTGGTGTATGCAAAGAGTTGTTATACTCTTGAGTTTAAGGAGGAGACGTCAGCTTCCCAATCCAAACGACTAAGCATAGCTTAACCTAATTACTCCTTATTGACACTAGAACAGTCAAAGTACAATAATTACATAGTAATTAATAGTTAAAACTGCTGATCTCTTGGATTTTACATGAGGTAACAGTTGCTGTCAAAATTTTGTACGATATTTCTTATGAAAATACGCAGTAAATAATGTTAAAATTATTAATTTTCTTTATTCTTGGATGTAGAAGTGCAAAAGTATATGACATGGCATGTCACATTTTTATTTTTTTTAACGCCTCTATTTAATTTAAATACACATTATTTCAGAAACACTTTAAATACACTGCCACTTAAATCCTGTATTTTACTTTTATTAAAATATTGTTTGTTACTAATTTACAAACCGTTTTATTATAACTTCCATGTATATTACTCATAATATTTTTTATACTTTAAGTTTATCCCTAGCATTTTATATTTATATGACAATTTAACTATATCAACAAAAATCGATATAAGACACAATTGGGTAATTCTTTTACAAACCGAACGGATTTTGACCTTCACCTATCTGATTCAGCTAGAATTTTTTTTCCAGTTTCTATGTTGAAGAATAAGAGATCCGTGTCCGAGGAATTTTTTTTATCACTTATTTTCGATTTGATAAGTTATAACAAATTTCATAATAGTGGCTAGAGACTTATTTCAAACAATGTATAGCTCCAAATCCTTAATAGCTACAAAATTATTAGAAGTGGCACTTTTGTAGCTAAAAAGTTAAACTTTAGGAAAAAAAATTGAAAATAAAAATATTAACAAATTAATATTAATATTAATAATAACAATTTAATTGTTTAAATCGATTTTTCACAATTGTCGTCAAAATGACTTAATTTTTTGTCATCACCATCGTATTCTCCATAAAATTTTACGTAAAAATCAAGTTCTTAAAATATAGCGACTTTTCAATTGTTATCGTTAAAATATTAATTTATGTAGCTCGTAATGGTAAAAAAAACTATTTTTTGAGTATAAAGTGATATCTATACCTCGTATCAAAAAAAAGTTAAATGTAAAAACTATAGATGATTAAAAAATCTACAATTTTTGTATTTACCAGTTGTCAGTATAACCTCAAAATTTTGTATTATCATGCAAAAAAGCGAGAAATACCCATTTTATCATTTATTAAGAGTAATTTATCACTTGTAAAGCGGAGATGAGCAATAATAACTAAAGAAATTATACTTGATTAAATTAATAAAAATGTGTAATAAGAAACCAAGTAAACATCATGATTGCTTGATATTTATTTATAGATGTAACAAAATTTTCATGTACAAGTAAAACTTTTTTTTAAGTTTCATAACAAAATTATGTCACTTAAGATATTTCATATTATTTGTTTTTTCGAGCACAGAAAACAGCCTCGCTTTCAATTCTTGACGAGATAAAGGAACCATGCTACGATATTTTAGCGTTCCCTTAATCGCTGTTGCTTTCAAAACTCTCTCTGACACTAATTTTCTTTCTTCTTCATAATCATCATTTGTAGAATAATGCCAAGTGATATTGGGCAGTGATTCTGTGGCCCAATCAAAAAGTTCCTGCGGCGTTCGAATGGGATTGTTGATTCTTTGAAGACTTGCTCTGGCAGCTAGTCGTTAAACAGTCCCACCTATTTCGTCGCATGGCCCCTTTCCATATGAAGTGGGGTAAAAATACCACTCTGCTGCTATTTTAAAGTCTTTAAAGTAATGAGTGAGATTAATATAGTTCTGTTTATTTTTATACTGACCACTCGCACCGTCAAACATGTATATTATTTTACTTATACACGGTAAATTTAATTTAATAAATTTAATCAACTGCTTTTGATATAAATGTACGGCAATAGTAACGTGATGTAGGCATTGAGAAACGCAAACAAAACTTGACATTTTTAATTCATCCAAGTCATTCCTATGATAAACTGAAAATAGGTATACGGTTGCCTGATCGTTGTTCCAATGTATACCCTGAACAGAATTTTGAATTATGAAAGCATAATTTTTTGAGAAGTCGCAAACTACAATACACTTTTTTTCCCTCAGTTTATTTTTCATCTCATTTCGAAAATCCCTTTCTTTGTTAACCAAAAATAATTGAATCAATAGTTTTTGCAAACCTTCGCTTAACTTCAGAGAAAATTCATAAACTGAAAATGTTAGGGTCTGCAATGAGATTCTTTAAACCATAACCCATTGTTTGTAGGTAAAAATTTAAATCCATTTTTCTTCAAAAATTTTCTCCAGTTGCTCAATAACATCCGTCACGCCAAGGCACTTCTTACAAGAATTCAAATAACAATCAGTCGTTTTTTTGTTTTTGCATACCATACGATCCAAACAATCCTTATAATTGATCAAAGGCAGCTCGGAACTGGAATGAAGTGATTTAAAATTGGCAACACTCACTAATAAACTAATATTTTTATGTATAGGACATACACAAACAAAGTGAGTACCAGAAGAACCTGCCAAAACACAATATTCCGGCCTCAAGCAAGCAAACTCTGAAAAACTATGTTTCCTAGTTCGATACGTACAACATTTTTTGCTATGCCTATCATGTGACAAGTTGCAGAAGGAAATGTGTCCTCAATTTTTTTATAAGACCACGATCGAAAAAAAGTTAAAATTTTAGTTTTGTGAACGCAGTCGGCCAAAGTATTGAAACATTTTTGCAAAGCACTCATTATCGAGGATTTCTCGTCATCTGCTTCAAGATCATCTGGATCATCTTTGATCAAATTAAGAATTTTTTCATCAATTACGGACGATATTTGTTTTGATTTTTGTTCCAAATACCTTTTTGACGATGGTTTTTGTTTTTTGATGGGCGAAGATCCGAAGAAGCATAATCCTTTGTCGAAAAAATCCACTCGTCCACTTTGCAAAAATGGATCATCTCCCGAAAATCCAGATGCACCGTCACTGCCCCAAACTTTTATGTCAGATTCTTCACTTGAAAGATACTTCTTTTGTAGCGTCTAAAAAAAAAAAATTACTCAAACATCAACATAAAATTCTACGAGAGGTTAGGTATGTTTGCACTTAATATAATAATCAAAATAATGTACGTACCAATTCTGGTTGTACTGGAATTAAGTGATTTAAAATTGGCACCACTCACTAATAAACTAATATTTTTATGTATAGGACATACACAAACAAAGTGAGTACCAGAAGCACCTGCCAAAACACAATATTTCGGCCTCAAGCAAGCAAACTCTGAGAAACTATGTTTCCTAGTTCGATACGTACTAGTAAAACTTTCATACAAATCTTTTAAATTATTCAATACCAGCCTTTTTTTAATTGGTACCGATTTGCCGTCTACTTTTATTAGAACGTAATCTTTATTTCTGCGCATATATTGAGTGTAATCATCAGACTGGTACAAGCTAACAATTGTATCGATAACATTATCATCTAGAGACAAATGTTGTTTTGGGTTTGGATCCCCAATTCATCCTTAATCTCGAGCAACATTTTTTGCTATGCCTTTCATGTGACAAGTTGCGGAAAGAAATGTGTCCTAGATTTTTTTATAAGACCACGATCGAAAAAAAGTCAAAATTTTAGTTTTATGAACGCAGTCAGCCAAAGTATTGAAACTTTCTTGCAAAGCACTCATTATCGAGGACTCGTCGTCATCTGCTTCAAGATCATCTGGATCATCTCTGCTTAAATTAAGAATTTTTTCATCAATTACGGACGATATTTGTTTTGATTTTTCTTCCAAATACCTTTTTGACGATGGTTTTTGTTTTTTGATGGGCGAAGATCCGAAGAAGCTTAATCCTTTGTTGAAAAAATCCACTCGTCCACTTTGCAAAGATGGATTATCTCCCGAAAATCCAGATGTACCATCACTGCCCCCAATTTTTATATCAGATTCTTCACTTGCAAAATACTCCTTTTGTAGCTAAAAATATATTAGACTAAAACATCAACATAAAATTCTACGAGAGGTTAGGTATGTTTGAACTCAATATAATAATCAAAAGATTGTACGTACCAATTCTGGTTGTTCATTTTCACTCTTTTTTGTATCTTCTTTTTATAACTTTGTAAACTCCAAGCGGCAAGAAGAACAAATTATTTGTTGTAATGCATCTGACGAAATTGCCAAGTCCAGTTTCAAAAGTTGGTTTTCATTTACTGTCCTCAAATCATAAGTGTTTGTTGTTGGATGGTTGAGATTAAAAGGATTAAAACATATGTCTGATCAATAACTAGTATTTTGCATTTTACGTGCTTCTTTCCGTGGCATTGTTACAAAGTAAGAATTATTTACTTTTAAATTACAACGAGTGAGAATATGTCTTGGTAGCAGACCAAAATAAACGCAAAACTGATCCAAAAGCCATCGAACTTGTAGTACGGGGAATGTACGCAAGTAGCGTGGGTAACACTTATAGAATCTTAGATCGTACTGTAGGCAGGTTTTTCTGCGAAATTTTCAAATTCCAAAAAATCAAAGAGATGAAAAATCTATTTTTCTTATAAATTCAGACAATTAATAAAACAATAAAAAACAAAGTAGCATTAAAAAAATTTGAAGAACAAAAAACAGTTTACGTGTTGATGTTATGTTGAGCATTGTTATTATTATTTTTTGTCTAGTGGTAATTAATTTTTTCATTTTTTAATAGAAATTCGTTTTCCATTATTCAGAAGATTAGATTCGTAAAGAAATCACTCATGATTAAATTTCAATAAAAATTTATAGTAAATAAATGATAAAATGGTGATTTCTTGATTTTGTGCATAATACAAAATTTTGAGGTTATACTGACAAATGGTACTGACAAAAGTTGTAGATCTTTCAATTATCTACATTTTTTACCTTCAACTTTTTTTGATACGACGTACAGATATCATTTTATACTCAAAAAATAGTTTTTTTACCAGTACGCACTACGTCAATGAATATTTTAACAATAACAATTGAAAAGTTGCTATATTTTAAAAACATGATTTTTACATTAAAATTGACGCAGAATACGATGGTGATGATAAAAACTTGATTCATTTTGACGACAATTGTTAAAAATCGATTTAAACAGTTAAATTGTAAATAACAATATTAATTTGTTAAGTATTTATTGTTTTTGATTTTTTTTCTTAAAGTTTAACTTTTTAGCTACAAAAGTGCAACGGATAAAAATTTTGTAGCTCTTAAGGATTCGGAGCTATACATTGTTTAAAATAAGTCTTTAACCACTATTAAGAAATTTGTTATAACTTATAAAAAATAGGCAATAAAACAAAATTTTTAGGACATATATCTCTTATTTTCCAATATAAAAACTGGAAAAAAATTTTCAGCCGAATCGGAGAGGTGACGATTAATTTTTATCAAAATTTGTTCGGTTTGTAAAAGAATGACCCATTATAGAAATACTGAAGAAAACTTTGTCCCTATAGTTTTTCATTTAATAAATATAATCTTAAAATTCTGTATGATGCACACAAATCTTATTGATAAAATTTCTAATGTAAACGGAACTATTTTTATTGAAACCGTTTCCTATAATCATTCGCCCTAAATAGGTATATTAACAATAAATATTATAAATGATTAATACAAGTCGTTATTTTCAGGTCCCTGCTTGAATAGAATTTCCTCATATTAACGTAATGGAAGGATTACGGGCACTTATAAAAACGTTTTTAAATCAAGATTGCGACGCATTAAATTAAAATTAAATTTTCCCTTTTTACTTTTATGTACGCTGCAGATTTGTTCTTATTCATCACTTTTCAAGTTACTAATTCTAAATCTTGCTTTTTTTTATTTTAGGAAGTCTGTCTCCATGCATTAACGAGTGTATACACTGACTCATCCTAGTAGAAAAGAAAGAAAAAATTTCTGCAACACAACAAATATCTTTGAAAAACAAAGGATTTCAACTTAAGCTTCTAAATTAAAGAGTGTGCATTTGCGATAAAATTTTGCGTAGAAATGTTCAATTTGTTGGATTTCAGTTCCACAACTTAAATAGCATCTAAGTCTTAAATAAAGTTTTTGGTTTTTTAAAATGTATACAAATTCTGTAAACAGGCGCTAACTCAGTCAGCTAGGTCGTGGATTGGCACGCGGGAGACCCTGGTTTGATTCCCAGCCAGTGCGACTTTTTCGGGTAAGTACCTCTGTGAATTTTCACATGTCCTTTTTTACCACGCAATGCTCCTCGAGGAGGGTTTAGGCGACCTTCTCGCAGCAAAAATTGCCTAATTTCCCCCTACTCCCCTCCTGTAATGGTAGGCCTCCTGTCCCTTCCCTTGTCCCTTTCCTAAGTGCCAAGTGCCCATAGTAGGGCTCTTAAACAAGGAGCCAGACGTAGAGCACCATAATATATAAAAAAAAATTTATATATGAAGTGTCAAGGATACAATTATGAAACTTTTCCGTACTTCCTTTACAGCCTTCTAAAAATTCAGATATTTCTGTTATAATCAGTTGTTGACAGCTGTAGAAATATTGTCTACCCCCTTTTTCTTGGAGTAACATAGGTATTTTGATTTTTATCAACATAATTATTCAAACATTAATAGTACTAACTAGTTATCAAATTATACTTACAAAAACTGTCAATCATACTCACAGACACTACCAATTAGGTTTTATTGAAACTTTGGTAAAATAACTTAATAATAGTCAACTAATTTTTTTTAAAAATGACAAGTTTGTTTATAAACAAATGGACTCCCTTCTGTTACTTAAGAATTAGTATTTGTAATGATCAACATGGTAATTTCGAATGTCGAAAAGTCACTGAAGTAGTTTATATTCGTAGTGTTCCTTTTTCTTATTGAACTACAAAGCTGTTACGAAATACTCAATTACTTCGAAAATACTAACAATATGTAAAAAAAATTTTTTTTTTTTTCATGAATAAAATCTTTTATAAAATAAAACTTATAAGTTTTCCATCTAATAATACGGCAGTTCCAAAGTGTTAAGTTTTATCAGGCTAACTTTATAATAGTATTGGCTAAGCCTTAAAGTAGATTATTTTATCTTAATTTTTTGTGAAAGAAAGGTAGAGAAACAGTTATAGGGAATCAATAAAAAAATACAAGGAAAGTAATGCTAATAGACATTAAGGGACTGCATCTTTTAAAAGACGGGATATCGTGGCGTGCATTTCGTAGTTGGGAAAATGATATTTAGCAGGTTTATACTCAAAAGTTTTGAGAAAATAAAGAAATTTTCAAGTTGTTGTGATTTTTTTCTTACCTTGAGAGGAATGATAGATGCAACACCAAAGTTAAAATACTTTTCATTTCTCATATTTTTTTATACCAAGGTTACATACATACTGAAACTCCGAGATATCTTATTATAACTTTATTAAATCATTCTGTGACGATCGAGAGTTACATATGTTAGAACGGACCAGACAGTGTCACAGTTCTATGAAACTAAAATTGTAACTGACTACAAAGTGAGTGATAAGGCCCTTTTGTATACAAAATAAGAGTCTATTACAAGTGCGGAAGTTACAATCATCTTCTAACCTGATAATAGTTATCAATTAAAAGCTAGAATATTGAACTTCGGAAAAGTGTGATTATTAATGTAGATAAGTGAGATGCTCGTGTAGCTACGTAACGCCGTAAAGCCTTGCTGCCATTACACGGCTCATGTACGATGATTGTATAGTACAAGGAGAAGTAACGATATAGTTTTGGGATGTTACACCTCCAGTCATGGAAGGTTTGTAGTCCCTATGGACTAAGGTTATTGGTAACGAGTTCATTTTTTGATTGAAATTTTATGTATGCATGTGTATTTATATTGTTCGAAACACACATAAAATTATTACACCAATCTAGAGTATATTGTATATGTAGGTGGTAAAATAGGAGCTGAGAAGGGATAATTGACTTAACGAGGTACAATGTCACAGTGAACTATGATGAAGAATAAGATTCTCATAAGTATTATTTATGATTAAAGACTAAAACCTAGTTAAGTGATTCGGTTTGTTGGCTAAACCCTTACATACACTAATTGTTATGATGTGGCCCAATATTTCGTGAAACCTATTCTAAAGTATGCCATAGATAAGGCTATTACTAGTTGGTCCGTCGTGGGGGTTGCTATAGCCGTATGACGGGGTAAAGATGAAAAAGTAAAGGATTGTCTTTAAGTCATGTTATATTTTTCTGTTATCAAATTATTTCGGCATTATACATGCTTACATATGTGAATGTTTTATTATTATTGTAATTTATATACATTTATATAATTAATATATATTTTCTGAAATTCCAAAGATCTTAAAAGGCAATAAAAATTCACTAATTATTTAAACAAGCCATTTTAATCCATCCTACTTCTTTCTTTTATAATTAATTGGTTTTTCAATATGCAGGAATAAATACAACTTCAGGACTCGGTGCAAAGATTTGTTTTAATCATTACAATCAATTTAACTGCTTGGATCTTAAATATGTCAATATTTGGTTTTTGGATTGAAATCAAAGTCATTTAGTATCTCTTATTTCTGATTGTCACTATAATTTATCTGTAATGTGGGTAAACGGTTCATTTTCTTATGGAACTGACAAAATGTATTTCAGCGAAAAAGAAGGTATAAGAATAATGGAAGGTATAGACTGTTTGATTGGCGTCGTAGATGGCATGTTGTCCAATGGCACTATATTTGTTAAATATAATGCTACTGAGGGTACCCATATGTGGTATATCTGCTTTTAGAAAATCCTGTCGTTGCTTTGTAATATCATTGATGTTCTCATTTGTGACTGAACGGTTTATCTTAAAGTCAGAGTTTATTTTATATTTGATCATGTATAGTGATCTTAGTAAGAGTATCCCCATTAAAATACTTGTTGCAATTACTGCCATCACAGGATAGTCCGTTTGACTGATTTGTAAGCATAACTTGATCCAGAAAATTGTGAGATCGTATTAAAAAATAACAGGTTTCATGAGGAAAGTCATTCCGTGAAAAAAGTCATACTTAGAGTTTGATCCGTACAATTCTGATAAAGCTGAAATAACCTATCTATAATTTCTGGATTTGAGTGTAATATTATATTTTTTTGATTAATGGCAATATACATCCATATTATAATTTATTTTTATGAAAAATGGTTATTCTAGAAGTATCTCGATGTATCATATTTGTTTAACTACTAAGGTTTTGCACATTCTATTGAATATTACATGTTCTGGATTATCAAATCTCAAATCCTGTATCGTGTCGTTTTTTAAGCAGTTGCTAATGATAAACTGTAGTGCAGAGAGTATAATTTCCTTAGTGTCTTGACATACATGTTAAACGACTTTTGACACCATTAACACATGATTACAGCAACATATTTGTATGCAGGTATCTCGCAATGCGATTAAAATCCAGTAAAACCAAATTCAATTGGATTCACAAACTTATCAGTTTTTCATCAGTATAACTGCTCTTATAACAAGAGTGTAATATCATTATGCTATCTAGGAGATAATAGTAAATTATGCGCTAACGATTTTAATTTTATGATGTTGTTTCGAAAATGAAAATTTATAATGTTTTAAAATTAGTTAAACAGATTGCAGTTTACCAGTCGTACCTTTGGAAATTTTGAAAATCTTTAAATCTTCACCTGTCAGTATTTGTTATTTCACTACATCTTCATAGTGTCCCTACTAAGAATTCATCAATAACAAACTACGGTCTCCAATATTCGGAGAGAATAGATCTTTTAACCATTTAATTTTATTATTCACTAAAAATGATTTAAACTATACTTCTTGTGCTTACAAGATATACTAAGTTTTTTAATGTACAGTTGTTAGAAATTTATTGACCTAATAGGATGGATATAAACAACATTTTTACAAATAGAATATTATGCACTTATTACACAACACATTCTCGTGCACACGTAAAAAATGTAAGGATAACAGATGAAGATAAAGAAACGAAATTAAACTCGCTTTATTCTCAACAACTACCTAAACTAAGCTTTGTGGTATATTATTTAGAATTGATGTTCTTTTCAAAAATTTTAAGATATTATCAAGCTTTTTCAATTTCTTGGAGTATCACTAAAAGTACAAATAGCTTGTTGTGCGTTACAAATTTTTTGTTGGAATATACTTACGTAGTAGGACAAATTTTAAAGTAAATAAAAAAAATATATTCGTCAGTTTTAATGAATAAATAAATAACTTAATTATGAACCTAATATTTCAAAAAAAAGTGAATTCTATGAAATGTGAAAAATAAATTTAAAATCATTGAGTACTATATCAATACGGAATCATTCTAGTATAAGTCAAAGTTGTACCATATCTGAGTGTTTCTTCTCTTCTAGTAAGAATTCTAAATTGGATCGTACACACAATCGTATGCATCGGAAACCATAGGTCACTGGTTTAAATCCAACTCGAAGAACCAAATGTTTGATACTGACTGTAGTGGACTACATAGAAGTTTGTATGGCTCAGTTTTAACAGCTTCGGACAGTGATTTTGAGGGTCGTTTGTCGTAATGTGTGCAGTAAATAATGTATCATTGTGTAACAACGTATGATGATTTTGAGCACAATTTCGGCAACGATTGCTGGATTTACAATCAGCGAAATTGTGCGAACCTAGACAGTTCAAGCACACTTCCTTGCTTAAGAGAAATTGTTTACGCTCGTGTAGATTTTTGCGCTTACATTCTTCATAGTGCAAGAGAAAATGTTTTCCTTCACAGAGAAAGCACTTTAGTCGACTAGCTGAATGGTTGAAGGCGACATGGCTTTTTGACTTGTCCTTGTCCTTATTTCCCTTCATAGTCATGTTGATGATCTCGAGCATCAAGATGCACTGTTTCATGAAGGTCTTGAACTCAGCAAATGTAGGTGGATCCTTTTTTGGACTGATTGACGACTCCCAATTACGGAAGGATCGAGTGTCAAGCTTTTGAACGTTGAGCGCAACTATCAAATCATCAAAATGATCCGTGGAGTGATGGAGTTGCTTAAGCTCTGCAAGGGCATTGACTGTGTCATTATGCAATGCCTTGAGCTCCAAAGCAGACTCTGATGAGACAGTAGGTAAATTGAGTGGATCTCGAACTAGCGCAAAAATAAGACGCCGTTTTTTGGTGTAGTGATCTTCGAGAGCTTTCCAAGCGATCTCGAAGTTGGCATCTGTAAACTGAATAGTCTTTAGCATTTCTACGGCTTCACTCTGAATGTGGGTTTTAAACTGCTGCAGTTTCTCAGCGTTACTTAAGTGGGTGTCACGCACAATAATCGCTGAGAATAGATTCTTAAACTCGAGCCAATTGCAAAATTGACCCGAGAAAACTGGCACTGATACTGCAGGCATGCTTCTCGAGGGTTCTCAACGGAACTGTCATAGCAGGTGTAATACCTTGAAGTGGCGGGACAGGAAAATTCTGCAATTCGTCAGCCATGGATGCGGCTGAGACGAGGTATGCTTCCTCTGTAAGGCCGTAACAGTGTGATGTAAAATAGTCGATATCCTCTTTACAGGTTGCCGTTAAATCCAGAATTTTTAAATGGTTTCTTTGAAATTCCTCCCAATTAAGTCTTGATTAAGATAAACGGCTTTCAATGACAGACCTGTTAATTTTTTCCTTGCCAAGTTTTTTAATATTTACATAGGCATTAAAAATCATCGTGTTTAATACTAGTTAGCACTTAGTAAGTACTTTCGGCTCTTTGGACATGATACTGCTAGTGCAAAGCGTGTGAAAATGTGAAGGTGCCGCCTGCCCTGACAAATCAAAAAGTGAGAGTAGCAAACGAGGAGCTCAACTCGTCACAAAATCAAGCAAGGGGTCGTAATGTTCCTACTCGACCAAGTGCACTAAGAGGTCGTAAATCTCTTAGCGCGAAAAAGAACTAGCACTTCACCAAAACACTGAGAGGTTATACGGCTTTCAGTGTC
Organism: Copidosoma floridanum; assembly: GCF_036245765.1. Classification (NCBI taxonomy): domain Eukaryota; kingdom Metazoa; phylum Arthropoda; class Insecta; order Hymenoptera; family Encyrtidae; genus Copidosoma; species Copidosoma floridanum. Next base: position 6,838,682 of record NW_028321901.1, on the reverse strand, counting down.
ACAACTTCATTCAATGCTTAGTCACAATATTCTTTCCTTCTCACTGTATTCCATTCACATGTAACAAAAAAGGGAGTGTATTGCATCATAAATGTGAGAAATTTGTTACTCGAAAACTATATGTTTTCTTTATGAATCACAATAGACCTGTTGTGCTTAAATTTTCTTATATAAGATGGATGTATATTTTTATATAAAAAATCCAAATTTTTTGAAAAGACGTTTTCCATATTCAATCCAACATTTTGGATTTTGTGAGTCTGAGACCATAATCGTAATCATTGACCAAAAAAATCTAAGAAACCGGTATAGTATCCAATATCCATTTGTCACAAAAATGTATTGAACACTTAAATAATTATCAAAGGGTGGTTTACCCCCTATAAACTTTTTTTAAATAATCCTGAAACATTTAACATTTATTTTGTTGCATTATTCCAGAAAAACATAAATCCTAGAAGTAATAGTTGTTTTTCATGATTTAACAATCAAAATTTTAAAGAAAAGAAATATTTACCCTTAGACAAAGTAACGGATGAAATTCGCAGTAACAAAACCATCAAGATTTCCGGAACAAAGAATCGGAACACATAAAATATTTATTTTGTTCGATTAAAATGTTTCGATGGCAGTTCCTGGAAAATTGTTTATCAACGAGTGGTCTGACAATCCTTTTCATTTTTCACATTTAAAAAAGAATCATATTCTTTTAGTATTTGTTATAAAGATGAACTTATAGATACGTTTTAAGAGAAACTAATTATTGCTTTATTCATTCGTTCTCTTTCTTTAACAATACTATCCAGATTTCAAGTCTCAAGCGCTACTTTTCATACAGTAGTTTTCAACATTTCTTGGCCAGCTACTGACTTTTCCACATGTTAAGTAAATCTTGCGACATCTTTTACTTCTTTGGCTTCCAAGAGCAAATCTCCTATCTTGATGGCAACGACACGTTTCACAACAGCTCCTGTCTCGTCCAGGTTAAAGCCAGCCCTTATAAACTTAAGAACTTGGCTAAGGTTTTTCCTTCACTTACTTTGACCAGGACTTTTGTCATCGTGATGGAAACCTTTTTATGGTATTTCTTATTGTTAAAGATTCTCTTTTTGCTTGCCATCACTAATTCTTTTTTTTTTCTTAAATTACAGCTCTTTACTTTTTTTAGGGTTTTCTAAAAGGATTATGTTTCTTTCAGCCTGATCTAGCTTCGTAAGGGCCCTGCTCAGAGTTTTTCCCGGACATGACGACGGAAATTATCTTTTCTGTATCCTTTGATCTCCAAGGATTTAAAGCACTCCTTTCATGATATATAGTGTACTTCTTCACTACTAAGAACATTTTTTCTTACAATGTCTGCTGATATAAGATGCTTTAGAGCAGCTTTGAGTCCTTTCTTGACGGCAAATCCTTTACTTCCATACTTCTGGCTTATAGCATCAAGCATCTTTTTAATCTTTTGTACAGTGCATTAAACGAGTTCATTTTCCTAGTGCCGCATTAATTTTAGCTCTCCATCATGTATATCTATGGAGGCAAGCTCGTTTTGCGTCTGGTTGCAAAAGACGCTTACGTAACTATCCTTGCTGGCATGGCTGGGCTGCTGTAATATTCTGTTATAGCCTTAATTCACGACTTCTATTAAACTTTTTAAATTTTAACACATTTTCCATTCCTTTCTTTCTAGATAGAACCATATATATATTGCGCAGTTGGTTTATGTGCACAATCTTTCTTATTTAAGGTGGCTCCAGTGGCCTCAATGTTAAAATTATAAATAACCCAACCGAGCTTAATAAAATTGAATTATATTCTTTGAATTCCCATCTTTCTATTCGTATAAAAAAAAAATTAAGGTTGACGATGAAAATTGTAAGAAATCATGCTTACAAAATCGTAGTTTTAAGACGGGTTAGATAGGAAATGCAAGCTTACGCGATATACAACTTACTGCTGCACTTACATAAATAACCCGTAAGGTGTAAAAAACATACTATCTTGTATATATTATTACGCAGTTTTCGATGACATGAGAAAAGTGTCTTGTTATCGAACAAAATCTTTAAATGATCGGGGACTAATTATACAGTTGCGAGTGCAAGTCAGCTCTCAGCTGTCTGCATTCTGCAGAGTACATATATATAGGTATAAATACTCTTGAACTTAGGAGCGTACCGTAACAGTTCATCAATTAGGGCACCATAAAACTTTTTGTTTTTTTATATTTACTCACTAAAGTAACAGATAAAATGTAGAATATGGCTTACAACAGTCTCTACGATAATTTTATACCATATTTTAAAGAAAATAATGATTAATTTTTAGTCTCCCTATTTTGTTATGGCACTAGGCGCTGTAGCCACCTTAAATAGTTTTTATAAATTGTTTACAGAAATTGTATAGTGTGGTATAACACCCTAAAACCGTACTATAACCGAAAAATCATCACAACCAATAAGCCCTTCAAGAAGTGACAGTAGTCAATCAGAACTATCCCATCATAAAAACGAACTCTTGCTCATCCAATGATGCAGATGATCCAACCACATATCAAGCCCAAGATGAAGATTTACTAGTTTTTCTAGTTTTGCACAATGTGAACCCACTGTTTGCAGTATACAAAACCTGATACAGAAATATAATTAACAACAACAAGTTCGCAAATAAATCCAGAATTAAAGAGAATGTCTCACACTAAAACTCATTATCTAGCAAATATTAGTGTGACATGCAAGAAGCAGTGTTTATCAATAGACACATGACGAGACCTATCGACCATTCTGCACCCAAAGAATCTAAATTATCAACCATTATCCCAGACCTCTTTTACCATAAGTTAGTAAAAAAAGCCTGGTAATAAAGTACGAAATTGCCTTACCAATAAAGCTTTCATGCACACCAACGAAAACATCTTTAATTTAGCATCAGCAGATTGTGACTCTTCTACTTATATATTGAGAATAATGCTAGATACAAAAAAAATTAATTAGTAAAGAAGTTCCAACCCTTAAAAGCCAAATGCTTAAGTAATCTCTAAAACTAAGTGTAACGGTGAGTCTTATAAACAAATATTTTGAAAAAGTTACAGTTCATGATCACAAGTGCATCTTGCCAAACATTATTAAACAATATAGAATTGGAAGCCTACGTTTTTCTGAAACCCATGATCTCACAGTAAAAATTTCCTTTAATACATTTCTGAAAACAACTTACGTGAATGTGACTGTAATATTTTTTTGTTACAGATCTGTAACTATACCCCCAGTAAATTTGTTCATTCGAATAATACAAGAAATTCATGATAGCATCGTTGTAGGTCATCGTGGTATCACAAAAAGGTAATGATAATGCATAATAAAGATAATAAGACATCTGAAAAATTGTACTGAGCTGGAATACAAGACGACGTAACTAAATTAATAAAACAGTATCAAAAAGGCCAAGTGTTGAAACTAGTTCGAATCAAAAACAAAGAGCCCATGATTCATACTAATAAACCCTTATTGCGATGCACCATCAAGTATTGCAACGCACTAACATGTCCCTTAATAATTGTATGTTATTTTTGTCAGATAATCTTTTTATAAAAAGCATCTGCCCTGGCTAGAAAAGTTATGCAACAGCTTATAGTTACATTTTACATTAAACACGTAACTATTTCTAGGTATCATCCAGAATTTCATTGGGCATTAGAACGAAGCCTAGCATGAATAGAGTATGTAAATTGTACATTTAAAAAACATTAAGTTTGAAATAAGGTTTAATAGTTAATTAACCTTTGCCAAATCTCGACAAATAGCCTGCATTTCGTCTGCCATATCCATAGAGGAACTAATAACCTGGATACTTACTATACGCTTTAAAAAAACCTTACATTTTAGGAGCATCAGAAAATTTAAATATCTGGAGCAGCTAACAAAAACTAGCACCAGTTGTGTGGAGAAATAAATAATGGTTATGATATTTTTCTCAAATACAGGCATAGCATCTACACTCGACTAACACAGGTATACTTACGAGCTATTCGTGGTGTTAGGTGGTAGTATCTCTCTCTGGTTAGCGTGAGGGCCCTCGCAGCGGGTAAAATCAGGCAATGAAGTCGAGTATTTTTGGATAATTGTAGTGTGTTTACACAAACATTGACTAGACAAAAGCACTTTTTAACACCCTTTGCACAATGCCAGGGCAGTATCTGCTGATGGGATTGAGGAAGAGTATCGACTCCCGGCCGGCCTGAGCAAGTAGTGCCTATCTCTGAAAATAAAGAAGGCTGTTGCGTTAGTTTTAACTCTTTTTAGATACTAAGAACAATTTTTAAAAAAATAAGGAGTATTGACTTTCAACGATCAACACGTTACTCAAAGGAGACAAAAATGAAAAACGACAATACAAAAAAAGTACTTTAAGTCATAACTTTACTGCAGTAATCCGCAGGCAGTTCTGACATGGTACAAGCCCGAATCGTTGATGCAGGACCCACAGATTTTGAGGGGAAAAAGGAGGACAAAGATACTATTTATGTTCAACAGGGACTTTCAAAAGTGCCATTGCCATTTATTGGAAAAGGATACAGGAGGAGCCTTTCGAGTATTAACAGCCATGTCAGCAAGGATAGTAACGTAAGCGTCTTTTGCAACCAGACGCAAAACGAGCTTGCCTCCATAGATATACATGATGGAGAGCTAAAATTAATGCGGCACTAGGAAAATGAACTCGTTTAATGCACTGTACAAAAGATTAAAAAGATGCTTGATGCTATAAACCAGAAGTATGGAAGTAAAGGATTTGCCGTCAAGAAAGGACTCAAAGCTGCTCTCAAGCATCTTATATCAGCAGACATTGTAAGAAAAAATGTTCTTAGTAGTGAAGAAGTACACTATATATCATGAAAGGAGTGCTTTAAATCCTTGGAGATCAAAGGATACAGAAAAGATAATTTCCGTCGTCATGTCCAGGAAAAACTCTGAGCAGGGCCCTTACGAAGCTAGATCAGGCTGAAAGAAACATAATCCTTTTAGAAAACCCTAAAAGAAGTAAAGAGCTGTAAGTTAAGAATAAAAAAAAGAACAAGCGATGGCAAGTAAAGAGAGGATCTTTAACAAAAAGAAACTCTGCCGTCTCAAAAGTCTTCTCTGATCTCTTACCGACTTCATATTCATATTATTACGTCGTACTGTATACTTATGCAGCTGCATGTTCCATGTACGTTGTTTACGTGTGTGTGTGTGTGTGTACAGTGCACACACACCCACATTTCGATTAATTTCAGCTAAGATTTATTACAGATCCAAAGATTTATACAACACGATTAGGGACAACTATTAATGCAGTTTTTGGAAGACTTGTAGACAACATTCCACCTATAGTTAACGCATCATACTTGAGTTATCATAAGCTTGTATTTTCATTTTTTAAATAAGATAATCATACAAATATAAATGAGTGTTCAACTATAGTTATAACCAGTCAAAATGCGAATCAAGAAAGAGCCAAAGTACTCGAAACAGTGCCAAATGTACTCTGTAGTTATTTTTACAACACTAACAAAAAATTTTTATTATTTATCAGTTAATGTTAGAATATATATAATGATTATGTCTTTCACCTGTAGCTGCCATATTAACACCACCATCTCAAATTTTCACAAAGCACCACTCGGCATTAAAAACTAGAGATCATAAGCTAAAATTTCCATGGTTTTTCAATTAAAAAAAACAAACGTATTTTAGACAGCAGGGGGTGGCCGAGTTGACATACATGGAATGGAATGGAGTTATATAGAGAGACGGAAAGTATTAGTAAGTACAGGGCTAAGTAGTTACTTGATTAAAAGGTTAAAGGAAATTTATGGGGAAAAAAAAGAAAGGATGACAAGTAAAAGGGAACTGATGGAAGAATGTTGGGTAACAAAGAGACTGAGACAGAGGTGTCTGTCAAGTCCGGCGATTTTCTGTTTATACATAATGAAGTTGGAAGAAGAGTTTAAGGTCTGAAATGTTAGGGGGTTCCAATAGATAAAGTGAGAGTATGGTCATTGGCGTATGTGAATGATTTGGTATTATTTAGCATTAAGTAAGGAAGCTATACAGGATACGTCGGATGTGCCCAAAATTTTTGTAAAAAGTAGAAAACTGATATTAAACTGAGGTAAAACAAAATTCTTAGTTTTTAACAGTGTAGAAAAGATAGGAAAGAAAGAATGAAAGTGAAAAAAGAAAACTCACGATGGAAGAGGTGAATAAGTTTAAATACCTTGGTCTTAGTTTTAACAAAAAAGGGAATTATGAAGATTATATTGAAAAAGTTAAGCGAAAGGGCACGATAGCAGCAATACGAACTTGGAGTTTTGGAGAGAGATTATGTAAAAATGACTAACAGGAGATGTTTTATGTACAATTATTAATTCAAAAGTACAATGTGTTATGGAGCGAAGAGTTTTGAGTGAGAGGAAAAAAAGGATTTAGAACAGGTTTAATATAACCTTCGATGGATCTTTAAATTAGAATTTGCACTCCAAGATATAAAATATTGAAAGAAACAGGTTTTAAAAAAGTTTTGATCGATTCAAACAAAAGGGGCATTAAGATACAAAGCAAAAGTTGTTAGTCAGGAGAATGACAGACTCACGAAATCATGCTACACATATAAAAAAAATAAAAATGTTATAAAAAGAGGAAAGAGGAAAAGATATTTAAATAGCTTAGACCTCAGTCAAAAGGTAATAGAACTATGGAGAAGTCAAAGAAAACAAGTAATTTAGAAAATTAGGAAAAAAGCGATGGACACAAAGATACAAACAGTAGATGCTAAAATTAAAGAGTCTAGGTAAAATGGCATGTATAAATAAAGGGGGTGAAAACAGACCTCATTGCTAGGGCGAGGTGTAGTAACTTGAAAACGATGAATAGGTATTGGTTGAAAAATAAGGACAAGTTGTGTTTATTGTGTAATACAGAAACATGAAATTTTGAGGACATTTTCCAAAATTGTGGAGTTTTATAAAGCTAAGGTTTAAGTGAGTGGTGGTTTATGAATAATGAGTGAACCAATTTATGGAGCGAAGAAATGAATACGGAGGCATTGTAAGTACTCAATGGAAGTAATTGCAAATTGATGGAGCATTACACAAGAAAAAAGTGATGTATACATTGTACAAAATAATTAACTATATAAATGAACGTAGTTGAAGTCAAGTGTTAAAATGTTTGTGATAGACATTTAATAAATTATAAAGATATTGTGTAAGAATGTATAGTACATCGTAAAATCACACGTAAAAAGTAAAATATACAGAATGAATGGAAAACTACAATCTAAATTAATAAGGAGTTGATTTTGTGAATGTATAATTCATAAAATCCTTATAATATAAATTCTATATTATCACTCATACATTATTTATGATGCACATTTTGGAATTCATCAAACATAAAGCAACCTTGAGTGGACTGAGTACTTAATAGCAGCTTTTTAGAAACTGAAAAAAATATTTTTTAAGGTTTTACATTGTTTTAACCATTTTTCGTAAAGTTCCCTACACCCTGCAATTACCCCTATCCCCACCTAATTTTAAAAAGCTGTTGAAATACTTTCAGTATATCCCCTCACAATTTATGTATGGATACATTTTAATATTTCGTTTCATCTGTAGTCACACTAATTATTTTAACCTGCAAGCAATCGTAAATTTTTATATACTTCTGAAATATTTTCAGTAATAAGTTTAATGTATAAATAGTGGTAGGTTATCGTGTAGACCGCGCCAAGGGTGAAATCTTATTTTTGTTTGTGCGCCCGTGTCTATATATGTTATTGGGGCTGTGCCTCCTACGCACTTCGTGCACCAACTCATCTTCAGCTAAAACTTAAAATTACAAAATATATTCCTGGCTAGAGCAGGTTTCTTTTCTCGTAGCTCTGTTTATTCCAAACGTTAAACTAAAATTAACCTTCGGAAAACACAATATTTTCAATACAATAAAAACAGCAGACGCACCTTACAAGTTCAAGTAAATTAAATAAAAATAATAATCTTGCAAAATCCTTAAAGTAATTGCAAATTTCGGTAAAAATATATATAGTTTTACCAATAGATCACAAACGATCATAAAATAGGTTAGTTTTTTTAAATTTATTTTTAATAACAAAAACTGTGCAACTTTATTTAAATATTTCAAACCATCCAAAGTGTTACAGCATAAAACATCTAAAGATACTGTAGTTGTCATGAGTTAAATCAAACTATAATGAAAAATTTCGTTCACATAGTATTAAAACTGAAGTTTCCCCAATCTATAAAAGAAGGAGAGGCATTGTACCAAGTAGAAGAAAACTAAGGCGATGAGCGAGCGAGAATTAGCGCAAAGCTGCAGTTCCAGCAAGAAGTCGATAGAAAGTGGTAGGCTCGTACCCTATAGCTCACTGTGCTTCTGTAACTCTCCCAAAATCAAGCGAATAGACTTATGTTGGATAAGACTTGCTTTGTCTATTAAAGATAAGCTTCTATAGTAGTGTTTTAAGATTGGCAAAATTCAATAAACAACAAATTTAGATCTAATTTTGAGATCATACAGACCACTATCTTGTGATTATAATAACCAATGTTGAATCAATGAGAATACAACAGTGGAAACAACTAATCCTCATGAAAAGGAATCGCCGTTATTAGTACAAGATAAATACACCTTTTGTGGGCACCCAAAAACCTTTCCGAAATAGTTCGCTTGAAAGCACTAGTATTGCTGACACCAAAAATATTTCTACCGTGTCCTTATTCCTTCTTGATTATCTCCTGGAGGGTCATGAAATATACAAATTATTCATACGTATTATCCATGATCCGTGTTTGATGGAGTCTACATAACGTTTTACCTCTTAAATTATGTATTGTGATGAAATAGTGTAAATGCATCAAATTCAAATTGAAACATACTAAATATAAATTTTCTATTTGCTACATACATACATATACGTTGCTTCATACTTTGGTAATGTAGTAAACAAGGCTAAGGCCGTTTAAATTCTAAGAAGGCCGTTGAACCAAGTAAATACGATGATAAGTAAATATATAAGGTGCGCCAAGACCTTGAAGAAGCTATAGAAGCTTGTAAAACATAACTCCAAAACTAATAAAATTTTCTAATAAGCTAATGCTGTTGTACTTTCTCAACAAATAAGGCAATTTTTTTGCATGGTTTTATTAGAAAATATACAAGGCAATACAATTGGAAATAAGTACAAAAATAATTTAATTGAAAGTATTGACTGGAATTAAAGAAACCGAGCTTTTCTGCAAATAAAAAAAGATATTTTAACTTAAATATGAATTATGCAACTCATTTACTTTGCTGTTACAAAATAAAGTTGATTGACAATTTAATGGTAACACACATAAAACGTTATTTTGTTAACACATGCGTGATTAAATGTTGTTTCAGGCTCATAATAAACAAAGATTATTTTTAAAATTGTATGTCTAAACGTTAACAAAAATTGTTTTACACATGGATTAAGAAAATCTTTTCACGAAAAAATATATTTATTATTTTACATCATGGAGGAAAAATAACTTTGTCAATAGTCTACACTGACATTACGTCAATACTACTACTAAAAAGAATAACTAGTTACTAAACTTTTTACTTACCTTCCGATTTAAATAATGTTAAGGGTACATTTTTAGTATTTTCAATCTTAAAAAACAATAACGTAAAGTCGATTGGATGATTAAAGATAAGGCTTCTACGATCTTTGGAAAAAAGCTTTAGAATTCGTAGCCAGGACTTTGCGTAATGTACGCAACACATTTATTTTAGAAACAAATTAAAAATCTAAGGAGAATATTTCCATTAATCACTTTCTGTTATGTAAAACCGTCTTGAAAATGTGATTGTGTCAGGCTCAATTAAGTAATCATTAAAAAAAAAATCTTTTAGTTTTTACGTGCTAGTTGGACTGTTTTTTTCAAAGGTACGTAAAGTTTTTTTTTGCGCCATACCACAATCGAAAAACCGTTGTTTCAATATTTTTTAATTATTTTTGAACAATGTTTGCAGTGAGTTGAAAAAACATATGACGATATTAAACTTTGCATTCTAATGTATATGAAAAGTATGTAATTTACTTTATAAGTAATACTTTACACTTTTTACAAACAAATCGTAATTCCGTACGTCTTGTCCAATAACAGCTTTCTGTGCTAAAACTTTTTTTTCACATTTGAGTAAAGCCAAAGGTCAACATAACCTAAAAAATACATATACAACGGAATGTATATTGTGATGTGTCGTGCCTTGCTCGCCTAGCCGTCAGCAGCAAGACACGGTACATCTAATATTTATTAATAATTGTTCTTAAGGGCCATTAGGAGAGGTGGATAGCTGGTATTCAAACACATACAATTAAGGAAAACACATCTATTTATATATAAAGATAATGTGTTTATTCTGACAATGACTATGTATGACGTACAAAAGAATGTCAACGTCCAGCCATCCGACAAGACCTATCAACTAACAACTCGGCCCTGTGGGTCCGGCAGTTGCTGTTCGGCACAGTGCTTTTGTGGTTGGGACAGGATTAAGGGACACAGGCCTAACGTTAACACTCCTATGGCGAGGTACACCGCAACTTGACCACGGGCACTGGGAGATCCGTCTGGCAGGTATCAGCACTCGGATGGCACGAGTCTCAGCAGAAGCCGCGTGTATACGCCTACAACCGGTTGGGTCAGCAAGAGGTAGCCGTGGCTGCATCTTCTGTTGTCGCCTGATATGGAGCTCGCCTCACTCGCTTACGCAAAACTCAACCGACGTATATCAAAGTACGACTCTACGGCAAGCAGACAAGAGTGAGAGTGTCTCTCCTCCTGGCCCGCTGATCCGTGCTGCCTTGGCACCTCAGCCACTTACACAGGTGTGTGTTGCGTTGTTACACACACACACACACACCAGGTGTTACCCAGAGTCGGGAATCGGTTGTGTTGCCCATAGTAGGGATGGATACCTATGTATGGGTTTGGGATAAGGTAGGGATAGTGCGCACTGTACCGCCTTTCCCCCTGTCTGCTATCACAAAACCGGTATTCTGACTGTGACGGTGACTCGTCACGTCACAATATATAGTGTATATATATATGTATATATATATATATATATATATATATATATATATATATATGCATCCCAATATAATGTAACGTTGGTCAACTAAAATTACTAAAAAAATTTTTTCCCCGCTTGTTTCTTCGAAACTTTCCGTGTTAACTTGAAAGTACTTTTGAGCAGGGACCAACGTGCATCTGAAACGAGATGAATCACCTGCAAACTCTATTCGTAGCTGCAGCACATCGACCAACTATGATTCATGCAAACGCATGTTGGCCTATGCTGACCGGAAACCAAAAGCAAATAACATAACAAAGTACTTTTTAATACAGAGAAATGAAATAACTTTAAAAACTAATAGAGGCAAAAAGTCCAACTGAGAATAGCTAAACAGGGGTGCAATACTAAATGCTGGCACAACTTGATACGATGTTAAAAATTAGAATAACGTAGAGTTAAAACGTATAGACAAATCATAATACATACTCCACTCCTAAGAAAACAATATCATCAACCTTTCATTTGGTTTTTATAGATCCATAACTCGCCGAGCTACACTTTTTTCTATTACATTCCCGAATTTTTTCATGTACCATCCGCAATAGCCTAAATTTTTGAACTCGTTTACCATATAAGAGAAAAAGGAAAAACCGAGCTGATCATTAACAATAGCTCTTTCTCCTTTTCTTGACTCATTTGTGTTGGGAGAGAGTCCGTGCGGTTGCTCCAATATAAGTAACGGAATTTCTAAATCCCCAGAGCACCACATGCCGACTCCCTCTCCAATAACTAGAAGCGAAAAACATATTCACTACAATTCTACGGAAATTCCGAATTATTTTTGCAATCAGTCAAAACTACCCGTAATTGTTACCACTACCCTTACTTTCATAATTAAAACTTGTAACGGTGCCCCACCGTTAGGCCACATTAGTAGGCTAGGGCAGGTAGGGAAGCAGGGAAAGGGGAAAAAAAACGTTAAAGGACTGAAGTGGGAAAGCGGGAAGGGAAAGTAGGGGAACGGGAGAAAAGGCCGAGAGAGCGGCAGATTAGCTTGGGCCAGCGAACGCGCGTGAAGCGAGTTTTTCCTTCGTTGCCGTCTCTTTTTGTTTTCCTGTTGTTTTGGTGCGAAAAGTTCAAGTTAGAGCAAGCGCGTTTGGAGTTGAGTCGACGTCACGGAAAGTGTTGGTGCCGTGACCAGGATCCTGAACCCGTCGACAAGGTCGGACCAAGGCCAGGCCTGACGACCTTGACTTTCACACGCAGCCAGTAGGGACGCCTACTGGCCTTTGCGTTATCAGCACAATCAGCGCCTAGCTCGGCCTATCCAAGGCAGCTACGAGGAGCGATATCCTCGCCCCGCGTAAGTACCTGCCAACAGGCAGTCTGTTGTAAAGGGCAGTGGCCTTAGATTAGCCCGCGTAGGTCTGCCCGGTTCGCGTTTTCGCGCCGCGAGCACATCGAGCAAACGCAATTGACGTGCGAGAATTACACACTCACCCGCGAGTAATATTTTGTATTTCAGTTTATATTATTTAGTTGAATAAACTTCTTATTTTAAATTTACTCGTGAGTGCTTCCTTTCTGTGTGTGCCCGATCCCCCTTCGTGTCGTGTTAAAGTCGTCGCGAGAGGCGACGACGTTCAAGGTCGCCGCGATATTTGGCCCCAGTGGTGTCTCGGAGAGCAAGACCCGCGTATAAAGTTTATTGGAGGTGTCGCCGGGGGTACCCGAGCAACACAGGCCCGGTCGAGGTTGCCAGTTCCGCCTCGCTACTCCACATTGGCAGCACCCCGTAACAAACTACTATTACTATAATTACTATTATTATTATCATTATTGTTATTATTATCATACTATTACACTTATGTTATCATTATAAGTTGTTATAACAATGGCCAACGTTATTTCTGTTTAAGTATTAGTTGAGGTACCGTAGCACACCGATCGTTTATTCACCCAAGCATTAATTTGAATATTGAGCAGTTTTCTCCGTTCTTTCTGCAACAAGTTTAGTTAAATCAACGAACGGTGTCCAACATTAGTAAATATCAATGATATTCTATCTTAACATTAATATTAAGTCAAATTAAATTTGTAAAATTTGAATGTAAAGGAAAAAGAAAGGGCATGAGTAAGTGAATCACCTTCCCTTCTCTTGACGCATGGAGGAGAATGAGCCGGATGTCGGATGTGTCAATTTTTGACTGGCTGAACTAGAGCATCTCTAGCCAATTAGATCTTTGGCTATAATCTTTGCCCTTCAAGATTTTTCTGGCAAAATTTTCCTGCGTTGTCTCGAACCAGCGCGTCGCAGAGGTCCGCTACTCCTTATAAAAAGGCCCGGAGGCCCCGAGAAAAAACCACTGAACGATAGCCCTTCAAGGTAGACTGAGTAGTAAGAGTCCGCCTCTGCTACAACTCAGTCTACTGCGAAGCGAGGCACAGTTTAAACTTTACCCTTAAACGGTCGACTGGGTAGTAAGAGTCCGCCTCTGCTACCAGACGGTCCTCCACGAGTGCGGTTTTAACCTTCTACATCAAACACCTCGCGCTGGTTCCTCGCGTGTAAAATTTTGTTAAAAGTAAAAGTAAAGTGTTGAAAAATAAAAGTTAGTTACACAAATGTAACCAAGTGGTTGATTTTTTTTTTTTTCTTTTTTCTTCTTTCCGTCGCGAACGTGCTCCTAGAGTTAACATCATATACTTAATAGGGTATTTGATAAACTCTAGGTAAAGAAAATAAATAGTCAAGTTGTGTTTCACGTAAACTCTAGGGCAATCACCTCTACTTGGGATGGTATTGGGGACTCCTAGACCGGTCGTGAATTTAAACCATTTTGCCCTTTGCGTAACCTTTAGAGCGTAACTACCTTTACTCGTTACGGTATTGGTAACCTCTGGATCGTGGACGGGACTCTATTTTGACACGTCGTGCCGGGTATTCTTGATAAATCAGAAGCGAGCCGCGAACGAGTGCCTCGCACTACTGCTTGACAACCGCTTTAATTCGATCAGAACAGTCAAGTTCCCCCCCCCCCTTCTGAACGCCCGGTCAAGGAATTTAGCTACCTTTTAAGGTGGCTCCTCACTATAAATCCCACAAGAAGAGTAAGCATACTGCAACACAGCTTTTCATTAGCTGTGGAGGTTCTTGACTTAAAATGGATAGGTACCTATAGTCCCTTCAAAAAAAGGTTAGTCACATCTACACCGTTGACCTATATCGTACAATACAGTGACCCGAGCAGACGTATGTATACAAAAAGTACATAAATCAGCCCCGCATTAAATTATTTTCTTAGTTCAGCGTCTCATTTATTTTTATTATAATTACGATTCCCCACAACTCCTATTCATTTTACGTACAACTTTCTGACCAATTCAAACTATGCGGGCTACCGCTCTTCGGTGTAGCAGACGCCTCACACTTTTCATCTGTTCCGTGACTTGCACAGTTATCTACTATTTTCACAAAATATCCTATAAAACCCATGGTGATGTCCAAGTACCTGAATGTCGTTGGAGAGATTCTGATTTCTTCTATCTGCTACATAGTTTTCTATTAAGAACTACAGTATCTTTGCTGAGATATCATACAACCTGCGCCAGCAATTTGACGACCCTCCATAAGAGGCTATGTTCCAGTTAGTTTTTTTCAACAATTTTTGTGGTGACGAGGTCTAAAATTTCGGGGAAAGACTCCTTGCACCTTCAAGAATCATCCTTTGAAATATCATTCAATACTCCAGTGTTTTGATTTAGTGAGGAGCCACCTTAATCTCGCGTCTCACCTACGCACCTAGTGCAAATCCCGAGTTATTAAGCGCAAGCTTAAAATCGAATAATACGTCGCACTGATGGAACAATAATATAGTTGCATTGACAATAGTGGGTTTCAGCTCCCTCCCGCTCCTTTTCATCTCCTGCAAGCTCCTCCTCAATTTATATAGTAATTTGCTCGTATTCACGTGATTTTTAATACAATTACATTTGAGAAAGCTTCCCTCCCCGCTTTTTACTCAGCCTCAGTTCGCCCTCCACTTTCCTCTATTAGTTAAACTCTTCCTGACCTACCTCTAGTCGATCCAAAGATAAAAGTTTTTATTTATTGAGAATTAAATTAAACACAGTTTTGATAATAATATTAATTGATTTAAAAAAAACTAATCTAACTTTTGGATTAAAAGTTATATAGCATTATAATATTCATGCATACTTTGTTTCAAAAATGTCGCGTTAGTACGTTCATTACACGTAGGTTTTTAATAGATATAATTAAAACATATAAGTTATATTCGTTGTAGCATAATAAATACCCATGAAAAATTTTATATCGTTCAACTGTACTACTTTTTATACGTTACGGAAAAAAAACTCAATTCAGTATGTTATCTTATGAAAGAATCACGTAAAGTTGCACTAATAAGAAAATGATCTGCAAAAATTTTCAAATTTTTTTGTGTAATCAATTACTTTGGCATAAACTGATTATATTATGAAATTTATCTGCAAGTAGTTATTTTTAAAAAATAAAAAAGAAGTGTTTGAGTATGCACAAATGCGTATATATAGGTATATCCATGTGACGAAAGTAATTGCCAGCGTTGCTGCATATTTGCGCTCCTCCCACCCCTATACAACGTCCTTAAGGAGAAAAGTTACGATGGTCTTGAGTCTAAGAATTTGAAAGAATAAATTTAAATAAAAATCTTTTAATGTATTTATAAAATCTTGTATAAATAAACTATAAATAAAAAAAAAATTTTTATAAATTACTTGAAAATGCTTTGAAAATCATAGAAAACCATTAAAAAATTTTATAAACTATCTTTAACTTATTTGTTTTGAATGTACCAAATTATTATAATTTAGGTCAATATTTATGATGACCTAAAAAAGCCGCTACTAAAAAAGATTTGTTTCTAAGTTTTGGATACTTATATATACAGCATCATATGTTATGGTGGAATTTCCCGAGAACCGAATGTAAAGCAATGTTTTCTGACGCAAACCACGTTAGAATTAATTTTTTCGGGCGGATAGCTTTTAAATGGAAGCCAATTAAAAATACGTTCAAAACTACCCCTAAGTGGGGTTGGAAGGCTAAAGCGCGCCCGCATGAACTCGTGACATTGCCACATTGTCAATTGGAGCTTAGTCAGTAAGCAGTGAGAACTATATCCATGTGCGCACGCAAGAGCGTCAGCTACTGATGGTAACTTGAAGGTTGGATGTAAAAAGGTAAGTTTTGTCTGCTCCTTATGTTGTCTGTTGTTTGTCCACGCGCTTACTGTCTTTCTCACTCTCATGTTGGACAAAAACATCTTTAAATTTTTATACTTATAAGTATTGTTACCTCAAATTAAAGTAAAATACCATATAGGTAGGGAGTTTTCCGCTCTACACGATAGTATTTTTGCAAAAATAGTCGACCTCTCGGTCGAAAATATTGTTGTTAGGTATGTCTTGCTTGCGTTCCTGGGTATGCCGTCTGTACACGATTTAGAACGAGTCCTTTCATGAATTGCAATAATCAAAGTATATAACAGTTGATATTACTTGTAAAAATCATTTATTTACCATCCAAGTTTACATGCTTTAAAATAAAACGTTTAATAATGCTCTAAATACTATCTTATTAGTTTATCAAAAATTGTAGAACATCTTTTCAAAAAAATCATAAACTTTACAATGTATAAAATGATAATTTAAAATTGTCACGGTAATAGAATAATTGGTTGATGTACATCTTTATTTAGTTAAAACTCAACCGTCAATATAAACTGACACAGTGAGAATAAATAATAGTTTACAACATACAGAAAATGAATTTAATCGAAATAAGAAAGCAATAAAACAAATTAAATAAAAAACTCAAGTGCCCCAGAAGTACCCGCCAAGTTCACGCTAAGTGCCCGGAAAGTACCTACCAAGTACCCGGAAAGTGCCCGCCAAGTGCCCGGAAAGTACCCGCAAAGTGCCCAGAAAGTCCCCGCCAAGTACTCGGGAAATACCCACCAAGTGCCCGGAAAGTACCCGACTAGTGCCCGGGAAGTATCCATCAAGTGCCTGGGATGTATCAGCCAAGTGCTTGGGAAGTACCCACGAGGTGCCCAGGAAGTCCCCGCCAAGTATTCGGGAAGTACCCACCAAGTGCCTGGAAAGTACCAGCCAAGTGCCCGGGAAGTACCAGCAAAGTGCCCAGGAAGTCCCTGCCAAGTACTCGGAGAGTACCTGCCAAGTGCCCGGGAAGTACTTGACAAGTGCCTGGTAAGTACCCGCCAAGTACCCGGGAAGTCCCCGCCAAGTACCCAGGAAGTCCCTGCAAAGTACTCGGGAAGTACCCGCCAAGTGCCTGGTAAGTACCTGCCAAGTGCCCGGAAAGTACCCGCCAAGTGCCCGGGAAGTACCTGCAAAGTGCCTGGGAAGTCCCTGCCAAGTACCCGGGAAGTACCCGCCAAGTACCTGTGGAGTACCCGCCAAGTTTTCCATCTGTACTAAAAAAAGTGATGGTGCTTCAACTTTGTGCATTATTCTAAATCATCGCCAACCGTATGGGAAAACATTCTATTAAGAATAACATAGCCTCCTACGTGCCATGATGCCTCAATATTTTTTTAAGGCATTAACGGATCTCTTATAACTAAGTTAGTTTTTTTTAGTATTGTCATCAAGATTTGAGAGGGCAGTAATTTTTTTGCTGCTTTTTTTTTTAAAAAAAGTGGTCCATTTATAAATGTATGGGCTTTACTAAGTTAGCATGAAAAATTATTTCCGTTGGTGGCGCTATGTCTAAGTGTTGCACGGAAAGTATAACACGAGTGCATTGTGTATCATGGGCTTTTTTTGCAATTGCTGCTAGTAGTTGAGTTGCGTAGTTTATGTTAACACTGTCAGGCAGCGCTACTGTTAACGTGTACTAACTATCGGTGTGTTCCGCAGGTCAACAAACTTCATTTATGTTTATACTTCAATGCTTCATCGATATTTCGAAGTTTGTTAACATGCTGAGCCTACCAACATTTACAGTTAGTACGGGTTGACACTAGCGCCGCCCGATCAGGCGGCGTACCACGACCTACGTAACTTAACTGCTTGCAGCATTTGCGGAATACAGCACGGGCTCTAAATTAAATTTTTTTTTTTGGGGACTGTAAGCGCATCTACGTGACACTTGAAATAAGATCATTCTTAGTTGAGAATTTGTTTTATTCATCCTGGCATACCCAGAAACGCAAGCAAGACATACCTAACAACAATATTTTTGACCGAGAGGTCGACTATTTTTGCAATAATACTATCGTGAAGAGTGGACAAATCCCTGCTGATATGGTCTCTTACTTTAATTTGAGGTAACATTACTTATGAGTATAAAAATTTAAAGATGTTTTTGTCCAACATGAGAGTGAGAAAGACAGTAAGCTCGTGAACAAACAACAGACAACATTAGAAGCAGACAATACTTACCTTTTTACATCCAACCTTTAAGTTACCAGCAGTAGCTGACGCTCTTGCTTGCGCACATGAATATAGTTCTCACTGCTTACCGACTAAGCTCCAATGACAATGTGGCAACGTTGCGAGTTCATGTCGGCGCGCTATAGCCTTCCAACCCTATTTAGGGGTAGTTTGGAACGTATTTTGTATCGGCTCCCATTTAAAAGCTATTTGCCCTAAAAAATTAATTCCAACATGGTTCGCGACGGAAAAAATCGCTCTACACGCAGTTCTCGGAAAATTCCACCATTACATATCATGCTGTATATATATATATATATATATATGAGGCCTTTTATGTCATCTCAGCCACCCCCTGCTGTCCAAAATACATTTTTTTTTTTAATTGAAAAACCACGAAAACTTTAGCTTATGATCTCTAGTTTTTAATGCCGAGTGGTGCTTTGTGAAAATTTAAGATGGCGGTGCCAATATGGCAGCTACAAGTGAAAGACATCTCTCTAAAAAAACAGTTTTACGTACTACACTTCAATTAAGGGTGTTTAAAATTAAAGGTTTGACATTATTTTTATGTGTTTTTGACTGCTGAATACGACTGTGGTGATATCATCTACCATTGACCCTTAGGTTTCTAGCTAACCTCAAAAAATACCTGACAAATGTAGATTTTCGTAACTAACATTTACTGAGAGCATTTTAAAACGAAAAATTTAGCTTTTTAATACGCAATTTACACTCACTTTCAGAACGATGGCTATGTGGAAGTCCATTGACCCTAAATTTTTTACCTAATCTCAAAATTTGCCTGAAAAATGCAAATTTTCGTAACTTATACCGACCGAGTGCCTTTTAAACTAAAAAGTTCAACTTGTTAATATGCATATTAGACCACAATTTAGAATTTAAACTATAGAAAAGACCGTCTTCGCTAATTTTTGCATTTAACCTCAAAATAAATTAAAAAATCGCAGATTTTCGTAACATACAGCATCTTGAGATCTTTTAGACTGAAAAATGTAGCATGCGTCTACGTATTTTCTACTGTCATGTACGTTAACAGCCATATCATACACTATTTACACGAGAGCTTGCTCCTAACCTTCAAAAATACCTTTAAAAATAAATTTTATCCTTATGTATAGTGACTGAGACATTTAAAACTAAAAAGTTTATTGAAATTTTTGCCGTATCTTCTGATGATAGAGATAATAGGAGCACAAAAAAAGCCAACGCAGCTATATATCAATCTTATAAAAAATTGGAAGACTCCTTGGACTTTACCTACACTTCAGTGCAGCAGGTAATAGACCTGCTACTTACGACCATTCAGACCGCTCAGAACGCCAGCTAGGCCTTCGTGCTCTATGAGTGAGGCCCAGGTCATAGAAAAAGTAAGTTATTTGTTCTTAACTTTATTTGGTTTAAATTATCCTGTTTTCATTATATACTATCCACTGTATACAAAGTAAAAATATTTTACAAAAGTACAATTTTGTAAGCTTGGTGCAGCCAATCATAACAGCACCAAAATTGCAAATTAATGTTGAATTCCATTTTTA
Organism: Copidosoma floridanum; assembly: GCF_036245765.1. Taxonomy (NCBI): domain Eukaryota; kingdom Metazoa; phylum Arthropoda; class Insecta; order Hymenoptera; family Encyrtidae; genus Copidosoma; species Copidosoma floridanum. The sequence continues at coordinate 6,818,557 of NW_028321901.1, read as the reverse complement.
AACAGAACTTATCAAAGCAGTTGAAGAATCCCATTTGCTTATATAAAGATTGTTTATATGGAATCATAATTATCAGAAGATAAGGCAAAAATTTCAGTAAACTTTTTAGTTTTAGGTTCCTCAGTCACTATACATGAGGATAAAATTTATTTTTAAAGGTATTTTTGAAGGTTAGTAGCAAGCTCTCGTGTAAATAGTGTATGATATGGCTGTTAACGTAAATGACAGTAGAAAATACGTAGACGCGTGCTACATTTTTCAGTCTAAAAGATCTCAAGATGCTGTATGTTACAAAAATCTGCGATTTTTGAATTTATTTTGAGGTTTAATGCGAAAATTAGCGAAGACGGTCTTTTCTATAGTTAATATTCTGAATTGTGGTCTAATATGCATTTTAACAAGTTGAACTTTTTAGTTTAAAAGGCACTCGGTCGGTATAAGTTACGAAAATTTGCATTTTTCAGGCAAATTTTGAGATTAGGTAAAAAATTTAGGGTCAATGGACTTCCACATAGCCATCGTTCTGAAAGTGAAAGTAAATTGCGTATAAAAAAGCTAAATTTTTCGTTTTAAAATGCTCTCAGTAAATGTTAGTTACGAAAATCTACATTTGTCAGGTATTTTTTGAGGTTAGCTAGAAACCTTAGGGTCAATGGTTGATAATATCACCACAGTCATATTCAGCAGTCGAAAACATTTGAAAATCCAACACCCCACTTTAGACGTAAATAGTAGCGTGGTAGCCATGCATCGTCCTCTACTCAAATTTGCAAGTGCTGCTACCGCGCCACTGGATATGAAAATAATGTCAAGCCTTTGATTTTAAACACCCTTAATTGAAGTGTAGTACGTAAAACTGTTTTTTTGGAGAAATGTCTTTCACTAGTAGCTGCCATGTTGGCACCGCCATCTTAAATTTTCACAAAGCACCACTTAGCATTAAAAACTAGAGATCATAAGCTAAAATTTCCATGGTTTTTCAATTAAAAAAAAGCAAACGTATTTTAGACAACAAGGGGTGGCCGAGGTACTTCCCGGACACTTACCGGGTACTTGGCGGGTACTTACCGGGTACTTGGCGGGTACTTCCCGGGCACTTGGCAGGTACTTCCCGGGCAGTTACCGGGTACTTGGCGGGTACTTCCCGGGCACTTGGTGGGTACTTCCCGGGCACTTGGCGGGCACTTCCTCTGGTACTTCCCGGGCACTTACCGGGTACTTGGCGGGCACTTGGCGGGTATTTCCCGGGCACTTCCTCGGGTACTTTCCGGGCCCTTCTTGGGTACTTGATTATTGCAATTTATGAATGGACTCGTTCTAACTCGCGTACAGACGACATACCCGAGAACGTTAGCAAGACATACCTAACAACAATATTTTTGACTGAGAGCTCGACTTTTTTTGCAAAAATACTATCGTGTAGAGTAGAAAAATCCCTACTGATATGGTATTTTACTTTCATTCAAGGTAACATTACTTAAGTATAAAAATTTAAAGATGTTTTTGTCCAACATGAGAGTGAGAAAGACAGTCAGCGCGTAGATAAAAAACTGACAACATAAGGAGCAGACAATATTTACCTTTAGGTAAAAATTTTTACATCCAACCTTTAAGTTACCAGCAGTAGCTGACGCTCTTGCGTGCGCACATGGATATAGTTCTCACTGCTTACCGACTAAGCTCCAATAACGATGTGGTAACGTCGCGAGTTCATGCGGGCGCGCTATAGCTTTCCAACCCAAATTATGCTGTATATATATATATATATAAAAGTTAGACTGTACCTTCTGCGCGCTTCTTGCTCCAACCTACCTATTTCCAGTATTGAAAATTGATTAGAAAAATGGAAAAGTCTTACATTCTTTCTTCTATTACGGTCTTTTAACGAAGAGTAACCTGATTACAAATTTTACTGAAATTACTAAAATAAGTAAGACCAGAAGTAAAAATAATAACAATCGACAAATAATTATTTATATTGATTTTGTCTACATATGTCCATATATAGTCGACACATAGGTACAATACTAGAAGGACGTCAGTGCCGTATGTTTTAGTATTTTTTTTTAAAGTCCCTTCTTTAAAGATTGTCCACAGTACTAGTTAGTAATGACTTCCACGGTTGTTAGTATTAAATTTTTATATAAATTTTGAATCATTAAATATATGTGTGTATTATGTTGCGTACTAAAATATATTGTATCGAGAAATTCACATACTAATACACAAATAATGACAACAAAAAAAGTCAGCGCGCCTGTCTATTTGCCTTATGGGTAGTGTAAAAAAAATGTTTCACATTTTTTTTCCAATAAAATTGATTATTATTTAGACAGAAACTGATGAAACAGAAGAAACTCAAATTAAAGTTATTAAACAGTGGAGGTGAGGTGTAGGCAACTATAAAAACAAGAGGTATCTAAGAAAAGTTATAATTTTTTAAAAAAGGGGGTGAGGGATTAAACCTCTTTTAACCCTATTATAAAGTAATCTTACAAGAAATTTTAAGTTAATGTGGAGCGTGTTTAGGGGGCTGTGTGGGTTAGTAACTCAACTTGACCCTATGATAAAGTATCTTTACAATACATTATAAGTTTTTGTAAGGGGGACTGTAGTGAGCTGTTAAAGAGACACTGAATATTTAGAGTGGTGTGTGAGGAAGAATTGTGGGGGCTCTTACACATTAATTGTTAAATGAAAATTACAGAGAAATATAGAAAATTTCTCCTTATTTGGTGAAGGGGGAGAGGGTATAAGGAGACCATAGACGGTGAGGGGGCGTCAGAAAACAGAATGATTATAACGTTTTCTGGAAATATTTTAAGTGTTTGTGGGGGAGCCTGGGGAGCACAAATCTCGCAAAGAGAACCGGTAGTGTTAGTTAATGGCGAGGGGTAGAGGGCCTTACACTTTTTTTTTGGCTTAAATTCATAGAAAAGTGTAAAGAATTCTTTCTTATATGGGGGGAAGTGGGATTTTGTAAATAATATAAATGCAAGGCTCAGTTAACTTTTCATTTGCTGCATCATTGTATACATTTTTTAACCTTCTCATAAGATCCGTAATATTCCTTTTTTGAAGCATAGATTCTTATGGGGCGTTCTGGGGCTGGGGGTGGGCTAGCAAAAGTGACAGATTTAAAACGACTGAAATGCTTTCCCCACTCCGCACAGTACCGAAATAGTGGGACGTGTGTATATATATAGCTGCTGATCCTGCTGCGGTAGTTTTCGGAGTTGGTCGTACGATCTCGGAAGCGGTCAAGTTTTGCCGTCTCGAAAGTCCTCTCTGATCTCTTACCAATTTCATACTCGTATTATTACGTCGGACTGTATACTTATGCGGCTGCATGTTCCATGTACATTGTTTACATGTGCGTGTGTGTGTACAGTGCTCACACACACCCACATTTTAATTAATTTCAGCTAAGATTTATTACAGATCCGAAGATTTATACAACACGATTAGGGACAACTGTTAATGCAGTTTTTGGAAGACTTGTAGACAACATTCTACCTATAGTTGACGCATCATATTTAAGTTATCATAAGCTTGTATTTTCATTTTTTAAATAAGATGATCATACAAATATAAATGAGTGTTCAACTATAATTATAACCAGTCAAAATGCGAATCAAGAAAGAGCCAAAGTACTCGAAACAGTGCCAAATGTACTCTGTAGTTATTTTTACAACACTGACAAAAAAATTTTATTATTTATCAGTTAATGATAGAATATATATCAATACTAATTGTGTCCATACTTTGTATATACTGCTATACTCTGCCCAAATAAATACTTTTTTTTTTTTAATAATTGGTTTTCTTTTAGCAAACGATGTATACTTACATATTTTACATTAAATTGTTGGATATTTGTCCCAGAAATATATGTGTGTAGGAGTGTGTGGGTTGGTTAGTATGTGTATGCTCGCGTATGCTTCATATATATTATATAGACTTTACGTGTATATGTACGTAAGGTTTGTATTTTTATGTCCTATAAGATGCAAGAATAACATTTCATACACCTAAAAAGAATGTAAAATAGAAAATAAAAATTAAAACAAAGTTTTCGAGGTTATATTAACCATAAACTGATAAAAAAACATTTATCTTGAACGTTACTCTCTAAAGTTTGCTCAAACTTTTTTCTAAAATTATATTTCATGACACAGCCTGAAAAAAACAAAAAAAACGAGAAAAATGCCTTTTTTGAGCCAATGGGACCTAAAAAAGTTTTTATGCCTATTGATTATTCATTTGATTTTTTAAAAACTTTTTTATAAATACGTACACTTGTTTTAAAAAACAAAAAAACGAAAAAATTAGGGTATTTCACTATTAAAAATCGCAAATACCCTTTGTGGAGGCCTGCTACTCTATGAACTATATTTAAAAGTCACCAGTAGTTATGTAAATAAGAAATTCAAGTATAAAGGAAAAATTGTACATTGTCACCTGGTTTAAGATTATAAAATTATTCAAGAACAGTATTGCGGCTGAGATTGTAATTGGAGAAAAACTGAAAAATAAAGTCTTAATACCGAAAACGACTCATTACAAGTAAACACCTCGTCATTATCTTTTACATTTTATGAAAAGCAATTTTTTGTAGGTTTAGCGTTTCCTATGACAAAAAACTAGTTTTTGGACAATGTTTTGATAAAATAGATTCATACTTAAAAAAACTTTTTTCTTCTTCCGTATAATTGTACGTTTTCTAAACAAGATGCAAGACTAAAGATGGAATATTTATGAAAATAAACATAAAAATAATTCAGAAGTAGAAAACGTTGTTTAGGAAGAAATGTTATATTTAAAGTTAGTACTTTTTTGTAAAGTATACAATTTTTTGGCGAACTTGGTTTATGTTTACCCTATCACAACTTTACAATAGTTATTTAAGAAAAGCAGTTTGTAACGTTTTTTATTGAAAATTTTGACAAGTCAATAGATTACTACACCATTAAACTTTCGTTTTATATTATTAATATTTTTTCTTAAAATCAGACTTGATGGTCCATCTCATCTTGTTTTAACGATCGTTTTCTTGTGATTCAAAAAGTTATTTTGTTATTTATTAAGAGATTAAATAATACATAAAAGCAATGGCAATAAATGACTAGTGGTCCGTGCTGTCACTGCTGCTCCTGAAGGTTGGAAATGATCGTCGCTTCAGGCAATCGAGAAATACATATCTGACCCCTACAAAATTAACGATGAAAAGCAAGCTTTTTTCTCAACAAGTACCTTAAGTCAAGTGTCAAGTAGAAAATGGTCGTTAAAACAAAATAAATTTGTGCATTGTGTCATTTTAATCTGAAAATAGAGCTGTAGAACCCTCAGCTACAGCTATGCCAAAGGCCCCCGAAAAGATAAGAAGACAATAGCTCTTTAAATGAAATATATTCGCCGGAGAACAATGTCTTACTTTTCAAAAACCTTAACTTATTTCCACAATAAATAAATAATCAGTCATGTTCAAAGAAATCAAATTCAATTTATGAATATCATATTACAATTGAAATTAATAGACAGTTCACATTGATAAATATATATTTAAGTTTTTTCTTACATAAAAATAGTATCGAATTTTTTCTGTACTGTTCATCAAAGACATTTTATAAATTACCCTGCATATTTAAAGTTCACGTTTATTATTTAATATTATATCGGATTATAACGAAAAAAACTTAAATTAAAAGTGTTTGAACTTATTCTGTTTTAAATACTTCCGTAAATCATAAAATTTTATATTTATTTCATATATATATTTGATATTTTTTTGTAATTTTCTTTACTTGTTTTATTTGTGTTAAAAAACTCTTGTTCGTTACAATATTTAAGACCTTAAGACATTTTTTAGCAAAAAACATCTAGATCTAAATCTGAATGAAAAAAAAATTGTTTCATTGACTATACTTTAGTAAATAATTATATCATCATAAGATGGACAGGGTATGTAGTAATAGTAATAGTAATTAGTAGTAGTAATAGTAACAGTGATAGTCATAGTAATTGTCGTAGTAGATATAATATAAGTGTGTAGTAAGTAGAGTATGGTAAAAATAATTTTATGTTTCTGCTTACGGTACTCAGTTTCTTGATTTTCCTTGATTTTTGTTAATTTCTTCTGCAAATACGCTTGTATTATCATTACATTGTAAAATAAACTTGACTATCTAACTGCAAAAATTTTTATTGTGCTTTTTTCTACCAACTTTCATTTGAATTACTAATAATGTAGTATTCCAAAATATTGACGTATTTTAATGCGTTTATGACAACATCTACTCCATTTAATTAAAACGTAGGCATAAAAGAAGTTCGTTAAATGTTTTGATTTTGTTTTCTTCTTAAATTTTTTTTTTTATTGCAAGATGTACAACTAAATTCACGACTTAATGACTTTTACTTCTTGTGAGATATTTTGGAAGCGCAATGCTGATTTTATTGGACCTATATATCTACAGAAATTTTTAATTTTATTCAGATTCTCTCGGTTATTATCGTATTTTTTTATTGAAACAAATACCCTTTTCGTCCTTGTTATTTTTAGATTTCACCTTTCTTACTATGAAAAACCAAAGTTATTTTTGTAACGTCTGCCAAAGGTTGTGGAAAATTTTTTGAATATTTATCATTTTATCAATCATGGCATAATTTTTATAGATTATATTTCTGACAGACTACCAAGATTAATCGGAGAGAAAATAAAGTAAAATAAAGTAATTATAAATAACTAATAAAGCATATTATTTTTAATTTACTTCTATGGCCTATTGACATTTAACGTCTAAAACCGACTATAACCTACAATTTTTTCTTACTATAACAACACAACACCCACCGTTACAGCCAACTCTATCTATCTATCTAGTTGCTTTTCTTTTTTTCCTCTCGCACATCCAGATCACAAATTTCTATTGCACTTAGCGTTAAGCCATGTTTGATCTCAAGGTACAACATATAATGAGGATTCGAATACTTAGATTAGATAGTGACATGTTGTTTGTTTTGACTATCGACGTCGTAACTTGAGCGGTGAAGCTGCGGTAACATAGAGCACGTAAGCCGTGAAGATGCTATCTCTTTCTCAATCTTGTAGCTTTAGGCTGCTCCTACATAAGAGCGTGCAGATGCGTGCACCCACGTTTTAGTGCGAGTGCACACATCGAGACATTCGATATTCGTCGATATTCTAGTAATAATCTGATAAATTGTAGTACTATACTAGTATTTTACTGTAGTGTCGATCAGTGTCGAGTGTCTCAATATGTGCTCCACACACGTGAACGCGGATGCACGCGCTTGTGTAGGTACGGCCTAAGTACGGCAACAAGTCTATCTATACATAATTAGTCATATATATATATATATGTAACTTGTAGACATAGGTATACTCTTAGATACAGTATGCCATCTGTCGGATCGTAGGGCTCTCATACGGATTTCGTACTCTACGTGACCGCAGTGCAAGATCACTATGAGTCAGAGGCGCCAACATCAAAAAAAGCTTAAATTTTCGAATCCACTAATAAAAAATTATACCTTATTGATAGATGCATGTATCTTATAAATAATGCAAACAATTTTAAATCTTTTTTTTAGACAAACACATAAGACAAAAAGTTGAAACAAGTATGAATACGAAAAGGGAACGTTTTTTATACATAAATATTTTGTTTGTCCTCTACTGCTGTACCTTTTCAGCGCTCTTACTGATGCTGTTTCCGTCGATTATTCCTTAATTTAATCAAATCTTTTTCAAGCTTCAAAACGTTTTGCCTAATCCTGTTGCTATCCTCAGAGTACCTTAGTTCAGCATTTTTATACTCTTCTGTTACCATTTCTTGTTACGTCTTTTCATTCAGCCAACCACATCTGTCTTCCACTCTCTTTCTCTTTTTCGGACATCTCTGCCTTCACCTTTTCTACATCAGCCTTTTTTTTTCTCCTCTCTCTCACAGGTTACTTGCTTAAAATTATCTTATCCAACGTAATTTGTTTTGCATCACTTAATGTACCTCATTATCTGTAATGTAATGTATCTCATTCACCTTTGCTCTATCCTTTTTTAACGTCTCATTTTTTCCTTTTAGCTTATCACCTACATTTATTGGTTTTACCAGTAGATATTTCGTGCACCCATCTTTCTCTTCCATCTTCTCCTGCCTCGTGTTTATCGTGCGTCTCTTAACTGTGCAGTATTGTGATTTTCTAACCTTAAATCCGTTCTCAGTTTTCCCAACCTTTTTTGCCGCAAACTCATTCTTCAGTTACCAAGCTTTGTTGTTCTTTACTTAGTACATATGTTAATAATTATTACTCTCTTGTCGTTTTTTTTTATTTTGATTACCAGTAACAATAAATCATCCTACAGCACAGACACCATTGACTGTACGTCTGCATACCGCAGCGTCCTCACGCGAAGTCCCTTTTTTAATGGCAAAAAAACGGCAAAAAACGTACACACATATACGTATCTTCCTACACTATATAGTTATTTAGGAGGGGCTGTCAACAGTCCACTTATCTGCCCCTTTAGTCAACTCACACCCTTCCTGCAAAACAGCAAAATTCCTCTCATTACTCTTAAAAATAAATACAAATAAAATCTGATTTAGCTCCCTTTCATTATCCTTCTACACCTCTTCATTCTCTCGCTTTTTTCTCTTTTATTATTTTTAAAAAAGATAATAGTTATAGCGTAATCTGTTTGTACAGGATTGACACGCATATCACGTAGGCGGTCCAAGCCACATTAGTACATACGTATGTATACAAGTTATGCTGAACGCACTCACCGTGATCTGACTTATTGTGACAACTTTTCAGTCTACTTCTATACTTTTAAATAAGCATACCACGCCACAAAAGGAGCAGACAATTTTATCCATTTTTTGTCTTCGTAAACGTGTATACATACACTCTAAATCTTACTGTTACAACATTTATGTTACTACTTATTGCACACATCATTTTTTAAAGACAAATTTTAGTTCGAATGCCATGTCGTCATTTGATTCGTTAAACATTAATTAGAACAAATTTTTTCTAAAAAACAATCTATGCGACAAAATATCATTATTATAAGGGATATTAAAAAATTGCCAGTGATATTTCGTCTTAACTTAAATCAAGTAAAGTATTTGATACAAAAATCGTTTCCAAGTATGAAAAAAACAAGTAACAATGATTTTAATTATGATTGTGATTGTATTTTAATTTTTATGCAATTCAATGTGATTGATCTTTGAGAAACCTCACCAAATAATATACTTGACCTATTTTAACTAATCACATGGAAATAAAAAGGTTTTTTATCAAAATTAAAACATGTTTCTTTAGCGTCCCGCTAGGTAAGAAAAATATCTCAATGTTTTTTTACTTAATACACCCAATAAAAAATATTCTTCGAAAAGTAGTTGGTAATACTAATAACCTGTTAGTCGTTAGAGTTGTATTTCTGGGCATCTTACTGACAAGAACCTCGTTGATATGCAGTTGTTCATCCACACCAACAGACACTTTATGGTAGCTAGCGCTACTTAAAAATCGTTTCAAAGTTATTTCAAGGCTTATTTAACAACAAATTGTTAAAAAAATTTTTTGAGGACGGATTTGGATTCAAGATGTTTCTGTACATGCCAGTTATCGCTGTTGAAATACTTTTGAATGTCCATGTATGCATAAGGTAAAGGTTTTAGATGGAAAGGTCAGTTTTTTACATTTTTTCTTAATGTTGGTTATCTTAAAGGTTTTTTCATGGGTGGATCGTTTTAAACATAATTAAGTTATTAGCCTACTCATAAGCATATAAAATTTTTAGATTCCTCTGTACGAAATTTATCCACTGCATGCAATTTGAAAGTTAAAAGCTTATGGAGTAAGGTTCTTTCAAACTATGGTATTATGATGTCCAGCTGTTGTGGGGTTATGGTTATTGAATTCACGTGTTGAGCGATTAAGGGCTCACATGATCGAGTGATTCTGAGAGATTGTGGAAGAAGTTTCAATGGATATAGAAATTTTTTAATATTTATGGCTTTTGAAGTGTTTTTCAAATAAAAAGCCCACGAAAAAAATGTAAATTTGAACTTTCTATTAAGTCATTAAAGCTGCTCAATATTTCATAATTTTTGTTAGTGTGCCATGTTAAAAAAATTTGTTTAACTTATAAAACTATAGATTTTACCTATTATAATACTTGTATGTTATCTAACCATTCTGATGGCCTAGACCAGGATTGTACATTTTGTTCATTTGAGTTTTTAACAAACATAAAAACAGCATAATTTTTTTATCTTTTATTTCTAAAACATAACTACTACTTATTGTTAAGGGTACAGTAGAGAGAAAAAGAGTGATAGAGAAAGAGAGACAGAAAAATAAGATATTGTAAGGATCATCCAGTTTCTATTGTATTGAGGTACATTAATACATACGTGTAATTGCGACCATTGATTATTGACTTCAATTGAAAGGAAAAATTGCGTATAACCAAGCAGATTTTTTTATGGATAAACTATTCAATTCGACAATTTCAAAAACTGCATATAGTAAAGATTGTATTGTTTATACGAGTAATTTGTTCAATTAAAACTGAGAAAAGCAAGTGAAACCAATGAAAGACTAAAACGTCAAGACTTACGTGTTTAACTTTAAAAAGGAAAGGTACACCAAATGTAGCAAATACGTCTTTCTGAAAGTGTGCCACAGGCACTAGTAATTCATCCTCAGACAAAATTAATTCATCTTTTGGTATTTCTTCGATCCTATAAACTTTTGAGCCGTTTGTATTTAAACTCTCAAGAAGAACATCTTCTTTTGGACCTGGTTGCAATTTGTTACTAACAATTTCAAGGATTCTTAATTTCCCTGAACTATTTTCTGATAAATCAACTTGTTTTTTAGCCTCTTCTAACAAAGTTAAAATAGTTCCATTTTTGTTTGGATACAGAATAATCTCTTTTTCTTCCTTTAACGATGGGCTAACCCATATACATTTAAATTGTTTTTTATTTTCAAGTTCATTTACGTGGATACTAAGTTGCTGATAAAAAATTTTTTTCGTCTTTGGTTTACAGCTAGCAACTAACTCTTTCAATGTTCCATCAAACGTACATTTTAAAGGATTGCCAGGCAAATCTTTGTAACTGAAATAAAACAAAGATATTAGTTTTAGAGTAGTCAGAACTGTTAAAAATAGAATAAATTTATGTTGTTAGAAATAATATATACATTTGTTAGGCATGTTTTATTATTAATTTTATCCAGTTATTTTGAAGCACTCTTATTATTATACACATTAATACAAATTATTTTACGTTCAAGCTCAACTTTCAAATGTTATTACCTGTATCCTGTAATGAAAAACTATAAAAATGGAATACAAGAGTAGGATATTAAAGTAGGATTACTGTGCACAAATCTGAAGCAGAAATTAAGTACTCTGTCAAAGTTGAGTTCCTACACATTATCTGGATCAAAAAAGATAGCAGTAATAAGAAATAAGCAGCATTTATGATTTTATGGTTTTAACAAAGCTTAAGAATACAAAAATTGTTTAGTAATCTATGCAGAGTATGATGCACACATAACACAATTTTTCAAACATGTTGAAGTCACCCTAAATTTTATGAGATTCACACCTCATGGAGCAATAACTTTGAAAAAAAGGCCATTTAGAATCCGCTATAAGGCTTTAAAAATACTAAACATTTGACTTATAGTTATGGAAATCTCTACTTTTTAGTGAATTAGCACAACTTAAGATCATTAGCGAACTGTCTTCCAGCAACCTAGAGTGTGATGAAACGGATTTTCTTTTTAACGATAAAATGGCACTGGCTGTAAGTTCGATCATTCAATGAAAATTTTGAAGTTAAATTTCTATAGGCGCGTTATGCACGGGAGTAAATCAACGATTTAAGATCTTGACCTTGAGAAGAAGTGTGACAGAAGTAGATTTTGCTTGATTCTCTCCCTTCGCCACGTCCCTCGTGACGTAATTCCAGTTTCGTCTAGACTACATGATGCCAGACCACATCACCATGCCACACATTTTCAATTTTAGAAATTTTTTTTTTCTTTTAACCAACTCTGGAAAAAAAAAAAAAAGTTTCCAAAGAGATTTGAACCCCCGACCTCTCACTTTCTCGCCACGGCCCTCACCTACTTTGCTATGAGCAGGCCCAACATGTGAAAATTAACTACTTCATCTTATTTTACAGTTTGAAACTTATTTTTCACAGAAATTTTTATTCAATGTACAATTATTTATTTGGTATAGTTATTAATTAAGTAAATAAACAATTAACTTAATTACATAATTTTTAAATGAAATATTTTTTTTTTAAACTAGGCAATTAGTACATTTTAGCAGAGCACCCTTCCAATTAATTAATAAATATTTATTTTTACGTATTCGATTTGTTACTTTAACAATAAATAAACAATCATTTATACAATTCTATCGTATTTTTTCAAAATTTTCAAAAATTATAAAATTTTTTTTGAACTGTACAAATAAGATAATTAATTTTTATTGTATTTTGTTCTTTCAAGAATTTTTCATTCGTGATTCAAGTGGTTTTTTAATTTGAGGACGTTTTTCACATAGTTTGTGGGAGAAAGTTCAGAGAAATGTCAGGAATGCTAAAGTGTAAAGTAAAGCTAGCGATTCTTATTCTTATGTGGATGTACTCATATACATGCTTTCACGCACACCTTATCCCCTATTCATAAATTTATTTAAAATTTAATTTGTAGGTCTATTTGAAAATTCGGTAGGTTTTTCTAAAAGTAATCTTTTGTACCCAAAAAATTAGGAGATTCCGACAAATCCTACAAATAACATTTGATGTAATTTTTTCATATGGTTACAAGTAAAATATCCATTTTTTTTAAATGTGTCGTGTATAAAATAATGGTATAGTCAAACGAGCTGCAATTTTTGAGGGTATTTTTTATGCTATTTCAATATACGTTTGACATTTGAATAATATCTGTCCAAAAAATCTATGTGTGATGAACGTCTTGAAGGGACATTCACTGGCATGTAATACTACCCTATTGAAGAAAACTATATCATGGGATGATTTTCTTTAATTTTCTATATACAATTCTATTTTGGGTATTAAGTATGGACGAGGAATAAGAGTGAGATCGTACGTGATAGATGTGAGGGCGACGTTACAGTAGGCAGTAGAAAATCACCTAATGTTGTTCTAAAATCACCGGAAGATTCGATGAAAGTACACAGTCTGGGACTGGCCAACCTATATGTTATTTTTATTGTACTGTGCCGTAATATATTGTTTATAATCAGTAACTTATTACATATTAGTTACAATCACACCCGATCAACGTAGGTATACTCATTCCCACTATAATTGCACCACTTCGTACACAATATTGTTTCATAGAAGGTATTGTCATACTCAAAATTATAATGTTTGCCATATAATTTTATAGAAGTATAACTTCATACTTGGGTACCCAAGCACCTACTATCCACTGGTTTTTTTTTGGAGGTTGTAGGTAAAAGCTTACAGAATATAGGAAAAGAATCTGAAATAGAAAAACAAAATTTAAGGGATGTAAAAGTAATCCTTAAGACGAAGAAAGTATCTAATGTGACACTTAAAAAGGTATGTTTTCTTAAAATAAGAACAAAAAATATTTGAAAATGTCAGAATAAAATAAAAAGTGGCTTGTAACTATAAAAAAAAAAAAACAGAGACTTACTATATAATTCACAGGAGTTAAAACATCAGAAATCCATCCTTCATAAAAAATTTAGCATCTAATTTGCGTTTATTAAAAAATGGTTATCTGAATTATTCTGTTATACTTCTGGAAGTCACGAACCATAAATCTACCGTAAATTTCAAACATTCAAAATAAAAGACACCAAATAGCAGCAACAAAGTGGCGGAAACAACATGGCAATCGCAGAAAATTTTGATTTTTTAAAAATTATACTTCTATACGCACGTTATGTACAAGAGTGAATCAACTTGCCAACAATTTACCAATCCTCTAACTGTGACAAAACCGATCATACCATGGTCCCAGTGGGAGTATCTCCGGTGAAACACCTTGCCAGTTAAGTTGAAACTCTCTGCACCAACGGTGCATCTGTGTCCACTTGCCACTGAGCAGCATTTCTTCGGAGTAGACTCCGTATTTCAGGACGTCTACTCCTCGCCAATTAAGACGCCGCTCTCTGCCAAAGCATCAGATTCGGGCTAATTAGCATCCCCGGATAAGCCACATGTTTCAGGTATCACTCCTTGCCGGTTAGGTCAGTGATTCCTGCGGGACGCCGGACATTTGACCCATTAACCTCTACCTACAACCCTAACACTGTTTTGCATTTACCCAAGCCCGGAGACCTGTGGGACAAGAAAAAAAATCATGGAATTATTTTTTAAAAAATTTCGCAGAAAAACCTGCCCGAAAACAGCTAGAAACGCATAAGAACTTTTTTTAGTGATGACAGTTTTTGAAAAAATCTGCACTCACCAGTGATCGAACCCACGACCCCTAGAATGGCGTTGTATCGGTACCAAGCAAGCTTACCACTGAGCCAACGCTACTTCCAGTTCGTAACTTTTTTTTTAATGTAAATATTTATTTACTGTTTATTAATTACTTAGATTTGATTTTTGCTAAGTATGTACTTACTTAACATCGTGCACGATTAGGTTGAGAGGAAATAATAAGCACAATAGAACGACACTTAATTATGGAGCTCTTTATTGTATGTTTTATCTCTGATCCTCGTACGGACACACTTCTCACCTGTGGTACCAACGTCTACACCACACGTACGAGCACGCTAACGCTTTCATCTTAATGATGCTGAAGTGCAACAAGTGAAGATCATGTAAGATTTTATTCTACAGACTTTATGGAATTACTATTCGGTAGCCCCAGAACAGACAATGCTCTTCTATTGATAATTCATTTTTTTTGCAAAATGTTTTTCTCAATTTCAGATAAATCTTTACTGTCATTGGGCCAACCGAAAATACAAAATTTAATTACGTGCAAGACCCCGGTCTCGTTTCGTTTCTTTTACAACTGTTTTGTAATCCACAATTTTTGCTTCATCTATTAAAAAATACAATTGTGAATTTATCCTTTCAAATATTTTGGTTTTATCTTCGATTGGTAGTCTCAACAGTGCGTCACAGTTAACATTTTCACTTAACTTTATCCATTCGAAGTTGTAATCGAATCCTGAAAGGAAAATTGCTTAACGCTGCAGTCTCGATGGTGCTGTTTGTGGAATTCCTTTATTCAGGCTAAAAATAAGTTTAAGTGGCTTGTGATCTATACGTAAAATCACCTTGCGACCGAAAATGAAACTGTAAAATTTTTTAAAATCCGAATACAATTGCCGCCACCTTTTTTTTATTAATCTTCCAATCAGTGTGATATTGTAAGAATCAATGAAATTGCTGGCATGCACTGAGCTACCCCCAGTACCGTTGTTGCCTACGTCACTTTCTGAGTCGCTGCTGTTTTTCTCCAAAAATTTATTTGATAAATTTTTCTTTTTGATGCAGGCTCGTTCGAAATGTCCTTTTTTTGTGACAAAAGTCGCTTTTTTTGTCCCAGTATTTGCACTTCGTCGTCTTGGGACCATTTTTCCACAGCTAAAGCATGTAATTTCTGCTGTTAGCCGCTTACATACGTTGTATCTTGAATATGTCCTTGGCTGTGGAGATCGGCCTTGATCGTATTTCTTATGACTTGAGGCAAAGCTATCTTGTTTATAAACATGATTTGCTAACGTCTGGGCTGTGCCTGCGGCATTTTTCCCCGCCTCTTTTTTCGCTGAAGCTTCTTCCAAAGTTAGTGAATGTTTTTTTTTTAGTTTTTAATAGTCTGAATCTGGTTGACTCGTCCCATATTCTACACGCAAATTGATCTCTCATCGCTGTCTTCCAATTACCTTCAAAATTACAATGTATGGATAGTTGTCTCAACCTTGTGGCGAATTCAGCTACTGACTCATTCGACTCTTGTTTTGTTTTGTTTAATTTGCAGCGCTCAATAAGCTCAGATGGTTTTGGGTTCAGTCGCTTTGAGAGAAGTTTTACCAGCTCTTCGTAAGTCTTTTCGGCCTGTTTAGCAGGTATACATAACGCTTTGAAGAGTTTATACGTTGCTTCGCCTATGTGCGTTAGTAACACCGCTCTCTTCATTTCCACCTTCTCGATCTTTTTTGCGTGAAAATAAAGCTCCAACCGCTCTGTAAATGACTCCTAGTCATCCGTTTCCTTAAAAAAGTGTTTAGTTTCCGACGCTATAGCGTCCTCTTTGCTGTCACTCTTTCCAGCGCTAAGTGCTTCTCTATTTCCAGCTTTACTTTCGTCCCACTATTTCTTCACTATTTCGACAAGCTTCTCTCTTAAGCTATCTCTTGAGTCTGTTTTTTCAACTTCAACTCCTCGCTCTCTAAGTTAAACGATTGTATCGGTTTTAAGTAGACAGTATGCGTCATTTACAGTCAATTGAGTTTTTGCTGTCTCTTTCTATTCAGCCGATTCTTCGACGGTCTCCTCACCTGTTTCACTCATCAACGGACTTATTTTCGCTCACTTAACACTCCACGCGACAAAGTAATTTTACTCCAAAACAATTTTAAGTGTCATTTAAATCTGAATTCGTCACTCACGATGTAATGTGTTCTTGACGCGTCACCTTGCACAATCGCCTTACCGAATCGTGTCGATCACATCTTTTTTTTATCTACTCGACTCTCTAACGCTCGTCACGTGAGAATTCACCCCAAATCTTTGCTATTCGTTCTCGTCACCAGTTGCTAAGTATTTACTTACCTAATGTGGTGCAGGATTAGGTTGAGAGGTAATAATAAACGCAATAGAACGACACTTAATTAAGGAGCTCTTTATTGTATATCTTATCTCTGACTCTCGTACGGACACACTCCTTACCTGCGGTGTTAATGTCCACCGTACTCCCTCTCTTCTACATCTCTACTTTTATACGCACTCATACAACCATATGCTCTGCAATTCCATCATGCTCTTCCTGTAATTCAATTTTAATGTAGGCTCATCCATTTAAATTATAAATTTTGTAATTAAATAAATTATTTATTTAATAAACTAATTTTTTTAGGGAAAAAATTTTTTTAACTTAGAAATTAGTAGACTTTAGCAGAACAGCTTTTCTATGTATTGATGAATATTAAGTTGTATATCAATAATTTGTTACTTAAAAACCTTATAGGTTTGTCTAAAAGTAGTCTTTCATAAAAAAAAATCAGGAGATTTCTACGAATTATATCATCTCAATGATTAAGTGATTCTTTCATAATGCTACTGAATGTAAAATTGAAATGTTAAAAAAAAAAACATAAAAAAAGGGTACAGTTAAACAAAATGCAATTTTTAGTGGATATTTTTTTAAGCTACTTCAAATATACGTTGAATGTTTGAGTGATATCTGTCAAAAAAAACCTAAGTATGATAAACGTCCTGAAGAGGCATTCACTGGCATGTAATACTACCCTATGAAAAAAAGTGTACTACAGGATGTTTTTTTAAAATTTTTTAGATACAACTATATTTTTTGTATTACATATGGAGTAGGAATAAGTGTATAAGCGTATGTGACAGATGTGAAAGTGATGTTAGAAATATAATCGGTGTAGGCGATAGGAAGTTCTTTTGAAATCATTGGCAGACTTAATGAAGGCGTACAGTCTTGTACTGGGTAGCGTATATATTGTTTATATTATACTGTGCCATATTATGTAGCTTATAATAGTTCATTATTTAAATATTAAAATATTTTTTGAAACTACACCCAATTAATGTAGGTTTACTCATCCTAACGATAGTTGTACCACCTCCGTGCACCATGTCGTTTCATATAAGGTATATTTATATTTATAAACTGTAGTGTCTGCTTTACAATTTCATAGAAGTATAACTTTGTACCTGGGTACCCAAGCAGTAAATGTCCACTGGCTCCAACTTTCTACGACTATTTAATATGAATAATTTTCTTGTAGGTTGTAAGAGAAAGCTTTTATAATTCGGGAAAACAAGTTCAAAATAAGAATTGAATTCAAGAGGGTGTTAAAACAAGCTTTATGACAAAAAAAAGGTGTTATCGCAGCTGAGTAAGGTAATTTTTCAAAATTAGAATAAATTCTCAAAATTATTCCAAACATAAATTTTACACAAAATTCTTTGTTAGGGGTATGTATCTGACATTCTAACCTCTCTATAATTATAAAAATATTCTCTGTAATATTTGTCATAACCACCTGACCATTGTTGTATGATTCTGACGTTATTTGACATTTTTTATCCTATTTTGGTATATCTATTTACTTAGGTGCCAGATGATATATTTTTTCATCTTAAGGGTTGTTTTAACAACTCTTAGAATTTACTTTTTATTTTAGACCATTTCTTTCTCACTTCGTAAGCTTTTACTTACAAACCCCCAAAAAATTATTCATATCAGATAATCGCGCGTAGTTCGAAAAAACCCAAAATTTCTGAGTTTGCCATATTGTTTCTACCACTTTGTTGCCGCTGTTTTGTGTTTTTTATTTCAAATGTTCAAAATTTACAGTAGATTTATGGTAAGTGACTTCCAAATGTATGAAAAAATAGTTAAGACAACCATTCTTTAATAAAAGCAAATTAGAGGCTAAATTCTCAGTTAAGGATGGATTTTTGATGTTTCAACTCTTGTTTATTATAAAGTAACCCTCTGTTTTTTTTCGTTTTTACGGGTCAATTTTTTTTTCATTCTGACGTTATTAAAAATTTTTAGTTCTTATTTTAAGAAAATAAACCAACTTATGTATTAGGTTTTTTTTTTTTTATGTTAGGCGTTTTTACATCTCCTGTAATTTTTTCTTTCTATTCAGACCATTTTTTGTATTATGTAGGCTTTTACCTACAAACTGCGAAAAAAAATTGTTTTAATCTGATGATCACAGTCAGCGTAAATAGATATAGATGATATTAGTAGAGTTATTATTTAAATAAGTAATAACTCTTTCCTAATAAATAAGTAGGTATATTAAGTTTTCATCATGCAATCACTGCTCTTGTTATTCTAACTAGAGTATTTATGTTATGAAAACAATAATTTCTGTTAACCAATAATAAAATAAAAATGAACAGAGTTACAAAAGAGACCTGCCTTCACTGGGGCTTTATTGTTACTTCAAATTTAAAGTGATAAGGGTTGGCACGAGAAGAGCACAATAGTGAAAATCCAATACACCTTTCTTTATTATACAATGATTTTGGTGGGTTTGACTACAATAACTTCTACACACCCCCCATACCACCGTACTATCCTCATTCCTAAGAATCCTTTTCACCACCCCATAAAATGAAAAAAAATTCATTTAATTTCTTTTATGTTTTGATTGGGATAAATTTTTTCAATTCACCTGCTGTCTTGCAATAACCACCCACACAATTTTTTAATTGCCCCACATGCCCCAGACACCCCCCCCCCCCTACAAAATGAGGGAAAAATCATTCAATTCCTCGTATAGGTTTGTTACGTCAACATTTTTCTGAATCCCGTCTCACCCTTTTTTTATCATCACATAATTTTTCAATTCCTCACCTGCCCCTACAAGCTCTTAAGGAGGCTTGGGCGATTTTGAATTGAAAGCTGGCTAGGTCTGAAATTCAGAGATTATACACAAGTATAGGTATATAATAGCAGATGAGAGCAAGAGAGTACAGTGTTGTCAGCTTTATCGTGGCAGGGCCGTCATCTTTACACAAGGTACCTCGGGAAAACTAATAAATTTTTTAATATCGATTTTCCCAATGACTTTTCCGCATATTAATGCTATTTTGTTCACGCATGTGTGTAATCAAAATGATTATAAAAAAATATTACAAAGAATCATTTGTATGACAAGTACCCCACAGGGGCCCCTCAATAGATACGACAAAAAACGCCCAAGCCTCCGTAACAACGTATTGATGCATTATATATATTTGGACGCACTTTATATTTCCTTACCCTATAAGAAAAGTAATTGTTACTTTTTTCTTATTTTAATTGAGTTAAACTTTCTAACCCAACTCATCGTCACAGCTTTTCTCACGAATTAAATTATACATACGTTTATAGAAGATTATAAAAATAAATAATGTAATTTTTTAACACGTGTTTATCATAGATTTTTGTTTTGTTTAATTACGTCAAGTTTTCTTGCATAAATACTAATTCTCTGCATAAACAGACCATGGCTCACACCTTGGCCGTATTAATGATGGCGTATTGTATTGCTTTTCTTCAATTGTAAATGAATTCATTAAAAACATTCTTAAAACATGAAAATTTAGTGTCATGATAAAAATATATAATGATAACTTACGATTATTAAGTTAATTTAAAGTTTTATTTGTCGTCCTTGACAGCAACCCTACTTACTACAAGAAGACATACACCCTCTATTCGTTCTGAATAAAATAAAGCAATCATGATGTTTCAGTAAAGTTTACTATTTTGTCCTCTACCTATACCTTTTAAAAGATACAATGGAAATAAGTTAATATTATAGATTAGTATATCTTTAAATGTTCCAGTTTCCTTCACCACACTTAGACGTATTATTTGTTGTATTTATTTCAACTTAAATTTGAAAAGCAAAATGAAGTGGGTAAATTTTATTTCAAGAAAATTTCAATACTTTTTAGCCTTGGTGCGGTGAAAATAAAAAAAAAAAAATTAGAATAGTGAAGTTATTATATAAGTGACGGATTAGGACTGCGTGTTTTACATATATATATATATATATATATATATATATATATATATATCTTCCTCTATTATATAGTTGTATTGGACTAAATCGTCATTCATCTTCTCCTCAGCTCCTTTTCAGCTCCTCCCAAGCTTCTCCTTCCATAACGTAGTTTTTGTAGTATTTCAGTAATTTCTATCCATTAGAGTTACGACGTTTCTCCTTTCTCCAACCAATTTTTTATAAGTAATAATTTTTGCTTCGATATTGTACTTGAATTATTCAGTTATTTCGAACCCTGTACTATAGAAAACACCTACATTTGTGATTAAATTTTTATCAGCAAGATAGAGTTGATTTTAAATTGTAGTTTCTGTGGTAAGAAACTGCTCTGATTTTGTCTTAAAATTCTATTGGAAATCAAACGTAAATATTATCAGATTAATTTACTCTATTGTGAGTCAAGTAATCGACGTTGTAGTAAGTTACAGTTTCTCCTATTACTTTATTTAATACATTGTTGATCAAAATAATTGTGTCTTATTGTAATAATACATAAACTAATAATATAACAGTTAATATTAATATAATTGTTAATATTACATTACTGACCTAAGAATCGTCAATGTTTTTACAAAATTTTAAATATACATCGTATGTTTTCCATTTTCTAACATTTAAAAAAATCAATTTGTTTTCTCCTTAACAACTAACAGCGATGATGAAAATGTCTCATTAATTGATTTAAGTAATGCATAAAATACCTACCAAATATTCGAATATAGTACAGAAAAGACTATACAGTCTCTTTTATGATTGACATTTTATTTGAATTTTTTACAACTGACAGAATTTGACGTGTAGTTGTGAAACAGACTTTTTTTTAATGTTTTAGAATCACTATTTTTACTTGTTCTTTTGGATTATTGCTAATAAATTCCCAGAATAACCTACTAAAAAATAAACAGTTATAAAAAAAGTTGTGAGAATCAGAAAGAATAGGTTATCAAAAAATGTGTACTTCCTAATGAACAAAGAATACTGAAAATATTGAACAAACTTTAAATTAGGAAGACTCTAATAATGTAAAAAACAATCAACTTCTACATTTTGCTCATGGATAAATTAATAAAATAAATGCAAATAAACAAAAAAGGAGCATCATTCTTTATTTTTTAATGTCTGACGTTTCGGCGAACCATTTCAACCTCTTCAAATACCTGTAAATAGTATCAACATACACATTACTTATAATAGTTTAAATTAGTTAGTCAACGATGATCTCTTGAATTAAGTGAATTATAAAAATTGTTTTTATTGTATTATAATTTAAAATGATTTATTATTAAAAAAAATTGAAATCGTTTAGTTTACTCTAATGTTGTATAAAAAATACAAACAAAATGAAAAAATACAAAATAGATTTTGGTGATTATACTAAATATATAATATCAGTATACTTATTGGTAATAAAATTTGTACACAACATAAGGGGTCATACCAAAATGCCATGCATAGTTTTAGGGGAAAGGTGGGGTTAGGTTGAGTCATACGAATGTTTACGCTAGGGGAGAAGGGCAAGGCAATAAGTTTACATGTGATGAAACACTCCAAATAGTTGACGTACGAAAACTTTTTATTTTATTTAAAGTCACTTCTTCTGAGATCCCACTGTAATTTTTGTTGTTTTAGGTATTGTTCGACAACATTGCTAAATATGCTGGTATTTACATTTATACTTATTATGACTAACGTCGCTTCGCTTGCTGTTACGTGTCGTTTTAAAAAATTTGTCTTTTTAACATAACAAAAACTTATAATATTTGAATATGTTACACTAATTAATCAATAGATATATGATTTAAGAAATTTTTTCAGAAATGTAAAAAAAAAAAAGTCAATATAACTTTTTTGAGGGGGAGGGGTTTACTTCCAATTTACACAAAGCTTACATGGAGAAGGGGGGATAAATAAACAAAAACCGCCCACAGCAGTTGGGTAAGACCCCTAATCGCCTTGGCTAGTTTACAGGAGGTTGGAGGTAGAAACCCCTTTGAAAACTTTTTTTTTTAAGTTATACTTCTATAGACACGTTATGTGCAAGGGCAAATCAACGATTTAAGATTTTGACCTTGAAAGAAAGTGTGACGGAAGTTGATTTTGCTTAACATTCCCCCTTTACCTTGTCTTTTGCGACATACTTCCGGTTTCCTCTACACCACAAGACGCCACATCACATCACCATGCCACACATTTGGAATTTAATGAATTTTATTTCTTTTAATCAATTATAAAAATAAAAAAAAAAATAAAAAAACAAACAACAGTTTTCAAAGAGATTTGAACCATCGACCTCCTGCATACTGACCGAGGTCCTTGACAACTCTGCTATGAGCGTGCCCGATATAAGCAACTCGATTACTTCTTTTTATCATATAGTTCGTTGCTTATTTTTAATGTTAATTTTCATTCACTGTGTATTAAACAATTTGGTTTAATTAAACATTAGATAAAAGGATATTTTATTCAATGAAATATATTTTTTAGGTACATGTTTCGAAAATTCCGAAGGAAGCATATATTAGCAAGACAGCTTTTATATTATGCAATAATAAAGTTTTATTGATAATTTTTTATATTTATGTAACAATTTTTTAAAATTTTCAAAAATTAAAAAAAAAATAGTTTGTGCTGTACAAATATAATAACTGACTTTTGTTGTGTTTTATTCTTTAGCAATTTCTTCATTTGTGATTAAAATGATTTTTTGACTTAAGGTCGTTCTTCACAAAGTTACTGGAGGAAAAGTTCAGAGAAGTGAAAGGAACGCTAATGTGTGCAGTAAAGCTAGCAAATGTTTTTTCTCATATGGATGTACTCACATACATGCTTGTACGCAAATTTTATCCCCTCTTTCTAAATTCATTTGAAAACCAACTTCTAGGTCTATTTGAAAATTAGATAGGTTTATTTTGAAGTAATCTTTTGTACTCAAATAATTATGAGATTTCTACAAATAATATAAATGTCATTTAACGCTTATTTTTCATAAGGTTAAATATTGATCTTGTTAAATGTAACGTATATAAAATAATGGCATAGTCAAACAAGCTGCAATTTTTGTAGGTATGTTTTCAGCTTTTTTAATATACGTTTGCCGTTTAAATAATATCTGTCAAAAAAACCTATGTGTGATGAACGACCTGAAGGGACATTCACTGGCATGTAACACTACCCTATTGAAGAAAGCTATACTAAAGTATGGTTTTTCTTAATTTTCTGTATACAACTATATTTTTTGTATTAAAAATCGACGAGGAATAAGTGTAATATCGTATGTGATAGATGTAAGCGTGACGTTACAGATGTAATCAGAGTAGGCAGTAGGGAGTTGTTCTGAAATAACCGGAAGACTCCATAAAAGAGCTCAGTCTTGTACTGACCAGCCTATATATTATTTTCATTGCATTGTGCCGTAATATATTGTTTACAATCGTCAACTCATTAAATATTAATTAAAATCATACCCAAACAATGTAGGTATACTCATTCCCATGATAATTGCACCACCTCTGTACACAATATTGTTTCGTGAAAGTTATTTTCATACTTAAAATTATATTGTGTCATACAATTTTTTTTTTTTTTTTTTTTTCACCGGGTTACCGCGACAGCCTACTGACCTAGTAAACGGGGTCACCCACTTACCACCTATATGTGGAGGTGTGTTGCTGCACCCATTTCCAACCTTTTTTAATGGTATCATACTTGAATTCATGGGCACAGTGAAAGTATCTACAGTGAAACACCTTGCCAGTTAAACTGACACTCTCTGCACCTATGGTGCATCGGGTCCACTCGCCACTGTGAAGCCTTTCTTTAGAAAGGACTCCATATTTCAGGACTTCTACTCCTTACCAGTTAAGCTGGCGCTCTCTGCTGAAACATCGGATCCCGGCTAATTAGCATCCCCAGAGAAGCCCCATGTTTCAGGGACCACTTCTTGCCATTAAGGCCGGTGATTCCTGCTTGGCGCATCAGATCTACTAATCCCTACCTATAGCCTTAACACTGTTTCTCATTTACCTAGGCCCGAAGACCTGAGGGGTAAGAAAAAAATCCTGGAATTACTCTGAAGGAAGATTCCACAGAAAAAACTGCTCTGAAACAGCCGGGGTTACATAGAACTTTTCCCGATGAAAACAGTTTTTGAAAAAACCTGCATTCATCGGGAATCGAACCCACGACCCCTAGAACAGCGTTGTATCAGTAACAAGCACACTTACCTGTGAGCACACGCCGTTCTGTTTGTCATATAACCTTATAGAAGTATAACTTCATAGTCGGGTACCCAAGCGCTCACTGTTCTCTTATTTTTTTTTTTTTTTTTTTTGTTTTTTTTTTTTTGTTTGTTTTTAGAAAAGGAAAAGAAAGAAGTTTTACAAAATTTAAAGTGTTTGGTGTGATATGTGACGTTGTACGGTGCACAGGGGACCAGAAATACGTGAAGGGGGTTAAAGTTAAGAGGGAGTTGTATGCAAAGTCCACTTCCGTTACACATTTTTTCAAGGTCTCCAATCGAAAATCGTTGATTTACTCCCACGCGTAATGCGCCTACAGGAGTATAACTTTAAAAAGATAATATCGTTCACAATATCAACTACGTTGTTTTACCCGAATACGCAAATCACAACGCTACTGAAGTACATTTGTACGATTCAAATATAATACATTTTTTAAATTTAAATTTGATGAAACTCAAGTGCTAAAAATTTATTACTTTTCCGACGGAGAAGTATCACAATACAGGAATCGCTTTACTTTATCAAGATTATTGTACCACGAATTAAACTTCAGCGTGAAAATAGAATGGCAGTATTTTGCTACCCAGCGGGAGCATGGTAAAGGAGCTTGCGACTGTATTGGTGGCTGCGTAAAATGAAGTGCGTGCCGTGCAAGCTTGCAAGATAACACCATCGTGACGACGCGAAAAGTGTATGGCTGGGTATCTCATTAATTAAAAAAAAATGAAGTTCACTGTTTGCTCTTTAAAAGATAACAAAAATCATGTAAATGAATTACCACACTTTCTACAGCTGAAATAATCAAAGGAACTCGAAAATGTCGTTGTTATAAACCGTTTGATAATAATAATTTAGAGTAAAAGATTGTTTGAATTATGTCAAAAGTATTGTGTTTAATTCTTGTAAATAATTTTGTCATTGTTTATTTATGTTGTAAATATAAGGAAAATAAATATAATCTAAAAAATATACTTTGCACTATGCATGAGTGAGCGGACTCAGTCACAGGCGCGCAAGGTAATACGGTCATGCTTGCACGCTAGCGTTCAAATGCTTATAACTTTTTTTTCCATTTAACTGCTCAAAAATTTAATTTTAGATGAAAATAGCTTATGAAATTTCGAATAAGTTGAAAAAAATATTTGCATACCGATTGCAGAAATCTGTTTTAATTTTCATCCATTTTTATCAATTTGTTCTCGATTTATGGATTTCTAAACATTAAGTCATACAAAAGTTAAATGGTTTATAGCATTGATAAGAAGTCAAATTTCGAAAAAAAACAAAAAAAAAAAAACGTATTTTTGTATCTTGTAAATGAACAAAACTATCCAAGATTTAACTTAACTCAGACGCCTTGGTTTTAAGTGGCTAACTTGAGAAAATTTGAGTCATATACAACATAAATTGTACTGTATTAAAAGGATTACTAAATGATTATGAACTTAAACAAGATATATATTAACATACAGGTGTTAACATGTATCTTTTATACATTAAAATAAAGAAAAGAAACAAATTTTCTTCAAGAAAGTAAACATTTATATTAATAAAACAAAAATTAATGGAGAATCATGAAGATCGAATAAAAATACTCTTGTAATATAAATACATGTCTAAAGAAAAATTAACTATCTAAAAAGTGTGATATAAGTTGTCAGCACTTAAGATTGGGCAAACAAAAGCTTTTAAGCAAAAAAATTAAATTAGATAGAAGCGCCAAATAGTATAACAAGGATAAAAATTAAATAACTACTTTTACAAGTTATAAATACTAAATGTACGAGTATATATGTAAAGGTACCTGATGCAGACCATTATACGCATGGAGGGTCGTTATAAGTACAAAAAAGAATTGATAAAGACAACCACATTATTCCACCATATTATTAATGTAAATGTTAGATGTAATGTGTATGTTACAAACATCGTAAAATTATATGGGCCTTTTTTGATCTTATCATTATACCTCTTTGAAAATAACTATTAGCATAACTTATACTTGCATAAGAAAATATTTTATCCTATGTTACATAGTTCTATTAAGGGGAGACAGGTCACACTTTCCGCCTATACACGACATTTTTAACCCAAAATAAACTGGAATGCGCTTTATTTCTCTTATATTCTTACCCAATACTGTTTCAGTGTACCTCACACTGCCCCCTCCCCACATGATTTTTACAGGCATCAGAACAGCTCCTCTACGCACAATCTTGCTGCACATCTACTTCACTAAGCACACATTATAATCAATAAAAACTGTTATTTTACAGGGTATGTCTCCCTATATTATTCTCCCCTAATTAAACCTGATCCCTTTTCGGTAAAATTCACACTGCTCCCTCCCCCAGTCTCATAATGCTTAGAAGCATCCAAACAACCTTTTTCCACACAAAACGTTTCCTTTCATCGGCTTAGCTAAATATACACATTAAAACCTAATAGAATCCCTTAATCCCTTTTTATAAATCTGTACATATTATTTTTTGATGTTCAACATAATAAATTTACTCTTTTACTAGTGAGATTTACTCTTTCTTACATCTAATAAGCTAACACAACACGCACATGATAACTTTAAATTAACGTAAAAAGCTCGCATTCCTACCCAAGAAAATAAACAGTGTGTCGCTGAATTAGACGCTAAGCATTAAAGATGGAGCAAAGTACAGAAAAATGCAAAATGCATAACAGACATCCAAATAAAAAATAAGAGTGCGAAATAAAGTATGAAGAGTTTATTTAATGATGCTTACGCAAATGTATGGGGGTCATTTTTTTACAAACCAAACGGATTTTGCTGAAAATTAATTGTAACCTATCCGCTTCGGCTGAAATTTTTTTTCCAGTTTATATATTAAAAAAAAAGAGATACGTGACCAAAAAATTTTTTTTTATCGTCGATGTTCGATTTTATAAGTTACTAGAGCCCCCCCCCCGTCTCGGCTTCACACGAGACTCACTAAATGGAACACCATAGTGTAGTGATATGTAATGTAAAATGTTTGCAGTAAAAAATTATACATCTAGTTCTGACACTTCCCAGAAAAAAAATCTTCTTATTAAAAACATGTTTGTTCGAAATGCATACAATTTATTTGGTCAAGTAAAAAGCTATAAAAAGTAAAAAGAAAATAATTATGTTGAAAAGTACCATGCATTCCTTATATCATAAAATAACTGTTGGCCTTTAAAGGCTGTTGATTTGCAGTTCTCGCGTATAATCTATAAACAGGGCTATATTTTAGAGCTGTAAAAATTTAAAGATTACAAAAATTCATGCTTAAAAATTTTTTTTCTCTTATCTCACAACTTTATTACCAGAGTAACCAAGTCCTGGAGCTTAATTTCTACGTTATTTTTCGCAACAAAAATACAAATACATATTCTACCTGTTTGAAAATCTGAAAAATTCAAGAAATTACTATAAGGATTATAGTAGAAAGCTGATCTCTCACTAAATAAATTCTTTCATCATTTTCTTGACGCCTGAAATTGTAATTATGAGATCCACTTAAAGTTTTCCTTCTTACTCGACTTCTTGTAACTTTGAGCATAGTTGTGACTCTTCTAAGCCCTAAAGGCTATTTTTTTTCAACTTTATTAGGTTGTAATATATTTGTTGGCAAGGTAGTTCGACGTCCAATGACCCTGAAAGGGACCGATGAGCTTCTTAAGTACAGTCTCTCTTGACTAAAGTTTTCAGCAAACGTGACTGCTTGGATAACTCAGGGTTTCAAACTTTGAAGCCAGTTGTAAAGCTCTTTCCCAACGTCTCCTGTTATAACGTCGAAGATAGTGTCCAAAGCACCTTTTTTTTGCAGACTCAGTTGTTTTGGTGATCTTAAGAGGAAAGGTTGGTTCATGATGCTTGACCGTTGGTAACTGTCTCGTTGGCTCACATTTATTATTTTTTCTTCATAGCTGTTAGGTTCTCCCAGCGTAGACCTTGGAGAGAATCGGTGATTCCTGGTTAAATACTTAAAGTTGAGAGGGTAATATAGGGTCGTCGGCCACCAGGGTTCCCAGCCTTGCGACGGACAACTCTCCTCGTGACGTCTGCCAGTTAATAACCGACTTGGTTTAATGATGGCCGGTTTTACATAGTCTTTGAGTTGACGAATTGTCTCCGGAAATCATAGTAAAAACGTATTAGTTGGCAAGGTAATTTAAACTTAGGTGGCCCTTAAAAGGACCAATGAGATTGATGGTTAAGTAGGGAACGTAAATAGTTAAAATGGCCCTAAAAAGGGCCGGTAATGAAACTTCCAGCTGTTCCTCATTATTATTCTTGATGATGAAAAGCCAGCTGCAGGTAGCTTGACTCTTATCCTTTGAGTGTTTGTGTACGGAGACCGTACAGAGAGGGAAGCACGCCACTGATCAAAAAATATCTTGCCTTCAGGTCGTTCCCCAGATAACCATCGGTAGTCAGAAAAATGGGCTTGGAGAGTACCTTTGCCGTAGATATGCCGTTGGGACGGCCATTAAGGATGCCGTTGTGGCTGCCCGTACTCTTCAGGGCTGTCTTCCTTGGCTCGCATTTGAAGTGCAAAATTCTCTGACGGCACCAGGCCAGATTATGGTACGGCCACGTAACTCTAAAGTGTTGGAGCAGGTTGTGCTCTGGCTAGAAAAGTTTCCTGGTATTCCACCGGAGACGGTGACGTTCTGAACGCCTGTTTTCCCGTGGCATTCGTTTATTTCGGGGATCCGGGATGAAAACCGATTTATTTACCTTGTCCAAGAAAGAAGAGTGTCATCGGTAGCCGGGATGCCCAGCTGCACGGTGGACTCCGCTGTTCTAGGTGTAGTGCCGATGATCAACTGCGATAATTGTCTACTCAATAGGGCATCTGATAACCACTCTTTCTTATCTAAGGTTGCGAATGGCTTTTGTTATACCTTGACGCCATCTAGTGGATCCTACTGAACTGAAGCGCAAAGGTAGCTTATTTTAGCAAAACTTTAAGCTTGCTTATCGCTAATGTTATGAACTTTTTCAATAAAAAAACTAAGCAAAAACCATCTCTTAATCATGGAGAGTAAGTATGCAAAATTTCAGAAAAATCGTTTAAGTAGTTTTCGCAGTTAGCGATTACAACGGTTTGAGCAACTTTGCTTCACATATTAGTAAGATAACAAATTTTATAATACTTCTTGGAGGCTCATTTAAAACAATGTATAGCTCCAAATCCTTAAGAGCTACAAAATGTTCACCACTGGTACTTTTGTAGCTAGAAGGTTCAAATTTGAGAAAAAAAATTGGAAAAAAAAAATTGTCAACAAATTAATATTGTTATTGATAATTCAACTTTTTAAATCAATTTTTGCAAATTGCCCCCAAAATAAATCAATTTTTTATTATAACCATCGTATTCTGCGTCAAATTTTACGTAAAAAGCATGTTTTTTAAATATGGAGACTTATCAATTGTTATTATTAAAGAATTGAGTTATGTAGCGCGGAGTAGTGAAAAATGCTGTTTTTTAATTATGAAATGATATCTGTACCTTGAATCAAAAAAAGTTAAAAGTAAAAGTTGTAGATAATTAGAAGATCTACAACTTTTGTCTTTACCATTTTTCAGTATAACCTCAAAGTTTTGTATTATGCAAAAAAGCGAGAAATCACTATTGTATCATTTATTTAGTAAAAATTTTTATTAAAATTGAATCATAAGTGATTTGTTTTCCAATCTAATCTTTTAATGATGAAAAACGAATATTCATTAAAGAAAAAAAAAGATGATTAACCACTAAGCAAAGAAATAATCGTAACAATACTAGACGTAACATCAACACGTAAGCTATTTTTTTTTTCAAATTTTTTTATTGCTACTTTGTTTTTTATTGTTTTGTTAATTATCTACTTTTATATAACAAATCAAATTTTTATCTCTTTGATTCTTCGGAATTTAAAAATTTCGCAGGGAAGCCTGCCTACAGTACGATCTATGATTTAAAATGTTACCCACGCTACCTGCGTGCATTCCCCGTACTAAAAGTTCATTGGCTTTTGGATCAGCTGTGCGTTTTTTTGGTCAACTACCAAGACATATTCTCACTCGATGTAATTTAAACTTAAATAAGTTTTACTTAGTAACAATGCCACGGAAAGAGGCACGTAAAATGCAAAATACTAGTCATCGATCAGACAGATGTTTCAATCCCTTTAATCTCAAACATCCAACAACAAACACTTCTGATTTGAGGACCGTGAATGAAAACCAACTCTCGAAACTAGACTTGGCAATTTCGTCAGATACATTACAACAAAATATTTGTTCTTGCCGCTTGAAGTTATCAAAGTTGAAAAAAGTAGATACAAAAGAGGGTGAAAATATAGTATTAGAATTGGTACCTACAATATTTTGATTGTTACATTGAGTTTAGACATACCTAACCTCTCGTAGAATCTTATGTCAATGTTTTAGTCTAATTCTTTTTTAGACGCTACTAAAGAAGGATTCGTCAAGTAAAGAATCTGATATAAAAGTTGGGAGTAGTGACGGTACATCTGGATTTCTGAGAGATAATCCATCTTTGCAAAGTGAAAGAGTGGACATCTTCAACAAAGAATTAAGCTGCTCAGAATCTTCACTCATCAAAAAACAAAAACTTTAGTCGAAAAAGTGTTTTGAAGAAAAATCAAAACAAACATGGTCCGTAATTGATAAAAAAATTTTCAATTTGAGCCAAGATGATCCAGATGATCTAGAAGCAGATGACGGCAAGTCCTCGATAATAAGTGCTTTGCAAAAAAGTTTCAATACTTTGGCCAACTGCGTTCATAAAATAAAAATTTTAACTTTTTTTCGATCGTAGTCTTATAAAAAAATTGAGGACACATTTCCTCCCGCAACTCGTCACATGATAGGCATAGCAAAAAATGTTGCTCGAGATAAGAGATTAATTGGAGATCCGAACCCAAAACAACATTTATCTCTAGATGAAAATGTTATCGATACAATTGTTAGCTTGTACCGGTCTGACGACTGCACTTAATATATGCCTGGAAAAAAAAAAAATACGTTTCGATGAAAGTACACGGCAAATCGGTACCTATTTAAAAAAGACTAGTATTAAATAATTTAAAAGAATGGTATGAAATTTTTACGAGTACGTATCTAACTATGAAATGTAGTTTCTCAAAGTTTGCTAGCTTAAGGCCAAAATATTGTGTTGTGGCAGGTGCTGCTGGTACTCACTCTGTTTGTGTATGCCCTATACATGAAAATGTTAGTTTATTAGTGTGTGGTACCAATTATAAATCATTTACTTTCGGCTCTGAGCTGCTTTTGATCAATTATAAGGACTGTTTGGATCGTATGTCGTGCAAAAATAAAACGACTGGTTGTTATTCAAATTTTTGTAAGAAGTATCCAGGCATGACAAATGTTATCGAGCAATTAGAGGAAATTTCAGAAGAACAATGTATTGAAATTGTTACCTAACAGCAATGGGTTACGGTTGAAAGAACCTCATTGCAGACCCTAATACCTCTAGTTGATGAATGTTTAAAGAAGTTAAGTGAAGGTTTGCAAAAACGGCTGTATCATTCATTTTTGGTTTACAAACAAAAGGATTTTTTAAATGAGATAAAAAATTAACTGAGAGAAAACGAGTGTATCGTAATTTGCAACTTCTAAGAAAATTATACTTTCACAATTCAAAATTCGGTTCAGGGTATACATTGAAACAACGATCAGGGAACTGTACACCCATTTTCAATTTATTATAGGAATAACTTGAATAAATTAAAATTTTTAAGTCTTGTTTGCATTTTTGAATGCCTACATCACGACACTGTTGCGTACATCTATATCAAAAGCAGTTGATTGAATTTATTAAAATAAATTTACCGTGTGTTAAAAAAATAATATACATGTCTGAAAGTGCGAGTGGGCAGTATAAAAATAAACAGAACTATATTAATCTCACTCATTACTTTAAAGACTTTAAAATAGCAGCAGAGTGGCATTGTTTTCCCACTTTACATGGAAAGGGGCCATGCAATGGAATAGGTGGGACTGTAAAACGACTAGCTGCCAGAGCAAGTCTTCAGAGAGTTAACAATCCTGTTCAAACGCCGCGAGAACTTTTTGATTGGGCCACAGAATCATTGCCCAATATTAATTGTCGTTATTCTACAAATGATAACTACGAAAAAAAAAGAAAATTAGTGTCAGAGATTGTTTGACATCATTTTGTTATGAAACTGTAAAAAAAGTTTTACTTGTACATGAAAATTTTGTTACATCTATAAATAAATATTAAGCAGTCATAATGTTTACTTGGTTTTAATACACATTTTTACAATAACAATAAAATATAATTTCTTCAGTTATTATTGCTCATCTCCGTTTTACAAGTGAAAAGTTACTCTTTAAAAAAGAGGTGATAATTTTGTATATCTTTAAAGAGGTGATAATTTTGTATATCGTTAAAATATTTATTAATAAAATCCTTTGATGTAATAAAAACGTTCCCTACGATTTTTTTTTTTTTTTAATGAATCATACATTTATTATCTTTTATAAATGATATCAAATTATTACTTTTTGTCAGTTATCTTTATTGTGAGATTAAAATAATGCAAATAAATAATTTTTTTGGTCTGCAAAATATTCCTGATACCAGTAGCTCTAGTACTTTAAAAACTCACACGCGCACAAGTGAGGTATCACGAATGAAAGTGGACTGTGAAAATGTTAGTTGTAAAAATAATGAAGTTTTGGTTATCGCACATAAGGACAAAGCAGACGATATTCCATCAAAATCACAAAAGAATAATCCTCATTAAGTAACGACGAAAGTTTTGTACTTTCTATTCATCAGTTGATACCTTATTTTACTAATAGCTTACTACTTTTTGATTACATATTTTATTTAAAGAAGGGTTAAATGCGTTGTTTTGTCTAGAATCTGAATCTCCAGACTATAAAAATTTACTTAATTTAAAAAGACGAGCTTGTGAATCAGTTATCACTGCAAAACTAGTAACTGTGTTGGACAAATGTAAAATCAGAAAAAAGATGCAACACATTTATTGATAGCCTTAGCAGAACCATTTGTAAATCATACACGCAATTTAGTATTCAATACTGCATCAACCCACGAAGCTTGAAAAAACTTACACAAAGAACAAGAACGTGCCATTAAAGAACTTGCTCTATTACTTTTTTGTAGATTATCAAATACGATTCACTGAGACAAAAAATTACTTCCAAGGTTTTCAAGAGGGGAGACTAAAGATAGACTAGCTATTATAACTACAACTAGTAGATTAGAGCAACAGTTGGGTGCTCCAGAAATCTCTTAAAGCAATGAAGTAAATTAAACTTAAGCAGTATTAAATGCTCCTAATGACTGGGCTTCATTACAAAACATTGAAACTCTCTATTGTAATTCAACTGTTAGTAATACTGCACGAATGAACGGTGCTTGCGCAACTTTGAAAAGATTGATTGTTAAACATCTACCTTATTTTATATGCAGACATCACATGTACGAGTTTATTCTTAGATTTGCTTTTGACACAAAATTTGGTCAGACTAGTGGACTGGAGGTATAGTTATTTATTAAAAATTTCAGAGATTTTTGGAAATTTATTGATAAAAAAAATTACGAATCAGGCACAAGCCATAGTTTTGTAAATCTATGCAAAATGTCTAAGAACAACTTTTGGGTTTTTGTTTCAAGAATTCAAAAAAGGAAGTGATTAGAACTGATTTCGAAAATAAACAGGGACTGATAGCAGTTTTTTTAGGATAAAATCACCTAACGGCACTATTTTTCATCCACTTGAAGCTATTTACCATGCCAGATTTATAGAAAAAGTAATATATTGTTCAATAATACATATTGTTTGCAAACAATATTTGTTTGATCAGAAGAATACTGAATTAAAATGTAGAGACGTTTACATTTTCATAGTAAGAGTCTACATTCAAGCTTGGTTTTGTGCTCCACTTGCTGTTTAAGCTCTAAATCAAAACTTAGGGCTTTTAAAATATTTGTACAGTTACGAAAATGTGAATATACCGTATCTGACTGTGCTGTTAATAATTTGTAAATTACTTGTAGTATTTAGCACCACAACTAGCAGCATTAGCCTCTTTTGATTTTATAGTTTTAGATAAAGAGAAATTAAAAATGTGCTAAGCTCTACGATCGAATTCTATATTTTTTACATTTGAAAAACGAGTTTTTCCAAATTGAAAAAAAATGTAAATGAAATACTAAATTCAAATATAAGTGATTATAGTTGTAAAGACACTCGTAAACTTTTCAAACGTTTAAAAACTGATCTAACTTTTTTGGCGAAACATCTATTAACATGGGGAAAAGAGACAAACTACGTTCATGGCTTGAAGGTTGTGAAAATTTTTAAAGTTGTGAAGGATACAGCTAAAAGACAAGTGAAACTAGTAACAGAATTTGATAATCTTTTAACTCAAGATGAAAAGAAATTGCAGTACTTATTACCTGTGATAAAAGAGTACCACAGCTTTTTCCCAAATAGCAATAATATAACGTTGATGACAAAGTATAACTAAATTTATGTTCCGTCATGTCATACCAGATTTTAATAGATGAATAAATAGTATTAATTTAGTGACTTTATATAAACGTTAACACTATTATTACAATTAAAAGAGTAGTAATTTTTTATACATCTTTGTGTGGATCAAATCATCCAAATTCTTATATTACGTAGGTAAATATATTAATAGATTATTTTTATAATTAAATGTAATAGTACGTTACTCACGTTGAAAAAATTAATTAATTTTTTTTCTCCACGAAGAAAAGAAATTCGAAATTTTATTCTTTTTTAATTATTATAATCTTCACATTAATTGTATGCGTACGGATAAAGTGCAACACTCTTTTAGGTTTAATTTTTTTTATATAATTTTAAAATAGGCACCAACTACTAGCAGCAGCTGCACACACCAGTCCACATTGTTACGAAGAGTCTACAAAAAGAGCCAACATAGCGTCATGAGGATCCTTTCCAAGCCATAGCGTTTCCACCAATTAATCCACTAGTAAGAGAGAGGCAAGAGAATGAAGCTGCTGAAAAACGGAGGTCTATTATTTCAGCTAGTCAAAGCATGAGAAAACTTTGCAACGAACTCTTCACTCAACTGGTTGCAACAAGGAGCACTCCAGGAGACTCGTAGCATTGGTTCATTACTTGCAGATACGGCTTCTGTGATGTGGCTTGTTGAAAGCCTGATGAAGTTCTGTTTTTACGTACAAATGCCACAAAATAATTTAATTTACTGATGATAATTCATTTCTCAAAATCGAATTATACAACTTCATCAATTGATTGATAACATTCGATACAAATTCAAAAGTACACCCTTGTATATAACTCGTAATAGACGAATTACTTTTACAACAATTTACTTTTGGAAAAATATACTATTTTTTAAATTTTTAATAGCTTGTGTGCTATTTCATGTAATCAGGAATAAAAATTTTAATATATCTAAATTTTTAATCGACAATTATAATTAATACTAGCACAACATTTAATTTATTTCCTTATCGCCAGTAGCTAATTCAAAAACAAGACCAGCTACTGCAGTTAGTAGGTAAGTGTAGACAAAAGGTAAAGATTTTTTGCACCTCTTCTGGATACATTTAATCTGTGAATACACGCATTTGCGGTGACAAATATTATTTACAATATGTAGCTCTTAAATATGTAAATTATACATGATTAATAAGAAATATACTTCGAATATTGTTGAAACATTATAAAAGTAATAACGAAACATTTTTTTAAAGTTTTCATAGAAGGCAAAAAGATGGAGTTCATTTACAACTGTACTAAAAAATAAAAAAATTATTGTAAGCAGTTTGTTAATTTCTTATTGTTTTTTATCATATAGCATTTTAGTTGTTTTAAATAAAACTCTTTATAAAATAATAATATATTATGTCATCTGTGATTAATAAATAATAAATGCATCATGTGTCAAGCAATATTTAAAAAGTGGCACACTTATGACATCACTTAAACAAACATTGCAAAACAAATTTAGAAAATTATTAAATTTCTCCTTTATATAATAGAAATTTTTTTTAAAAAGTTAAGGTTAATTCCAAATAAGATTTCTTCATTTGCTTCAAAATACAGATGCAAGCATTTCAGATCACAGTTATAAGGTAATTATGTAATTTCTTTTTATCAACGTTCTAATATCAATTGTTGATAGAAAATAAACGGAATATAAAAAAAAGAAAAAAAAAAGAAAAAAAAAAAAAAAAAAAAAGGAAAAAAAAGAAAAAAAAAGAAATGATGAAGAAAAATTCATTAACTTTCAGGAAACAAGATTTTTTCATGTAAAAACCTAATGAAAAATTTTTATTTTATTTTTGTTATGTTACAGTTGTTTAGAGTTAGCACGCAAAGTGCAAAAATGAACTGAGCTCAACAAGTATACATATACATGGACTTTTGTTTGTAGAGTGTGAGTATACGTCATAATAAACGTGTATGTATGTATATCTTCCCTTCCACGCACTCTGCGCCAACTCCCTCGAATATCACCTTAATAATTTAGTTTTTCAACTTTTATCGTGACTTTATCTATTTTAATCTGTTTATTATTCAAGATTTATTATCTTAATCTGTAAGATAAACTGATATTTTAGAATAAAAAAAAGTATTTTATCATAGGTAAATACAATTGCACACTTCTTACCCCCAGCATTAACATCCACATAACTAAACTTAACACCTTCCCCATTTGAATATGTCTACGGAACTGACGTACGATCCCTAAAATCATGTACGGAAAACTTCCATAATTAAAAAAAGTAGAAAAGGAATAATTCAAAAAAAGATGAAGAAGTATAGGTGGAGATATAAAAAACACAGAAATTTGCTGTAAGTATATGCAAAATTTGTCAAAATAAAATTATTTTCATTCAAAATATTCGTACAATGATACTTTACTAATTTTCAATCGCTTGTGATTACAGAATCATCAAATATACTTAAGTTTAAACGCATATTATTATCACTCTGATCATAAATTAAGTTTGTGAGGTAGTTAGCTTTTACAATTATTATTTAACTACGTAAACCAAGTATTACACTTTGTATTAAACAAATACTCAAATTATAAATATTTTAAAACAGTCATTAGCTGATTTTCTTCTTTTAGGAATCATAAATATTCTGATACAACAATCTTCAACTTTGGCACAATAACTTTTAAAATACGTGAGTATTCAATACAGTCCCAAGATAAACAAGAAGATAAGAGATTTGTCATTTCCTTTGGAATCAATACAGACATAACGCTGGACAAGACTACTGACAAAATTTTTTTGTTCTACAAATACTCTTCCAATTCTCAATATATTCAACAAACTTTTCGTCTCTTATCGTATGTTTTTTAGAATTATTTTGGTCGTTATCAAGGTTTTAGTAATAAAATATTTAATTCATTCTTTGCCAAATGTCATTGTAATACATCAATTAAGTGATTATAATCCTATCTTGCTTGGACAAATGTCAGAAATCAAAAGACAAAGTACTGGCAACGTCGAGAAGTCTTTGTACTGTCTTACATAAAACTTAACATAATTATTTTCAATCAACATAAGCACAGTACGTATGATAATAAGTACATAGCGATTGGTTGCTGAAAATTCTAGGGAATCTAGTTTTATGTCATAGTACAGATAGATCTTTAATAAGAGCACTCAATTTACTACGAATCATGCACAATTTTTCGTACTGGGCAAGGGTCACGCCACGCAGTGACAGTTCCTGTTCGTCTCTTTATACCCAGTAATGATTTGCACAAGCAACATCATGATGGTAAATTTTGCACTGCCACTTTAAGAAACTTGGAATCGCTTGCTTCGATATTGGGACCGAAGCAATGTGCCTTTTTATCTCAGGATGAGAAGGCACGCGTACCGATTGGAATCACCGCTGCTAAGGAGCAACGGTCTCGTGTGATGCACGTTGATTATAGAGTTCAGCTTCCAGACCACGACTTTGTTGTTGGGGAAAGACATAAGCTTATACCGTCTGTCTACGCTGGCATTTGTATCAAGCCCAATGGCAAGGGTGATCCTAGTGATGTTACCTATAGCGGCCCGACATTCATCACTATCCGAAGTAGAAAACACGCTCAGTCTACTGCAACGACTCATGCTCATGGTTTCCATACTCTACTTGCAGAGCCTAGCTTTTCGAATTTGCTGAAAACCGATGAGGGCGATCTTGAGCCAATTGTGATTTTTACTGTCGATAGGGCTCCAGATGGAAATCCAAGGTAGGTTTAATAACTTGACTACTTTCATGCACACGTTATTAATTGGGCTCAGACAGAGCTTAATTAACTTTTTTCTAGGTTTCCCAAAAATATCGTCTTTGCAATCCATCATTTCAAAGATTTTAATTAAGATGCGATTTTCATAACAACAAACGCTCCAGGGCGTAGTGCTTTTAATCGTGTTGAGTGCAGGATGGCACCATTGAGTAAACAGTTAACAGGAGTTGTTTTGCCACACGACACCTATGGAACGCATCTGGACTCTTGAGGAAAAACCTCCGATCCCGAGCTTAAGCTTCAAAATTTTCAAGCTGCTGGTGAGGCTTTGGTAAACCTCTGGAGTGAGTTGATAATAGATTTATTCCCTGTAATGGCGCATCATACAAGTTTGGATGCGGAAACAGTGATACCAACGCCTGTAGGTGCAGATTGGTACTCTAGACACGTTAGAGAGTCACAATATTGTTTGCAGGTTTGAAAGAAAAATTTTCCTTGCACCTGATTTTAGTTAAAGTTATCCTGTATGTTTTTGATTTATTCACAAATTGTAAAATGCGACAATATTGATTGTTGCGGGGAATCACGCAGTGACTTGAAAATGATTTTAAAAAATGGTCTTTTTCCTTCACCCGTTCAATTTGTACATGATGCCGAAACAGGTAGACTGCGCAGGTTGAAAGCTTTGGAAAATGTTCAGAACGCCCATTTCTTGCCACTATTTCAATTAATAGTAGTTCAGTCCTTAAATCCTAGTATTAATGAGACTCTGCCGTATAATTTTGCTTGCCCTACAATACAAGGTGACGTTGAGTCTGGACGTAGAATATGCAAGGTATATAATTGTATACAATGTGTTTTGTCATGGTTTAAATATCCAATATTCAATGTATAAATCCT
Organism: Copidosoma floridanum; assembly: GCF_036245765.1. Lineage (NCBI taxonomy): Eukaryota > Metazoa > Arthropoda > Insecta > Hymenoptera > Encyrtidae > Copidosoma > Copidosoma floridanum. Next base: position 6,778,248 of record NW_028321901.1, on the reverse strand, counting down.
TTTCGCATTTCATTTTTTGCAGACGTGTGGATTGTATTTTGCATCAAATTCAGCGGCACATAAACACAATCGTACTTCCTGTCACCTGAATCTTTGTACCAATCAAGAAATCGTCGAGGTTAACTACAGGCACTCCCAGCGTGTCGCAGCTAAAATCGCGAAGCGCAGCAGAGAAGTGCTGTGCCGTAAGATCCATCCTCAAACTGGTGGGGAAGACGTCGAATGGTTAGAGGAAGATGAGGTGCCAATGGACATGCCAGATGAAGTAGCATTTGCTGCTGATACGTCTGATGAACTGCCAATTGTCTCTGACTGGGCAACATGGCTAGCCCAAACTTTTAGCCCAGCCGACGAATAAAATTATAGTATCCAAAGTTTATCTAGGTTTAATGAGCTTCGTTTTTTTTATTTGTTTCTTACATCTAGTCGCTCATTGTGCCATTAACTTGTAGTTTTTTTATAGATATTAGGATGTTTGTAACTTAGTTCAAAATTACCTCATCTTACCTTAAGTTATTACGAATTGTCTAAAGAAAAAATAATCATATATCTTTTAAACAAATGCCTGTGATTTATGCCAAATAATAATTTTTCTGTACGTTGAAATCGTATAAAAAATGTTTGATAGTAAATGAAAAGAACAATTGAGTATTTTATGCTTTTTACAAAAAACATAGACACAATTTACTTAAGAAAGGGGGGGGGGTGTTTAGATATCGATGGTATAAACGTATGATGCTCAGACTTTACCGAATCAATTGTTTTTAATGATGTCATCCAAAACTGACATTTTTTTTAAGTGAAATATTACAGTTATGTTTGGAATATCATTTGGTGTCGTATTCGTAGGAAACTTTAATGAAATGAACTTTAATTCTTTTTATTTAGGATTACACGTTACTGTTATAAATAAATCTGGTTTACCACGATTTCTTATTATGGATATTGCGTCTTGATAATGTTTTTGCATATATCTTGGACTCCTGATGTATGTAGATGGAAGTATAAAAAGATTTTTTTGATAATATCTTAAATAATTAAAATGGTTATATTTAATCATAATTTAAGAATAAACAAAAAACTCATCATGTCAGCCGTCTCCATATAAAAATAGATAAAAATAAGTTTTTTTTGGTCTGTAATACAGTCTGTGAAAATAATGTTGTAACATAGTTAGTTTATCACTCTTATTTAAGTGATTTTTAAGATAATCAGTACTTCATCCTTAATCTCTTACAGGAAAAAGCGTGAGTAGTCTCGGGACCCCTGACAGAAGCGAAGCTGCCTTATATATGTAGCAGCGAAACATTATATGACATTAATTGTACCAATGATGTCTGTAGATACACACATACATATGGGTGAATCTGCTGTAAGTGATTTAAAATGACTTGAAGAATTTCTAAAAAAAAAATCTAGTGGAAAAAATTTTTTTTTTATGGCTCAAACGTAATATATTCCCAGTGATGGGCAAAAATTCAAAAGTTGTAAATGCATCCATTTTCTTACATTCAGCTCAATATGCAAAACAAATAATTCTGACACATTGACATTAAGATCATTAAGAAAGACTAGTGTCAGATGAAAAACGGTCTTGCCGACTTTGAGCCAAGGTGAAAACTGCAAAACTGAACACATTATTGTAGATCCTGATAAGTATCCTAAAATCTTTATCATGAAGTAAAAGTTCTTTTAATTCTAAATAACATTCACTCAACGAACGAAGACGAACTTCTTCTTTATGACAACACGTTGACTTTTTTTTTCTACTGGCCAAAATACTGCTAAACAATACACAGACTTTATTACTCATTTTACCATAAAACGCAGGATTTACTTATAAATCATTACTTTCATTTAGAGTACTATTTTAAATTTGATTTTAATTTTCGTTATCAAATATATTATTTTACTTTTAAATTTAATTTTTTATTTTTTCTTTAGATTCAATATGTATGAGAATTCATAATTTTTTTCAAATACTACTATTTTGATGACACAATAACTTAAATATACTCGAATCCACAGATCCTGAGAGTTGAATATTCAGTTTTAAATTATTTAACGAATCACCAAAACATAACACGTACATAGAATTCTAAACAACAATTGTAATGTTTAGATTTAGTATATCAACAAAACTTTGTATTTAAATTGACGTACCATGAGTTCCTGAGTTAATGATTGTTTCAAACTAATTTTTAGAATTTTTTACATATTTTGAATTTTCATTTCCGTCAATAAAATCGACATAAAAGTTACATTTTTGACGACATTTTTAACTATCATCAATCGTGTTCTAGAATGAAAATAGTCTTTAGCATAAAAAAAAGAGAAAATGTTTTGAATAACCTATTTCCTTTTGTTTGATATAAATCTAATGAGTTTTTCAATTGTTTAGGTTCAGCATGATTAACTATTGAGATATCATGAGATTTTCTTTTTTGTTTTGTGTTCAACGTACTACTTATTTAATTGTTTATTTCTGTTCGAATAGAATTTTTATTTTTTTAGGATTTAAATTTCTTATTTTCAGAAAGATTCTTTTTAGGAATGATTCGCTAAAAAAGCATCGTCTAGGAATGATTCACTAAGAAGGTATATTAAGACATGTCATAAAAAAGTAAGTAAAATTTAAACGTTTAAGTTTTATTAAATATTTATGAAGTCTACGATGGAAATATATAATTATTTCATATCTTTTAGAATGTTGATAAAAGTGTTTTTCGAAGAAAAACAATACTATGAGCAGATTTCAAAATATTTTATTGAATATGTTCAATAGAAATACATTCATGTTCATAAAAATTTTAAATATTTATTTTTGCACTTGGGAAGGAATACTAAATTGAATTAATTTTTACATTTGCGGTTTTTTTGTATTCCAAAAAAATGCAATAAAAGTAATACAAACGAATTTTAAGTAATTTAAGATTTACGAAAATAAACTTACAACTTTTTACACCTAAGGTTGGCGCATAGAGAATAAAAAATTTCTTTGACTACTACATAGTTAAGAAAAAATAATAGGAACAGAAAAATACTGGGGACACTGGCAATTATAAAATGAGATATAAGAGTAGTAGGTGATGTTAAGGTAAGATAATTTAGGAGAGGTCAGGCAAAAAGAGTATTATCACAGATTGTGTAAAAAAATATTAAAATGTAATGAATTGTGTGAAAAAAAAAATAATCAGCGAGAAATAAGTCGAAGGAGGAGAAAGACGAAGTGTAACAGAAACGAATGAACAAGTTAAAGGTAAGGTGCAAAAACTACTAGAGAAACATTTTATTGCTGGTGTCCATAAATTTAACAAAAGCTAAAATAATTTAAGTAGATCAAAAGCTAAGGTACCGCTAGGAAAAAAAGCTTAAAAGTACGTAGAAAGAAATCAAATTGTTTTAAATTTAAAACTTTTCATGTTTATTAACGTAAAACAATAGATATTACGGCATCACGCCACAAGGGACAAAAGAGGGGCATTATCTTTTAGTGTATAATTGCCACCCGAGCCAAAAGCAATTTCGTTCCGTGTAGCGTATACGGTTTTTTACCTTGTTCTATCGTACTACCTAAACCTTCGTAGGCGAATGCAGCAAACACGGAGATCGTGGCTAAAGTAATTTTCAGTTAGCAGAAAATGCAAATTTAGACCCATAAAAATATGGTCTATTAGGTCACAGAATCATAATTCAACCGAAGCTACTCTACGAAAACCCTCTAGCCACAAAATAGCCCCTCAAGAAAACTACTATTTATCACCATTGCTTGCTAAAGTCTTTGGACTCCAGGAATCTAAGTAACTTTCAGCCTGAAGGTGAAAAGTGATTAGTGGCCACAACGTGAGTCCATGGGCACAACTACAACTTTGTTATGAGATAAAAAGTACCTGAGATTCTTCATTCAAGACTCTAATTAAGTTTATTGCCACAATGTACATGGGTTAATTAATGAACTAAAACCAGCTACATGAAAAGTTGACCAGTAGAGGTTGTTCATAGACTCCTCTACAAGGAGTCTCAAGTGTGTCTTATTGCACAATACCAATAAATTTTCTCCAATAACAGTTGCTCACCTTACTAGCATAGAGTTATAGAGATTATACGAGCATAGAAATAGTATTGAGAAAACTTAATTATGAAAGCAAAAATCGCTAATTTGTGGGGATTTAAACATTTCATAAATTATTCCGGGTCAACAATTAGGATTTACAAAAACATTACGTTAAAAAAGAATGGAAATCTAGAACATCTTTACAGCCTGGCTCAAAGAATGTCACAAAGCAGCCGTTCTTTGAGCCGAGTAAAATTCTTTTGCCACCTTTGCGTATTGAATTAGATTTAATAAAACAGTTCGTTAAGGCTCCAAACAAAGAAGGGCAATGCTTCAGATATATCAAGCATGCCTTCCATAAATTGTCGAATGCCAAAGTCCAACAAGGTATATTAAATAGACCACAAATCCGTACTTTGTAGAGGGATGAAATTTTTGTGACTACTAGGACCGCTACTGAAAAATCAACATGGCTTGGTTTCACAACTGTCGTGGAAAATTTTTTTAAAAAAGCTAAGAATAATTAATACGCAAGAATTGTGAAAAATATGATAGGAAGTTACCGAGATTCCAGCGAAGAGCAAGGTGAGCGATTTAATCAGAATATTAAAGAAATAGAGAGACGTTATCAAGGACGGTGGGATATTAATTTGATGAATATGATGACCGACTATTGCTAGGGAAACTCAAGAGACAGACAAATGAGAAACAAAATAGAAAACGTAGAAGAAATCCACTACGCAGACCTTTCGAGGATAAAAAGATACGTAAAGGATCAAAAAATCGAATAAAACATATATTGAGGTATAAGCCTTCAACCTATTTAAGGTTTCGGTGTTATTAAAACTTTTAATTTTCTCAATTTTTTGGGTAGGTATGTAAGCAATTTATTTTTTTTTTTGTACACTGAAACATGTGATACCAATGATCCTGGCCTATTAAGAACTTGAACATAATGAATAAGGTGTTTTAGACTTTTTCTTTAATTTCCTCACTTTAAACAGCGATTTTCTTAAAATTTACGTAACAGCACCAAAAAATACGCAAGAAAACATGTTCCCCATGCCAAGTTTACAAACTTTTTTTTTTTCTTTGTGGGTCCGTGTTACTTCTATATTTTGTTTCACAAAAGAACAGAAATAGGTTTATCAATGTAAAGCCTAAAATTTCTACGATTTATGAAAATATTAGTGAAGTACATAAATTCTTACTTTTGACATTTAAAAAACTGCAGTAAATAGGGAGCAGTTCCTAGTTTTAGCGCAACTGCTTTAGCCATCTGCTCATATGTAATTCTCTGAGAAAGTTCCAGGATGAATCCAACATCATTTGGCAGAGTTTTATCACAAAAAGTTACTTCCATTCTAGAAGATAAATCCCTGAAAATAGAGGTTTTTTCAATAAATACAACTGAAGAAAATTATTAAAAAGAGTATTGTATATAACAAAGTTTATAAAGTTTATTAAAAATTATTTCAATGTTCATGGAATAAAGAAATTAACATTACTGCATTATAACGTATAAAAGAGCATTTTTTTTTTTCTTGTAATCACGAATGAATAAATGACTGAATTAACTTTTACTCTTATTAAATTAGGTTTTATTTATAAAACTTAAACCTCAAACCTTTTTATTCAGTATGAAAAAAGAATACTACTTATTTTAAATATTTACTAAAATTTTTTAAAAATGGCAAACATGATGTACCTGTTTTTATAATGTACAGTGAGTAATTCATAAAAATACAATTCCTTTATCACCATACAATTTTAAAATCAACAAGTCGCAAAATACAATAAATCTTGTAAGAAGGATCTATGAATCAAATACCATTCGTCTTACATACAAGAATTTTTGTTATTTAGCAAAAGTAAAAAACGATTGAGATTATAAACGAATTAATAAAGTCTAATGATATGTCTCAAAAAAATATCATTTCAGCGACAAAAAAGTTATTTATCAATGTGTATGGAGTACAGTAACATATTTTTAATTGGTCACGTGTGCAACTGTACATGTATAATTTACGTGTTCTTTGTAATTTATTTGTAAAATCCTCTGACTGCGTGCTCTTTGATCTGTTCATGACTTAAATGTTCATTTTATGTTAATTAATTTTAGTCTTATCTACAGATAAAGATATAGGGTCTTACTTGTTATAGGAAAGAAACTAAATAAATCATAAGGAAAAATTGTTATTTCAGTTATACAGTTGATTCTTAGTACTGTTGCACAATTATCTGCATGCATGTCCTCCATCGCTTTGACACAGTTATTCAAAAATTCACCCCTTCACATCTTTAACCTAATTAAAAAATACAATGCCAATTAATTGTTTCATATGTTCATTACCAACTGCCTTCATTCGTGCTTTAACCAAGTTTACCAGTATTTTTAAACTCTTCATAATACTAAGAAAAAATTTTTTTTAATATGCTCATAATGATTGTACATATGGAAACAAAACTAAACACAGCGAAACTTTTACTATTATTAATGATGCAGTAAATAGATGCATCATGAGACCTCTCATGCGTCGTAAGCAGCGCAGAAAATTTCTCCAGAAAATAATCTGAAACTTATCTGTCACTTATCTACATCAATTCCTAAAAGACAAGCTACCGCCATTCAAGTCACATGCATCCTTAACATAATTACCCTTAACATATTCATGAGAATACAGCGATAATCAATCATAGTAAGAAATAACCTGGTGCTTCATTCTTTTATCTCAGCAGGTTGCACTATTTATTACATACTATTAAATGTTTGATTAGTTTTAAAACCATTCAGAAAGTTTCGTAAAACTATACTATTTGGAAGTTTTCCATAAATATTTGCAACTTCAGAATTAAAATTAATAAAAAAAAGATAAGAGATAGAAGCTGTTTGGTAAAAAACTTTTGTATTTTTAATGTATGACTTGGAGACCCTATTTAAAGATTGTAAGAGAACATTTAAAATTCTCATGTTATAAATATGTATCTTACTGTATTTGTTGCTGACTTCCTGTTAGTAATTATTTTTAGGTTGTTAATTTAAGTAGTATTGTCTATTAACAGTGTTTTATTTCTTGAGTGCCCGAATCCATCGTTGAATTATCCTATATTAGGAGAAAGATTATATAGCAGGCTTCATACATTTCCATCTCAATCTCATCGCCAACAACAGATTGCAGGATGTTTTTCTATATGCACACAAAGTTTATTGTGCGTCCATGTACAGTTCTCCTCTCATGATTGTCAGTCCCACCAAGAGTACAACTCGCAACGTTATTTTAAATGGTTTATATCTTCGTCTGCTGTTGGCGATTGACAATAGGTTTGATATACAATCTCTAGCCAATCAAGGCTCAATACGTGTTCTAGGTCGTTGACTATGTATTGGACGAAGTGTTTAAATCTCAGTAAAAAAAAAATAAATTGTTACTGTCATCAAGCAATTTTTTTTGTTGAAATCTAATTAAACTTTCGTTTGTTAAATAACTTACAATCACTGCAGCGGATCCTGTAAATATTAATAAAGTGGTACCTCATTAAACAAAATATAAAGTATAAACATCAATTTTATTCCACGTACTGAATTTCATAAATCGAATGTCATAAGTCAGAATTTAGTAATCATGTAATGCATGGTAGAAAGAAACGTGTGTCCCCTAATTAAAAATGTACAAAGAAAAAAAATAGCCCACAATTCTCTGAAAATGAGAAAAGTCTTCAAATAAGAACACAAAAAAAGATACAAATTTACGTATTTTATAACTTATTCGAATCTTAACTACGTATATTAATTAAAGTAATTAAAATTTTTTACAAAAACTTTTTGTTCTGTACTTTTAACAACAGTATAAAACATTAAAAATAGTGTAATATTATTATCCTTCAGTTTAATGTCTACAAAAAAAATTATATGACCTCGTAAAAGCTATTATGTTACTATATCTTCCACTTCCAGGACAAAGTAAATAGTAATGAATGGACATTGGATTAGTGTTTTAATACATATCTGATATATTTAGAAAAGTAATTAAATAAGTTAATTGTGAATACAGCGATGTTTCTTAAGCACCTGGTGAAATATAACTGGCTAACTATAGTCTTTTTCTTCTACTAGTGAGTGTTTTTCAATCTTTACAAAAAAATGTTTACTAAGCTTTTAGTTAACACATGCTGAGGGATGTTGTTACATCTCTTTTCTAAATGTTTGTTCAGACAACACTATATTACACTGTTTTACAACACGCCTCCTTGAATGTTCAGCCTGAGCTGTATACAATTTTATAATCAGTTCATTTGTTCATTTTATTTTGTCTTAAATTTCAATTTTTTTTTATCTCTTTTAGTTTCATTGTCGTAACATGCTTATGTTCTTCAAGAACTTTTATTTTTGTAGACTTTTGGTAAGTATCAAAGCCAAATTGTTTTTTCCAATCAATTTTAATTTTATCAATATTTTCCTTTTCATAATTTTTCTTTTACGTAATGATTTTGCACTTACATATGCTCTGAATTTTTTGCTGGATTACCAAATTTTACTGTAGCTATCGCTCCTGAGCTATCTACAGGCATACTTTTTTGCGTGTAAAAATACATTTTAAATATTACTTTTAATACATTTCTAATAAATGATATTTCTGTTGTAGCTTCGAATAATGCCGTGTATTCTGAAAATGCAGAACATTTTGTTACATTGATTTGCTTATGTGTCTTAAAAAAAAAAACATAATTACATATTTTCATTACAAATCCTGTTGTGAACTTTTATCTATATTATCACGAGCATAATCAAATCTACCATATATTCTAATATTTCAGTTGTCTTATCTCTTTTATGTAAAAGTTTTTAATCTCTTGTCTTATACAAGTATTCTAAGATTTACATTAGATACTTATAAGGTGATTTATCAAAATTTAAATAAAATTTAAAATTTAAATAAAATTCTCTCTCTCTTTTTGGATGTACGCGGCCTTTTCGTGTAAGGTGTAAGGGATTGACGGGTCCTGACGACTGCAGCAGGTGGGAGAATTAAAAGGGAAGGGGGGTCTTGCGACTACTTTGGGTGGGCGCGCCGGGTCAGTTCCGAACTATCTGTCTATACAGAGCGGTCGACAGTTGTCAACTGCGATCTCGACTATTTGGCATAGTTGGGTATTATGTTAGTCCTATTGGCTTCTACATCTTTTCTCATCATTATCACGCACACGGGCATCTGGGTCTCACCTTTTCAGGGTTAATTTCTCTCACGCTTTCCTTCACTTAATCATCATCGTCATCTGTATCATCTTCAAGGACCTCGGCATACTGCGAGTAAAGCACGGCACAAATCCGCTTCACGGACCGTGCAACGTTTGTCAATTCGTCAGTGTTTTGAGACACGTGCGGACGCGCATGTATACGTTTTCTACACACATACATACGTACACACTCTTCATTCCAGGGTATTTCATCTCGAAATTAGAGTTCAACCTCACTCGTTTGTATTGTCGTAAATTTTTTTTCTCTTGGGTTTTTCTCTTCAGAGTTTTTCCCTTGAGCCAAGAAATATATCTTCGTTTGTGGCTCATAATCAGTGCATCGAATTGCATTTCTTATTTATTTTACCCAGTTCTTTCCCATCCTCCGTTTAAATAAATTTAAAAAAATTTTTCTTTTTTTGTTTAAATTTTAGTTTATTATTCTTCAATTAAGTAGTTTTTTTTGTGCCACGATTCCTCGTAAACTTATAATTAATAAATAAGTTGACTTCGCCAAAATAGATGCAACCAACAGGGCAGCAATACTCTTGTTTCATTTCATTGTTTATTTTATTTATTTACAGGACACCCCTTCTTTCAGACTTTTTAAGGTTTTATACTTCTATAGGCGCATTTTGCGTGACAGTGAATCAACAATTTCAGATTGGTGACCTTGAGAAAAAGTGTGACGGACATGGGTTTTGCATGTTATTCCTCCTATACCCCACCCCTATTACCGTACTTCCGGTCCCCAGTGCACTACACAACGCTACCGCATGCACAGCACACATGTTCAATTTTATCGAATTGCATTTCTTTTTCTTATAACCAATTCTTTAAAAAAAACCGAGCGTGAAGAGTTTAAAGACCCCTGACAGAAGCGATTCTGCCTCATACTTGTGGCAGTAAAATATTGTCCAACATTAATTGAACCAATAATGTCTGTAGATACACACATGCAAATACATGCCGAAGCATACGATCACACTTAGACACGCCCTATTTAACGTGTATTTATTAGTCAGAATAAGACAAATTATTCGTGGAAGTTTGGTACCATAATATGTACGGTTCTAAAGAAAGGTTATATTCAACTTTGTCCATATTTATGTAATTATCTTTAAGATTGGTTATTTATCACATGTATAATGAAACTATTCTTGTAAACTAATAAGAATAAATAAAACGTAATACTCCCATGATTTTTTTTTATCGAATATGTTGCATAAAAATACATGAATTTTCATGTTCCATGGATAGGGACACGTTCCACGAATAGGGACACTTACCTCATGTGCAGTAAGGAGTAACCACTGTATGTATGTGGGGAGAGTCACGTCAACTATCCCAGCGCCGCGGTGGACGGCCCGCGCGGGCGTCAAACACGACGTTTTTAACTCGTCGTTTCGATGTCAAAACTTTGATGAAAAAATTATCTAAAAACATGTCCTTATGTATTTTTTCCTCAGCTTTTTAGTGGTGGCATCAGTTTTTCGAAAATTTTCTCCCATAACCTCGAAAAATGCACTTGTTTGAAAAACACGTTTTATCTCCATGATCTTCAACTTTTGGAATTTTTTGGATAGTCTAGATTGAAAGATGAGACATTTTTACGTAGATATCGACAATAAGAAAAGAGGGGTTTTTCGTTTTTATAACGTATTTAAACGACGATGGAGACGATGCAAGCCGCAGCGGCCAGGCCACGCGCGGCAGCAGCGCGCCGTCTGCTACCGTCTCTCTGACAGGATGTAAACAAATACACCTAACCATGACGGTTTGCACTTCGCAAGAAGTTTCGATGGAATACTTAAATATTAGTATTTGTTATTTTTATGACTTGAGGTTGTGCTATCGAAGTCGAAGTTTTCGTAGGTTTTATTGTTATTTTTAATTCGTAATGTTATTCTTTTTAACTTTTTTACGTAGGTTATGTGATTGCAATAGAGAATCAAAGTGAGCTTTATATTTACGCATTCATCAGTATATTTCAGAAGGGATTTGATTTTTTATAACTCGCTTTCAATTTCAAGTACTCAAGATGGTGAAATGTTGCAATTCATTGAATATAGATAACCATAACGTCAAGAAGAGTTTGATTACTTTTCCACAATCTTTGAAAGAAATATTTCCGCTTGTTCAAAATAATGCTTTGATATGTCTAAAGTGCAAGGTAGAAGCCTGTAAGTATAAATCTGTAAAAAGTATTCAGGATGAGAAGAATCGTAAAGCAGGCATCGCAGTATTGGAGCAAATTAAAGAGAAATTTGCATCATCACGTTGCTCACCCTCGCCCCGAAATTTTGAAACCGAAGAGAGCTTATGAAAGAATTTGGTTGCACAGATAGAGAAGCTAGGCAAGCTTTAAATTTAGTTACAGAACGTGGCATACTTTTATGACCCGATAAAAAAAAAGGAAAAGTTTTATCTGCTGATGTTGAGGTCTGCGTAAAAAATTTTTACGAGCGTGACAGTGTCAGCCACTTGATGCCTGGATTAAAAGATTATGTTTCTGTGAAACAGGATAATGGTCAATGTGTTCATGTACAAAAACGATTATTACTTGAAAATTTGAACGAACTATTCATTTTATTCAAAGAAGAGCATGAAAATGTCAAAGTGGGTCTCACAAAATTCGTACAGCTCAGACCTCCTCACTGTATCTTAGCCGGAAGTAGTGGCACGCATAACGTTTGCGTATGCGTGCATCACGAAAACGTAAAACTGATGCTAGATGCACTCAATTTAGAAGAATTAACGAAACCCACGGCAACACCTCTTAAAAATTCCACGGACTGTTTGAACGCCATTGTTTGCGATAATCCTTCCGAAAATTGTTTTTTAGGAAAATGTTTGGATTGTCCAAATTTCGGAAAACTTCGAAGATTATTATTAGATTCGCTAGAAGCTGAAGGAATTTTTAAAATTAATTATGACGCGTGAACGCAAACTGATCGGTGCACGATAACATCCAATGAAATCCGAATTCGTAAATTTTTTGATTTACTTGGCAAGAAGTTAATAAAGTTGAAGACACATGATTATTTCGCTAAAAAACAAGCATTATTCGTAAAAAATTTAAAAAATAATTTGGTTGACGATGAATTTATTGTTAGCTTTGATTTTGCAGAAAATTACCCATTCGTGGTTCAAAACTCGGCACAGTCTTTTCACTGGAATAACAACCAGGCTACGATAATAACGTGCGTTGTATCCTATAAAGAAAACAATGAATTAAAACACAAAAGCTTAGCAGTGATATCGGATAACCTTTTGCACAACACGGTTGCCATAAAAGTTTACCAAAAAATTATCGTCGATTATTTAAAAAAAGATTTCAATCCAAAAAAAATTTATTATGTGAGCGACGGCGCATCGCAACACTTTAAAAACAAAACTAATTTTCATTTCCTGTTAAATCACGAAAAGGAGTTTGGGATTCCAGCGGAGTGGCACTTTCGCGCGACTGCTCACGGGAAAGAAGGATGTGATGGGGTAGGCGCGAATTGAAAACGTGGAGCTAGAAGTTCGAGTTTGCAACCTTCTTCCGGAAATCATATTCTAACGGCACAAGATCTTTTTCACTGGGCGGAAAAACACTGCAAAGAAACGAAGGTTTTTTTTAGTAGCAAATCTGACTACGAAGAATCTTCCTTGAGATTAAAAGACGAAATTTCCAGTGCGAAACTGATTCCAGGGACACTGAATTATCATGCGTTTATCCCCATTAAGGATGATAAATTAATGTTGAAGAAAACTTCTTTGAGTAACCAGTATGAAATTTTTCCGAAACTGAAAGAACGTAAAACAAGTGTCACTTCGATTACCATGCCTAAAGAAAAAAAGAGAACCAAGTAAAACAAATTTGTTTTTATTTTTTACTTTATTTATGTAAATATCTAATATTTAATCAATATCAATCATTATTTATTTCTTTATTATAAAATTGTTGTATGTATGAAAAAATTTTTTAAAAACATTTATTATTCATACATTGTAAACCCTGGTTAACTAATTGTTGTTTACATCGCCACTACTACATTATATATTATATAGCCAAACAGACACACGGCGGACGCGCTGCTGCCGCGCGTGGCCCAGCCGCCGCGGCTCGCATCGTCTCGTTCGTCGTTTAAATACGTTATAAAAACGAAAAACCCCTCTTTTTTTATTGTCGATATCTACCTAAAAATGTCTCATCTTTCGATCTAGACTATCAAAAAAATTCCAAAAGTTGAAGATCATGGAGATAAAACGTGTTTTTCAAACAAGTGCATTTTTCGAGGTTATGGGAAAAAATTTTCGTAAAACTGATGCCACCACTGTAAAGCTGAGAAAAAAATACATAAGAACATGTTTTTAGATAATTTTTTTATCAAAGTTTTGACACCGAAACGACGAGTTGAAAACGTCGTGTTTGACGACAGCGCGGGCCGTCCACCGCGGCGCTGGGACAGTTGACGTGATTCTCCCCATGTATAGTAGTATCACTGAGTCGAGCTCTCTGTCTGCTCCCGCGTGGTCGAGTCAATACTGTACGGCGACACATACTATTATACAGGTACTACGAATACATTTACATGTAATTGTCCGTGCATGCACATGTTTGACGATGTATAAGGATATTTTACTGCAGTATTTTTCTACGGATTTTCCTCCGTATAGGAATAGACTTGTTACCAGTAGGACTAAGCCAAAGATATTAACTTGGCGAGCTAATCGCCAGCCAGTAGCAGCAGCACTGTACTGCATATGTATCAACTACGAGATTATCTTAAGTGGCGCACGCCGCCAAAACCATAGCTCAGTACCAATTTTTCTAACAAAAAATCATTAAATCTTATGGAAACGATTTTATTTTAATTAACAAAAATCCTATTTTCATGTAGTAGCTTATGAAGTCGGTACTTCTTATACGACAATAAATAGTTTATTAAAAAAAATTATTTAAGAGAAAACAAATCGGCAAAAATACAATAAAACAATGATCACGGGGCTCTTCGAGTAAACAGAACATGTTAAATCTACAAAGGGGCCATTCTTTAATTACGTAAGGGCGATTTTTGTCATTTTTGACCCCCCCTACCCCAACGTAAGAACACGTGAGAATTTAAATACATCCCCCCCTTTCTTAAGTGAGATTGTGTCTATGTTTTTTGTAAAGAGCATCAAATACTTAATTGTTCTTTTCATTTACTATCAAACATTTTTTATACGATTTCAACGTACAGAAAAATTATTATTTGGCATAAATCACAGGCATTTGTTTAAAAGATATATGATTATTTTTTCTTTAGACAATTCGTAATAACTTAAGGTAAGATGAGGTAATTTTGAACTAAATTACAAACATCCTAATATCTATAAAAAAACTACAAGTTAATGGCACAATGAGCGACTAGATGTAAGAAACAAATAAAAAAAACGAAGCTCATTAAACCTAGATAAACTTTGGATACTATAATTTTATTCGTCGGCTGGGCTAAAAGTTTGGGCTAGCCATGTTGCCCAGTCAGAGACAATTGGCAGTTCATCAGACGTATCAGCAGCAAATGCTACTTTATCTGGCATGTCCATTGGCAACTCATCTTCCTCTAACCATTCGACGTCTTCCCCACCAGTTTGAGGATGGATCTTACGGCACAGCACTTCTCTGCCGCGCTTCGCGATTTTAGCTGCGACACGCTGGGAGTGCCTGTAGTTAACCTCGACGATTTCTTGATTGGTACAAAGATTCAGGTGACAGGAAGTACGATTGTGTTTATGTGCCGCTGAATTTGATGCAAAATACAATCCACACGTCTGCAAAAAATGAAATGCGAAAAGGATTTATACATTGAATATTGGATATTTAAACCATGACAAAACACATTGTATACAATTATATACCTTGCATATTCTACGTCCAGACTCAACGTCACCTTGTATTGTAGGGCAAGCAAAATTATACGGCAGAGTCTCATTAATACTAGGATTTAAGGACTGAACTACTATTAATTGAAATAGTGGCAAGAAATGGGCGTTCTGAACATTTTCCAAAGCTTTCAACCTGCGCAGTCTACCTGTTTCGGCATCATGTACAAATTGAACGGGTGAAGGAAAAAGACCATTTTTTAAAATCATTTTCAAGTCACTGCGTGATTCCCCGCAACAATCAATATTGTCGCATTTTACAATTTGTGAATAAATCAAAAACATACAGGATAACTTTAACTAAAATCAGGTGCAAGGAAAATTTTTCTTTCAAACCTGCAAACAATATTGTGACTCTCTAACGTGTCTAGAGTACCAATCTGCACCTACAGGCGTTGGTATCACTGTTTCCGCATCCAAACTTGTATGATGCGCCATTACAGGGAATAAATCTATTATCAACTCACTCCAGAGGTTTACCAAAGCCTCACCAGCAGCTTGAAAATTTTGAAGCTTAAGCTCGGGATCGGAGGTTTTTCCTCAAGAGTCCAGATGCGTTCCATAGGTGTCGTGTGGCAAAACAACTCCTGTTAACTGTTTACTCAATGGTGCCATCCTGCACTCAACACGATTAAAAGCACTACGCCCTGGAGCGTTTGTTGTTATGAAAATCGCATCTTAATTAAAATCTTTGAAATGATGGATTGCAAAGACGATATTTTTGGGAAACCTAGAAAAAAGTTAATTAAGCTCTGTCTGAGCCCAATTAATAACGTGTGCATGAAAGTAGTCAAGTTATTAAACCTACCTTGGATTTCCATCTGGAGCCCTATCGACAGTAAAAATCACAATTGGCTCAAGATCGCCCTCATCGGTTTTCAGCAAATTCGAAAAGCTAGGCTCTGCAAGTAGAGTATGGAAACCATGAGCATGAGTCGTTGCAGTAGACTGAGCGTGTTTTCTACTTCGGATAGTGATGAATGTCGGGCCGCTATAGGTAACATCACTAGGATCACCCTTGCCATTGGGCTTGATACAAATGCCAGCGTAGACAGACGGTATAAGCTTATGTCTTTCCCCAACAACAAAGTCGTGGTCTGGAAGCTGAACTCTATAATCAACGTGCATCACACGAGACCGTTGCTCCTTAGCAGCGGTGATTCCAATCGGTACGCGTGCCTTCTCATCCTGAGATAAAAAGGCACATTGCTTCGGTCCCAATATCGAAGCAAGCGATTCCAAGTTTCTTAAAGTGGCAGTGCAAAATTTACCATCATGATGTTGCTTGTGCAAATCATTACTGGGTATAAAGAGACGAACAGGAACTGTCACTGCGTGGCGTGACCCTTGCCCAGTGCGAGAATTTTCTCAGTATAAGCTTAGTGTAAAGAGCACTTCTTTAAATAGTATATACTGCTTCCTGCACTTTAGATTGCAACTCATCTAATGTTTTGCAACAGTTGATTTCGTCTATTTGACAACGTTCATGAGCTGCGCTTCCGTAAATTGCTGCAGTTTTAATTGCATTTTAATAGCAAACCTTTCTGAGTTTCTTACAAACGAGGACGTCCAGCCTCTGATCGCTCGCCAATGTCAGTAGACAAAGAGCCAGTTTTCGCAAGTTTTTCTTTGATTTTTTATCGATAGTTAGCCTGATGTTTTACGTAATTTTTTTCGTTTTTAAGTATCTGCTACTGTTTTGAAAGCTCTTTGCGGGTTTTCTTCTAATCGTTCACATTATCAAGATATATCTCTATGTCTCTCGCTAATAAAGAGGATGATAATCGACCTTGCAATGCTTGAATTTTTCGTTCTGTTACGTCCTGCGCTGGATTTGAGAACTTGCGCTTCAGAAGATTTTCTGACTGGGCATCGGAAGAATCCTTTATTGGTTCTTCAAGAATTTTCTCAAAATTGTTTGTTGGTGTTTGATTGCTGCAGCTTTTTTCAGAATGGTGAGACTCGCTACTACTAGTTACTTTTGATGAAGTGGATGCCTATAAAAAAGACATAAAACTTGTTATCACTGCGTACTAATTTTAAATTGCTATTTTCCGTTTATGTGGCTTCCTGCTCAGAATATCGCCTATTTTAAAGTAGTAGTATGTATACTTTAGAGTAGTATAGTGTACGCACGAATATATATATATATATATATATATATATATATTTGTATACAAATTTGTTCTTAGAAAAATCGTGAGCAACAAAAACCACAACATTCGCAATGAACAACAAGGCCAGTCCAACTGACCTACTGGTCCAGTAGAAAAGAATTAGAAAAAAATCGTATACGTTACCTTTGTAAAAAAATTAACGAGACTTGATTAAGTAGACTACGTCTCAGCTTTTAAGTCTAAGATTTTCTATTCGACAGCACTGCTCAGCTCGCTTCCTGTGTACTGCTTCTTAAAATTATTCCAATACTTATTGCACTCATCTTGAATCCTTTTTTTTGTAAGCTTACTCGCGTAACATTTGTTGAAAGCTTGGTAGAAATCGTTGTACGTAGCCATTGTAGATACCCGGCAAGAAAAAACAAGTGCTGGTTCACGCTGACATCTGACAGTCGACACACGCGGCGCCGAAGTTGCTGATATATATTTACGGTGGCAGCTAGAGAATATGAAATAAAGTGTAGTCCTTTCTACAGCCGCCATTTTTCACCAGCACAGAAATCAAGCGGGATTTTCAAAATCATATAAATAATGATTTCTTTTATCTTATGTATTTGTACATAATTTTATCATTCATTATAGACGAAATCTTACGTAAGAATGTGGTACCCTCCCCCCCTTTCCCAGATACGGGCAAGTAGAGTTTTCAGAACCCCCCCTCCCCCAGAGAACCTTACGTTATTAATGAATGGTCCCTTATATATATGGCACGTCTGATGGGCTGACTAACCTTGCCTGGCTAGTATGTGATTAATTTCGACTATGTAACGAAGAAAATGTAGTATTCACTACAAAATAATTTGAATTTGATAAAGTATACTAAATTCATGTTAGAAATCCCAATTCCATAAATCATCACATGAAAACAGAATTGTAATTAATGAAAATAGTGCCATTTCTAAAAGATCCAATGCTTTCATGTTGGCAAAATTAGTACTGAGCTTCGACATTGGCAGCACCACTTGAGATGCCACCTTGTAGTCAGTAGGTACAATTCATAGCCGCTAGAGGTAGGAAAGAGAGATCACGTGACTATGTCGCAAAATTATATCAGTTTTTAGAAAGTCACTCCCTAAACCAAGATCCTAAACGTGCCATAAAAAGCTTCGCTTTAAAAAGAATACTTTTAAAATAGATTTCAATCCTTGACCTCTAGCACACTAGTCAAGGCCCCTACCTACTCTGCTATGAACAATCTCGACATAGGACGTTCGATTACTACATGTTATCATGTGGTATGTGGCTTATTTTTAATGTAAGTTTTTATTCACAGTGAATTAACTCATTAAGTTTGATTATGAATTAAAATGATAAATAATTTATTTAATAAACTAATTTTTTTAGTTAAACATTTTTTCTTGAAAACATAGAAATTAGTATTTTTAAATAGAGAATTTTTCCTATGCATTGGAAAATACTTACCTAATCAGCATTACTTTAATACTTTACTAATACATGAATAATTGCTTACACACTTATTTCATATTTTTCAAAATTAAAAAAAAAAAAAAAATAATTTGTACTGTACAAACATAATAATTAATTTTTATTGTGTTTTATTTTTCCACATTTTGTCCATTCGTAATTTGAGTAATTTTTTTGCTTGAAGACGTTCTTCACATAGTTACCACAGAAAAAGTATCGAGAAGTAAAACGAAAGCAAATGTGTGCAGCAAAACTGGCGATTGTTTTTTTCATGTGGATATACTTACATACTTGCATACTTTTAAGCATACTTGATCCCCTCTTTTTAAATTTATTTAAAAGTCAACTTATGAATCAATTTGAAAATTTAATAGGTTTATTTAAAAGTAATCTTTTATACCAAAAAATTTGAAGGTTTCTACAGATCATATGAATGCCATTTGACGTGATTTTTTTACAAGGTTACATGTTATTACCTGTCAAAAAACCTATGTGTGACGAACGTCTTGAAGGGAGATTCACGGACATGCAATATTATTCTTTTGAAGAAAACAGTACTGTAGAACGGTTTTTCTTAATTTTTAAAATACAATTATTTTATGAGTATTTAATATGGACTACGAATAAGTGTGTGATTGTATGTGATGGATGTGAGCGTGACATTAGAGATGTAATCAGCACAGGCAGTAGGGAGTTGTTCTGAAATCACTGGAAGACTCCATAAAAGAGCACAGTCTTGTACTGGCTAGCCTATTTATTGTTGACATTGTCTTGTACCGTAATATACTGTCTATAATTAATCGTTAGTTTATTAAATATTAAAATATTAATTGAAACCATAGCTAATCAACGTAGGTATACTCATTCATAAGATCATTGCGACATCTTTGTACACAATATTGTTTTATAAAAGGTACTTTTATACTTATAATTATATTGTTTGCCATATAATTTGATGGAAGTATAACTTTATACTTGGGTACCAAAGCACCCACTGTCCACTTATTTAGTACTTTAAGACTCTTGGTTTTATCGTTTTCAATTAAAATTGAATTTGTTTTTTTCTTTTACATTTTTAATGTAAATAATTTGACCATTCTTACTTTTGCTTTTAATATCTCTTAATTCTTTAGTTTTACCAGAATTTAGATTACCTTTTCTGCACAATAATTTAAGATTATATGTAACTACCTGTGCGTGTCTAGCATTTATATTTTTATTATTTAGCAAAACTGTGTAGCTTTTCTCATTATAACCTAATAATTTTCTTAATTTTGCTTCATCAGCCAGTTCGTAATTTTTTTTACGTCTGGTGTTCTCATGAAAACTTGAAATTCACATATTTTCAAATGTTTTGTATTTTTTTTAATTCCTATAAATATTTTAGAAGTAGTTTTTTTTACTAGTATTTAAAATAGTTCTATTTTTTAAGTACGATACAGTTTTCATTATTTCAGGTCAAAATTTTCTGTTTGCGTTTGTTTCTCTTAATTAGCAATTACCCACATTTACTGTCAATCGATAATATTTTTTTACTAGTTCATTAAATTTATGTACATAAGGTAATCACAGTTCAAATTCTATACCTTTGTATGTTGTAAAGTTTAAAACCTATTTATTTAGATATTTTTTTCCAACGTCGCATTGAACCATCTTTATAGTTGTAACAAAAGTTTTCTTTTACTCAATTTTTATAGTTGATAAAATAATAGACAGTTCCTGATTTCTGCTTAATAAAGTAGATTTTTGTACGTATGCTGTGTTCGTCTATAAAAGTTAAAAAATACCTTTTATCCTATTATGCTGTCTATTTAAATCAGTATGAACAACTTCCAATATTCCTTTAACCTTCCTCTTATTTTTTTTTAATGGAGCATTCATCGTCTAACTTTAAATACAAGTGGCGCATTTCTTTTTAATATTTTCTAGTTTATTTGGGATACTATATAACACTTTATTTGTAACTCATTAATGTAAATATTAAAAATTAATATGGCCAAATGCTCTTTGCTATTTTTCTTATTCTGTTATCTTTCCACTCTTATACTTAGCATTTATATTATTGAGGTTATTCGAAATTTCTTGTAAGAAATACCAGATATCTTTACTGTTTGTATTATTTAAAAGGTTTCCATTTTTATCGTTTTCTTTTACAAAACTTTTCAAGTGATATGAATCTCCTCTTAATTCAGTAGTTGCTACAGATTTGTAAGTAGCTTTATTACATATTTTCGCAGAATCAATAACTGCTACTATTCAATTTGTTCTAACTATTTTTTAAAAACTCAGTAAATTTCTTTTAACATTTTAATTATTATGGATTTCGAGGGGTTTTTTTTTTTTTTTTTTCTTTGCTTTGTGAAGAAATAAAAATTTTATTTTCCTTATTTCAATGCTTTTACTTTATTAATATTTGACAGACTTACTTCGACTTCAAACTTTTTTTTAGGATTTTACAAAATAATAAATTCTTTGAAATATATATCTGTATTTATAATATGATCTGTACAACTACTATCTAACAACCATGTTAACGTATTTTCAGTTTCACAATTGGTTATTTCGTTTACTTTTTTTTTATATTTTACTTGCGTATTTTAAGTTGCTGTTAAATATTTATTTTCACTAGATTTGTTTTGAGCTCTACCTCAACCGATATCTCTACTGTTGCCTTTGTGTTATCCTCTTCCTTGGCCTCTGCTTCGTTACATGTTCCTAGCTTGAGTGTATTGCTTGAATTGCCCATGTTTAAATGACTGATCTTGCTAACGATTTTTAGCCGTATGCCCGGTTTTTGAACAGGTATAATATTGGCCTGTAGTGCTTGCAGAGAAAGTACTAAAAAAATTTTTTTTTCTTATTTTTTGATGATTCTTGTCCTTTGTTTTTAATTTTACATACTCGACTGTCCTTTGTTCTTCTAGAATCATATCTATAAAATCTCCAATATAGCTATATTTTTATAGTAGTGCATTCAGTAGATATCTCATATTTGTAGCTTCTTTTAGCGATCTGCCGACGGATTTGTATTCATTCGTTACTAATTTAAAATCTATAAAAAATTCTTTCACTGTATCGTAGATTTTCGGTTTTGCTTTATCTATGTTACTTCTCTTGAGTATAGGTAGTACAGGGGACTTTTTGAAATACACTTAAAAATATTTCTACACCATCTAATATGCCGTTTTACACTTACTTATACGTATTTATTGAATGTTTGTTTAACATTGTACTTAGAAAATTGTTCTTGCTTTTATATCACTACTTCTAAGCTCTTATTTTATCTTTATCTGTTGCTTATATACTTGCTGGTTCTTTATAGTCTTTGCAGTTCAGCAGCATCAATAACCTGAATAGCTTTTGAAATGTTCGTCATCAAATACTGAAATCGCCACGTCATCACTTCTTGCTTGTTCATTAGCCATTTTACTGTCTCAGTGATAACTTTTTAGTTCTGTATTATTTTTAAAACTTTCTTGTCTCTTCCAGTAATT
Source organism: Copidosoma floridanum (assembly GCF_036245765.1). Taxonomy (NCBI): domain Eukaryota; kingdom Metazoa; phylum Arthropoda; class Insecta; order Hymenoptera; family Encyrtidae; genus Copidosoma; species Copidosoma floridanum. Next base: position 6,755,950 of record NW_028321901.1, on the reverse strand, counting down.
TTTCAACGAAACTGTTTTTCATTCAAACGAAACTATAAACCTTGTTCTTAGTTAATATTTACTAACCAAAGCAGAGCGTAAAAAATAAAAAAAAACCAGGCTCAGCTACCAGTGGAATAAATAGATACTCTTTTAGTTTATAAATACATAAATAATATATTTGAAAAATTAATTGAATAAGTAAATTATTAATACAGTAATGTTTCTTGAGTTCGTGGCGAAATGCAAGAGGCTTTAACGATTCACTATAGTCTCTTTTCCTCTCCCCTACTAGTGAGTGTTTCCCACTCTTCGCAAAAAACTACTTTTAAACCTTTCTGCTTACACATACTGAGACATGTCATTGCATAGAATTTTCCATCAGAGTAATTCCATAGTTTTTTCTTTTCCTACACATCTTCAGGTTTGGGTGAATAAATGCGAACATAATTTCAAATAATTCTTAACTATACTATAATGCTAACCGTAGAAGTATTGCCCTATGAGGAAGGCTCATTGTCATAAGCCAAATTACAGAACTGGTCAAGTTATTTAATAAATATTTATCATGCTGTTTAATGTAAACGTGTTTAAAAGAAAGATTTCTAATTGTTTATATTTTAAAGAGAATATTATGATTTTAAAATATTTTTCACTCTTAGATTAAAAATTGAAAAATTAAGAAAGTGTATGTAAAGCTTAAAGCAGTAGGTTAGTTCGAAAACTAATCGCCGATCCTCATCGGAATTTTGTCAAAGAGAGAGAATTTGTCATAAATAGGGGGTGTGAAACCATAAGTAAGCGAAGTTGAAATAAGGGAAAAAACTACGGAATTTCACCTCATTTTATGAGAGGCATTGTAGGTTAACGGAAACTTGTGGGGTATGGGGAGCTCGTGGGCAGCGTTGTGGGTTGTAGAAAGGTTTGCGTAGAATGTCCTACACAAACAACTATATAAAGAGGTTGGTGTATACAAATGCTATTAATCGAAGATTTATTTTGAAAGGGGCCTTAACAAAAATTTTACCTAACAAAAATAAGGTAAAAACCAAAAGAATTCTAAATTATGTAGAGAAGGGCCCAGAAATGGCTGAGACGTGTGGAAGAGGGTGGCTGAGGGGTTGTGTGGAATAACCCTCTAAAATCACTGCATAATATGGGAAAATATGAAGATTTACGTGCATGCAGATATTGATATTGATCAGAGATTAAATTAAAAAAAAAAACTATAATCTCATTAAAAAGCATATCGAAACTTTGACAAAGGTTATAAAGGAAAAAACAAGTACAAACATTGACATCGAATTACATATGTTGACAAAACTGCTAAATTATGAAATGATGACTTTACAAATAAAAATAACCACAGAGACATACACATCATAAACCGTTAACAAAAGGACATATTGCTATTAAAGTTTTAAACTCAAGACTTACGAAAAATTTTGATTTATGTGTATGCGTTGAGGAACAACCAGATAACTGTCCTAAGCAAATATTTCTAGGTGAACAATTTTACTTTATTAATTAGATGGTAAGTCCATTACAATTTTCTATAGTAAATTTTAGCTAAAAAACCAATGACATTAAAATTTACTTAACGAAGAAAAAACCTAACCAAGATTGAATATTATATATACAGGTTGCCGTATAAATCAGATGACGAAAATTTCAATCTATTATAATATATAAGAAGATTGACTTAACAGTTTCTTATACATTCTTGTATCGCAAATGGAATACATCCATTTTAATTTTTTAAATCCATCTATCAAAATTTTATCATGAGCTATCAAATGCAATCACTAATAGAGCATTCAATCATGTTTCTAAGATTTTTATAACAAAGGAAAAAAATTGGAAATCTCTTTATACTGCCATCGTAATATATCGCAAGATATATGCAAAAGCGGTATCAGGATGCAACAGCTATAATAACAAAATATAATAGACTATAATTATTTATAACAGTAACATAGTATCGTGAATGGAAAAAATTTGAAGTAAGTTTCATCCAAATTTTCAAAAAACAAGACATTAAATAATGTTTCTAACATTACGGTTGGATGATTTCATTTTAAATTACCATCTATTTTAGATGAAATTAAGACTTGTACTTTTGGTAAAGTATTGCATTGTGTTTATTTCTTTTCTTGTATGGATTTACATCTTTTTACATTTATATACCCCGCGCCCGACATGCCATACTTTTGCATTTTGCTCTTAAATCTGAATTACTCTCTTCTTCCCCTTTGCTTTCTACTCTGTGCCCTCCTTATTTCATACCCTATAACTTTTTATCATTTCCTATGACTTGTTTTCTATTTGTTCCCTTAGTTAACTTCAGCGTTGAATCTCGCCGATTTTTCAAATTCCTTAAAATACTTGTATACTACCTCAACCTCATTCCCTTTCAAAAATCTGACGAACTTTAATCTAATTATCTCTTCTGCCCCTTTCAGCCCCATTTCCTCTTATGATCTGACCCATTCCTTATTGATTTTTTTCTTTGCTGCCTGGCAAGCAATTACATGCTAAATATTTTCCTCCTTTCTCATATCCACCCTACAAATGCTATCTTCAAACCCCTTTTTCCCGCCTTTCCTACGCTCCCACATCTAATCCTCATCCACTGCTTCTTTGCACTTTCTCCCTACCACTTCTTTTTCTAGTAATCTTCCACTTTTAACTTTAGTTTAATGTATTTATAATAAACACAATACTCCAAATTATCAATCCTCTCACAATCCAGCTATACTTCCTGATTTTCCCTTATTTTTAGCCCCTCTGTCATTCTCCTTACTAAATCCCATCTCTCTAGAGTATCAAACACTCCTGTAAGACCTATCCCATCGCCCACTTCTATAAAGGCTTCCTCTACCAGTTTCTCCCAGGTTGAACCATTTTTATTTCCAAGCCTACTTATTTCTTCTTTTAAACATATTTAAGGGCATCTATCATCGTTTATCTCTGCTATTTTTATCAAGTAATCTCGTGCCCTCTCCTTGTGTCGATTTCTAGACTTTTTCTGTTCGCTTCCCTTCTGCAGATGTATGGCGCAGTATTCTCATTGACTCCCAATGGCATTTTTTTCCAACAAATTTTTCCTGTATTTTCTAAATCTTCTCTAATCTCCCCCCACCCACGCCTCTACTCCATATAAACAGCTGGACTTCACTATTGTGTCTAATAGATAGTCTTTCTTTTAAACTATCTAGCTTTGCCTTTTTCCATACACCCCAAACTGTGCTTATTGTCTTCTTTATTTTATTTGCAGTTTTATTTACATGCGTTCTCAGTACGTTCGTTGTAGAGAACCAAGACCTAAGATATTTATATTGACTTACAATCTGTATCATCTTCTATCTGAACCGAAATTTTTCATTTTTTTTACCCTGTCCCCTTTCCTAAATATAATGACCTTTGTTTTCTCTATGTTTACTTCGATCTTATTTTTCTCCTCATACTTTTCCAGATCATTTATCATTCTTCGTAAACCATCCTTACTGGTAGCCACCGCAACTACATCATCTGTAAATTTCAAACTGAAAATTTTATTCTTAATATAATTAATGCAGATGTTTAACAGAAATGGGCTCAAGGGACATCCTTGCCTTACGTCTATCTTTGTCTCAAATGTTTCCGAGATCCCATCACTTCTCAAAGCTTCGTTCTTCGTTTTACCGTCAATGCTTTTAACTATCTCCAGGAACTTTCCCTTAATACCTGATTTTCTCATTTTTTCAAACAATATTTCCCTATCCAAGCTATCGAAAGCCGTTTTAAGATCTATAAAGCACAAAAACGTTTACTTTTTCATCTTTAAATTATTGTTTATGATGCTGTTTGATACAAATACATGATCCCTAGTACTTCTTCCTACTCTGAATCCTGCTTGACTCTCATCAATGATATCCCGTGCTTCTAGACTCCTCCTTAATCTATTCGCCAAGATATTTGTCAATATTTTATACCCCATATCCAATAGCGATACCTCCCTGTAATTTTTAGCCTCCTTTTCATCCCCCGCCATATAAATTGGGAAAATTCTTGCTGTCTTTCATTCCTTAATCATTACTATTTCTTTTATAACCGTATTCAATACCCATATTAATTTCTTCAACCATGATTTTAATCTCACCAAATCCCTTAAATTTTAATTTTTACCCCACTTGAATTTTCCTCCCTTGTTTCCTCTCCTGTCTAGCTACTTCCCTAAACCATCTTTGCACCTTCTTCTCTCTCCATATGATCGTTCTCAATTCAAATATCGCTTCTCTCTAGTCTACGCTTATTCTTCATAATCAGTGTTTTATTTCTCATGGATCCTAATTTAATTACTAGTGCACCTCCTATTGCCCTTATTCTCCTGATTTCCGCTTTAACATACAAATTGTTCCACACCATACTTTTTGTTTCACCTTCTATACCCTTCCCAACTGTTCTGATTCCCCTTATCACTATGCTATACTTCCTTTTTTATACTGAAAAACCATCTATGCAAAAAGCCTATATTACAATTTCCCGACTTTAGAAGATCGTTACAGTAAATAACAGATGCATCTGACTACGCTATTGGAGTGGTATTGGGTCAAAAAAAGATGGGTTTAACCATGCTGTTGCTTATTTTTCAAGAACCCTAAATAAAGCCAAAATTGACTATTTCACGAGTAAAAAGAAATGTCTAGCTGCACTTTGAGCAATACATCATTTCCGATCTTACTAATAAGAAAATCGATTCATTCTTGAAGCTGATCATGAGCTATTTAATTGGAAACACACAAGAAACGATCCAAGACAGCGTTTAAAGGGCTGAATGTTGAAAATTACCGATTTTTAATATACTTTTAAATACAAGCTAGAAAAACTCAATACCATTGCTAATGTATTATCTAGAAGTCTTGTAAGACTATTTTTGTATGCAAAAAACAATTTTAATAACAAATTACCATTATTGATAGTAATAAAGATGGGTCAAAACAAAGAAGAAAAAAAAACATAATTACAAAGTCAGAGAAAATAAATAGCAAGAAAATCTTATTTAATAAATATCATACGTAAAGCATTGCCAACAACCTTGAGAGAGACAGTAGAAGTAACAAAACCTAGAAGCATGACCAAATCGGGAACAGATGTCCTAGCCAGGGACCCTGAATAACCCTTCAGTTTGAAAACAAACAAGGACCGACCAAAATTAGATCATAATGTAATTGCTTAAGGGGCTCGAACAAAAATATTTCTACGGCCACAGACATTATTTGCATCTCGACTAAGTACATCAAGAAATGTCACCAAACATACATCAAAAGATTCTAGCTCATAAAAAAGAATTTTTTAAGATTAGTAGCTTTTATGTCACAAGCTAGTGATACGAATACAGAAATCACCTGATTAAGACATAATAGTTCTGAAAATGAAAAAATGCTAAAATTACCAGTCAGAGATATAATGAACCCCGGTGCATCATCAAGGACAAGTATATTTTTCGAAAACGACCCGAGTAATACAGAAAAATCGTCAGGAGAATACACGCAAACACCAGCGTACAACCCGAGACGAAGTGGATTATGACAAGAACTGACTAAAACAGAAGTAGACTTAAATATCGATACTAATTAAGACAAATAATAAAATCTCCGTTACACCCACGTCACTAGGCTAAGATTCAAACGACGTCTTTTTTAAAGACCAATTTGAAACTACGACAAGTAATATTAATTAAGTTACTTATCAATGAATACAAAAGTTAACAAAGAAATTGAACCAAAGTATTCGAGAATATTTGAACAAGACTCACAATGACAATAAAGCCGAACAAGCTAATACATAGTATTTATCAAAAACTCAATTTTCTGATTGAGATAAGCTAGATCCAGAAATTCAAGATATCATTACTGAAATAGACACATGTGACCTCGATAATTTTAATGATTCTGTATCAGATGGAAGAATTGTATATGTAACGTGTAACGAGACGCAAAATAGATTTTTAACTCCTATTTCATGAACAAAAAAATAAAATAAAATATATGACAAGTTAAAAATTATAAATTACCTCACGTATTCAGGAAAATACCCCCTTCAGTTCTAGTACACCGACAAAAACGAGAACTACTAAAAAACAGACGATTTCAAGTACCTTCCATAAAACAAATAACAGAAAAAATTTCGGATTACGTAAAAGAAAAGAACAACATACAAACTAACTGCATAAAAAAAAGTTAATAAATCGAAGTACTGCACCTGATTTCCTGCTATTATTAGACTGATGCCCTTTCCAACCAATCAATTGATACAAACAACAGTACGGAAAAGTGTACATAAGTCTTATTAATAGTAAGAGTAGTACTTTTAAATATAAAGACGTAAATAGAGCAAGTCTAATAAACAATACAATTACCACTAAATATTCCCTTACATACAAAAGAGACAATACAGTTCATTCTATAAACAAAGATTGTCAACAAGTTACATCTGTCTCAAGACTGTTGAGATCGATAGGTGCACTGGACTTGAATTATTTAAAATCAAAGAAACCAAAAGTAGGCCAAATATTAATAAAACCTTATGGAGGACCTAATCTACTGTCGTTCGCTATTAGTGAATTACCTACCGACTAAATAACTTTAGAAGTTCTTACAAAAGCTATAAAATCACTCAGGAAAACAGTATTAAGGAGGAATCTTCAGCTTGTTGAAATATAATAAGAAAAGATTTTACAGACAAATTAGAACCTGGATTAATAACAGAAATGTTACTAACAACTTTTAATAAAACACCTATACAAATGACTGTTACCGTAAGGTTAATTTTCCAAAAATTTAAGAACGTAATGAAATAACACAAAACACAGTCATGTAGACAGCTTTGTTGGAGGGCGTAAGAGATTGAATCAAGCTTATCAGAAAATAACAAAACGATTTTATTGACCAGGTATGAGAGATTATATTTCTAATCACGTCCAACAATGTGGTAAATGTTAAGAAACTAAGATCAAACGGATAAAAACAAAAGAACCCCTAATACTTGCAGATACATTTTTTAAAGCTTTTGATGAAGTTTCCATTAATACCGTCAGTAAATTGAGAATTATACCAAAAGGTAACTGTCACATGCTAACAATACAGTGTGATTCGACTTAGTACATTATATTAGTCGCTGTACCAGATCTAAGATGAAGCACGCTTGGCGATGCACTCGTACAAAATCTAATAGTAGTTTACAGTGCGCCTAAAGAAATTTTGTCAGACAGACATGATACATTTATCTCTAAATTATTGGAACAACTTATGACAACCCTAAAGACCAATTATTTAACTACATTAGCATATCATCCTCGAACAAAAGGATCATTAGAGCGAAGTCATGCTGCCCTAGCTAACTGTATAAGAACTTACTCTGTAACTTATGATGACTGGAACAATTCAGCTAAATTTTCAGATTTTATAAATAACAGAAATGTACTTACAGCAACAAATTTTACGCCCTATGAACTAGTATTAAGGAGAGTAGTAAGACTATCTTTGAAGATACCTAAAGATAAAAGGTTACTTACTTATCCATTACATTTACAAGATCTTATTAAGCAACTTTAAGAAATGCAAATTGCGGCAGAAAGTTAACAAATAAAAGTAAAAATACAAGCAAAAACAAGGTATGATAAAAAAATAAAGCTATTAAATGTTAAACCAGGAGATGATGCGTGGATAAAGAAAGAATTGCAGCATCATCGATTTTATCGGTTCTATAATAAACCCCTAGAAGAAGAAACAGTTTATTAACAGTTAAGAAGGAAATAATGTATTACTTAAGAAAGACGATGGCAAAACCGTACCAAAACACACGGATAAATTACAACTAGTTCTCCAATAATAGTACCCTTGTAAGAATAATATTCTACATGTCTTCCATAAAAAAATAGCGATGCGGATTGTATTGGCCATATTTATAATGAGAGTTCCCTAGGTGGCGCAGATGTAAACTCTGTCATTTATAGCAAATATGATATAAAACCACTGCAAACGAACCCTGAGACCTAATAAAAACGAATAAGTATTACAAAAATTAAAAGAGCTGATTGGATGATAGAGATATAGCGTGATGCTATTGAATTTACATTGAAACACACACCTACTAAATAATTAAATGAAAGCTTTCGATATTGTACATCACAACTAGGTTATTCTAATTGTACTACTTATTTTGTAATGGATCTCTTGAATTAGAAGATAATGCGATTTAAAAATCTTGTAGCAGTTGTACTCAACACAATTAATAATGTGGGAACCCGTGCGGGTAATAACGTTATTCCAACTCCCAGCAGAAAAACAAAAAGATCGACATGTTTTTGAATTGTTGAAAGCACTTCTAAAGGACTTTTTGGCTTAGCCACAGAAGACGATATCGATGTCATGAACACTAACATCAACAATTTGCATGTCGCTCAAAAAGAATGTGTTAAATTGTATAAACAAAATAGCGATATTTTTGCAGTTGAATTCAAAAAACTATATAACACTACGAAACGCCATGAGTATATTTTAAAACAAGTTGCTGAAATATTGACTTCAGGATAATATTTTACTCTCGACAGATCCTTTGACTACATCTAGTTATGACACCTCAACCTAGACAAAATGGATCTGCCTACGTAAGACCATCGTACTTTTACATAGCAGCATAGCAGCAGAATATAATTTGTATTTACGATTAAACGAAGTTACACTTAATGTGATATAACAGTATACGAATACAAATGCTCAATTGTAAAACCGTTAAGAGAACGCCATTCTATGAATGAATGTAAAATTGTTATGCTATTACGACCTGGACCAGAAGTCTTCAAACACTGTGAAATTATATTTACACTGAAAACGGAGAGTCCCTTGGTTCACTTATCAGCTGATAACTCATGGTTATTCTCGATACCTAATGAAGAACAATTGAGTATTATCTGTTCTGATAAAACGGATCGAAAAGAAAGAGTAAAAAGTATGGCTCTTTTACGAATGAATGATGGGTGTACGGGAAAAACACATAAACGAACCTTAACAAGTAAACATAAGATCATTACTCAGATACAATATACCTATCAAGTAGAAGTCAACTTAAACTTAACTGTATTACATAAACCTTTAAGGGACACTAATCTCTTTTATAAAGCTATAAAATCGATTCAAGAACTAAACTTAAATGAACAAGCACGGATATAAGGAATAAAATGTACAAAATATAATAAATTAAATTGAGAAAATACGAACCCAAAAGTTGGAGGAGAAACAAACTTCTCTTATAATTTGACTACGTGATGTTATTAAAGCTATTATCATTATACTTTAAGAGTGGAAATTATCAGCAAAGCAAGAAATTGTTTCAAGAAGACTGTGAAACGTAGTGTCTTAGAAAAATTTATAAAACGCACCGTCAATCCACTGATCACAGAATCCCGAGTAACTATAAAACAAAAACCAAAAAAATACAAACAAATTGAACTTTATGACAAAATTAAGGAGGAACCAAAAATACCACCATCATCCAAAACTCGATGTATAACGAAGACACGAAGTTTCACACTCCCACGCCATATGCCTTAAAAAAGGGGAATAGACTAATAAATCAATAATTATTTGATACTATTTCCCTTCCAAGCTTCATGAAGAACTCCGTCAACGAAGTAACAATGAAGGCTAAAGTCAACATAGATCATCCTTTACACAAAGTTATTAAACGATTAGAGATTAAAGAAAATATTACAGAAATTTTGTGTATTTTCAGATTTACATAATAAAGCATATTAGAATTTAACTACAATTCAAGCTAGTGGCTTATTTTAAAAAAGCCTCATAAAATACTGCATAAAGAAAGAGAAATTTAGACACTTTTTACTTTTAAAATAAAATCTAGTATTTGTTAAGCAAAAGATTTTCGTTATCCACATCGCCAAAAAGAGATAAAAAAGATATATTACATATAGATCCAAAGACTTATGTGTCTTCTACCATGGAATACAGAAGAAAAAAAAGTGAAAGAAACTTCTTTAACCACTTTTCTTGATTAAGAACCTTAGAATCTTGTTATGTCGTTAAAGATCGGCGAGGAAGACTATTCTAAAAACAGATAAAATACATAGATGCTGAAATGGATATTCTAGCATTGCAAAATGATGAACCTTAATATCGCACAAAATACGCCGAACCAATTAAAAAAAGCGCAAAATAAAAAATGAACACGAAATTAACTCACTATTTATGTCAACAACAAGTTAAATTCATGATATATCAGAGATATGTCATTCCATGCAGAAAACAACGATACACACAAATTTTAGAAACAAAGCCGACTTTCGCCAAAATTATCTATTTACGAAAGAAAATTAACAGTAGGAGAAAATAAACCCAATGACAAAACCAAGGTGTAAGGAGAAGAGAGGGAATATTAACCCATTATTATTCATAATAACTCCCATTATTTTTTTTTTGCTCAGCCCTAACTAAATGTAACGATTATGTGAATCAATTACTACTTATTTTAGTGAATTATTATTATTATTATTTTTTTTTATATCGGGTTACCACGACAGCCTGTTGGCCCAGTCGCCGGGGCCACCCACTCACCACCTATGTGTGGGGGTGTATGGCCACACCCATTTACCCCAAATCTTCTCTTTAATTGATACCATACAAATCATACCATGGGCACAGTGACAGTATCTCCAGTGTAACACACCTTGTCAGTTAAGCTGGCACTTTCTGCACCGGAGGGAAGTGCATCGGGTCAACTCGCCACTGTGTATAAGTATTAGTATTCGTATTATTCGTGTATTCGTATAAGTTAACGAATTGACTTTGCTCCGTAATATTTTTGTCAACGTTGAATTTAGACTTGAGAAGGACTGCCAAAGTGTAGTCGAAACGTTGTCACGACACAATAAAATAAATTTGAACAGCGTTGCCCGTAAAGTTGTTTCTTGTCTTTATATTTGTTTATGCACCTAACTAAAACAGTGGTACCAAAAGCTTTAAATGTTGCTTCCGATCAACAAGCAAAATTTATTTCCATAATTATAAATGGAAATAAACATTTACGATTATACGAATTCGGTTATAATTAAATTACGATTATTATAGATTTTTTGGTAACTACTTGCCTAATTTCTAGAGGTGTACATACATAACATTGTTTATAAATGATAATATAAGAAATCTGAAAATAAACAGTTATTCAAAAATTGACATCTCATGATCATATATATATACAATCATATTAAAGTTTTAAAATAGACCAAAAATTAATACCGAAAATAATCTCTGCATGTTGGAAGTTCGTACAAATCATGATCATCATTGTTTTTCTGGAAAACTATTATATCTCCATCCATTAATTCTTCCAAGACTTTTTCCAACGGCTCAGATAGATTTTCTATTTTTTCCACCATATTAGGTTTGATTTCTTCAAATAATATCAAATTTGTGTTTGGTGGATATCCAGCTCGGTCGTTTAGTACGGGAATTAATTCCTCTGTACAAATAAATCTTTATATTAATCTGTATAAATTTTTTGACACATTTAAATAACTATGTAAATATATATATATATATATATATATATACGACTTATGATACATGAGTACAATAAACATTATATTATAGGACAGAGTAAAAGCTTATTTAGAAATCTACAGAATAGATAATCGTTAAGATCGACAGTTACATAAGATGTCATATTAAATGTTCAACAATCTTATGACTAAGATGAAATTGGTCTTTATGATTAATAAATGGAGCTGTTTTATAGGTACTTAGTTTGTTTAATTCTGTCGTAGCATTATACAAATAAATATTTTTTTATTTGAAGTAATGTAGCTTCTTACTTCAGTAAATTCTGTCTCAGTTTCGAGTAAGGAATTTGATCTTACAGATAAAATGAAAAAAATCGTATTGCATAGAGTTAACTGGATTACTAAAAATGATATGATTGAGTGAAAAAAATTTAGCGAGAAAAAAAAAAAAAAAACAAAGTCGAAATAACAAAAATTGAATTAGAATTTTTTTAATGTAATCCCTTCGTAATTTAAAATTTTTCTACGTTATAATTTTTTCACAAGGTAGTATTGATGATAACGTTGTGTTTTTTAATAAAAAAATGTATAGTATCATAAGATCGTTAATATCATCATTTTTACTTCAAAATTTTTCAGTTGTAGGACGAAAAGTGTTATTCTTACTATGCTACTATTTTTTTTACATTACTTTTGAATGATAATTCTTGCAAGTTGTCAATCGATTCAATTCTTAAAATTTCAAGAAACATCTATAAAACTTTTTAATGGCAATGGTAAAATAATGGAGACAGTTGTAATGATACTAATAGCAATGATGATGTGAACTTCTGGTCGTGGTAGACTCAATTCATTAACATTTTGAACTAAGTTCTAACTACTGTTCATTTTAGCTAACTGACGTACATAAGTGCATTTTAATGTTTCAATACTTCTGAATCTAAGTTAAACAGCTAGAGCATACAGTCAAGTATTTAACACAATCAATTGATAAAGTTGGTAACTTTAGCCGTTTTCAGAATCCCCTTGATAACAATCTGTAGAACTAAATTTACTTAACAACCTGAGTCATTAAAAAGTATATGTAAACAGTTAATGATTTCAGTAATAGTAAACTAAAGAATTATTGTATAAAAAAGTTATTTGCACATAGCTCCAAGGGCTTTCGTCAGCAATTGGTAATAATAGATTGTAGAAATAACGCGAAATAACGTAGATTAATGAATGTCATTTAGAATATTTTGACTGCATTAATTTGTAAAAAGAGAATGATGCGTTTAATTGCAAAACATTTTACTTAAAAATTATATGAAAAACGGAGTAATTAAACTTTTATCATTAGCTTGGAGAGAAAACGCTCAGAATTTAATGAATTAGTTTAATAAAAAAAAAAGCATCATAGACTATAAATTGTAAGATTGAGGCATTTTTTAAATAAGCGTTTTTTGTTTGACACGTCAACCAACTATTTGTCTAAGTTCTTTCAGTATAAATTCAGAGCAATTATCTGATCAATGGAGAAATTTGGTATAGCAACACCTGCACGGGAAAAAATAGCGATACGTACTCTCAAGAACACAGCCTTATACAGGAGCATGTCTTTTTATGTTTTTTTATCTACACTACCGTATCTCAGATAATCAATATACACCGCTGATCTATATTCAGTACTTTTAAATATGATCAATATTTAGCTTGTTTCACATATTCAAAATGAATATAAAACAATCTATAAGACAAATATTCTTGAAATCTTTGATATCCCCATAAAATTAAACTTTTAACAAAAGCAAAAAGAGTTAGGCAAGTTTAAGATGTTAAAATTAATTAGGTGAACTAAAAATTTTCATTAATAGTAACTAATAACAAGAACTTTGCTGTGGTTACGCAGTTAATAAGAAAAAAAAACTTTTCACCCTAATTATGGACTTTTCCTTTCGGTATCCTCATATTGCCTTTAAAAAAAAATCATAACTATACTTACGTATTAATACTTATTATAATATCGTACATTAGTAAATAAATTGCACGTGATTTACACCCTTAAAATGCAAAATCATGATGTTATTTTTAGTATAACAGCTTTTCGTGTTTGTTATAATTATTAGACAAGGAGAACAGGAAACATATTTTATAAGATACGCAATTCCTGACTTACAAAAGTATGAAATTAGTTTTGAAATGTCAAATTTTTTTTTATCATAATGAAATCTTACGTAAAAAAACTTGAGAAAAAACTGTAGCTTCTCCAACAAATTGATACACCACAAATATTATTTTTTAACTAAATATTAGTTCTGCAAATAATTGTGATTAATGTAAGCACTAAGAATTGTTCTTGTATTTATTAGGCTTATAAAAAAATTCAATCCAACGAATTGTAAACTGCCAAATATTGTGTACGGTAAATTAAACGATATTCGTTAGCTTTATTATATTTGGTGTAACATAACTAGTGACACAACTGTCAAGGCTCTATTTTTTAATTTTCTAGTGAGCTAATACTTTGAACTTTCACATGTGAAGATGTTGCAACTGATACGTTTAATATTATTCTTTCGGCAGACAATTACAGATTACGTAATATATCATTTGTTTGCTTGGATAGTTATAATATATATATACATATATCTAATAAAAGTGTGCTCTCCACTTTGTAATATTGTTTACAATTGATTTCTATTTAAAATGGTCATTTTGTTTTCAGAACTCTACTTATGCATTCTCCTAAGTGTAAATAATTGTTTATAACACATAGCTATTAAAAAAATCACGCAAATACCATTGTATGGTTTTTTTATTTACTTACTTTACCAGTACCTTCAAGATACACTATCTTGCTATCTTGCTAATTTTAATATACCTTAACTTCGTAATTGCTCATTTAAAAAATGATCAAAGGTTAAAAAAAAAATTTTAAAATAGAGCCTGGCAAGTTATGTACTGAGTATATAATAAGGCTCCTGCATGTCGTTTGATTCATCATACATAATATTCGGTAGTATACAACTTGTAAGATCTTATTCTTTTTATAGGTTTAATAAACATAAGGTACATTTTTTGTGGTTTCATTAATCATAAATATTTGCAGAAATGATGTTTAGTAAGAAAAAAAAAATAGTTGATATGTATCAATCTATTACAGAAGATCAAGTATTTTCCTCAAATTTTTGTAGGTAAAACTCTACTATAATATAAAAAACTTGACATTTTAGAATCATTTTGATAACTGTGCAAGTCAGAGATTGCGTATCTTATAAAATTGTTTTCAGTTTCTCTTGTGTACTAGTAATAACTAATACAAAAAACTGCTGTATGAAAAACAAAAAAGAGACATTGTGATTTTGCATCCCGATGGTGTAAATAATATGTAATTCATTGTATAATATATTTTATATTATGATAAGTTTTGATACATAAGTATAGTTATAATTTTTTTAAAACACAACATGGTAGTACAGAAAAAAATGCATAATGAAATTTAAAAAAAAATTGTACATTTTTTTTTTTCTTTAACTTTGTAATCAGAACAAGTTTTTTTTTACTTAGTATTAATTGAAATTAATAGTTCATGTGATGAAATCCAGCATATTAAACTTGACTACCCTTTCACTTTTGTTAAAAGATCAATTTTACGAAAAGTTATCTGTTTTTTTATTTTTGAAGTACAGATCTTTTGATAATCTTCATACTTTTCTTATCAAAATAGACCTTAACATAGTTTTGATTTATCGGCTTTACAATTTTTCCTTCTTAATCATGAACATATAGTTTTCCAGGCTCTAGTCTTTGTTTTTAAAATTTGCTCTATTGCTTGTATCATTTTTTCATCACTATTTTGTTTTTATTTATAATTAAAATACTTTTGATTTTTGTTGAAAATAATAAACTTTCACTTCTCTTGGTCCTATTTAGCACTTGATGTAAAAAATGTGTGTTTTTATTACACTAGCACATGACGTTATTTATTTTTTTCTTGGGCATTTACATTATCTTTAGAATTAAATTCTCTTTATCTTCGTAAAGCCCTAATTTATTAATTCTTTCTACCTTTTTTTTATATTCTCTCTCTAGTTATTTCACAGTTCCTATATGCTGTAAAGTTTTTGAGAGTGCAAAATCCACACGTGATATTTTAACATCTTTTATTTCGACCTTCATTTACATTACTACATCTGATTCTTGTCAAATATTCTTCATTAATTACATTTATTCTTTCTCCTTAGTATATCTCTGGCAACATCTTTTTCTATTAACAAAATTGTATTACAATCTCTTCATGTAAATTTAATTTAAGTAAATTTCTTGACTGATGATAATCATAATATTGTACCTTAACCTTCTCTCTATCATACCTACTTCTTTCTTTTGATTCATAACTCTTATTAAATTAATAACATTAACTTTCTACTGTACTGCAAGTTGATTATTTGTCTATCTTGAGCTGTTACTGTTTTTCTTCGTTCTTCTTTTAGATGACTATGTCTGTGCGGGAACAGCCACCCGGCGCTTGCAGCACGTTTTTTTCTGTAGAATGCGCTCTGTTCAACTTGCCCACAAGCGATGGGAAAAAGCTAAAAAAAAAAAATATGAAGACATATATCGATAGATTTTGACCTGTTTTTTTATGATGACATCTATTATTTCAGAAAAAAAATTTTTAGTGACAAAAATCAAGTTGTAAGTTTAGGTCAATTTTTCTCAAGTATATATAAAAATATAAATTTTTTTTCATTTAGACCAATCGAAAGAGCATCTCCTAAACTGCATCTCTTCAAATTTTCAGAGTAGGAGAGCCAAAGGTGTAGAAATAGTAAGCAAAAAAAGACTGCAGCACGTGATCTCGCGCGACTGCGCACACGAAGCGGGCTAGCCACTGCAGCTGGATGATAGACTTTCTTATCCTTGCTCATAATTGCAGGAAGTAAGCTAAAAAAATAATTTAAACACGTTAACCAATAAATTTTTATCTGCTTCATTCGATAGTTTGTTTGATTTGTGTCGCTAACCCTTTTTTTTTGGGTAGAAAAAAAGGTTGTAAATTTAAAGTCAAATTTCAAAAGTTTGCACTCAAATACGTGTTTTTTTTTTTTTTTTTTTTTTTTTTCATTTGCGACATCACAAACAGCTAACCAAAAAAGACGTATCAAATTCAGATGTACAAATTTATCCTTATTATCACCTGTTGTTGTTAGTGTTACTTTGAGATTCGTGACAAGTTTACTCGTTTCGTATTTACTTTGATTTGCGATTATTTGCGCAACAGTAATTTTTATCACCTCTTGTTTCCTTTGCATTTTATAACGCTAACATAACCTTTAATGAAATGGTACATTAAATATGAATCAACTATAGTTACTCTCACAAGTTTAGAAAAACTTTTTAAAAGTCAATTGGTAAATATTAAGTTATGTACTGCATAGTCTACAAGTACAAGTTTCAGAAGAATCGAGATAAAATATCTTATTTGTTTGTGTTTGTTATTGCAGTGAGCTATAACTATGGAGCGCGCGGTGGCTCGGTCGGCTAGGTCGTGGATTGGCACGCGGGAGACTATGGTTCGATTCCCGGCCAGTGCGACTTTTTTCGGGCAAGTACTTCTGTGATTTTTCACATGTGCTTCTTCACCACGCAATGCTCCTCGAAGAGGGTTTAGGCGATCTTCTCGCAGCAAAAATTGCCTAATTTCCCCCTACCCCCTCCCATCCCTTTTCTTGTCCTTTTCCCAAGTGCTTAGTGCCCATAGTAGTGCCCTTATTAAAGGAGCCGGACGTAGAGCACTATAATATAAAAAAAAAAAGAAAGCTTCATCTATGAGTTTCAAAAATTGCTTTAATTGCATCGAGATTGTATCAAGCATTCTGAAAAACTGGAGCTATACCTTAAGCTGTGAGAAATTAGTTTTTCACGCTACCCATGAGTGCGATTTGCGATGGTTGCAAAAAACAAATTATTGATGATGGATCACCGACAAGTGACTACTTTTAAGGCGTAACAAATTCGAAAAAAAACTACGTAAGAATATTTCAATGAATGAAAAACTTTTGCTCAGTAAATTATTGCCTTCATCCTCGAGTGTACGTCAAATCCTGTTGTTGATGTTACTTCAAGTCATTATTATAACTTTTTTTCCTTGAGAAATAAAGTATGATTAATGCAACATGCTATTGAGACATTGCACTTTATGAACTAGCTTTGTTCAAAAAGTTTTTATTTACAATCAAATTTATTGTTATTTCGCCAAAAACTAACAAAACAGAAGAAACACGAATTAAAGTTAGTAAGCAGTGGAGGCAAGGTGCAGATAAATATAAAAAAATAGGTATCTAAGAAAAATTCTAATTTTTTTAAAAGGGAAGTGGGGGATCTGCCCCTCTTGACCCTATTATCAAGTAATCTCACAAAACATTTTAAAATTATGAGGCAAGAGTATGGGAGGAGATGGTTGTGGAGGTAAATAACCTGTGTTGACCCTATGATAAAGTATCTTTATAATACATTTTAAGTTTTTGTGGGAAGAATGTAGAGGCGGTGAAATTGGCAAATTATCCCATTTCAAACTTTCTATAACTTTTTTTTCACAAAAAAATTTTGAGTTTTTGTGGGGGCTAGGAAAGGGGCTGTTGAAGACACATCTAAAATTAGGAGCAATGTGTTGGGGAGGGGTGTGGGATGTTTTACACATTTGTTGTTGGGGAAAAATCACGAAGAAATGTAGAGAATTTTCTCTTGTACCGTACGGAAGGAGAGGGAGGGGGTATGAAGGGCGTGAGAGGCGTAAAAAAATGAATATTTATAACGTTTTTTGAAGGTATTCTAAGTTTCTGTGGCGGGTAGTGGGGGGAGGTGTCGAGGGCTCATTAAATTTGTGAGGTGGGCCGTAGGGCAATAATGGAGGGCGTGGGGTTCTTAGAGAACTTTTGTTGAGTTAAGTTCACAGAAAAATATAGAGAATGTTCCTTTGTGTTTTGAGGGGGGGGGGGTAAAGCGATTACCCACAAAAATAACTATATAATCATGGAAAAGCGATATACATAAGTTTAGAAAAGGTGACTTATGCGGACAATCATATGCATAGGAGTAATTATGCAGACAAATTCGGAATTATGCGAAAGTTCACATAAGTCTACCGTGTTATTAACATATGTCTAAAAAGCACGTAGAGTCTGCATAAGAGTTGTGTATGAATTTAATCACTTTTTAACGTATGTTGGCCTACTGTCCTTTTAATGAATTATTTTTTGAAAATTTACGAAAATTTCGAAAATATTGAGGAACGTTTTTTTAAATAACTATACAGTTTATTAACAATGTAAACTGTTTGAGAAGTTAATTTTCACGTAATTTTTTATTAAGCTCAGAGGCAGTTAACTTTTTAAAAATTATGAGTACATAAGTATAAAAAAAAGGTGTAAAAATTTGTCTTTTATGATACACGTTAAAACTTTATTTAATGTGAAAATTTATACGTTTTGATGAGATGAGCTATGATAAATGCCCAACACGTCTAACTATATTATGAAAAAATAAATTTTACAACTATACATTAACTGTATCATGATATGGATCTTATGTTGCTTCCAATATTACTTATTTTAGAAATTTTGGATAGAGTACGGATTATTTAAAAAATTACTCAAATAAAAGCGGAGAACTAAACATGTTACAACATAATTCATACAGACTGTCTTACATACAAAGAAAAATAAATTTTAATCCATTATTATACAGGGAACGGTTGACACGACAATTTTTTATTCATTTATACATAACAACTGAAGATAACCATATAAATAATTTGGGATAATAATAAAAAAATTGAATAATTGAGTGCTATAAACGTTTGTAAAACTCAACTATTAATAGCTCATCTAACACTTCTAAAAATTTTGAAAAAAAAAAAAAAGTTTTAAATCTTCTTATACTTCTATCCACATACATCAGAAGTTTAAGATATATACAGAAACAGTTTTAAGATACTATTGTCTATAATAAAAAAATATGGTATACTAGATATATTTATAACAGTAAAATTTTTCCCTTAATAAAAAGAATCGAAGTTAATTCTATCAAAATTTCCTAAATATACAAGACCAAATAATTCTTCAAACATAATTGTTAGACTATTAAACTTGGAATTAATGTCAGTTTTGGATGACATCATAAAAAATGATGTATTGGGTTAAGTATAAGCATACATTTATACTACCAAATTCCATCGAAAGCTAGATCAGGAGTTTGCGCATAAGTTATATTTATTTGTAAATACTGTGTACATGTATGATTTAATAGCGGAAACAATACAGCAGAGACGAGACTCGAGGATGTGGTCATTTAAGTATGAGAGTGTGTGGAGTGTAGAAAAGTATGTGTCTGAGCCAGATGAGAATAATTTTAGAAAGAATTTGTAAACCAAGTCCTCTTCTGGGCCATAAAGGCTGAAAATAAAGATTATATATGTACTACCAAATTCCAGCACCGTGATCTTCCTCATGCTTATGTATCAATAACTTGAATCCTGATGAAAAAATTATTGCACCTAACAAAATTGTTTGTAGCGAGTCTCATGAAATTTCCAGTTAATGTGGCTGCCTGAACTCTTCAGGGCTGTCTTTCCTGGCTTGCATTTGTAGTAAAAAATTCTCTAATGGCACCAGGCCCGATGATTGAACGGCCACAAAACTCTGAAGTGTTAGAGCAGATTGTGCTCTGGCTAGACATCTCCTGGTATTATATCGGAGACGTTGGCGTTCACAACACTTTTCATTTGTGACACTCGTTAATCTTGGTGATTCGTGATGTAATTCAACGAAAATCGCTTGTCCATTAAAGAAGAGTGTTGACGGTAGCAAGGATACCCAGCTGCACGACCCATGACTTTACTTTTGGTGCACTGCCGGTGAACGACTATGCTATTAGACAATTTGTTTGGGGATATTATAACCAGATCCACTGACTTCTATTACAGATAGCTTTAATTTTACTTTAACGCAACCTAACGGATCCTACTGAACTCAAGTAAAAAGCTAGCGTATTTCTGTAAAGCTTTGAGCCTATTTATTGTTCTTGTTACTAATTTTTTTAAGATAAAAGCTTTACGAGTGCACAGCCAAAGCAAGTGACGACACAAGTTTTTCTCTTTTGAGTCTTTTGACTCTGCAACCAAGTATATGAAATATATATTTAACTGACTTGCTCTCGCTCTGGCTTCAATGATATCTATAAATCTTATTTAATTAAATCGTGAAACTAAATGCTCAATAATTATATGCACAGACTTTTGATTTAAATACATTATTGTTTAATTCTTCCGTACTCATAACATTGCCAAATCCATTTCTGTTTTTGAAAAATATATAGCTTCAACTGTTTTTTAAGGTTTTCAGTACAGCTTTAACCACTAATTTATTAATTTTACACATCCTAACTGTTGTGAACTGTAGGACACGCTCTGGAGAATATCCATGAACATATATGACTTCGAAGAAGTGTTCTTTGGATAGTTGAGGTAGATAAGGCTTATGTCCTTTCGTAGATTGTTTTGCATTAAAGAGTTTAAATCCACGTTATCGTAAATTTTTTTTTTTTTTTTATTAAATTGATCATTTTGTTTTCATTTCTTTTACTTATGTTTTGTTACAAAACATATATGTGTCGTCAACATCTTTTTTCGGACACAAAAATAAATATTGTTTTTTTGATACTTCTTGTCAGCAAGGCTATTCCATACTTTTATAATACTAAAATACCTTTAAAGGGTTGGAACATAATTTGTGCATCTTAAAACTTCGAAGAAATTATGAACATCCTATTTACGACAAACAAAGCCGAAGGCAGAAGTTCAAATTAGAGTACAATCATCAGCGCCTGTCTACTGCTATTTACTTAACGTTGAAATTTTTATCAGTAAATAAATTTGATAAACACAATAGAATATAGTTTTGTAAAAATTTTAAAATTGTTTGGAAATTTTTAATAAGGTGTGCTACTTTTATTCATTTTTAGACTGCCAGAAAAATGAAGCAGTTCGATGAATAAGTAATTAAAACTATTCGGCAAGATTCCAAGACAAAATATTTTTTTAAATACCGCAGTATTTTGTTAAAAAAAATGAATTACTTTTTAAGGTGATGATTAGACAAAAGCTATTTTTAAGCTATAGATTATTAAGGAAGTTTGTTTCTCTACGATTAGTGTAGAAAATTACTTTCTGACTATAATTTAAACTTGTATTCATGGAATCAAATACTTCTTTACAGAATGATTCTTAGTCAATGATATCTTCTTTAAGTTTATTCTTCGAGGTGTGGGTAAATTAAAACATTCAAATGACTTATCTTCTGCTTTTAAAGTTGTAATTATTAGTATTAAAACCCATAAAAAAAAAATTTCGCATTTACTCCATATTTTATCATCTTTGATGTTTACTGCAATTAAAACCATGTAAAACTTGTCTTAATTGATTAAAAAGCATAACAGTAACTGCTTTATATAATATTCTATGCTATCATATGTCATAATTATCATAAGATGGAAAATGATTTTATTTTTGTTGAATTAAATAATTATCTTTTATTTGAAAAAATTTAAAGTTTTCTTATTATTATGTTGTTCATACCTGCTCACGATTTTCAGTGTATTTTTTGAGCACCCCTAATTAACTTGGCGTGGAAAGTATCGATAATGTCTACTTTCATACTTTTATTATTTATTTTGTCTACCAAATTGCTTATAATTTCTCATATACTCCCAGCAACCTCCTAAAGTCTTAAAACTACCAATACTGCTGCTCCGCTTACTATATATAGTCCTATATATGCCTAGAATGGCCCGAAAGAGACTGTGAGGGACATACTGTGCTGATTGACAAATTCCTTTTATGAAAATAAAAATCCATAAAAATGGCTACCACTAGGAGTATCTACGAGGCTAAGAAACTAACTCCAAACTCAACTTTAGGTTAACTGAAGAAGGATTTAAGTAAACGTTTTACTTAAATATCCATACCTCAGCTGACATAGACTTACACCATAGCAAACGAGCCCCACAACTGTCTATATTTTTACTCAAACGCTTAAAGTTCTTCATATTAGATTTATGTAGTATTAATGCAATTTGTTAAAAGGTGGATAGCCTGCAAGGTACTTAGCAGGGCGAAGTCCGAGTGGTATATACAAGGGCAAGGTACCTCATCTACAGTGCAGAGTTGAAGAAGAAAGAAATTCTAATGGGACTATAATGTTGCTGGGTCGATCAATTAATGTATATTAGTAGTGCTTTGCTTAGCAGGGGATAAGCCTGTGATATCTGGGTTTCTCTCGGGAATAATAGTTTTATAAACACCTGGTATACGATTTTACAGGTTCTGGCAGTGGAGCAAAATTTCAGCACAGTTTTAACATCACGAAATGACGGTACATCCACAACAGAAGTTTACTTGATCAACAACCTACTGTAGACCATTAATAACCGCACGTTTTACAACTTTATTTTATCTTAAATTTACAGTTAACACTTTGTATAATATTTGAACTTTACTACTAAGTGCCAAGTCAGTATGATTAGTGTAAGTGTGCGATAGACAGGCTCACACCCTGATCGCTCAGCAGTTGCAGCAGTTGCAGCAGTAATGCCTTATATCGTCGGCACCTCTTTCTTGAAACCTCTTTCTGCTTTTCTAATCATTCGGTGGCAATTTTCTCTTCCTTACTAATCCCTATTTACATTTTTATACTCTCTATATCTACTGTTTGCCCGTCATGTTTTCTTTGTTTTCTCTCCTCTTTTCTTTACTCATCATTAATCTAGAAAAAAAAACGAACCGTCAACACCTTTCTTTTCGTGACTGAATAAAATTTAGTTTTTTTATGCTAGGTGTTTTGTTTGGTTCCTTGATCATTTTGTTTAATGTTGATAATCTAAATTAATACATGATTTTGCGTTTTGGGCCAAGAACTATGTACTATCATCACGAAATTTTTTTTTTTCATAAAATTAAATAACAACGTACTTTTGCTGTGATTAATATTGTATTGTTGTATTGTATAACTAAAGTTTCATATCACCAAGTACGTAAATATAAAGGTTTTCTTATTGAGTGACCTTAAAAATTGAAAATTACAAATTTATTAAAATAAAAAATGAAAATTATTTTGAGTTTGATATTGGTTGGATTCCATAACAAAGAATGTAATAATTAAACTGAATATTAATATTATATTATGTTGTACAAGTGTCTATTGTTTTCAAGATAGTTGAGTAAGTTTATTTTTTAATTGAAAGTCACAAAAAAAATTTTTTTGAATTATCATTTTTATTAAGTAGTGGATTTGGGAGAAAAAAATTTTGGTTCAAGACGCGTCGTGTTTTTTTCCAATTTCAACGAGACAGTATTATTATCTTTTACATTAAGTCAAGTGTCTCTAGTATAAGTTATAAAAAGGAATAGAAAGTGTCTGAGAATTCAATGGTATATGTATGTTTTTTGTACACTGGTTACCCAAGCTTATGACTCTTGATGTTGACGTAAATTTGTCGTTCACTTTACCACAAGCTTAAATTCTGCAGAAACTTCATGCATAAGGTAAAATGTTACAAAAAATTCATGACTACTTAATCTTTGATGTTAGTCCACGTTATAAGTTAATCCATGTCGTCAGATATTTTGTCATAAGCACTTCATATAATATGGTTATTAACACATAATTATTAATTTATTTTAGTTGAGAACTTTCTGCATCCACTTTGTCATATTTATCCCTTTAGTTCATTTAGAAGCACACTACTTAGTTATAAACTAATGACATTATAAAATATTGTTCAATGTAAGTTTTTTTGTTGATAATTAAACTTTTACTTACTAATGGTTATTTATATCCACATAAAAATTATTTACAAATCTGATTCTAACGTACACTCACATCGCTTATCCCATCCAACGACTAATCCACAAATTTGTAACCATTGCTGTAGAGTATTCAAAATTCAATTATGAGAAAGACCATGTCATGATTTTGGCCAATCTTAACAAACAAATGTTGCTAAATCTTTTGAATCTCCAAAAAGTGTACGATCATAAGATGAAAAAACGATAGTTTACAAAATCTACTACTGTAAGTAAGATGATCTTTGCAAACAACCTGTAGTTAATTTACAGAAATTTCCTGCAGTTAATTTGTTTTCCTTCCTTTTTAATTTTAAAATATTGCTTATCTTACTCATTATACCTCCATCATTTTCCATAAGAGTAAACAAGGTATTGCATTAACAGTTTGTCTCAAAAATTGTAATAAAAATTAATGTGAAGAAAAGTAAAATGCTGTCAGAAGCTTGAAGCAGAATCATGACTGCAACATTAGAAAAAAGCTATGAAATTCAAAAAAACACTGTATCTCGAAGTTAGAGCAAATCAAGGCCAAAAACAAATTTTTTTACTGGTTTTGTCAAAAAAACGGAAACATCGAAGTTCTCAAAGAAAAAGGGGTTAATCATCATAGAAATAAGATCTAGAAATGTTGTTAACGTCTTGACTTTATTTCCATGCAATAGAGATAAAAATTAAATAAAAAGTAAAAGCGCATTTATGGTATTGATGTGAACGTGCAATGATTTATTGAAAACAATATATAATATGAATTGAAAAAAAGGGAAAAAGTTTATCAAAGAAAAAACAAGACAAGCCAAAAATAATAATCTGTACAGATTTTCTAAAGGGATTGGATACCTTTAAAATTCAGAAAGAAGTGGGAGCTTGTCTTTTTAAAAATAACATTAATTTGCTATTTAAAGTTTTTCTCTGAAACTGAGATCAAAAAATGCTTATTAAATTATAGAAAGTAAGTAAATTGGTTTGCGAAACAAGTACATGCAAACATTTCGAAAAACTTGTTTAAAGAAATATGATAGATCTGTTTTTATTTTTTTTCCTTAAATACGGGATGTTCCATCATTTAAGATAACAATGTTTACGTTAAAATCCTTTTTATATTTTAATTCTTATACATCATGTTCTTGAACAATTAGTTTTAAATTTTTTACTTCTGATAGGAGTACTGCCTGGTTGCCTGGCTTTTTGACTCTTAAGTCAATTAAAAAACTTACTTTAAATAATTCAAAAATATCTGCAGTTTTCTTAAAAGTGGAAACTTTTTATTTTAAATGAGAATAATAGCCTATTAGTATTTTTTGTTTTAATTTAACAACATACTTTCAATTTAAATTATTTTAAAAAGAAAAATATAAATCATCACATAACGTTATTAACAAGTAATTTTTTCTTAAAATTTAAGAACTTGCACCATGGGACAAATGTTCTTTTAATGCATATCAGTTTCTATTATATCGTTATTCATTATTTCATCATGGTCCCTGATAATTATATTGCTATGTTTCAGTTCTTATACCTATATAACACATTATTCATTGCTAAATTTTTCACTATTGTAATACAAACTTTTTACTTACGGACTTTTGATGTAACTGGCATATAATGATGACCACAGTAATGTATTCGTTTTTTTTTGGGATCATATAATTTAAAAAATAGCAATACATCAGTATCTTTATCAAAAGATGGTAACAGCATCACTCCTAAGTCTGGGGATATCAATTCAACAAATACGGTCCAAGGGTTACCACTTTCAGCACAATCTGATATAGGCTTTTGAAGATCAGATTCTGGTTCAATTAACGTAGGTCGACAAGTTTGATTTGATCTCATACTAAAAGGCCAAATTCGTATTTGTTCTATTGAATATTTCTAAAAAAGTAATAATATAGTAATTAACATATTTTATCCATAAAAATAAATAACAATGAAAATCCAGTAATTTAAGTTTATTTGTTACGAACTACGTTGCTAATGGTATATCAAAACTGAAAAAACGAAGAAAACAAATATAACATCCAAACAAACACGAATTTCCAGAACTCATATAGAGACAACTCTTTTAAATAATATATTTAAGATTAAGTTCTTAATAAATTTTGCGTTTTGCATGGCTATGCAGTAAGGCAATCATGTTACTTATAATTTTTATGCCCAAAGATAAACAATCAGATTACACAGACCAACAAAAAAAAATTTTTTAACTGGGCATAGAAAACATGTTTTTTTACATACTTTTGGTGCTGAATCTCAAACCAAAGTTAGAATAAAGGGCCTTACAAGAAAATTTTGAGTGAATCGCTTTTCAAAGACAGAAAATTCAGAAAACTAGTCTAAAACACCTTATCCATTATGTTTAAGTTCATAATAGACCAGGATCATCAGTATCTTATTTCTCAGTGTACAAAGAAACAGACTGCTCGCATACTAACCCAAAAAATGAAAAAAATTACAAATTACAATAATCGTGAAGCCTCAAGTAGGTTGATGGCTTGTTGCGTCGCAATATAAAAATACATATACAACTGTGACATACTGTGTCACAGTACTACGTATGACATACTGTGTCTCGATTCTAATGTTATATTCTTTGGATAGAGCAATCAAGGCTCTTCAAGCCTTTTTAGATAAGGAATCGCTAGATATAGTAAATGCTGAGCTGCGATTGAATTCAATTAACAACATTTACTATAAAAATATTCATAATCACGAGGAGTTAGCTATACTTCAAGTTGACCATCCCAACATTGTTGCATTTCGGGAGCTCGAGACTAAATACTATAGTCTTGCCACTCGAGTGCAAAAATTAAAAACACCCTTGCCTCACCCACTAGCAAATTTGACTGCGCTCAATGGCACTTTAACCTTCACGGAGCGAGTCGACGTGCCAAAACTTGCGCCGATTCCTGTCCCAAAATTCGATGGAAACCATGAAAATTGGGTTGCTTGAAAGGCAAACTTCTAAGCCTTGATACACGATCATCCGGGGATGGCAGGGTGCGTTAAATTATCCCAACTAACGGACGCGGTTCAAGGCCTAGCTGCAATCGTAATCGATGAATTTCAACCCAGCGACGAAAACTACGTTTTAGCATGAGAAGCATTATGCAGAGCTTACGATTAGCGGCGCGTCATCATCAACGTATATTTTGACGCCCTCTTGAATTTGTCTCCAATCGAAAAACCGAACGCCGAAACCACTGCAAAATCAACATGTCAGCAAGTTGAAGGCTATGCAAATTACAGTAGGTGACGAATTCATTGTACGCATTCTTGAAAGATCCTTACCGGCAGGTATATTGTCGCGATGGGTGGATCGACTATCGAGCAGTGAAATGCCCAAGTTAGATGCTCTATACACCTTCATTCAGGATTCTATTTTGGATACACTGAGGATACACTGTTAGATTGCCATTCCGATCCAAGAAATTCGAGCTAGGTTCATCCAAGCGTCAGGCGTTACAGCGATTTCAGGCGCTAGAAAGGAAATTCAAGACTAATCCTACCCTCAAAGCAGAGTATGAGAAGGAGATTAACAGATATGTGGAACTTGGCCACACGACACTGTGTGAAAATGACTCTGAGGATGGCTACTATTTGTCTCACCATGCGGTGATCAAGGAATCGAGCGAGACAACCAAATGTAGAGTCGTGTTTGATGCGTCAGCAAAGACATCTACAGGCATATCACTAAACGATATTCTGTTAACCGGACCTACTATTCAGGAAACCCTTTTTCAGCAAATTCTTCGTTTTCGCGCTCATCCTTTCGTTATCACTGCAGATTTAGAGAAAATGTATCGACAGATCTGGATTTATCCAGACGATAGGAAATTTCAAAAAATTCTGTGGTACCACGTGGGAGAGATTCGAACTTTTATTCTCAACGTCGTTACGTTTGGGGTTAGAAGCGCCCCTTTTTTAGCAATTTGGACCTTACATCAGCTGGCTTCCGATGAGGAGTTCAACTTTCCACGAGCTACAATGCTGCTTCGTCGTGATTTCTATGTTAATGATTTGCTTACAGGTGCCAGCACACTGGAGGAAATCCTGGCAATCCGCAATGAAATGATTCAGCTCTTGAGTCGTGAAGGATTTCTGATTCAAAAATGGGCATCGAATCATCCGTCTGTTTTGAATAATATAGACAAGAAAAT
Source organism: Copidosoma floridanum (assembly GCF_036245765.1). NCBI lineage: Eukaryota > Metazoa > Arthropoda > Insecta > Hymenoptera > Encyrtidae > Copidosoma > Copidosoma floridanum. The sequence goes on along the minus strand of NW_028321901.1, from coordinate 6,727,371 downwards.
CTTCAATTTAAATTGCGAAATTCAAGGAAGTCCCATTAAGGAAATTTTAGGTATAATTTGGATTCGCAACGCAACATTTTCACGTTTCTTGTGAACTCTGATAAGGGGTCATCCGTCTCAACTAAAAGAAAACTCCTATCACAAATAGCGAGAGTTTTCGATCCTTTAGGCTTACTAGGACCTTTGACACTTTACACTAAAACTTTAATTCAGGAATGATCGGTAGCCAAAATCACCTGGGACGAATCCCTTCCTCAAGACATTCATATGAAGTGGGTTGCATTAGCTGATTAGCTTCCTCAGCTGAAATCGATAGCAATCTCATGATCTCTGCAATGTGACAATCCTGTTTCCACCGAGATACATGGGTTTTGTGATGCGTCTCTATATGGTTACGGCACTTGCCTTTTCATTCGTTCTACCAATTCGTTCGGGAATGTTACTATCAGACTAGTTTGTAGTAAATCTAAGATCGCTTTATTGAGTCATCATACTATTCCTCGATTAGAATTGGCCAGCGCCGCGCTCCTCAAAAAATTATATGTGGAATCAAAGAATCAGCTAGTTTTTCCTATTAAATGGGTGATTCTCTGGTCAGATTCTATGATTGTTCTTTGCTGGTTAAAAAAAGCACCTCATTTGTTACAAACGTATGAGAGTAATCGAGTAGCCGATATCCAAAAATTAGGAGACGAGGCCGAATGGAGACATGTTCGTTCAAAGGACAATCCAGCTGATTCGTTGTCACGAGAACAATTGCCAATTGACTTATTGAATAATTCTCTTTGGACATCCGGTCCTCATTGGTTGTCCCTCTCTAAAGACAACTGGCCTCTATCGCTACCCATCTTCCCAACCAGTCTCACAGTTTTTAAAGAAGGAATCGTTTTAACTACGATTGTATCAGAAAATTCTATTTTCTCTCAATTTTCCGACTACGGCTGTCTTATCAGATCAGTCGCATATCTTCTCCGTTGGAAGAGAGTCAGGTCAAGTGCAGATCAAGCTAAAGGCCGATCGAGTATAGGTGTACGTTATTTATCTCCTAGCAAAATCACCAATGCTGAACGCCTCATTCTTCTCTTGACTCAACGAGACTTTCAGCCCTGAAATCAAGCTCCTCAAATCCACTCAAAAACAAAATTTCAATAACTGAGTTGGTTCAACTAGAAGTCATACCAAGTTTGATGAACTTAATCCTTTCCTTGATAACGATGGCCTGATTAGAGTACGTGGTCGTTTAAAAAATTCAGACTTTTTTTTTAATCAAAAGCACCCGATTTTACTTCCTAGCAATCATCATATGTCTGATCTCATTATTCGTGACGCACACCATAGAAATCTTCACTAAAGGAATCTTGACTTACCAGAGTCAAGAGTTGCTTCTGCTTTTGCATTGAGTAAAACAGGTTTAGATTTCTTTGGTCCGATTTTAATCAAGAAAAAAAAGGAGCACAATCGAAGTTTTATTAAGAACTGATGGGTGCGTTTTTGTATGTCTGGCGACCAAAGCGACCCATATTGAAGTAGCATGTGATCTCTCTACTGAGGGTTTTCTCAACTGTTTAAGTAGATTCATTAATATACGCGGTGAACCAGAAATTATGTATTCAGACAATGGACCTAATTTTGTGGGGGCGAATAATGAACTCTCAAGAATTTACGATCTACATATGACGCAGAAATTCAAGGACGCTATTCAGGACTTTGCCGCGTCCAAACGGATTGAATGGAACTTTAATCCACCTCTTTCCCCACATTTCGGCGGATTATGGGAGGCCACGGTCAAAAGCTAGAAGCACCATTTACATCGCGTCATGAAGGATCAGAAGCTCACGTATGAGCAATTAGACACGTTGTTGAAAGAAATCGCGGCTATTTTAAATTCTCGACCGTTATACGCGATTTCTGCCGATCCTGAAGATTCACTAGTGCTGACACCTGCGCACATCTTAATTGGACGTCCATTCAATTTCTTACCCGAACAAAATTTTCTTTCAGTTCGAGACAACCGCCTGACCACTTACCAACCCATTTCCAAGATTCGACAAGACTTTTGGAAAAGATGGCATAAGGAATATTTGCACGAACTACAAACTCGTCAAAAATGGCTGACCTCTACCGCTACTTTGACACCCGGCTTAGTGGTCGTGTCAATGGAGAACAACCCTGCGTGTGCAAGATGGCTGCTGGGTGTCGTCATAGAGATCCACCCTGGAAGTGATGGCATTGCTGGTGTAGCATCTGTGAAGATGGCTTCAGGGATCTATAAGAGGAATATCACTCAACTTTGCGTGCTACCTATAGCTCAGGAGAGTAAAGTTTCGTCAGAATCTCAACGCCCTCCTAAAGATCTTTGAACGCTATAGATCATTGCTAGTTAAATAATGAATTTAGATAATAATAATGTAAGAAGCAACTTTTTGATGGCGTCATGTCGGTTAATCATTAGATTTAAGGAATTATTCTAGTGTGTGGGTTGCGCTATGTGACATAGTTAGATATATCAATCAAAATAATCAATCGAACTGTGATATATGTACTGATCAACAGAATAGTCCCTCCAACGGAAACTGATTCTATTTGTAAATCTTCCAAAGATTAATACAGCGAGATTGATTTGACTCTGGTCAAGGTGAATTTAAGTTAAATCTAACTCTGCTCAACTGTTGTGATTCAACCTAGTCTCGCAGCCACGGCCGGCAGTATGTTGCGTGGCAATATATAAATACATATACAACATACGTATGACATATTGTGCCTCGATTCTAATGTTATATTAGCGCCTGAGTGCACAAACGAACGCATTAGTCGACTAACTCGAACAGCGTGCGAAGCTCCCTCGCGTCAAACTGTTGTCTTGTAAATTAATTGTACAACGTGCAATAGATCAAAATTCCAACGAATTTATCATTTCACCAACGTGGCCTTATTGTCAATTTAATGTTGTATAGTATCGTATACTTGTGATTAAATTTCTTGTATCAAAGGCGTGTGATCGAAAACTTCGAAACTTTTTCAAAATTTTTGGCACCAAATTAAAATTTTGGAATACGTTCAAAATTTTTAAAATGGCGTACTTATGAGAGTTTTATCAGTACAGACTTAAAAAAATTCTTTTCAAGTTTTTTAAGACTAGGCAAGCTGGATGAAAAAAATAAAAACCGTTTTTTCACCCATTTTTTCGCTATAATGGCTTTAATATGCCTCAAATGAACCAAAGAAAAAATTGATATATTATTTTGTGGCACTTTACTCAAATTATTTATACTTTAGAATACTTTATCAAGATGTATACTTTTTGTACAGTTTCATAGACAAGTAAAGAAAAAATTTGTACGATTTATAAAGTTTAAGATAATGTGGAAAATTAATCACAAACCGAATTTGTTTAACTTATGATACTTTGGCATATACTAATATTTAACCTTATTAAAGTTTTTTACTTTTAAGAACGCAATAATTTTTAAACTTTTCAGAAATTTCTCAGTAGCAAATAAAAATACAAAAAATAGTAATAAAAATTCATTACATAATTTTTTTAAATAAAGACAAACCTAAAATATGTCCTGCATAGTTGAAAAAAATGAGTTTTATTATTTATTAAAATAATGACTAATTATATTTGATATCATACTTTTATTGAACTAATTATACATCTAATTTTCTGAATAAAAGACTACTTAAAACATAGATTTACATGATTAAAGAATATATTCTAATTTTCGTCTCTGTCGTCGTTAATTACAGGTATTACATCATGTTGAAGAAAAACTTGTGGTAGTTTTTTAGATGGTCTAATTGTTTTGGACTGATATCTCGCATATGCTAAGTAGTAAGTAATAGATGCCACGTGAAAACAACAGCCGATTGTTCTTATGCCGTTTGCACACTCACAGAAGGATCTGTATTACACTGTTTCTAATAGTATGTGGTATGTAATCAATAAAGCAATTGTACATCTTCTTGGAGATGTGTCGCGATCGAACTTTAAACTTGACAATTGTAGGTGTCTTTTTTAAGTATTCTATATTAATTTTATCATTTTCATCTATTATTTCTGCCAGATATAATACTGTTTGGTGTAACTGGTAAGTTCCTGTTAATAATATTTTAAAATCTCTTTTGGTTTTTTCTAGACAATCTTAAAAATCACGAGACTGCAATTTTAAAAATTTACTTTTTCTACGGCTTCATCTTCCTGATTCTGCTTCCTCAGCTAACGAATTTTCTTTGTTTTTGTGACATTCTACTTGCGATAACCCTTGACTTGTGATTGATGTATTTGCATAAAATCTCTTACCAAATAAGTTATTTAAATAACCCACTATTTTACAGTAAGTTTTTGCATCAGCAAGCATTTTATCATCAAATTGATTATGGAAAAACTTCCACTTCTGACTAATTACACCATGTACTGCTTCTACTACCCATCAAAACATGGTTACTAATCGAGAATAATTTGCTTCAGCTATCGTAAGTTGTTTTCTTTGGCCTTTTAGCGATGGCATTAAAACGTTAAAGCATTTCGATTCTAAATGATTTACAACATCTCGAAAGCCGCGATCTAAAATTAAAATATCACCCTTTTTGCAGTAAGTTCTTAAGACTATCATTGTCTTCCATTTCACTTCTAAGAATGTCAGCATCATTATTATTCACTAAAAAAGGGCCAAGCACGTCAATGATATATCCATCCATCGTACAGATTGTTGAGATTTTTTGTTTTTTTTACCGGAATACGATTCCCTTTGATATTCGTTGTTAGTGATTTTCTCGTGTCTATGGTAAGTACCATCTGCGATTAAAATAAGTTTATCACTACCGATATCATGCACTTTTCAAACATTAATTACAGTATGATTATTAATGAGATCGCTTCTACAAACAGATTTTAACCCAAAATTTTTTGGTAATACATCTTTTTTTAAAGCTTTTAAAATAGAAGCACAAAAGTCGAAAACTTGTTGTGGTCGTTCAAGCCCTAAAAAAGATGAAATTAGATTGTTCAAGTTGCCACTTCTTAATTTAAATAAGAATACGACCAAAGCTTGAGTAACGTTTAAGCATTCAGAGTCTCTCATATTAACCAACATGTCACTCAATTGAATCACATTTTTCCAACTAAGACCAGTGAGCGCTTTGATTCGCTCTTCAGAAAGTGTGAAATCGCCAATCTTATCTGTGAGTTCTTGGTCAGTTGACACGCACATCGACTCTAACATCTTTGATAAATCATGTACTGCAACTGAACATGAACTCGATAAAACTATTATTGTACAAATTTTATTCTTATAAAACTTTTTATTGGAAACGTGATTATTGCAACAGCGACTACCTTCGGAAATGTATATCCTTGCGTCAGAGAAAACTTGTTTTCGATCAATCAATGGTACTTGTATAATATTAGAATATTTCCCACATATAAATCAGTATGAATGAGTTGCAATTCGTCTTGGAAATGGTAATTTTAATGTCTCAACTTCTTTAGACTGTTGTGAAACGGGAGAAGCATATACCGAACTATTACTGCAACTTGACTGTTGAGACGATGAACTAGGCTCATAGTCTTGACTTACAAGATTACTGTGATTTGGTCGACTTTGATCAATTTCTAGTTTCATTCGCTTCGATAATTTTGAGCAAAAAGACGTATAACACTTTGGGCAAATGAAATCATTAATCACAATATTTTTTTTTAAATAATCCAAAAACTGTTTTGCCAGTTCTTCAGTATCCACTATTTTTTTTGTACCTCTAATGAGATGTTTAATTTGAATTTGACAAGCCACATATTTGTTTGCCATTGAGTTTTCTTCAACGGACATGATAAATCTGAAAAAATGTAAAAATGTAAAAACAAAAAATTTAACATCTTATAGTTTTGTATTACATTAAACTAGATGTTTATCTACTCACACATGTAATTCCATCATAGTACAGTAGTTTGCAAAAAAATTTATTTATTCATAAATTTTTTTTATTCAACCATAGGTTTGTATTTCATTTATGCTTATGTTGAATGGACTTTTTTATGGCCCTTATTTGAATTATGGTTAAAAAAAGTTTCAAGAATATACACCATGTTCATGCAAACTAACAATTTGCAATCGTTAAAAATAATTGACCGAAAAGCTTAAACATTATACTATCTAAAAATCAGCTTACAAACAATGCATTATATTTACCTGCACAAGATATTTCTGAAATAAGTATAATAAATGCTGTATTACTCCTTATATATTGTAATTCGAATGTCAACATTAATAAATAACACTTTTACACCGTCTAAAGAAATATTGACCGCAAAGATTGGACTCATTATAGCATAATGTACGTCAATATAAGTAAGTAATATTGTAACCTGTAGATCAACTTACAAAATAAAATGAGGAATTATACACGTATAAGCAATATAAGACTTTTATGTACTTTAATAAAAATAAAATCAAAGTTAAGATGAATTTTTAATATAAGAATTCGGTAGATAAACATTTATTAGTTTTAGATTACTCGGTATCTCGATATAACAGTAGATTACATAGCTGGTCCACTGTTGTATGTGTAAGTTTCTTGAATTAAAACACTACTAGTGTGGTGTCAGTTTTGGTAATACGTTCGTAATTTGATAAAATAAAACTTTTTAATAGCTCTTTTCATTTTATTACGATAACAAACTTTAAGTACAATATAATTATGAACAAATAAACATTAAGTTGGTAAATCATGATCTTATGTAGACAGTGTATGAGAATTCTCAAACTGATACAATACACACTATAGAACATTTACATAGCTACACGGGTTACATGGATAATGATTTGTATTTTCAATATGTCTTCGTATTCAATTTTAATCAAGATTCCGAATAATTATAAAACAAAATGATCCAACTAAAAGAAAAAGTTTTTTTAATTATTAAATGTTTATTTAAATAAAACCAAACTTGTTGAGTAAAATTCTAATAAACGACTAACAAGTGCATGTTTATGAAAAAAGAAGAATTTTCACGCTAGAGTACGCTTATTTTTTACGGTAACTCACTGTACTGGACCTTTCGTACATTTTTACTATGATTATCAGTACAAAAAAAGTATATTTATTTTTCATTTTCATCAAAAATTTTACTAATATAACGGGTTGTATGAAAAAAAAAAAAAAAATGGATTAGCAGAAGGGAAAAAAATGTAAAAACACATATATTTAACATTTCACCTCTTGAAACCAATAAATAATCAATTAACTAATCTTACTTATTAATATAAGTTCTTAAAAATATTGGAGTCATATAACTTACATATCTTGCAGTATCAAATTGATTGTATTGATAAAAAGTTTTCGTATAACTTATATAGCATATTTTGTAATAGCTTCAAGAAAAACAAAATTGATTATTAAGATCTGACCAAATCAGTTATTAGTATTACTACAATAGTCAATATTTATATCCGTTTCGGTCAAAACAAGATCCTATCAAACTATACCTTTCTCTCTCCGGCCTGTTTCGTACGCGTAAGTGAGTGTGGACGGTGGCCCAGTACTAATCACTCTTGGAAAGTATATCTGCTAAGCATGTAGATGACAGAACATAATTGAAGAATGAAAAACATAAGTTCAAATATTATATCATGAAAGTATTTAGTTACATACATCTTTTTAAATAATGCTGTGCACGTACCTATTACTCTTACTGATATTCAGCGTACACTCAATTCTGTTTGCAATTATTTTAACACATTACATTCCACTTTATAAATTGTACAAACTTTTTTTTCACTTTTTTATTTAAGTATCCATCTTGATAAACGTATTCTTAAGTATAAATAATTTGAGTAAAGTGCCAAAAAATAATATATAAATCTTTTCTATAGTTCATTTGAGGCATATTGTAGCCATTATAGCGAAAAAATGGGTCTAAGAACGGTTTTTATTTTTTCATCCAGGTTTCCAAGTCTTAAAAAACCTGGAAAAATTCACAGCAATAGAATATAATATAATACAATTTTCAAACCTATCCCAAAATTATAATTTGGCCCCAAAAATTTTGAAAAAATTTCAGTTAATATGAATAATTTTTTTCTTTAACATCCAATAAAAATTTTTAGGATCGATTGAGAAATAGAGGAGATATCTTTAAAAAAATAAAATCCACCATTTGGGGCCTATAGTGAACCCATGAATGGATTGGGGTCTGGAAAAATTTTCAAAAATTTTTTTTTACAGTACACTACATACATAAATTTTTTCTGATCTTTTAGAGCTAAAGCAGTTTTACCCTCATTATCTGGCTTGGCCCTTTATTAGTATTGTGCAATAAGACACTCTTAAGACTCCTAGTAGAGGAGTCTACGAGTAACCTCCACTCGTCAACTTTTTATGTGGCTGGTTTTAGTTTATTAAGTAACCCTACTACATCTTGAAAATAAATTAAATAAGAGTCTTATGTGAAGAAACTCCTGTACTCTTAATCTCTATAGTGATAAAACGTCACTTTAGTAATTTGGGTCAACATATTTCTTGATTTTAAATCTAACGCCAGTTATTCAGCTGATTCTTTGGATAAACTCATATTTCTCACTAAATCGTTGAGTTCTTCTGAAGAATACTTCTTTACTTTTTCTCGGATACTTGGTCGTATGGAACGAATTCGTTAAATCCCTCCTCAGAATCCTATTCCTCTTCTTTCTCTTCGTCATCTCTTTATCGGTTGTTTTATTTCTGTCCATTTTTTGTTTCACTTCATCACGAGAATTTATAGTATTTTTGAGATTCTCTGTAGTATTTAATTATTCAAAGTTAGTAACAACCCTTTTCATTGTGGTACGATTACTTTTTGTCTGTGATGTAAATATATCTTTTAAAACCATCGAATTCTCAAGATAAACTATCAGTTCACTCCTGATATTCTTGATTCCACTCACATCTGTGTCATTTCAGACTGTGGTATGATCATAATGTATTTGGATAAAAAATAAAGGTCATACAGAAGTTGTCATATACCGAAAAAAAAGTTCTTAAAAAAATTAGGTCTTGACTGTTTTCATAATTAAAGCAAACATAAACAAAACCACGAGATGGTGTTTGACAAGCCCCTTATTTCACATTCTGCAAGACTTGTTTACGAAACTATTTCCACAACTAGGTTAATTGAAAACTATTATTTGAAAAATTAGACATACCTTTTAATTCTTTCAATTTTGTAGTTGTGCAATGCGACATTGAGTTTTTAAAATTTTTTAACAAACTTTTATCAAAGGACGTAGAGACGGATTGTTGTCAACAATTGTTTCCATCGAAAAACATCAAGATTTTTTAATTCCACTTTTTCAACGGTTTAAGAACCCAGGATGCCGTAAGATAAGAGAGCAGACCTCTTATCCGATGTTTTTATTCTAATTTAAAGGAAACTTGTAAAAGTTGTAAAGTTGTACCTGGCCAGCTGGGCGCAATCACATAACTATCCTAAGTACAGTGCTACGGATACAGCTATGCAGCTCCGGCTTTTCTGGTACAGCCGCCGTGCCCTAGCAATGCGCGCCGTAGCTCAAAGTTCCTTGCACAGCTGTGGATTTTTCTAATAACAAATAGTGCCACCGGCTCCTTCGACGAGACACTAAAATGCCCCCAAGGAGCCACTACAATACCTCCAAGAAGCCACTACTCACGAGCCCCAGAAGCCACATTCACGAACCAGTAACTATTAACCGCTTTTCTCGAAGTGGGCACGAAGAATGCCTCACAGCCCAAGACGCCACTAGCTAGGTATCGCATAGCCACTAACTCCAAGCGAAGGTCTTGTAACGCGTTGTCCCCACGGTCTCACGCACCTTGAGTACACTACAGCCACTGCCTTTAATAACGAACCATACTCACGTCTCATCTTGGTGCTCACGACTTCTCGGTTCCTTGGGCCCCTGGTACTCGATGTCAGCTCCGGCCCCGGACTTCTTGTAACCCTTATAGCCACAAATTATACCCAGCTAGCCGATACCCAATAATCCGCTTCCCAGTCAACACAACCCACGGGAAGTAGCTAAAGCCGCGAGCCACACGAATTCCTTTTAGTACACGTACTGAAATCTTTTTCGTAAGCGCTAGCCAAGCAGAACATCCCAAAACCTGCGCAACAAACTCAAATCTAATACTCACTTACCCAGCTACTTTTTTCTGCTTGATACCTCGGAAAAAGTCCTACTAACAAACCTTGGTCGATAGCCTGACGTCGATCAACGTTTGCTGATTGGCCAATATGCAATAGCGCCCTCTTTTATTTATTTCATCGCCCCTTCATCTTTATTAGCATAATGGTTTAACCAGTGAATCATACCAGCACCTTGACCAGTCTGGTTCTCATGTTTTAGACCAATCCACTCACTTAAGAGTGGAGGCGCCGCCGTCACGAACCATCTATCCGCCACGAATAAACAAGCCACACCTCTCATGCCTGAGTCACGTCAGCGCCACTACCGAGCGTGTATGCACGACTTATGGCCTGAGAGGCATTATCCGATCGTTCCAAGCACATACACAGACACACACACACATGAAGCTAGGGATCTACCATAGCCAGGCACCTGCGTGCGTGTGCTCGACTCTGCAACTTCGACGAAAAGTTATATTCATGGGCTTAACTGCGGATGTTTGGACGTATTCTAATAGCAAAAGTAGGTCTGAAGGGTCATTTTTTTAACGAAGGAGAGTTTATGAGTCTAAATTGTAGTGTTAAGCACTTTTTGGAGCGTTATATTATGTTTAGGTGATGTAACTACCTTAATACCAAACCTAAATTTTGAGCATACATCACAAGTATAGTGATGACTTACACAACAGTCATAAAATATCACCATCTTTTTGGGTTGTTTTTTTTGTAGCATGACTTTTTACATCAGCTGAGTTGCCAACTTATGTGAAACTAATAACATAGATTGACGGTGATAAACGATTTTGCTTTGGTTAAGGGTTGTAAGGTTGTGAAGGTAAAGCGTTAAGGGGCTTTCAAGACTTAATTTCTAGGGTTAAAATTTTCCTGAAACTTGCGGAAACCTGCAGTAATTTATATTGACCAATACTTTTTATTCTTATAGACTACACTGAGAGAACGCTGGTGAAGCTGAAGCACCAACTATAGTTACAATAACATACTAACGTCGTGGTACGCACGCCTCACCAATTTTGGGAGCGCTCCATTCCCAAACGGTATCACATGTGCACCAACATGCCGGTCAAGACCTATACCATTTTGTTCGCACAGTACTTACACCAAGTAAGGTAACGGACTTATACTTGCGCTTAGTACTATACTATTTTCCGATTTTTGAGACAATGACGCTTCTATTTAGGTGACGTATTTGCACTACGTCTCTAATCATATAAATAGAGACATGAGATGTAATAGGCTACCTTATTTTATTAATTAGTAGGAAAGTAATATAGCTGAAGTGGATTAAATTACCTGAAAACTTTTTGCTTTTGCATGGTGAAAGCTTTATGTATTTTTTATAGAAAATATTATTTTTTAATATTTATTGTTGTTTTTTTAATATATATTGCAAGTATTTTAAACTATCACAAAATTCACCGAAAAATAACGTATTGAATTGAAGAATAATTGTATAGGTGTAAGGGTTTAAGTATAGATTGACTTATCTCAAGATTCAATCGACTGATTTGGATTGAAAATGGCTTTTTTCTGTTTAATCAGATGCTTATTTTTCCTTTGATTTAAAAATCAATTTATTTAAAGTAAATTTCTTAGATCTCAAGATAAATGAAACACTTACAGTGGCTTCCTACCACTGTATAGCACACAATTGAAATGAACTTATAAAGAGATAGTGTAACATAGAATAGGGGTACTTGTGATAGAAGGTACATTGGTATACAAAATTTACTATGTTACAACTAAGTAAGATCCTTCATTTTAGAATCACACACAAAATACAGGAATTTTTTTCGTTTTTAATTCGATTTCAATTTTGTTAAATTTGTTATACTCTTTCAAATTTTTGTATACTCTTTCAAAGTGACATTATATTAAATTTCCCAAATAGTACAAAAAGTTTTCAAAAATTACAATTGAATAAAAAATTTAAAAAATTTCTGTCTTTTCTGAGTGCGCTAGTACAATTTAGAATTATACATAATTGCAAATAAGTAAATTTTATACTATTTTTTTCCATCGTTAAAATTACTACTTCCTCGCACTACACTGTATATTTATTATTATATTATAACAGACAGCTACATTAATAATTAAAAATGATGTACTATTTAGTGGTAGGGAGACACCTTAAGTGTTTAACATACAATTCAACGTATATGTTGTACGTACTAAAATTTGTCAGAATGTGTGTATAAATATTTTACTACAAAAATATTAGGATTTTCTTTACTTATTTAAATTTAATAATAAAACAAGTATTTTTTGTAAAAACAAAATAATCAAATTATAAACTTATAATAATTCAGTGTGATTCAAATATATGTTATATTTACATATCAAAGAAATATAATTTATTTAAATGAGAAAACTACATGCCAAAACTTTTAAAGCAGTTTTCAACCTCCAATAGATTCTGTCATTGTTGTCATGGTTATTGAAAATTCTTATCTGCATGACACTATTATATCGATGAATGTTATAGCACGTGTTTACAGTGCGAATTTGAAGCGGACAGTAGGGTTGTTTTCTCTCACCAAACAAGAAGTGTGTCAGCTGTTCTGTAGTTGGTAAGGTATCAAACCTAACGTACTGGTATCGTTGCTGCCCTACTTTTGGGAACGCTGGGGTACCAAACGGAAAAGCAGCTCTCCCAAGCTGCGAGAACGCTGCGGAATCAAAGCAAGGTATTGTAACCATTCCGGTCGGGACTGCAGCGTCACCAATTTTCTCTCAGTGTATGAGTTAAAAGGTTATGGGGTTCTACGGTTTTGATAGATAAATTTAGATGGTTAAGTGTAAGTATTATATTACGCTGTTAGAAGTTATCCAGTTGTTATTTTGAATAATTAGGGGGTCTAGTGTACTGAGTTCATCATTACAGAATTTATTAGCCTAAAATATAGGGATTTTAGAGATTTATAACAGTAATCTCATTTGCTAGAGTTCATCTGACCTAAGATTCAGATAGAGCGACCCCAAAAAAAGAAAGAGTACTAAAAATTTTTTTTTGTGTGAATGTGATATCTCAAAATTTAAAGAAGTTACAGTACAATTAATACGTAATGAACACATCCAACTTGCTAATAACTTATTTTTGCGTAAAAATATGTTTTATAAAAGAGTTTTTATTATACTGATAACTATTTCAAACTGTTCAGATTAAAAGCATAAATTTCATCAAGAAACAAAATTTAGACAGTAAGGACAAGTTTCACTTGATTAATTTAGTGTTTATGTTTATATCTTAGGCCTTAGGTTTACTTACGTTTTAACTTTATTGGTTTGTGTACTATCAGAATGTTTGAGATTGAACCCAAGTTGACTGTATGATTTCAAGAAGGCTTGGATTACGTTTTGTCGGATACTAGGAGAGTGAGTAGGAGTTTAAGGTCAAAGCAAAGAATTATACAACGCTTTTACTTAACTTAAATGAAAGATGCGTACATGTCACAAGGAAAAATGGAGCAGATTTACCAAAATACTTAAAAAAAATAGATTGGTATCACTAAACGACATAGTAAATAACGCTGGTAACACAAAACAAAATAATAAGTAATGTAGCTGTAACTTAGGCCCCAAGGACGTTTTTTAAACACAATTTGGCCGATTTAACTGCTGACTCCAGAATACCACTAAAGTGAGGAGCAGCTAGTGGATTAAAGTGCTGCTGTATACCTTGTGATAACAAACGATCCTGGTTAGTGCCGACAAAATTTGTTCCCTGATCAGTACACAGGTCTTAACAGTGATCTCTACGAAACATTAAACAATGGAGAGCAGTAATAAACGCCTCAGTGGAGCATACCTCTACTACTTCAAAATGCACCGTCTTAGTAACCAATACATAAAAAGACAACTATATACTCTTTAAGTGTGCCCTTTCTTGACATTTAGACAAGCAAACTGGAAACGGTCCGACGTAGTCAATCCCAGTTTTTCGAAATAGAGGACTAAAAGTGACTCTACAACTCGAAAAATTACTCATTAACTGGATTTGAGTTTTTGCCTAACATCGTTTGCAAGTTAAGCAGAGGCTGAGTTCTGCGGGTACTACTTCACGATCTTGTAATATCCAATTTTTTTTTTCTAAGAAAAACACGAGTCATTTCGACACCTTCATGCAACTTAGTAAGGTGATGGTAGTCAATCAACAACCGAGTAATGTAAATGTATCAATAAAGGATAAACGTACACTTCGAATCTAAGTCAAGCAACGAGTTACTAAGCCTATCATCAACTCGAAGAAGTTCTTTGGAGATAACAGGTGTAAATTTGTGCAAACAACCAAAAGATGGAAGAAGCCCAAGCTCATCGAATTTAATCCTTCTCTACTTCGGCAACGGTTAGCTAAATTAGCAAAGAAGCAGCGTTATTTATGAGCAGAAAGTAATGAAATACCAGAGTTTTCTAATTCTTCAGTTGTTAAACTGATTAAAGCTATATTACAACAACAATGTACAGAAATAAATGGCAACTCAAGTTTGAAATTTTTTTGGTCACACTTTCTTAAGCTTTTTACAACCAACTCAATAAAATACTTATAAATAAATCCAAGTTAATATGATGTTATTAGAAGAAGTCTCTTCCGTTTCAAACTGCGTTCGTACAGTTCTTATACAAATATACTTAGCATCTTCATTTTTACTAACACGTTGACATGGGGCTAATCTTTGAAGATCTCAACCTTGAGACGCAGATACTACGATTAGAGCTCGCGCAAAATGTCAGGTTCTGAATACTATAGACGTTGCTAACTCATTTGACTAATCTCGAGACGCAATCTCAGTTGGATTTTGCTTGGATCTCATGCGATACCATTTAGCTTTAGGTATCAGCTCATAAATTTTAAAGCATCTACTGGCAATCAAATAAGGCTACTTGAGAGTGGAGAGTTACGTCAGTGCAATACGTTCAGTGAATCAGTCCATCAGTGAATGGGAGTTTAGTCAGCAAAGCAACTGTCTGTTAAGTACTTAATGATTCTCGGAAGAAGTTAAGCCGGACACAACTCCAACCGTGGTATACTTAATAGTTTGATAGGGGCTGGACTCCGCCAGCTGTAAAGACACTTTTACTTTACCATTTGTAACAGTGCAAAAATCTGCGTCATAAGCTGACTTGGATGCGTCAGCAAAATCGTGAATTTGAAACAACTCGAAATTGAGTGAGAAGAAATTCTAGTCAGGTATAGTAGTACTGTTCAACAAGAACACCTTATCTGATCACTTGGTACATTTAGAGGCTACTAATACCGGCAAAAGATTATTCCACGATGTATTTAGCAACCACAGTAACTGAAAAAGAATTTTGCTAAGAATGAGAACAGGTAAGAACCAACCTAAGGGGTTGAAGATTTTTGCTAATATAATTAAGTAAACATATCTTTTTTTGTCCACGACTAGAGACTAGTCCAAACAACACGTTGGAATTAAAATTTATCACAAGTAGGATCCTAAAACAAGTTAATAAAAGAAACTGTTGTCCCAGAATCTTTAAATTCTCTTGTTTTATCGACCTTAAAGTCATCAAGCACGTCAAAAAGTACTGTAAAAGAATTTGCAGACTATTTCCTAAGAGGAAAACCATCTAATCGAGCTTCATCTAATAGATCAGTACTTTTTTTGCCTTGATTTAACTGTTGAATCAGCACCAAAGAGACAGTCATCAACACAGAACTCCTCTTGAATGATTTTAGCAGCTCTGGCTTGAGACTCAATTCTATCAGTTGCTAGTTGGCGGAGAGCATGAGTGGTCAGGTATAGCAAGCTTGCGAAGCTGTAAGTAAACGTTGAAAAAAAAAAAATAGTTTTGTTGGCTCAGACGATTTTGAGGGCCTAAGTATAGCCTTAAAAACCTATTTATTAGGATGGACGAGTACCTGCCACAAGGTTTTTTTTTCATCAATGATAAACGCGTATTTTGAAAATCACTATTTTAAAATAATTTCAAGGAAATTATGGAACAGACTTGGACCTAAATGTAAAACAGAGTTTCAACAAATTCAATCTCGATTTTTGAATGAGACATTAAATACAATTCGCAGCCTTGAAGTCTAACTGTTGGTTTTATAAGCACCATGATGTGACAAAAAATTTATGGAAAGATGAGGTTCAGAACCCTTCTTTATGTGTCTACAGCATTTTAAATGATAAACGGACCCAAAAACGGTCTTCAGGTTGCTTGAGGTATGTAGTAGTGAAATAATTCTCGCACTCAGAATCTTCAGGACTAAGTATAGGTTTTAATATTGGCTCCTCAACCGACTAAACCGTTTGTGAAAGAGACCAGAGTCTCTGATTTTCCAATCGAAAAAAAATCTTTTAAGCGTCTTGAAGATTTTTACGAAGCACATTATCAATTTCCATGTAACCAATATCATCTGATTGTCAATCTACTCCATAATAGGCCAGCTCAAGCCATAAGTTCTCGCGTTTGTATTTATCATTTAGTCTGTGCCAGGAAAATGGCGGCTTTAATAGAAATACGTGTGGCTCAAGGCTTTTTTCAACTAATTAGACGTTTTGACAGTTTAAAAACGCCTAGAAGTTATTGGTATTAGAGAATACTCATACAACTCCCAACTGCATGAAACTGATATAAATATGCTTGTCTTGTGCAATAACATAGAGCAAACGATTTTTTTGTCTGTCTCATGCAATTATGGAAGGTATAAGCCACTCAAACTAAGTCAATTTAAGCTTAATCTTTTCATAATTTAAATTGTTAGATACTTGTATAATAGCGGAAACATCACCTGTCAATCTTTTAAAAATTAATTTATGCTTCGCATTCACCACGAATTTGCGATAATCTGTAGCAAAACCAAATATCATTCTCAAAGGTATCGACACTTTAAAATAAGAAGTCATTGATAATAGATTTTTTCCCTCCAATGTTAATCCAACTAGCAATTTCAAGTATTTAAATTTGATTAGAAGAAAAAAATATCAATCCTTTCTTTGGGATTGTTAATTAAACATTTTTATGTTCGACAATATCTGTACCTGTTATTTCATATCGTATTTCTTCAAACATATGACACACAGCGTTGTAAACTAGTGTGTTCACAAACAAAGTACCATTATCTTTAATTGTTACGTGTCTAACAATACGAATGGAAATCTGAGAAGGTAAGAGATATAAATCTTGATGTTAAATTAAGATTTGAATCTCATCACTGCTATGAAATTCTGATGCAATGTGAGGTCGATGTGCATGAATCTCGTAATGAAGAACTGACTCCTTGAATATGACACTTGGCTGAATGCTCAGAATCCTTTCCATCATAACTGTTTTTTGTTCGCAGGCAGCGAAAGAAAACGCAAGTTATTTCGCCTAGCGTCTTTGGCTTAGATCCTCGCCACACCTTTTTAGCGATAATTAAGTCAGCAGTGTTCTTTGTCATAATGCGTTCTCAAATCTGAAAATAGGCTATATTGTGTTGTTTATGAGCCTGAACTTATGGATTGATACCTGAATCTCCACAGGCTAATATCTTAGCTAATTTGGTGCCAGGTCCGCAATACTGATATTCTGGTACGTGCAGTTCTACAAGTAGTTTGATGATAAGTATGTTTAAAACTCTACAACCTTTACGATGATAAAAAATCATGAATATTTAAGTACTTAATGCTAAATGAGCCTGAAAATATGAGTAAAGCACTATTTATAGTTTCATATTTTAACTAAGTCAGCATATAGTCAACACAAGCTCCGGAGAATAGAATATTAAACTTCTTTTCAGTATTTCAACTAACTTATAAGAAAAACTGGAAAATACGATGATGAATAGGCTTTAGAGTACAAAGACATATTATTTATAGTATTATATTTTAGTTTTAGTTGAGTCATTATACATTAAACATGAGCTTCGTGAAACAGTGTATAAAACTACCTGTCGTACATTTCGACAAAATCGTTGAGCAAACTAAAAAAATAAAAATCAATGGTGAATTGCTACCCGATACTATAAGAGCTGCTCTTTGTAGTCCATCAAACTGTGGAAAAACAAACAGCTTGCTTGCTTTAATTATTCGCCCCGATGTATTAAGATTTGACAATGCTTATATATGCTCAAATTTGCTAAATTAGTTAAAGTATAAGTTTTTAGAATAATTGTTGGCGATCATAGATGGTGTAAAGTATTTTTCATTTAGTGATTATGAATTAATCATATCTTTGGATGAAGTACTACCCAACTCTATAATGATATTCAGCGATATTGCCTGTGAAAAACAAGATAATATCGAAGCATTTCTCTGCATAAGACGCCACAAAAGTATTAACTACTTCTATTTTTGTCAATCACATGCTTGAGTTCTAAAGTATTTAGTCAGAGATAAGTTAGATCCCTTGGTGATATTTTAACAAGGTAATGTGAATTTGAAGGACATCTATTATGATCGTGTTAATATCGATATGACGTACAATAAACTAAGAAAATTATATGTTGTCAGCTGTTGAGGAGTTGAAAAATATGGATTTGTTGTAAAAAGTAAGGAAGTCGATGTTGATAATTGTAAAGATAAGAGAGGATTTCATCTCTGCTATAGAAATTACTCATGCTTATCAAGTATGTCTTAGTCTCTTGTTACTCATTAAGCAGTCAATGTAGACACTTTTCTTAAGGAAGAAGAAGTTCTTGGACAAGTTAAACAAGCAGGAGAAGCTGTTAGACGTAAGCATCGATTATTAAAGTTAGGCAGAAAAACTTTGTAAAATGGATTGAGATCACTTTCAAGCTTATCACTGATCGGCTTCATACAATCATCTATATTACTAAGAAGGAAAAAAATCTTTAACTAAGCTTTAAATCTTCACCTAGAATGCTTTCAAAGCCTGTTCAGACAAAAATTAATAATCTGGACACATCAATGTTCTGATCAGCTAATAGTAATAGTAATGATGAAAACGGTACTTCCTATATAAAATTATAATACCGGTGTTAAAAAAGTGATGATGATGATGATTCAGAGCATAATATCAATAAAAATGTATTCATAAATCCATACTTACAAACAATTTCAATTTAATAATATTATTTTCCCTTTATTTAATCTCACGCAAATCGACAAGAAAGGTGGGTCTATACACTCAGTGGAAGTTTCTAACCTTTACACGCAAATGGACTATGTTTATTGGGACGACCCAAACGAACTGGTCAATAGTCTTAGATTACTAGTGACAGAAAAGTCAGCTGACAATCTTATTCATATAAATAAAATAAGTTTAATCGTAGAGGAGCTTCATGAAGCTAATATTATACATCAAGCTTGGTTATCAATTTAACTTCAGTATCAAAATGAACATTGACGTATTTGGACGTGGATCAGTTAAGTCAAAACGTGGTAGTCGAGGTCCTCGAGGAATCAGATACAAGCTTACAACAGATGGTCAATTTGATTTGGGAAACAAAAGATTGTGCAATGTTGCATCAGCTGTTCCACCTTACGATGCTGTAAATCTCACTATTTTACAGAAGCAAAAAAGTTTCATTTTGGATGAACAAAAGAAAATAAGTCTACTGTTGAGCAATTTGAATAATAATATGTTCTCAGAAACATGGCAAGCTGATCTCATGAAGATGGTACCGTGTGCTCGTAAAAATAAAGGTTATAAGTATATACTTACAGTCTTGGATATATTTTTAAAGTTTGAATGAACGGTGTCCTTTAAAAATAAAACTTATAAAGATATGACTGCAGTTATGAAGTCACTATTAACAGAGGAAAGAATTCCAACTAATTTACAAATAGATCGTGCCAAGGAGTTCTTACAACGCAAATTTATTAAGTCTCATGCAAAAGTAAAGAATCAATTATAACTTCCCTTATAGTAATCTCAACGCACCCATACATGAGCGATCGAATTGCACGCTGAACCATGTTATCTAGAGAAAATTAGGCTTAAGAGGTAGCTGTAGGTGGATTAATATTTTATCCAAGTTATCTACATATTTACAAAATTTTTGTATGCAAAATTTTTGCATAACTAAGATATTAAGATAATACAGAATAAAAAAAAAAAAAATTAAAAAAACTTGAAGTACTGTCTCCACATGTTGCTTTTAGTGAAAATTTCAGATGTTCCACGTTACAGTAACAATATTTTTTACAGTAGTGAAATTATTTAAATTTGATCCTTAATACCTATTGAGGAGAATTGAACTCACCCAATTTTTTAAAAGTAGATAAAAAACAGTAATCTTTTGCTTTTAAATGATAATACCATAGAATAAACCAGTTGCTATAAAATAACCAATAAGTGCAAGGTGATAATCCAACAAATACGTTTACAATAATTAATACTACCTGATCCAACAGTGAACGGTGTGATCACGTGAGAATAGGATTGTAACACTAAGCCGACGGTGAGCCGAAGCAGCAGCGCTATTACATTCTTCCACCCGTGAAGCGGCGGTGGGGAGCTCTTGTGGGTGTTACAAATGTAGTGGTTTGCTTACTACAGTTTCTACTTCCGACGAAGCTTCAGCTGTTGCTCTGACTCCAGCGCATTTTTTAGTGGGTTCTTCGCTACTGGCCTACCCTGAGCCCTACTGTGAAAAGCCAACTTCGTCATATAGAGTCAGCCGTTGGAGACTACTGACTAACCTCAGAGACTCCTTTTGGGCCAGGTGGAAAAAGGAGGTGCTGAATCACATGCAGCTTCGCAACAAGTGGCTGAAGCCCCAGATAAATCTACAGGTCGGTGACATCGTTCTCTTAAAGCAGGACAATATTCCGCCAAGCTATTGGCCATTGGGCCGGGTGACGATAACTCACAAAGGGGATGACAATTTGGTCCGTGCAGTAACTGTAAAGACGGCCACATCCACCTTTAAGTGACCAGTGGTCAAATTGGTGAAACTAACCACTAAATCGGAGCTTCAACGTTGTTATTAAAATCACTTCAAGAACCAAGCTAGTGACTAAGTGCAGTGAAAATGACACTAACAGTTGACATATTAAAAGTTCTACAGTTTACTTTGTTTTTCATGATTCTGACCGTTAGTTTTTTCTACTAATTAGATGTTATTCGTAACTCTTCCCTTAATCATTCTGAATTGAACAATGTAATATTTGTTTTACATTTAAAGATTCAAATTTGACCTATTATTTCTATTTGCGATAGCTAATGTTAAGTATTTTTCCCTGCCAAACGACTTTTCAACTATTAAGTTTACGTAAAATCTAGATAATTTCTTTTTTTTTTTTTTTTCTTATAAACAAGTTTGCTTCTTTTGAGTTGATTTCTCTCGTTTTTGACGCAAGCGGCGTCAAGGCGGGCAGCTATGGTCACGTGAGAATAGGATTGTAACACCAAGCCGACGGTGAGCCCAAGCAGCGGCGCTATTACCGTGGAGCGGCGGCGGGGAGCTCTTGTGGGTGTTACGAATGTAGCGGTTTGCTTACTACAGTTTCTATTTCCAAGTTCCACAGTCCAAACACAGATGCTCTCACGAGGGTATACCCGCCCCGGTTCCTCTAGCGCTCGGGCTTCTCAACGCAACGAGGCCCCGCGCTTGCTCTCTTCGCCTACTGACCGGTGTGCGAGTAACACCTGCGGGAGAGCCTGTTTTCTGCTGCTGAGTCTGGACAGCTTTTCAAGCACATCATGCTATTCAATAATTATGTGCTGCCTCTCTACTTTTGCTGCTTGGGATGTAATTCTTCTCGTCCTCGGCTTGGTGAGCCTAGTTTTACATTCAAGACAGTTCCTTTGTCTTTAAATCGAAAATCAGCGTTTTCTAGTTGTATTTAAACATTTATGTTCTCTCTTCCGCGCAACTTGACAATATTAAAGCAATGTAAATCTTATTTCTTTTGGATAAATGTAGTTGAATTCTTTTGCTAAGATTATAGTTGTTTGTTGATTTAAGATACGCATCCGACTTCTTATTTCATCATTGCTTCTCTTTGGATAACCATTCATACCACAATACTAATTAAATCGTAATCCTGCTTACACTCTCTACTCGAGACTTTCTTCAATAAGTTTCGAGTTAGCTAAGCAGTTCAATTAAACGCGGTGACGTAATTAAATTATATTCAGGTAACTGGACTTGCTAATCAAAGAATTACATAATGACATACCTTTTATTTAAGAAACTGAAGATAGATTAAACTTTAATAATTAGATAAGCAAAATAGGAATTGATTAATAAAAACCTTAACAGCAAGTCAAGAAATAAAGAAATATTATAACTGAAGGTAAATCGCTAAAAAGACATTTGAGGTTCAAGAATCCCACCACGTAACAAAAGAAGATGCCAAAAACGAAAAGCTAAAATACTACCAAAAACACCAAGCTAAAGAAGTCTGAATTAACAATAATTAAGGTAATTACAAGTAGGTCATAAAAAATAGAATAATAAAAAAAGTCAGAGAAAATGTAGTCAAGAAAAAATGAGAAGTGGAAAAAGTATCCAAGTGAGTGGAGAAGCTCAAAAATTAGTTAATGAAAACTTTACCAGAGAAGTAAATGTAAAATTAGTATGAACAAAACTGGCAGGTTAAAAAGAAAAAGAAGATAGCGATGTTATGGTTGAAGATATGCAGTAGGAAGACAAAAAAGTCATAAAAAAAGTTTCTTATAAGAGAAGTTTTATAGAGAACAACATACCTTGGCAGGTTTTAATATTAATTCTTCTCATGAAAATTTGCATGCTATATATTTATGGAGCAAGTGTGGCCACAAAAAACATGTGAAAAATATAACTTTGCAAGATTCTGTTGCAAAGAACCGCGTCTCAAGTCCATTTTCTGCTGAGCCTGTTACTTCTAACGATATTTTTTTTAAATGTTTAATATTAAATTTATTAAGCTAACTAAATATTGCTAAGCTGAGCCTTGAGAGCAAGATTCAGTGATTAAGAAAAATATGTGTAATTAACGAATTCTTCAGAGGTAAGGAGTATACATAGTAAAACATGTTCCTATAATAATGTTTTCAAAATAAATACAAATAATAGCGTTAAATAAAAGTACGTAACAAGTTATTGAGGGTTATGTATTTATATATATTTTAATTAACAAAAATTACTTAAATGCATTAAAAGTAACAAAGAGAGATAAAATAATAGTGTCGCTTGTAGCAATTTATTTTAGTTAATAAGATATCAACTATAAAATTTTTTTCGTGTTTGCATTTTTTTATAAATTACGGTGTTTGTTGAACGTGCCGTTCTGCTCCCAATTGTTTCCATGATTTCTTGAGGTTTTGTGCATAAGCACACGATCAGTTTTTTTATAAATGTTATATGACTAACAATTTTGTAAGAAAAAAAATTAATAAAAATTATGAAAATGTTCTGGGATATCTAAAGTTTATTTAATCTAGCAAAAATTATTTATTTATCAAAAACACACAGACAACAGAAAAATTTTTAAATATAGATTGAATTTATTAGCATGTATGTTAGTTTAAAAAACCAATTTGTCTTTGACTAAGCTTGTACACAGAATGTTTAAAACAGCTCCAGTGGGAACTCCATTAAGATTAAAAAAATTTCTATCCAAACAACATTGGTATAGGTCTTAGTTTGAATTGAAAAGTGGCCTAGTATTAAACTTGCAGCAACGGCTTACAAATAAAGTATTGTCTAGCAGAAATACTATCTTTATTTGAAATGAAAGGATTAGTATCTTTAAAATTAAGGTAAAATATCTTTTACCGTTTAAAGATGGTGTAAAACACATTATTTTTGCTCCAATTCTTACGGGTCCGATCAATTTACTAGCATTTAAGCAAAACCCTGTAGATAATAATATAATCTTAAGGAAATCGGAATAAGGAATCATAAAGAAATAGTGTCTCGAGAAAGCAAAAATATAAAAGTAAAAAAACAAATAGGAATAACAGTTTACATTTTAACCTACGAGATTTGCATATAAATTTTTTTTTTTGAAGGTCTGGCTTTCTAAAAATAGTGATAACCACGTTGAGATACTAAGTTTACCTTAAGAAACTTCTTTTCCTAAACCTCTCTGCTTCTGATTGAATTGGATCAAATTTTTCAAATTATAACGACAATTATAAAACTATTTAGGTATAACAAGAAAAAATACTATCATATACACTAACTCTCAACTAAATAAATTTTAATGAATCATTATTATTCAAAATCAATTGCAAAATTGTCAAAACCTTTAATCAAGTTTCGTTATGTCTAAAGCTTTTGTTTTTAATTAGACCTTTCGACAAAGTTTTGTTAATATTTACGAAACATACGTAATACCGTTGATGTTTAAAAGACTTTGCAATATTTAGAAACACACATGTGCGAAAAAACTAATATTTTTTAAAATATTTTTTACATTTGTATTAGTTCCACTATTTTTTTGTTAGTACTTATGTATTATATGTACCTTGAAATATTAGGATGAATGATTATGTACAGAACTGTACTAAATAACAATAAAGAAAAATTTAATTGAGTTTATGCAAATCTTAGGTTACCTTCTATTAACATTTAATTTAAGTTAATATGGTACGCGGAAGAAGTTGAATAAATTAAAATAACAAGTAAAATACATAATTAAATATATTTTTATTATTTTTATTTTTTTAATAATGGCTTACCAAGCTTTCACTGAGTAACTCCAAAAACTCCAATAAACTTGCTTGTTTGCGTACACGGAACGTACGATATAATGCTTTTTCTTGGTCATACAGATCATTTCCTTGATGTCCATCAAAACTATCTTCCAATAAAACGTTAACTGTCATGAATAAATAAGCTTCGTTTCGTTCTTTTCTCTTTATTTGTTCCAATCTTTTCTCTTCCTGAAGTCTGTCTACCAGCTGTTTTTAATTATAATGTAGTTAATATCAAAACATATGATAAAATGTAATTAATGCGGTTAAAGTAATAATTTCAGAGTAAAAAAAATTTACAAAACAAATCATAATTACTTATAACTAGATTGTTACATCAAGTATATATGTATTTAAGTTATCATTCTTGTAACACAATATAAGAAGTAACTAAGTTACTGTATGGTAGAGTTCCATAAAAATAAGTTCAACGTACTTTTGTATGAACTTGTATAAATTGTAAAACTCAGTTGCACTTGTCACTTTATTCAGTTCTTGACATTTAACTTGTACAACTATTCAACAACCTCCGCATAAGTAAGGGCCTTATTCAAGATGCAACTGTATAGTTCAAAGTTTTTAAATGATACAACCAATCATAAAAACACAGAGGCAAAAATACAGCGACTTACATAGATGTTGTCACCACATCAGTATGCTTTAAAGTAATGTGTGAGTGTCTCATCCTTGAATAGAACTTGGTGTAAAAAAAGTATTAGGCTGAATGTATACGTACAGAATTAATAACCTTTTGTTGAGTACAATTTGACACCTCAAGAAAATTAGTTAATAGTGATATTTTTATCTACGTGTATCACACATTCAATTTATTTGGCCATGTTTATTATATCATAATTTAGAAAATATCTTTTAAAATAATTATTTTTAATGTCTATTTTTACTAGATTGGAATAAATTTTAAGACTTTGTTGACTTATAATGTTTTTCAAGCACCACTCATTTTCCTAATTCCTTACATCTTACATATAGAGTACATAAATCGATTTATTTGTTTATCATAATGTTACTGTAAACCCTAGAAAAAAAAAAATTTAGATAAAAAATCTGGTTCCCGTAGCACTTTATTCCTCATGCTGCTTATGACCAGTTTTTAACAATTTTATTTATTAGAGTCCAAAATAAGATGCTCCCGCAAATTCACCCTTTTGATTAACAGTGAAGTAAATAAAAAATGTACTTAATATGTTTTGTTATTCAAAGAGTCTAGCTGTATAAGAAGGTCAAAATTGTCTTAAAAACACAACAATATCCAAATGTTATGGGCTTCCGAAGACTCATAAAAAAAAACATTCCATTACGTCCAATAGTTTCTCTCATTAATAGTCCTACATATTTCCTCGCAAAAATAATTTATAAAGAATTAAAAAATTGTATTGCAACACCAAAATCTCCCGTCAACAGCAGCCTCGAACTAAAAAACAAATAAAAAAATATTTCAGTTGGCCATAAACTTCGATTAGTTTCATTGGACATCAGCTCTTTATTCACTAATATCCCCGTTGAACTTGTATTCAAAAGTATAGACAGAAGAACTTGTACCATCTAACCGAACTCAAAAATACCCATAGAAAAAATTAGAGAATGTACACAACTTTTATTCGACAATACTTTCTTCTCATTGAATAATTATTCTTATAAACAAATCTTTGGTACGCCCATAGGCTCTCTAATTTCTCCCTTATTTGCCGATCTTGTAATGGATGATTCGGAAAGTGATTGTTTAAATTCATTAAAAGAACAATTTAATCACAACCCTGCTTTTTACTTACGCTATGTCGACGATGTAATACTCTGTATGAAAGAAGATTATTTGGATTCTGTACTAAATATTTTCAATTCATATCATCACTCGTTAAAATTTAAACATAAAATAGATAGATGGAAAAATCAACTATTTAGATTTAACCGTTACTAGAAAAAACAACCATCTTAAATTTGATTGGTTCCAAAAATCTACCTCTTCCGTTCGAATGCTAAATTACTTTTCAGATCATCCAATAGGCTTAAAAAAACATAGTTTTAAATTGATTAGATCAAACTGTATTACTATCGAGTAGAGACTTTCACAAAGCAAATATCACAAAAGTTAAAAAGTTACTATTACAGAATGATTATCCCATAGAGTTTATTAATAAAAACATAAAACGTAGATTGGACAAACAAAAATACATCCGAAAAAAAAAAAAAAAAGTTTTAACACCTACAATCCCTTCTGGTAAAATAGGTATACCATGTACAAAAAACGGATACTACAAGATTACGATACTATTAAAAGACAATATAATCACACGTTTGATTGGGAAAATATAAAAATTTTATACAGAGAATCTAACTACCATAAAAGGCTGATCTCTGAGATGATACACATAAAGCATAATAAACATAGTATTTATAAACTGGAAGACACATGTTTGCTTAATCGTACATACTTTCCACTATTAAAGAAACTTAAACACCTGTAGCGCGAGTTCATTACCTCCCTTTCATACTCAGTTTCTGTTTATCGTGCTTATCTTTCTCCGTGCGGATTCATACAGCTCGATCAACAGTTTACACTTATTCGCCGATGAGAGAACATGTGGTTCTCAAAACAACTAAATAAATCTTAAATGTATTGTACTTGCGAATTTTGTCAGTTTAAATGTTAATATTCGTCTAAAATAGGTAATCCTTGTTGTCAACCTTCGTACGTGTAACATCGTTTGTGGATTTTTCACAAAAGTGCGTTTTTTGTATTTTTAGCTTTAGCCTGATGAGGCTGGCACACTGGCCAGCGAAACGTTGCCAAATATACATCAATAAGAAAAATACATTACTGTGATGTATTTGTTTTTCACATTCGCCTCCAACAGATCGCTATTTTCTTTTTCTACATATCTTCCATTGATAACGAAAGGCGCTCAAAACATTGAATTTTCTCACTAAGTAAATTACTAAAGCCAAATTAATTGCAACTATCATCGTTGTCTTCATTAATCGTTGGTGATACATTTTTATAACAAAAATTTTTGTTAATTTTTCTGCAAGTCTTGAACTCTTTGATTGAAATCGTCCATGTGATAAATAGTATATGATTGCATCAGCGTGATAGCAATATACTATCGTTCTCAAGTCATTGGTACATTTACAGCAGTATCAAAGAGTTCCACTATATCCAACTGTGTTTGGCTTGTAATGAATGTAAAATTTGTAGGTATTTCTGGAAATATAGCAGGATTGTATCTGGAGTTTTATTATCTCTGGTGATAAAATAATTTATATCTATTTAATCTTTATTATTCATGATTCCCAATGGATATGACACAACTTATTAAAATTGGTAGGCACCAGTAACAAATAATTTCAGATTTTCTTCGGTGAATTTTGGAAAAATTATTACGTATGTAATAAATTCATACAAGGTGTAAATTTTTGAAACTGAAGTTTCCTTAGGTTTCATCTTTGAGTTTCAGCTTTAACAGCTAATGTATTTTTTTTTTAACGCCTAATAAGAGATAAAACCGTATCTTTAGTATATTATTAAGAAATGCTTCATTTTCCGAATTGATTTATAAGAAATCCAGCTATTCTGTAGTAGAGTCCTACATTGGGTATTATCTTGCTATCAAACTGGGTTGGTGAATAAGCTTATTTTTCATCCATATGACACAGTGAACTGATACATTAAGTATGACACGACGAGAGCCATTCGATTAAGCAGCTGAGAACTAGTTTTGTTTTTTCTTTCAGAGCAGGCATAAGGACTTTATACTTTTTATCTTCTAAAAATGATACTACATCACAAAAGCCTCTATCAGCAAAAAAACAAGTCTCCTTTGTATAATATCTGAACCAAACCTTTACTGTTACTTATTATTTCCTGCAGGATAGAAGCACCATTCTGAGTAGCGTAATAAGGCCCCATAATGTCCACTATACAACCATTTGTAGGACAGATGGTTGAATGGCTTGTACAAAGGAACTTTTCTGTCCCGAGTATGATTTTCTTTTATATTCATTGTCATACTTTTTTGATATCTAAGGTAGGTACCGTCACATACTAAAGCTAATTCATTATGAATATTATTTAATTCTATAGCCTTTGGTGCTGTATTTTCGAGTTAAATATTTCTATTTAAACTTTACATAGTTGAAACGACATCATGTTCAAAAGCTCTAAGTACAGACTTTAAATGGTCAAAAATCTACTGGGGTCTATTAAGTCCAAGAACAGAAACAATTAAATGATTTGAGTTTTCCGTACGCAATCAAAAGAGAAAAACCACTATCGCTTACGTAACGGTTTTTTTCCAAGTTTCTCACGGACGTCATCATTTCACGTAATTCAAACAGTTGTTCCCAACGTAAACTTGTGGTAGTGAATAGACACTCTTCCGATAGTGTGAAATCACTTATCAGATCCGTAAGTTATCAATCACATGAAATACTCCAACTATCCACCATTTTTGTAAGTTCTTCAATTTCAAATCTACTTCTGAAAGATACAACGCAAGTTTTCTGGATTTTATCTTCATAAAAACTCTTATTAAACAAACAACTTGGACAGCAACAGTCATTTTCCCGAATAAAAATATGGCTTTCTGTACAAGCTTGTTTTCTTGCTTCAAAAGGAAAAATTCTGTCACCAGAGCGATTACGGCATAATAAACAATAACCGTGGGAAGAAACAGATCTTTGGAACGGTAGCTCAACGTACTTTATTTGAGATTTTACCTTAATGTTGTATTCAACAACTGAACCAGAGGATATTTGTGAGTCCAATCTGGAACTTACCAATTCTTGGCTTTGTGATTGCTGTTCTGAAACATACGGTATATTTTAAAACTCAGTTTTTCTGTTTTCTGACATAGTGAACGTGTTACGAGAATATCGCTTAGGACACTCAAAAGAATTTTCGATGAATATTTAGGCCCAATTATTTTTTTTGCATGGATGCCACATTTTGGACATTTTTCTTTGGTATTATTATTCAAAGTATATTACATGGTTTATCTAAGAAAAAAATACAATTTATTGTTTTGAATAAATTATAATAGACTAAATTGTACATTACAATATACACTTAATATACACTAAAATATGTAGAATAGTATATTACGCATCTATGGATTGAAGTAGGCTGTGTACGCACGGTTACTAGTCTACTTGAATCCTCTAGTGCATACGTAACTTCTTGACATACCTAGCCTTAAGGTTTGTTTCACGCGTATAGTAACATTCGTTTGATAAACATATGAAAGAAATAACTAAAACACGAATATTAAATAAACAAGCGTTAAAACCTTATATCTTACGCTCAATCGACTAATGCGTCTCCCGTTCACCCACTCGTGCACGCATGAGACACGCATGGATATAGTACATACGGGAATACGTAACAACAACCTATGACAGGGTGGACGGAGCTCACACATCCAAATAAACAGGGGAACAAGCAGTGTTTACCATGCTGGTTATACAACAAGCCACCGGTAGGTGATTTCTGTATGTACACATATCAAGAGAAAATATATCTCCGTGTAGAGGTGTGATTTAGTACATTTTTTATACGTTATGGCATTGAATAATAGTATAAGTTATGCAACCTTTTTTATTTGAGGGTTAAGAGTTTGAAATTTTTTTTGCCAAATTACGACAGCATTTTCTTAAATATTTTTTTGAAGTTATACTTCGATAGGAGTGTTTTGTACTAGATTGGACCAACGATTTAAAAAATGTGACCTAAAGACAATACGTCACAAAAGTCAATTTTTCATTTTGCCCCCCCCCTCCTCTACCCTCACAACATACGTGTAAAGGTTGTAAATTTTGAATTTTAATTCTTATAACGAGAAAAAAAGACTTATACTATTTTGGGCGTTTGTGAGGGTCAGATTTGCCACAGGTAGGAAAAATAGATCTCGCATAGTACGCGCCCAATGTGGGTAACCACAAAGAGTCCCTCGTGATTGGTGCTTGTCCTGGCGACTTGTGCTACCAGATACGGAAACTGTTCATTTATTTAAATTAATCATACACCTAAATGCGTTAATTATTTATTTAATTGCATATTTTTCCAAACCTTAAAAAAAATGATTCACAATAACGACTTCTCTATATATTAATGAATATTAATCAAATTTTTAATAATTTGTTAAATAAATAATTGTTCTTTTAATGTTTTTATTTTTCTTCGAAATTTTTTAAGTAGATTATTTCATTATTTTTATCACTTTTTTTGCTTACTGGTTTATTTATACAAGTTTTAATACACTAATTATTCAACTTTTATTACGTCTTATCCTCCTAAATTTTTTTTTGTTCGTAAATGAAGCGACTTATTTGGTTGATCTACATTCATTGTCATGTTATAGTATCTCGATCAAAATAAAGCGGTAGTACAGGATGTTTTTAAAGCCTTCTTTTAATTGCATAATGTGAGTATCATATTCGCAACTTAGAATGAGTAAGGGGCGTATGTACATTTGTTTTAAAATGTTCGGAAAATTTAACGAATGCAGGCTTTAACGATAAACGCAACGACCTGTGGCAGCACATTGCTTACCTATTATTCTTTACAATTGCTTTTTTATTAGATATTAAAATAAATATTAAAACTACGCCTAGTTACAGGATACCTTTATTTCCAAGATGACTGCATCACCGTCTTTACATACTTTGCAGTAAATCGTTTCAAATATAATTTTATAAATACTATATCTAAATTCGGGTATCGACCGCCAGAGAAGTATAACTTCATACTTGGGGACCTAATCAGCCATAGATCACTAATTTGTTTGTGAAGTTATACTTTTATAGAATCGTTATGTGCAAAAGTAAACCAACGATTTCAGAATTCTGACCTTGAGAAAAAATGAGATGGGCGTAGATTTTGCATATTACTCTCCCTCCACCCCGCCCCCTCACCGCACGATCCCACACTGGTTCTCTCCAAACGACACCACACTACACGACGCAACGCTACCACATGAGACACTTCGAGTTTCATTTCTTATTCTTTACGTTATTGCTCTAAAAAAAAGAAAAAAAAACACACTTTTCTCGTGACTTGAACCCGAGATCTTCTGCA
This sequence comes from Copidosoma floridanum, assembly GCF_036245765.1. NCBI lineage: Eukaryota > Metazoa > Arthropoda > Insecta > Hymenoptera > Encyrtidae > Copidosoma > Copidosoma floridanum. Next base: position 6,695,524 of record NW_028321901.1, on the reverse strand, counting down.
CACAAACCAAGGCCCTTCCCTACTCTCACGTAAGCGATCATGATATTAGAAACTCGATTACTTCTTGGTTACTAATGGTATGGTTCGTTATTAATATTTATTTGAAACATTAATTTACCACTCGATCAATAATTTGATTTAGTTTACAAATTGTTTAATGCACATCTTATTTTTATAATTTTGTAGGCTCGTCAAAATAACAGGTGCTAAGTGGCGTTTAACGTTGGAATAGTTAAATTTGACGTTAAATCGTCTCGCAGTTAGTTTTTGTGGTAGACTCACTACGGAAAAACTATAAAAAAAGGATTTGTCATGAAAATAAATTTTTTTTAAAGTATGCCATACTGTGCTAAGAAAAATCACAAAAGCCTCACACTTAAAAAAAAGGTTAACATAACATCAAATTTTTTTGAAAAGATTTTAAAACTATTTTACATAAAAAAATCTACCAAACTATGCCCACTTTTTCTGTATCTTATAGCGAGAAAATTTAAAAAAAAAGTTGAATTGTGTCAAAGAAAAACCTTTGGAATTGTGACCGTTACGGGCAGTTTCAGAGAGGGTCAAAATATTTGAAAGAATGAGTATATGGTTTTATAAAATGGGTTCATTTTATTTATCAATCAGCACAGATTTTGACATAAAATTTGTTTCGAACACCTGAACTGTTAAAAATTATTTCATATGTATTTTTATACAAATATGTATTAATTTGGCTTCTATAGATTTCAGTCATTAATTTTATAGAAATGTAACTCCTTTCTCAAGAACTACTCTAAATTATTCTAGGTCTTTGGGCTCACTTATGTATTCCGATATGTCTACCTCATAGTGAAAGTTTTAAAATTTTATTCTTATTGTAAAACCAATAATAACAATTTTAGTCTTTTAAATCCCATGCATTTCCAAAGTTTTGAAAGTGATTGTTATCTGTGCTTAATGTTAACAACTTAGTCTCTACGTCTTAATTCTCGGTCACCATTACTTTACCTTCGTATTAACTAGACTATGTTTTTATACTTTGTGACTATTATAATTAGCCTTTAAACAAGTTAAGTAATTTTTTACAACTGTGATTCCACGTTCAAGTTTACATCTATATAGTAGTAACGAGGGATGGTTGTTTTAGATATCACATATACGTTTTTTTATTGGGCTATTTTAATTTTAATTAAAGTACATATGGTTGAGATACAAAAAAGGATTAGATAAAATTATTTAAAATAGTAAAAAATTTGAAATTCTTGTTTTAAGGAAAGAATAAACTGCACTGTCAGAAAAAGCAGGTTAAGACCTACCTATTTATTTCTTACATTTTTTTCTAGTTGCTCCTTATCTACTGTAAACGACTTCAAAAGAACGCATTTGAATCAAAATTATTATTATTTAATAGGTACTAAAAGAAAAAAACTTAAGCTTTTTAATGACAGAAAATGTGGGTGTATTAGAAAATACTATTAAGTATTTTGTAGATAAGTTGATTGTGTGTGCAATCAGCGAGCATAAAATTGTCCATTGTGCCGCAAACAAGCAGACGCTTACCACGCATGAGCAAAATCAACTAAGGGAATGTATATTAAACACGTATAGAGAGCAATGATTTATTATTTTATTTTTAAAAACTTATACATGTATCATGTATTTGGTAAATAGGTCATCGATTGTTAAAAAAAATGTTTTCTTGATTTATCGACAATGAATAGATATAAATGAGAAATAATAAGAACATAACATAAAAACTCATAAGACGTAGGACTAAAAATAAAACAAGAAATTACTAGAAGTACTGCATTATATCGAAAAACAACTGCTGTAGCTTTCAGTTTTCTGGTTTTCACGATCAATGCTAGTATTATCTCACATTGTAGCAAAATTTTTTTTATAGTTTGACATTTTATTTTTTGACTTGTATGACGAGCAGGGTATTCAAGGAAAATTTCTATTTAACACAAGATCTTTTTTTAGAAATGACAAATTCAATAAAGATACAAGAACCCACAAGTTTTACCTCACTTTGTAAAAGCAGGTGTATAATAAATGATAAATTAAATGTATTCATGAAAAAAAAGGTTTTTTTCTCAAATTTATTTAACTGTTTGGCAGGTTCCATCGCATATTCATACTGTCATACACAACTTTAAGAATATTCATGTAACAGTATTATTGAATCATTTAAAAATAATTGAGAGCTCCTACAAAATCCCACACCTTAATACGGCACCACCATAATTAGTAGCCTTAATGCTAACCAGGTGAAATAAGAAAATTTGGGCTACTAGTAGAACTTAGTCAGGAAACAGAGATAAGCAAGTATGTGTCATAATACAAAGAGTAACTTGAATTAATCTGATTATAAAGATGTCGTCATTTAATCCAAAACAACTTACCCCTTTTTTTAAGTACGTTGTATGTTGAAATTTATAATAAAATTCATTTTAAATTAAAATTACTTTATGGTATGCAGTTCAACATTTTTCAGTTCTTTTTCTCACTCAAAGATTAATTTTTTTACTTAACCTTCTTACTAATACTAATATCAAATTCAATTTCAATCTTTGTCTAAATTTTTAAATGGCACTAACCAACTTTTTGTTTTTAATATGCTTTTCTGTCAAGCTCGAAAAAAACTGGTATATTAAAAATTATCTCACTGTCCTATTAGATTTCGTGATATTCTTGTTTTTTTTTTCTGTACTTCAGCTTTTTCAACTTTAAAATACTTGTTCTTCGAGTACCTTGCACTTTCTTATTACATTTTCAACATTCACAGTATGGACAAATAAGACTTTTTTGAAAACTAATTGATAGTCGTAATGCGTAAACAAGTACAAAAACAATTTTTTTTTTTTTTATAAACTAACATATGAATAAAAATTCTTTTTAGATTGTACAAAAAAAAGGAAAATACAATGAAAAAAATTTATAAACTTAAAATTACCTGTATTATGTGCCAAAAAATTATTAAACATTATAAACAAATAAAAAAAAAGCTTATGAGTTGCATTTGATTAGAATCGATGGTGTAGTTTCTTTCAAATAACAATTAATATAAATTGATCGATGGTTATCGACACAGCTTATACATGAGACATTCCACGTCAACTGAAACAGTGCTCTAGACATTTTTTAGAAATCCAAAAAACGTTCATGGGCTTAAGATTCTAAAAAAATTATATGCTTTCGAATGTTGATTGGCAGATTAATAAATTCAAAATGGCGGATCAAATATGGCGTCAACCTTTTCCAAAATCATTGTTGTATGAAAATAAAAAAACTCTATCGTTTTCGGAATTGAATTTCTAGAAGAAAATAATTTCTTTTACTTTCCGATTAATATTTTTGTTTCCGAGAAGAAAATTCTTGATTCTTTAAAATGTTTTTGCGTGACATGTTTTAGTCTTGTGTTAAAAAACTCATCTTATTAAAAAAGTTTCTACTTTTTGTTATAAACTTTAATAATAATAAGTTTTGGCATTTTTAAGTTTCTCATAAGTTATAAGTTCTTTGTAAATAACATTCAATTTTTCATTTAAAATCTTTTTTTAAAATAAATTTTAATACTTCTCAAAACTTTTGCAGTATTGAATTGTAGTTATACAGTCTTTGGCATCCAAATACCTTTTTACGAATAATTTTTTTTAGCTGTTCCAATAAATGCGTGTCTATTATGAATATTTGTGACGGGAGGAGCATTAGAAAATCTTTTTTTTAGTTTACTTTGCACTTTTTTGTGCTGCTGTTTGCTATAAAATAATATTTTTATGTTGGGAAATTTTTTTCTTCCCCATTCATATAGAGCTTCGGGCGTTAATATAGCTTCGGTTGGTTGGGCTTGAAGACTTGCTCTTAGGACTTCTCTTTTGAAAACGGCTTCTAAACCATTACAAACGCACTTTCTGTGAGCCGTTGCGTGACAGTGCCATTCAGCTAAGACGTTAAAAACTTCTAAGTGATTCTGTAAGTTGCACATTTGGTATTGATTCTTGGAGTGTTGCTTACCGCCGTTCATGACGTACATAACTTTATTAACGTTAAGACATTTTTTTCTAACTTTCGGCATAATTATTTGCTGAATTACGTACACAGCAGCTGTTTCATGACTTGTACTGTCAGATAGTATAATAAAACTGCTATGCTCAATAATGTCGTCAAATTTATAATAACAAACAACAGGAAATGTCGAACATTGGCTATTATTATAGTGAAATGCTTGTGCAGCGTCTGAAGCAACGTACACAAGATTCTCAGTAAAGTCCATTGATATAAGTACTTCATTATAATCCAGATGTTTCATTCGTTCAGGTACATAAGTTTGCTAACTTTTCGAAATAAAATGATGAGGTAGAAATTGGTCAAATTTCTCTACCCAAATAGCAATAAAATCTTTAATGGGAAAACATTTGTTCACTAGTGTGCACCTATTTGTTGTTTGCCAAATAGAAAAAATTACTTCTCCAACACCTTGCGATTCAAAAATATTGGAAACGTATGGAGAAAAATTTTCATGTGGGGGACATAGTTGGCATTCATTCAAGAAACATTTTGGCTTTAAATTTTCGCATATAGTGTATTAAAATAATCTTTGTAATTTTTCATTGATTTTTTGTTGTTTGCAGTGAATTTAACTAAATTTGATTCATCCATCATATTTATTAAATTTTTATGTATCGTACATGTACATTCACTATGTGTACCTTTTACACCCGCAAGTACGCAACACGCTGGTCTAAACTCAGCAAACTTACTTAGTCCGATAGGATTTTCAGGATGTAGTTCCTTAAATTGCTCGTGCAAATTGCATTTATCAGCTAAGAGTCATCGTTTTTGTATTTTTTTCTTATCACCACTTTCTTTTACTATCACGAAATCTTTTTTGCTTGCCATCATACGACTCTTTACATTTGATTCATAAAAATTAATGACTTTATCAATTATCTCTTCTGATAATTTTCTACTCGCTTTTAATTTCAGTGTAGCTAAAATATCTGCGTCCTCTTTAATTTTTTTTGCTTTACAAGCAATTCGTACTGAAGTTTGAAATACTTCGGCAACTTTTCGAGCAGACCAACAATCTGGTGCTATACTGAGAATTGTTAAAAGTTAAGGATCGTTTGTCGGTTAACTTCTAAATTTTGCTTCGAGTCCATCCAGCAATTCTTCTAACTCAAACTGTCTCGAAACTTTTTTTTTTGGCTGGAGATTCACCTAACGATACGTCACAATCTTGTTCCAAAATACTTTCTTGAGAGCCTTTTTCATTATCTTTAAAATTTATACTGTTACCACGCTCGATTTTTTTACTCTCATAGTACTTATTTCTGCATCTCGAGTATATCAAAGACAAGTGAGAGTAATTTGGAAAACCTAATAACATTTTTTTACTCATTTTTCTCAAACTTTTACCAACATGACAACGGATTTCGTAAGGATTTAAACATCTGTCTAAATGCTGTTCTACAGCTGATTTTTTTTTAATAGATGACATTTTATAATGCGAAGTAAACTAAGGAGAGATAACTAATGATAATTTATCCTCCTGGATCTTATTCCTTTCATGAAATTCCAAAAACTATTGTTTGATTAAATTAAGTTTTAAATAAGGCAGATTAGTGTGATAAATTCCAGATTTATTTATGAAAATTATTTTATTTTTAGAATAGATAAAATTTTAATTGATTTTTTCAAATATCTTTTCATGAGCAAATTAATTATTTCAAAATTCTAATTCATTACAAAAAATTTAATTATATTTAATGATTATGCTATAACTAGTATCAAAATAATTGTAATTTTAATTAAATGTATGTTATAATTTTTATGATATTTAATAAATTTTTAAATAAACATATATTTGAAGGTCATTTAATCGAAAGGGTATTAACAATCGTACCAATTTTCTTAAAAATTTTTCAAGCTATTCGATCTTTAAATATTTTATATTTAAGAGATAGAATATTAATCCTTACTTATCAATTAAAATTTTATAACATCAATGATACTGGTTATATGAATGCTCAGATTTTGAAGATACAACATTTGATTCTATAATAGTTTTTAATATTAAGAATTTTAACTTTCGACTATAAGATGTTGATAATTCATCAGTAATTTCAATAAAGTTAAATTTACGTTGTATAATTAGATGAATAGATGTTATTCATTTATTTACAGTTCCAAGTTAAGAAATAAACGTTGTTGCAATTCCAGGTGGGTCAATCAAATTAGAATAAATTTAAACCAGCCAGGTTTAATTTCTGAACAATGTTCTGAAATTTGTGGTGTTTATCATAGGCTGATACTTATTGTTTTGAATCTAATACATCTAAAAATTTTTTTGATTGATTTGATAATCTTCAAATATTTATTTGAAGTAAATATTACTATTCATAATTTAAAAATCAATTCAATAAATGTAAGATATCAATGGAAAAAAAATTTAGTTAGTTTATAAGATAAATTTGTCAAATTTAAATAAATAATTAATTTAATGAACTTTAATTCTTCAAATAAGACCAAGAATGTGGTTAACTTTAAATTTGTATTTTACAATGTTAAATAATTTATTTTTAATTTTTGATTCTTAATCTTCGATAAATTATTCAATAAATTTATTTAGAAAGATTTATATTTTCTTATTTATTCCAATAAGGTATTCATTTATTTTTTCTTGAATAACTTGAATTATCATTAATTTTATTATAAGTTTTAATGTTCAATTAAAAAAATTATTAAATAAAAACTTAATTTTATAAAATTATTAATTTTAATAAGATTATTTTAAAAAAAATTTTGTCTATCAGTTTTATAGGAACATTTCCTTATATTTCTACGAGATCAAGACATTTATGTTTAAGAGTATCTTTAGCACTGAGATTATGACTTTCATTTATATTATTTGGTTGCATTAAAAATACTAACCAAATGTTTATTCATTTAGTACCTAAAGGTACACCTAATAGTTTAATACATTATATAGTAATTAAAAAATCTTTAAGAAATATTAATCGTTTAAGAACTTTAAGAGTTCAATTATCAGCTAATGTAATTCCTGGTCATTTATTAATAACTTTGATTTCTTCAACTGGTTCTACATTAAATTTTATTTTATTAATTATTTTATTAATAAAACAAAGATTATCTATTATCTTAGAATTAAGTGTTCGTATAATTCAAGCTTATGTTTTTTCAGTTTTAAGGGTTTTGTAAAGAAGTGAATAAAATTAAAATAAAAAAAAATACTGTTTTAACCTTTTTACTTAATAACGATGAGACCCTGACCTATTTCAGTATTATTTAGAATTTTTAATTTATCAACTAGTTATACTCATTGATTTAATTTCACAGCATTTAAATAAATTTTTTTACTTTAATTTTATCACTTATTGTTTCTTATCAATGATGATGCGATACAGCTCAAGAAAGACCTTTTTAAGATTTTCATGCATGTAAAATTTTAAGAGGCTTTCAATTAAGAATCATTTATTTTTAATTTCTAAAATTTTTTTCATTATTGAAATTTGTGATGTTCATTTGATGTATTTTTATTCCCAAGAGTAGAAATCAGAGAAAATTGACCTTTAAAAAATATTTGATATCTAATCCATATAGAACTTTTCTTTTAAATACTATAATTTTATTACCTACGGAAATTTTAATAACATGATGTTACCATTTATTAGTTGATATAAATTCTTAACAATTAAAATTATAACGTTTTATAACAGTTTTTCTTAGAGTAATTTTTCCTTTATTTCAATTAAAAAAATGTATATCATCTTTTTTACCTATAGATTAAGTATATATATTAATTTTTTTGTATTAACAGGTACTCATGGTTTTCATGTATTGGTAGGAACAATAATTTTATTAATTAATTTTTCTGTATTGAATATAAAAATTTTTTTAAGTACTAATCATTTTGGACATTCTATTGATGTAGTTTGATTATTTTTACATACTTTAGTATATTTTTAATACTTTACTTAAATAATATAACTGAGTATGTATAAATTCTTATTAAAAAGTTTAAAATTTAATGTAAATAATTACAAGAATATTTTTATTATTAATTTTGATTAGAATTATTAACGTTATATTATTAATATTCTTTTTTATCCAAAAAAATGTTCGAAAACGAAAAAAACGCATAGATTTAAATACAGATTTGATTTAATTTTAAGAAATCGACTTACATTTTCTTCACAATTCTATTTAATGTTAATTATATTTTTAACTTTTTATGTGGAAACTGCAATTGTTGACTCATTTTTGAAAATAAATTTTCTACAATATTAATATTTTATACAATTCGCTAAGTTTATTTTTTTTATATAATTTTAAGGATCATACATTGAATAAATTGAAGAAGCTTTATATTAATTTAAACTAATAAATGACTATTAACTTAGAACTTGATTTCGATTTAAATTCATTGATAAAATTTATCTATTTATTTGATATTTATCTGTTAATTTATACGAAAATGTTCAATAGCAGATTTCATTAAATTATTCGAAAAACAACTTAGACTGTGAAAAACATAAATAATTTGATGATTATATAATGAATTATCAATTCAAATATTCTTAAATCTTACACATAAAATAAATTAAATCATTTTCTTAAATTTCAGAAATCCGAATGTACAATACATTTTTATATACATTAACAATGAAATAAATTTATTCAACAAATTTACAATTTATCAGCTGAACGAAGCCAAATTAATAATAGGAAATTTGATTGCAATAAAATCATCCACAATAATTTACCTCTAATTTTAGTTTTAATAAATAATGAAATCATTCAATGAATGATTTAATATGTAACTCTACCCATATAATCCTTTATTTAGGCTTTCTATTAAAATTTAAGATATTATTATTTTTGTCACCTACGATATCATATCTATACTACTAGGGGCCTACTAAAGACAATTGTAGTAGGAAAGAGCGGAGAGATAAGCAGATAGGATGCTGAAGGGAGCTGGGCTCTCTCTGGCTGGAACCGGCAAGGACGAAGGTCTTACACATGCGACGCGCTCTTCTCTCGTTTAGCATAAATAAAGACGTTAATACTTGTTCCTCGACTATTAACTTTGTGCGCACTCCAAGATCATAAAATTCTCACAACAGTTTTGGTGTCAGTGAAATTTTTTTTTTTGACTTTGTCAACGGCAAAGTATCGAATCTTGCGATTTTTTGGAAACACACATAGTGCCGTGCCACGAAGTAAGTAAGGAACTGCTACAAAAGGGATCAGTCGAACAAGGAGTTGCTGAAGTACGGAGGAAAGCAACTTCAAATCAAGGACCAAAGCGAAAGAATACCTGGTACTACAACAGGAGATCGAGCAAACAAGGATGTGAAGGGTTTTGGTTGCTATCGTTCCAGCCGGAAGCATATGGTAAGTACTTAAGATTATCAATAAACGATTACATTTATACTGTCCCAGGGGTTCTGTTAAAATTTTCAGTGCGATATAAATTTATTTTTGTTGTTATATTTATTTTGCGTTAGATATCTTCCTCATAATATCGGTGGTGCGTCACTAGAGTAATTTAGCGTGTGTCAGAAAGGTTTCGGATCGTGAAGGAAATTGATCAGGTTGAAAGCGAGAAAATAATAAATAAATCAGTAATAATAAAATTAGACACGTGGTAACAGTTAAAATAAAACGGGCTCACCATCGTGAAGTAACGCAGAGAATCGTACAGGAATTTATAAGTGTTTAAGCACTTCCATACAGGCAGGAAATAAAGGAAAACGAAAGAGAATAAGAAAGTACTTACAAAAGAAAATTTCGACGAAGCGGAAAGTGATGTAATGAGTGTGAGGGAGGACAAAATCGCCTCGTACGCAGAAAACGAGTCAGAGTCAGAAATGCTGACTGTATTTTTGGAACATAGCCTAGAATCCCAAAAAAATTAGGGAAAAATGAACAAAATATAGCGACGACTGTGCAAGCAGCAGGGCCAAGTTCAGAAAATTTTAATATGGGTAATACCGTAGGATGTGAGTCATTCTCGAAAGAAGCGAGGTATGGGGCCGGAAAGATAATAAGAGCCTATACGAGGGACGGGGAAGTACAAGTGGGAAACACACTCGAAAATTTTAATACTCAACAAAAAGCACAACAAAATTCACCGCAGATTTCCGAAGAGTTTATGGCACAAAGATACGGGGGATTTGCACGTACTTAGCAGTTAGGTATTTCGTGACATGTTGACGAACTGACAAAGGTACAAAACCAAAGTGTGGGTTACCAACAAAGGGCACCGTTATGTAATTTTCCCCCGCAGAGCAATAATATAACTAGGGAAGTCTTTTTACACCATAACATGACACACCAGCAAGCCGAATACATGCAGCCCTCGAATGCATACAGCATACTTGCTCATGTAGATAGTGCATCGGGAGGTATCCCAATATTTAACGGGGAGCCAATTAACTTTCTAAAATTTAAAGGAATGGTACAGTTAGCAAAAATAACAGTTCCGCGGCCATTTGAACAATATTTTATCGGAACATTAGAAAATAAGTTAAAGGGTATAGCTGCAGACCAGTTCCGCGGCTTTCACTATTTATTACGGTCGGTAAGTTTTTGCTAGCACTCTCACGACGATTTGAGAGCATGGGGGGCCGCAGAGACGCTATTAGTAGAGTTGAAAATGTTAACGCAGTACCCAAGTGAATCGATTTCTCAATACTGCAGCCAGGCGTAAAGATTATGTAATAGAATCACGATGACCCATGATTTGAATCCACATTTGGGGGAAATAGAGGAGACAATACTGAAGAAAAATTCAGATAGGGAAGCGGCTAACCAGTTTGTGTACGGTCTCAGGGCACCATGGATTTGGAATGTAGCCAGATTTAGGCCAGTGACTATAGAGGAAGCTATACAAGCAGCCACAAGCGTAGGCAATGAAATGGGCTTGCGTAATATGACACATGGACCGTACAATTCTGATGCAACACAGGAAACTTATCATAGTGATAAAAGGTATTCGAAAATAGGTGCATTGGCAACTAATGATGCACAACTGAAAAGTACAGACAGCGAGTATGGTGCTCATATTGTAGAGGACACTACAGACACTCTACTAAGGAATGCGACAAGCTAATAGAGAATGCACTAACTGAAAAATTGCCACATCACTATAAACCACCCGATAGCCTTCGTCCAGACATTTTCGTTGACAAAGGAACCCAAGTTAAAATTATTGGAGTTACGCACGGCAAGCGTAGCACGTTAGGTATAGTAGAAGTACCACTAAATGGCCTTGTTTGCACATTACATGTGGTCCCACGAGACTTCCCGATAGATGTGGAGCCAGAGATGCTCGAAATTCCTGCCAGAGCAAGGCAAGTGGTATATGCTCGTGTAAAGAAAACGAGCGCAAATGTTAATATTGGTTGGGTACCTTCACAGAAAATGGATAAAGAAGGTGTACTGTTTGGAAATTTTATAGCCACACAGAATGAGGGAATAGTCTATGCAGAGTGCATAAATACAAAAGACGAAACAGTCAGAATATTGGTATTGATATTGGTACCCGAGATCGATTTATTAGAGTGTGAGATAATGAACGAGACTGAACCGTTCAGCGTCGAAGGGAACGACGCGAAGGGCTTAAATGAAGATATGATAAGGTTATTTGAAAATAAAGGAAAAAAAGAAAAATTTGTTGATAATTTTGACGGTGAGTAAAATGAAAATAAAATTGTGAAAGTGGAAAAAATAATGGAACTTGTAGATGTGTTTGGCTGTAACGAAGAGGAGAAATTACATGTCAGAAAACTTATAGAGCACAATCCCTTCATGTTGGATGGAAAGATGTTAAAAGCCACTAACATATTAAAGCATTGAATCAAGACTACAACTGATACACCCATGACAGCTAAGCGCTATAGGTATCCACCGGTACTAAGAGAGCAAATGAAGAAAGAAATAGAAAAATTGCTTGAACAAGATATAGTCAAACCATCAAAATCGCCATACAATTCTAACATGTGGATCGTACCCAAGCATGCGAGGGCGGACGGAGAGAAGCGTTGGCACTTAGTAACCGATTTTAGACAGCTCAACAAAATTACCATAGGAAGCTGCCTTACCATTCCTTACCATTCCAGAGCGACATACTCGAGCATTGAGCGTCGGCTCGATATATAACAGTAGTCGATCTAAAACAAGGATTTTTTCAGATCGAAATTCACGAAGAGGACATAAAACGGAATTCTCTGGGCCAGACGGGCATTATAAATATAAAAGAATGCCAATGAGATATACGGACTCACCCAATACCTTTCTAAGAGTGATGTCGCTCACTTTGGCTGGCCTACAAGGGCACAAAATAGAGGTGTACTTAGATGACATAATGGTGTTCGCCGAGGACCTTCAGGAACACGGAAGACGCTTTATTAGACTTTTAAATCACCTGGCAGAGGCTAACTTGACCATCAAACCTAAGCAGTGCCAATTTCTAAAACGGGAAGCGAAAGTGTTAGGACATATTGTCGGGGATGGGCAAATAAAAACAGATCCAAAGAAGATTGAGGGAGCCAGAAAATACCCGAGACTTACTAATGCCAAAAAAATTAAACAATTTCTTGGATTTATCGGCTACTAGAGACAATTCATCCAGAATTACGTAAAAATTGCTCAGCCGCTCTCTAAGCTCTTAGAAAAACGAACAGAGTTTAAATGGAAAGATCAGTAGGAGTAAGCCTTTACGACACTTGTAGAAGTGATATGTAGAAAGCTGGTACTCACTGCACCTGATCTGGACAAGCCTTTTATACTTACAACGGACACGTCAGATTACGTAATAAGGGCAGTATTAAGCCAAGGTGAACTGGGGAAAGATAGATCGTGTGAATATGCTTCACGATGCCTCCAAGGAAGCGAATTACGCTACCCAACGTATGATAAGGAACTGTTTGCTATAGTACTTGCAAAAGAACAGTTTCAGCCATACTTGTTTGGGCGCAAATTTAAAGTAGTCACAGATCATGAACCACTATTACATTATCATACGTCAAAGAAGCCCGACATAAGATTTAATAGGCTGAAAGCGGAACTACAAGGCTACGAGTTTTACGTAGTATATCGGCCAGGCATTTCAAACGAAGCACCTGATGCACTCTCTCGAAATCCAGTAATACAAAAGGAAGAAATAAACACTGAGCAACCACGCAAAGAACTGTATCAGCTGGCGGACGAACAGGAGAAAGAAGGACTAGCCGATAGCGGTGGGCCTCCAGCGCGCATTTTTAAAATACGAGCGATCCGTAAACAGCGTATTCAGGGAAATACGAAAAAAGGAAAAATTATTTACTCTGATTCAGAGGATTCAGATAAGAAAGTACGAAAAAAAAACAAAATTTTGACGGATGGAAAGGAAATAAAAGTGATATAAGAATATACGGTCAAGCTGATGGCGAAGGAGACTCCCAATCCGAAGAAAAAGTAGAAATAAATAAAAAATTGAGCAAAAAAATGAGGAAAACAGTGAGAAAACGAGGTCACTCAAGGAAGAATATTATAATTAGAAATTGAAAAACGGAAACAGACACGGAAGCATACACGGTAGCAGGAGGTACCGAGACTTCTGGGAAAGGTGTTTTCGAAGGCAGAGACTTTGAAGTATCGGAGAGAGCCAATCAAGCACGAGAGAGATCGAAGGAAGAAGAGAGTGAAGGAGAGCCACCACAGTATGAGCATACAGCAAATGAGTCACTCACAGGCGGTACTAATGAATGTCATAAAAGGGTACGATGAAAAAAAACAATTATGTAAGAGACAGAATAAAAATAAGCGCGACATGGACACAGAACGCACAGGTTCAGGTACACCAGAAGATAAAGCTAAAAAAATGGCAAGACCGATCGCTACTGAAGGAGATTATCTTATTTCCCAGGGGATGACGGACAAAAATTAGGTTACATTATGAAAGAATCAGGGTTTAGAAGGGGAGTCAAAAGGACTAGTACATACACCAGCAGCAGTACTAATCGAGAAAAGAAAGCGAAAGTTGCGCAAGAGACAACTGGATACATTAAGTAGACAAAAGCCGAATTTTTCGATTACGCCGGCAATAATGAGCCCTTCAAAGGAAATGGTACTAGCTAATTGTGATACGCCACAAACGTCAAATAGTACAATGGCACAAAACGCGGAAGAAGAAGAATGTAGGTCAGCGAAGCCCTTAGGGAGCACAGAAACAAACTTTGCTCCAACAATAGAGGCAGACAAGGAACCGGATATACACGATTTGTTGGAGAGAAGATCAGACAAACTGCGGGCACAAACTATGAACGACGTAAGAAGGCGAGATGTAGAAGGAAGGCCGGGAATGAGAATTGACGTGTGGGAGCCCAACGAAAAAATACCTAAGAAAAAAGCGTCACAGCAAGAAAGGGAAATATAGACCCAACGTTGCGTGAAATTGATGAGCGAGTTTAGTTTGAAGAACCGAAAGATCAAACAGTAAGGGAGCCCAACTTACGAACAGACACAAATGCACTGACAGATAAGTGTCTAGAGTATCTTAATGACAACATACCAAAGATTCGGGGATATAACAAACAAACAAACAAAAAAGTAGTAAAGGTGGTTAAGTATTCACCCACCCTGGCAAACATGGTGGCTACGGCATGCAAAATGAAGTGTACGAATCGACAAAAAGCCGCAATACAAACTACAGAAAAAGGAGTATAATAATAATTAAATATATTAATAGAACGTACTTATTAAATTACCAAGGAGAATGAGAAATATAAAAGAAATAAGATTAGGGAAAAAAAACAATTGAAATAATAGTAATGACAAAGTAATAAAATATTAAGCATGTGGCAACAAGGAAGCGTAGTTGCAGTAGAATAGCCAGAAATAGATATATGTATACTGTGTAGTGTATGAGAAAATAGATACCTGTAAAGAGAGTGCTACACTTGCAACTGAAAATAGGCATACGGTTCTTGAATATTCTAATAGATTTGGTGGCTTCATATGCGAGTAAACAACCTTCCAGGTATATATATGCGCCTAAGCGTAGATATAAAAGAAAAGAAACATAGATAAAACTTTGAGGAAGACGATGCATAGCCATACGGCCAACCACTTTCTTTTTTTACCCCTCACTTTCTTTACTGCGGTTCTTAAAAGATTTCAAAAACAAACATATACCCGCGGGAATAGAGCAGGGTATACGAAATAAGAAAACATTACGGTGGCGTGTATCACCAAGCATACGAATACGAGGTAGTGTAAATAGAATGGAGAGCTGTCAGACTGAACGGATTACGCGTGAATGGCAGTGGAAATATTATTAGGAGGAGCTGCAAGATAGGTCGAATTTTTTAAAATGGGGGGAGGCTTAATACTAAATTTGGCCAGAATGCTTACAGGTAGAAAAAACAGTTCTGGAAGTGAAGGCGCAGCTGCAGGTGCAGTGGCAGTGCAACCAATAATGTTACAGAGCATACAAAGACCAGTCACATCGCAACACCAAGTGCGCATAGCGATCAGAGGCGCACCCTCAGCAGCTAGCAGTAGGCCACATCCTCGTGTATAAGAGGAGAATATAAAGAAGTAATCGCTATATTAAAAATAATAGTAACAAAAATATATATATATATATATATAAATCTAAGTTACGTTTGCTTATTATAATTTAATTACCATATTAACGAACAAGAACACATAATGTAACACAACATTCTATAGGCTTGTAGCGTAGCCAATTGTAAAAACAATATAACACTAATTAAAAGCATTGAAATAATGATCGAACCAACAGTAGGAAAATAAGTTATATTATAGAATACATTATAACATACTGTAATACCATATTTTACAAAATTGAATATCTATAACTGAAAGTAGAATTAAGTAGTTGCAATAAGCACCAAGACTTAGTAATAACCCTTAAGTGTTAAATTTGGAGGATTTTGTTACATAAGACAATATAGTAAATGAGATTAAAAGAGCGGAACTTCATTCTTATGTTCATATTGTTATGGACCAATTATTTTTTATTTTTTTACAATATATTTTTATTCAACGAATCTTAATTTTCAATTCATTTATTTTGAATTTTTTACTATGAATAATTTTAATTCAATATTTTTGTTTATATTTATATTTAATTTTATTTATGAAATTATTAAAAAAATTAAAGGTTATTGTAACTTCAAACTGTTTGGTTGGAAAAAGATTGGTAAGGAGGTGCGTCACGAGAATGATCAATACTCATTTCCTTAAAGACCTTTATTCAAGATACCACATTTATAAGGCAAAGTTTCGTATGTGTTTCCGTTTAAGACTCGTCGTGTCCTTATGATTTCACCCGGTGTTTGGATTTGATAATACTCGAATGCCTGAATAACGTCTGACTCTCTCGATAACGCTAGACTGCCGCAATTTGAGGCTCATTGGGCCTTATATTATCTTGTTCCCCTCCAGTTGGTCTCATCTTGCTAAAGTAGCCTCGCTGTTACCAGGGAGAGTCAGTATGACACCTTTTGCATATCGTACGCATCATGTTCGAGGCCGCGACGTTGTCACCCTTAACGACGCTGACTTTTTAATTTATCCAGTGTTGAGCCTGAAGTGCCGGAAATTGAGCATCTACTTAAGACTACTATGCATTAAGTGTTGTTTCACGTACAAAATAATAAATTTGGAATGATACATTACGTTATTTTACATCGAGATTTTATTTTATAATTTCACATACGCCTATTTATCATTTATTTATTTTACCGAAAAAAATTTCCAAACAAATTTTTTACCATCAGTATTAAAGAGAAAAGAAAATTTTTTTCTAGTCTTTGTCCTGCGGACTGCACCCCCCGATGCAGTCGAGCGACTCCCAGTGCTCCTACCTACTTATTTTCTTAATGATTTAATCCATGTGATCAACAATAGTACTTTTTTTTGTATACAATTGAACTTAACGTAACTTCACCGTCATTACGTATTTTGGAAAAAAACATTCTTTCTTATCTTTGTCCCACGGACTGCGCCCCCCGATAAAGTCGAGCGACTCCTGGCGCTCATACCTACGTATTTTCTCATTGACTTATTTTATGTGTTGTGATTAAAGATAGTACTTTTTTTAAATATAATTAAACTTAATATAATTCTACTATCATGACGTATTTTGGAAAAAAAATTCTTTCTTGTTTTCATCCTACAGACTGCGCCCCCTAATACAGTCGAGCGACTACTGGCACTTAATCTCGTCTGCTCATAATTGTTATGATTGTTATCATCATTCTTATAATTATTATTATAGCTATTATTGACATGTATTGTATTGTATTGTAATCGACGATAGGTTTTAGGTTTTTTTTATTTTTTTTTACAATTGACCTTAACATAACTTTCTCAATATGTTGTATTTCGTAAAAAAAAATCCTTTCTTAGTCTCGTCCTACGGACTACGCCCCCCGATACAGTAGAGCGACTCCTGGTGCTCATTCTCGTTTTCTCGCGAATTTTAATCATATGCGCGACCAACGAAAATTTTCCTTAAGTCCTTTGTTATCCTGTAATCATTCTGTGATACATTAATAGTGGGACTCCCCGATAGAAAAAGCACTTTTATGTAAGAAAAAGAGGCCCTATTCCTGCATTCATTAACCCTGTAATATATAAAACTGTAAGCTATTAGTTGCTAACCCTGGTTTTTACCTACGTGCACATGTTTTAGTCAGTGTGCTAAATATTTGCCCTGACACTATGATATGTTCTATCGATAGCTATCTATTTAAGTGTACTACCGTATGTACCATACTTTTTCTCTTATCTCTCCCCTTTTTTTTATCAGAGTTGAGCTGCGAGTGTGGCTCTCTCTTTGCACGTAAAGTATATAATAATGAACGTATTTTTAATTATCTTGTTTTCGTTTTTTGTACAACGATTACAGTTTATTTTAGTATTTTCGTCAATACGAGTATTTTTTGCTTGTTTACGAATTCTCTATCGAAAATATGTTTCATTACCTTTACGTGCGCATATTCATCAGTTTTTAAGTTTGTGAATAGTCGGTTATAATATTGTGCACACCATCTTACTCACGGGGTCATGTAACATATTCGAAAACACTGTGGAGTCAGATAGTTTGACGATCGGTTGTTTTTCATTTCATTTGTGTTTTGGTCAAGACAAGATTGGAGGTATTGATGAAAAAAATCATTTCACGGCGGTGTTTTCAACTTTTACGTTTTGACCTGTATCGTACGTTTTTCTAGTATTTTTATTCTTATATTTTCTAAAACTATGTTTTCCTACTATTCCTCCTCTTTCTTCTCATATGGGGTCAGATTAAGGAAAGAAATTATAAGTGTATTTTTCTTTATTTTCATTCTTGACGCCACGCCGTACACCCATTTACTGATATTATTCGCTGCTTTTTCCCTGTTTTTTTTCTTACAACAACAATGCTTCTAATTTTTCTCTATAATATCTGGAGAAAGTGTACTTTCTAAGGTCTTTGCGCAGGTGACTGAGTTATTGAAGCTGAGCTTCAACACTGCTGGTGTGACAACATGACTCCTCGTGCCAGAAGAAGATCCGTGTACGGTCCTTATGGACGAAATTTCGCAGGAGCAACTTGCATGCACTGTTGTGCGATTCCGTTATGTAAGTAATAGCTTATGTTATTACAAGCGTTTTTGATTTTTTCAGTTAAGCATAGGGGTTGTAGTAGATTCGTATTCCTTCTCTCCAGTACCGACGTTCCTGTTTGAACAAGGGTGGCTTGGTAACGTTATCCTTTGATGGCCAAGTCCTGAGAAAACACTGCCGCAAGCTGGGTGGGGTCGATTATTCCTTTCGATAGCCAACTGATGATCCGAGTGTGTTACTGTTAGCTTTCTTTAGATGAACAATTAAGTACTGGTCAAGTAGTTTTTCCAAAATTATGCTTTCTTGAAGGTGGACGGTCCAACAAACGGTCAGTTTGTTGCCTTGGACGTGGCAGTCGATTCAATACCTCATAACGACTAAGTGTATCGTCTCAGGCATTCTGATTATCAGCAGATCATGACGGAAGGAGTAGGATTGTTTTTGATGGAAGATGACGGAAGAAACAAAGAAAAGGAAGTTCAAACTTTTGTACTCGACGTAGGCTCGTGGGCCTCTTAAGAAATTTATTTAATTTTTCCTGAGATTGCTTACTTAATTTTAGTTTCATTCCTTCATGCTCCTCTCTACCTTACAATAATTGCTAAAATCAGTTTTTCTTATAAAATTATGGTGTCAATGGTTTGAAAAAAGAAATTGTTATTTGTTCATACTCTCTTCGTTTGCTGTCTCCTGTCATGTCTCCTCATTAGAGAGTGTCACACGCGCTCCTCATTTGCTTTGTTTTTTTTTTTTTTATTTATTTATGTTATACAAATTCGACTACTAATTAATGTTATTAATGTTTTTTTCAAGCTTACCTCCAAGTTATAGTTGTTTTTTTCTGTGAGCATGCATATCTGAGTCTAACATATGTATACTCGTATATCTAGTTCACGGCGTGTGAAGGGGCCGCAAAAATTTTTTAGCGAAGTCAAATGTTTAAGTCTGTGTCTCCGTGCCCCTCACCCTTTTTGCATTCTCTGGTGGTGACTTTGTCATACATGCTTTTTGGATTTTATCTACGTGCAATACTCTTATTTCCTCACCTCCATGCAGTTTTACATTTTTATTGATATACTCAATACCTGTTATTTTATACGAGCCCTCGTATTGTGAATCATATTCATTCTTCGATGGCTCTTTTAGCACATAAACCATGTCTCCCTCTAAGAAATGTCTTATTTTTAGTTTGCAGTCGTAGTAATACTTCGAACGATATTTTGCCTGAACTTGGTTCATTGCTGCGATGGTTCTTATTTCTATCAGGGTCTCAACTAACTTTTTAAATTATTTGTTTGCAACTTGGTCCTTGGATGGCAGTTTGATACTAGATGGAATTCTGGTTTGTTATCCGAAAACTAGTTCGTGCAGTGAGTATACCGTACTCTGGTAGTCGGATATATTGTATGAGTGTATGCACATTGGTAATGTTCGTTCCAGTTACCATTTTGTTTTATGTAGGCCTTGATGTACTCCGTGAGAGTATGAGTCCATGATTTTGTTCATAAAATGAGTGCCTTGGTCCGATAGAAAACGTTCTGGCGGCCCGAAGTACGCTATAAACTTTTTAGTTTTAGCTGTTGCTCTCTTCACAGGTGCGAGAACTATAAATTTTGTTAGTCACTCTAGTATAAATAAAATATGAGTATACTGATTTGCTGAGGGTTTACTAATGGGCCCGAAGAAGTATATAGAAATTTTTTCGAACGGTCTACTCGGTGCGTAGGTGATGAGCATGGCTGGTTTCGTTTGAATTCAGACGAGTTTTTTCGTTTGGCATGATGTACATCCCAGGATGGCTTGTCTTACATCCAGGCGAATGTTTCTCCCGTAGTAGTCTTTGGCGATCCAGTTACATGTTTTATTAATTCCCCTATGTCCACCTATTACCGCTTCGTGGTATTCTCCAATGATTTTAAATCTTCGATCTGCTGGTGTTATTACTAGAGTGTTCGTGTAAAGTACCACTGCTAGTCTAATATCTTTGAATAATTTTCTCAAAGGTATCGACGAAGTATCTCCAATGGGTAAGATTGAGGATCGCTACGCCTCTAACAATCCCAATCTATTTTATTTCATTTGCTACTATTACTTCTTTAAGGGTCTTAATACACTTTTTAATATTCGATTAAGGCACCGTTTCTAAGAAATGCTCCTTTACATACAAGTGTATAATTTTTATTCTTCTTGCATTTGTCATTTTAGCTTCACCTACACTTTTTTCGTTGTTGTTCATCAGTGTCAGATTAATGTATTCTCTCTCGTGCAGGGCATCTATCACCTCTGTATTAGTTACTACTTCTGTTATTGTCATAAGCGCTAGCACATCTAAGTACTTAAATGGGTGTTCCTCAATCCTGTTCAGTTTTTGTAGTAGGGGTGGGTCTTCTCCCTCTTCTGGTGCCCATAGTGAACTGGTTGGTAGGCGTGTTTCGCACACTCTATCCCTGATCCATGTTCTGTATTTATCGGGCTAGAAACTCATATGAGAGGCGTATAATGAGCATTTTCACCTACACCTTCTAGATATTAATGGCCAAATTCACCGTCTGTCGTTAAAATCTAATGAGTGTATATGTAGTTTCCATTGGTTAATGCGAAATTTACACAATTGTTTTTTCTGAATCCTTGAGAGAATAGAGAAGTACAATTGCTGTCCCCATAGATTGTTTGTGACTCCAAAATTTCTTTTGTTTCTTCCGGATCTCTGCATTTTTGTAACAAATTAGAAATGCGCGAAATTGTTCGTAACTCAGCAGTTAAGAAATAGAATTCGTATAACCATATAAGGCTGTAAAACAAACAGTTTTTGGGTAGATCAGATGGTATTTCTGATATTTTACTCTAGACCGCGTTAGAGTGGATGTATTCGCAATTTTCTATTCGTGTTTTGTCTTTTCAATATTCTAGCCACTTATCTGGAAAGGCAACTTTCTCTAGCTACTCATTGCGTTTGTCTCGTATCGTGTTCTCATTTTTCTCTGGTTGATACATACTCCTCCCGTTACTTGCGTTTTTGTTTATTTCTTGTCTTGTGTGTCGCACTGCTTCTTCTAGCATTATTATCTCGCTAGGCATCCACATATCTATCCTCGTTCCCGGTCTACCTTCTACTTCTCGCTTTTTATTGTCAATTATTACTAGAGCCCGCAATTTATCAAACCCTCCCTCTTATAAGTCATGTATATTCGACTCTTCTAGTTAATCTGTTGAAAATTCCTCCACATGTTTCATATTTTTTTCTTTTGCTTCTATATCCGTTCTCTGTTCATCTGTAATTAACTCTTGATTTTTACTTGTAACGCTAGGCAATAGAGTGTCACGATTGGGTATTGTTATCTCTCAACAAGAGGTCCCGTCGTCAGTTGCGTAGCTGAAAAACGCAGTTTCTGTCTATGCAAAGTGTAGTGTTGCCATTTACATACTTTTTGTAAATTTTTTTTTTTTCTAATATTGCTGGCGCACTTTAGCAGTTATTTGCTTTCGAAAGCTTGTTTCTTTCATAATATAGTCTAATTTTTCGTCTGCTGGTCCCTGTGAAATAAGTCCTCATTTCTCTGCAACATCTCGTGTTTTCAACCCATTTTGATCCCTTAGTGCTTGCTGCAGTGGTAAATTCTTTTTGTTAGTATTCTTTGATTCAGAGTCCGTATCGCCATTTTTTGACCTTCTATACTCATATCTGAACCTTTTTGAATATTTTCACCGAAATATCGTTTCTTTTTTTGTACTATAATGTTTGAGTTTTCTGAGTCAGTACAATGGATTTTTATTTTCTTCGGATTACCTTGGACTCTGTTTTCAAGAGCTGCCCGTTTTTTAAATATGCGTGCCAGTGGTCCGTTGCTAGCGGCTAGTTCTTTATTCTTTTGTTTGTCCACCAGCTAATATAGCTATTGGCGTGGCTCGTCGGGATTTACTTTCCCCTCTTGTAGTATTGGATTTCGTGATAATATGTAATGTTGTCTGTTGTTTACGCCCAGGCGGTATATAACTTCGACCTCATACCCTCTCCGTTCCGCTTCGAGTCTGCGAAAACGAATGTTTGGTTTTTTACATGAATGAAAGTACTTAAGCAGCTCGTGATCTGTAGCCACCGTAAATTTGTACCCACATAAATATGATCTAAATTGCTCTTTTGCAAATACATCTCCAATCATTCCTTGTTATGTTGGTTAGCGGAGTTCGCTCCCTTTTAAGCAGTGAGATACGTACTCGCACGGTCTATCTTTTCCTATCTTTCCCTGACTAAGAATCATTCCAATCGTGTTATCTGATGTGTCCGCCGTGACGATAAAGGATTTTCCTAATAATTGAAGAGTCTTTTAAGTCGCTTTTAAGAGTCTTGATAGAGGTTGTGCCATTTGTGCATAATTTTTTATGAATCGTCTGTAGTAGCCTACGAATCCTAAAAACTATTTTACTTTCTTTACGTTTGTCAGTCGAAGGTAACTTCGAGCCGATTTAAATTTCTTTGGATCAGTCATTATCTATTCATTGCCTATAATAGTCCAAGGCCCGATGAATTTTTCAATCTAATGTTTTCCAGAACAGAAAAAATTAGTGATTTTACTTCAGAATTTCCCCAGAAATATGATTAACAGAGTTTCGTCCTAATCAAACGTCGGCTTTATTTATTTGATTAATAATTTATAAAAAAATTCCAGTTTATTTTTTAATTTTTTGCTTGTATCTTCACTTCTATTGCTCTGAAAAAAATTTTTTTAAGCGCCAATTTTTTCGTAATCAAATATTCTATAAAGCAGATACTTTTGAAAAATTTTCTTTTTTTTTATAATCAACTTTCGCAACAACAATGGTCTATCTACAAAGTTTTGCGTTACATCGGTACCAGTTTTATCGTTTATTTTATCGGTTATTCTGGGCGGGGTCGAAAATACTTCTCGATATACCGTCGTAAATGCAGTCTTCTTCATTATTCGAAACTATAACGTGCTCAATATTAAAGCAATTTTTTTCTGAACAATATTTATTTATTTCTGTGTAAGTTGAACTGTTTAAATTTTTATTTAATTATACTAAAAGATTCTAGAGATAAAGAAAAAAAAAATTCCATTTCTATTTTAAAGTGCCCACTGCATCAGAAGAGGAAAAATTGTTAATTTCAGTTAATTAATTTTGTCTGTAATATAAGGAAGATATACTTGATAAAAATGTATTAATTAAGCATCATCAATGTTGAATAAAATGCTTGTAACTGTATAATTGTGTAAAACAAGTTATTAAAATTAAAACGCCAGCCGTAGCCCGTATTTTGACACATGCGCACTGCAACCGGTCAGCCACCTAGTCACAAAAGAGGGGTACAGATAGGAGCGCTGAGCTGCCCCGGCTGTTACAATAAGGCTCTCTTGATTTTTTCGCAGCTTTCCTTCCAATCAAATCAAAAAAGTGCTGTGTCAGTGTTGGAAAAAAATATATGAATATGATACACAAATTTTTATGCAATAACAAATTCGATTATCAGTTTTTTATTGTTTTTTACAATAACGAACTGATAATCGAATGAACACCGAACTGAAAAAACACCGATTTCTTGTATCTGGGCTTCAGAGTGAGCTAGAGCAGTCTTTTCTTTGTAATTCGTGTTTTTTTTATGAAAAATTCAATAAAGTTTGTTGGAACAAAAGTATGAGAAATCGACTAAGATATTTGCAATTGTTTGAGTTGCAAAATACAATTTTTGCTGGAAAAACGTTAAAATTCACTAAAATTAATTTTTTCCCATTTGTTATCATTACTAACATCGAATACAATGTTTTTTTTTTAACTAAAATTTCGCTGAACTGATGGTGAAGTTTGTGATATCACTTATCAGTTTCACTTTAAGAAACTAATTAACAAAAAACTAACGATTATTTTGCATTATTACAAATAACTATTTGTTATGCAACTTAATACCTATACTTTCTCTCGGTTATGTTTAAACTAGCAGCTCCCCATCTTGGCATCTCGCCCAAGATTTAATGAATAAGAACACTGGAGTGTGTTGAGACGTAATGCAAAACGTTTTCAACTAAAAATTTTACATCTATTCCTGACATTTTTCAAGACAAAAATCGTCTCATTAAAAATATATTTCATTAAAATTCATGCAGTTTATTTTGTTAAATAATAAGCTGTAAAAAGTAAAAAAAATCTAATTATGCTGAGAAACACCATGCATTCCTTAGGCCATAAAATAATTGCTGACCCTACAGGGCCGTTGATCTGCACTTTTTCACGTTATCATTTATGATAAGGAATATTTGTTAAAACTATAAGCATTTAAAATGGACACGACAAATGTAATTAAAAAATTGTTTTTTCTAATCTTACAACTAGGTTACCAGAGGAACAAAGTTTTGGAGCTTTATCTCTCCTTTTTTTATTGCCAGAATAAATACAAATACACATTATTCTACCTATTAAAAAATCTGGAAGATTTAAGTGATTACTGGTGATAATAAAAATCTGAGTTCCCACTGCCCTCTTACGAAATGGATTCTTTATTTGTCGATTTTGACGCTGCTGTTTTAATCTCGATGGATGTTCTGCATCAGTTTCTTAACGCAAACAATTTTCAGCACTTCAATCATTTAAAGCTTTCCGTCAAATTTGCTCTTTTGTGACTGTAAGCATGGTTAAAACTTTTGTGGGCCCTACAGGCCATTTTTTGTTAACTTTGTTAAGTTGTAATGTATTTGTTGGCAAGGTAGTTCATCATCCAATGTCAATAAAAAGGATCGGTGAGATAAATTATATCTTGACTAAAGTTTCCAGCAAACGTTCCAGTATCGGTGATTTCTGGTTGAATGCTTAGAGTCAAGGAGGTAATACAGGATTGTCGGTCATCGGGGTTCCCAGCCTCGCGACGAACAGCTCCGCTTGTTACGTCTGCCAGTGAATGACTGACTTGGTTTAATAGTGGCCGCCTTTAAATAGGTTTTTAGTAGACGAATTATTACCAGAAATGGTGAGAAACATGTAATTGTGTGCGAGGTAGTTTAACGTTTGGTGGCCCTAAAAATAATCGTTGAGATTGATGCTTAAGTAGGAAACGTGAATACTTATGATGGCCCTGAAAATGACCAGTAGTGATACTTCTAGCCATTCCTTATTAATATTATGATGATGGAAAGCTGGTTGTGCGGGTAGCTTGACTATAACCCTTGAAATCTCTGCGTACGGTGACCGTGCTGGAGAAAAGTACGCCACTGACCAAAGAATATCTCGTCTTCGGGTCGTTTCCCAGATAACTAACAGCTCTTCGTTAGTCGGGAAAGTGGGCCTGGAAAATACCTTCTTTGTAGGTATGCCGTTACGAGGAACACCTAAGAGGAGGCCGTTGTGACTGCCTAAACTCCTAAGAGTTATTTTTCCTGACTTGCTGTTGTAGTAAAATCTGCTCTGATACCTCAAGGACGGTTGGAAAAAAGGCCAGAAAATTCCAAAATGCTAAAACAGACTGCTCTGGCTAGACACGTCTCCTGATAATTTTTTGACGAGCTCGCACGTTAACGCTTGCAGATCATTAGAATAATATTTTGTTTGAAAAATTAATTGTTGAAAAGGGTGAAAACAACTTCTTAATGGGGAATAATTGTCAAATAATATATAACAATTTACAGTTTTACTTGTACTCCATAACTTATCCTTATAAACAGGTGTATAACATGGTTTACTAGGTCACTAAAAATAAATCTGCTATAAGATTATCAAAATTAAAAATGGCAGATCCATTATGTCTTTAGAATACACTTTTATTTGCTGGCCTTGCAACCCTGCAAGTGCTAGCGCGATAGCCCTTAATAAGTTTGGCGAGTCCTCGCACCTCACTAGCATCCTTTTATGTTGGTATTGACCGTCTGGGCTTAAAAATGCTGTCTTATATGCATTGTCTTCATGTATTTCCACCTGGAAAAAATCCGATTTCAGATCCACTATCATAATGTAACGTGCTGACGCTAGGTTCTCTAAGATATCACTCTGAAACGGTAGTGGGTAACATGAGCCTACCGTAACTTCGTTTAGTAGTCAAAAATCCGTGACTACTCTCACCCTTTTTTCATTTTTTGGCCTCGGTTGTTTTGCCACTATTTAAAGGTTCGAGCTATACGGCGAGGTGGAGGGTTCCATTATCCCTTGTTCAAGCATCTTCTTTATTTCGATTTTCATTTGATTCCTTATCGCCGGTGAATATCTTAATCTTTTCGCCATGATGGGTTTATCTGACGTCGTTATAATTCGATGTTTTAATAGGTAAGTTGCCTTAAGAGGTTCTCCATCAAGGCCAAATACATAAGGGTTTGACTCGATCAGTCTTCTCACATGTTCTATTTTTTTATCCTTGCAATCGGCTGTGTCTACAAGTTGCATTATCTTATCCACCCGTTTTTGTTTCTCTCGCTCCTCTTTGTCTTTCACGAAATTTTCCATTTTTTATTTATCATAATTGTCTCCTTCATTAGATAACCTTATCAATACCTCCCCCAAGGTTTTGACATTGCCCCCTTCAACATCTTTGAAGTGCTTCCGGTAAATTTCCACGTAATCTAGCAGCTCTACTTTCGTTACAGGCACGTTTTTTATCTCATCACTCATGTTATTACATTCTGCGACTATTTTCCCGTTAATATTTCTGGCTATAAAATTTTCAAATATTATTCCTTTTATTTCTTGGAGGGATATCCAGCCATCTTTTGATTTATTTCTGCTTTGTATTATTCACGCGTAAATTATTTATCACGGTTTTCAAGTATTTTAAAATATTTCAGCTTTCACACTGGTATCTATCTACGTCATCTAATCTAATCATATTCTCGAAGGCGCTTATCTAGCCCCAGTATCGCTTAAAAGGATCGCACCTTATGATCCCTTCTACGTCAAGGGGACGACAGTCATGGGGGACGAAATGTAATGTACATTCTAATCCGTGAAACTGAGCCTGTACTATGCCCAATGTTTTGCGTGCTCTGTGAGTCACGCTTATAATAGCTACTCGATACCTAAGGGTAATGTTCCAGTAGTGGGCCACCAAAAAACTGGTCCCAATACTTGGCCACTGCATTAAGTACACAGATAAATCTGGTGGCCAACTTTTAGGCAATGCATGTGTCTCAATAGTTGGCCACCAGCTGTTGCATATATTTAACGTGGAGGTGGTCAAGTACTAGGATACAACAGCCTTAAGGTGGCCAACTACTGGAACATTTAGCTTACTGTCTATTAACATGTCTGAGCTAAGAAAATTTTACTTTATAATCGAAATCTCTGCACCTGTATCCACCCAAAAAGTCACCTTTTCATTCTTTAACTGTGGCTTCCGTAACTGGACCGATGGTGGCATATGCTCTGTTCTCGCAAATTTTATAGTTATTTTGAAAAGCTGCTCTATTTCTTCGTCACATATTAAAAGCATGGATTCATCATTCTCTACATGTGTGCTCAGCGCCTTTATCCGATTACTCTTTTTGCGGGCCCTCCTGCCTTTCCTTGTACGTGTGCTCACCTTACTCTGTAGAAGTGTCTTCGCACTCTGCTGTATTAAGTTTTATTTTTCCATGCACTGCGTAAGTACTCGGGTTGTTATGTGTTTCCACCTCCACAATTTCTTGCTACACTTTCTACGGCTTCTCTCCCACACATTCTCCCTCAAGAGACACGCTTCGCTCCGTTTCTTTCTCTAATTCATGTTCAACGTTTGGGGAACACGCCGAACATCTTGCGAGTTTAAAGGTGCGGTTGGGTCTCTTCTACTGTCAGGGGCTTATACGCCGTTTTCTTGCTGCTGTGGGCCCCTATCCTGTGGCGGCTCGCTCCTAACTAAATCCCTTGTTAGAGCCGTCCCTGCTGTTGTAATTCTTGTAGCCATTTCCATAACGGTTGAATGTATCCCTGCTGTAATTATTATACAAGTGACCGTTGACGCAATTGCCGTAATAATTATTACCTCTGGGGTTGTAATTATCATACCTGTCATTGTTATCATTTTTCCTGTCATTGTTATTATCATTTCTGTTATTGTAATTATTATTCCTGTCATTGTAGATATTATTCATGTTATTGTAATTTCTATTCTTGTTATAAGGCTCTGTTAGGCCATTGTTATAGCCCTTGTAATAATTATTGTAATTATTGTTGTGAAAATTATCATTCCCACCCCCATAATTAATTGGTATTTCTGTTGCTATGGGTATTATTTTTAGGTTGGCTATACCCCTCGTTTCACTGTCTCTTCTCTTACTCCCTGTCTTGATTGCGTGAGCTACAGTCTCGTGCATAGTGTTCCGGTTTCTGACTATAACTGCAATTTCCTTTTAGTTCTCTTCTGTCATCCCTTGCAGCCTTCCTGTCGTTTTTCACCACTAGTAGTTTTTGGAATTTCTCGACAAAATGCCCGGTATGGCCGTCGCAGTATATACAGCATTTTTTGTTGGCTGCTGCTGCTCTTTGTGTCTCACTAGTAGTTTTCGTTGTTTTGTCTCCTTTCCTCGCCAGGTTAACTATTGGCCCTCACTCACCAGATGCCTTATTGTATATGGACAGTGCACTTACTGGTATATTGCATGCCATTAACTAAAATCGCTCTCGATTTTTAATGCCTCTATGATTACTTTCCCTAGCGTTCCCAAGTTAGAGCTTGCCATTCTCCAACAAAAAGTTGAAAGTAATCCATATATAAGTCGTTTAACCACCTCGGATTCCAAGTTTGCTGTCAGCGTCTGTTTTTGAATTGGGGGGAAGTATGATTTCAAATCGTACAACATCGTTGATTTATTATACAGTTGTTGTACTCCTCCACCGTAGTCGCCTATTACTTCAATGTCTTGTTGTGTTATTATTTTTAATTTTTCCATGAGCGAGTCTGCGTTGTTAATGCTGCAGTATCTATTAAAGAGATCTCTGACAAATTCTTCAAATATTCTAATCTGCGTTTAACTTAGAGCGAAATATTCCACTGCTATTTCTTTCTTTGTATTTGCGACGGTGCCTAAAGAAATAATTCGTTTTTCGGTCCTAGTGTTTGTGCAACCATGTGCACCATTCTCTCGAACAGCGGTAAGTTGACTGAGTCCCCGTTAAAGAACGGAATGTTGTTTGTCATATATGGCTGAGCGTGGGCAGAATGTTTTGTTGCACATTCTGCGGTCTGCGTAGGTGATTATGGTTATTTGTAGCATGTGTTTCTTTTGTATATTAGGCAATGTTAGGTGCTATATTACCCCATGGATTATCCCCATTCGCATCAGAATCAGCTTAACTTGTCTAGCTATCGAATAGTGGTGGTACCATTACCATAAACATGGCTTCCTTCAATTTTTCAAGTTCCTTTCTCATGTCTTTATTTATATTGCGTAGCTGTTGATTGTGTAAATTTTTTTTTCCTGGGATTTTTTGACCTTTTATAATCGTTACAGAAAGCAATAAGAATAGGCCATTTTGATTTCTTTGGCATGACCTATTGTGTCAGAAGCACGTTTATTTCATTTGCTCGAGCTCCGCGTACCTCTTCAGGTCTTATCGCATTTCGCTCGCTGTCTTATTCACCAGAAAAAGACCTGCGTCTTTGTTCATAAGTCCTGCGTTTACGTTGGTGCCACAAGATATATCCTGTTATAAACCCTGATATATTTCAACAGATTTATACCCTGTGCTCCCGACTGGCCGGTGGCGAATTTCGAATGGTCTCTATAACCACCTTGTGAGAGGCATTCACCCTCTCTGCTTTCTTTATCTTTGCTCTAATTTTTGAAAATAAGTCCATTACTATTGCCTTCGTTTTTTCGTCAAGGGCGTCAAGTTTTATGCCCTTCTGGTTCAAGTTTTAATTCCAACATCTGTTTCATCATATTTACCTTTTGCTGTTTTTTACTGGGCCCTGGCCTGCACGTTTCGGTTATCATATTATAACCCAGGCCTTCATTATTGTTTTCTAAATCATGGGTTATATCATTGAGATAGATCATTTTTTTTGTCCTACTATATATATACAGCATGATATGTAACGGTGGCATTTCCCGAGAACCACTTGTAGAGCAATTTTTTCTGACGCGAACCCCGTTTGAATTAGGGCAAATGGCTTTTAAATGGAAGCCGATTTAAAATACGTTCAAAACTACCCCTAAATAGGGTCGGAAGACTATAGCGCACCCGCATGAACTTGCGACGTTGCCAAATTGTTATTGGAGCTTAGTCGGTAAGCAGTAAG
The DNA here is from genome assembly GCF_036245765.1 of Copidosoma floridanum. Lineage (NCBI taxonomy): Eukaryota > Metazoa > Arthropoda > Insecta > Hymenoptera > Encyrtidae > Copidosoma > Copidosoma floridanum. The sequence goes on along the minus strand of NW_028321901.1, from coordinate 6,664,677 downwards.
AACTATATCCATGTGCGCACGCAAGAGCGTCAGCTACTGCTGGTGACTTGAAGGTTGGATGTAAAAATTTTTACCTTAAGGTAAATATTGTCTGCTCCTCATGTTGTCAGTTGTTTATCCACGCGTTTACTGTCTTTCTCACTCTCATGTTAGACAAAAACATCTTTAAATTTTTATACTTAAGTAATGTTACCTCAAATAAAAGTAAAATTCCATATCAGTAGGGATATTTCCACTTAACACGATAGTATTTTTGCAGAAATAGTCGACCTCTCAGTCAAAAATATTGTTATGTCTTGCTTACATTCCCAAGTATGCCGTCTGTACACGATTTAGAACGAGTCTATTCATAAGTTGCAATAATCAAAGTATATTACAGTTGATATTGCTCATAAAAATCATTTATTTATCATCCAAATTTACATACTTTAAAATAATACGTTTGAAAATGCTCCAACTACTATCTAATTATTTCAACAAAAATTATATAACATCTGTTCAAAAAAATCTTAAACTTTACAGTGTATTTAATAATTATATAAAAATAACACGTTGATAAAACGTTTGTTTGATGTACATCTTTATTCAGTTAAAACTTAACCATCAATATAAACGGACACAATGAGAATAAAAAATAGCTGACAACATACAGAAAACAAATTTAATCGAACTAAGTCCCTGCCAAGTGCCCAGAACGTACCCGCCAAGTACCCAGAAAGTACCTGGAAAGTACCCGGAAAGTGCCCAGGAAGTACCCACCAAGTACCCGCCAAATGCCCAGGAAGTACCTGGGAAGTACCCGCCAAATGCTCAGGAAGTACCCGGGAAGTGCCCGGAAAGTATCCGCCAAGTGCCCAGGAAGTAACCGCCAAGTGCCCGCCAAATGCCCAGAAAGTACCCAGGAAGTGCCCGAAAAGTACCCGCCAAATGCCCAGGAAGTATCCGGGAAGTGCCAGGAAAGTATCCGACAAGTGTCCAGGAAGTACCCGGAAAGTATCCGCCAAGTACCGGAAAGTACCAGCTAAGTGCCTAGAAAAAACCCGCTAAGTGCCCAGAAAGTACCCAGGAGGTACCCAGGATGTGCCCAATAAGTACCCGCCAAGTGCCCTGCAAGTCCCCGCCAAGTACAATACTGTCAAGTACTTGCCGGGCACTTCGTGAGCATCTGGCGGCGACTTCCCAGGTACTTGGCGGGCACTTCCCAAGCACTTGGCGGGTACTTCCCAAGTACTTTCCGGACACTTGGTGGGTACTTCTCAAGTACTTGGCAAGTACTTTCCAGGTATTTGGCGGGTACTTCCCGGGCACTTCCTGGGTACTTGGCGGGTACTTCCTCGGGTACTTACTGGGTACTTGGCAGGTACTTCCTGGGCACTTGGCAGGTACTTTTCAGGTACTTGGCGGGTACTTCTCGGGCACTTTCTCGGGTACTTCTGGGCACTTGGCGGGTACTCCCGGGTACTTCCCGGGCACGTCCTCGGGTTCTTCCCGGGTACTTGTCAGATACTTCCCAAGCACTTGGCGGGTACTTCCCGGGCACTTCCTCGGGTACTTCCCGGGTACTTGGCGGACACTTTCTGGGTACTTCCCGGGTACTTCCCGGGTACTTGGCGGGTACTTTTCAGGCACTTGGAGGGTACTTCCTGGGCACTTCTTCTGGTACTTTCCGGGCACTTCGTTGTGTACTTCCCGGGCACTTCCTCGGGTACTTCCTGGGTACTTCCTCGGGTACTTCCTGGGTACTTTCTCGGGTACTTCCCGGGTACTTAGCGGGTACTTCCCGAGCACTTGGCGGGTACTTCCCAGGCACTTTCTCGGGTACTCCCCAGGTACTTGGTGGACATTTTCCGGGTACTTGGCGGGTACTTCCCGGGTACTTGGAGGGTGCTTCCTGGGCACTTGGCGGGTACTTACCTGGCACTTAGTGGAGTTTTGAATTTATTTTCTGTATGTTGTAAAATTTTTTTTATTCCCATTGTGTCAGCTCTTGACCGTGTTCAGCGGCGCGTGTGTGTGCGCTTTAACGCATACCTATGCAGGTAGCTACGGTATCGGGGCAGCACGAATCGGCAGGCCGACAAGAGAGACACTCTCCATCTCGACTGCTTTTCGTCGGGACGTGTCACTTGAGGGCTTCGTTGCGTCGTATATTTTTTCACGGACGTTAGTGCGAGATAACACTGTTCACTGCACCGAGCAGCAATAGAAGGCATAGCAACGGCTACCCGTTGACAACCCCGACTGCTAAGACATCCTTTATGCACACACTACCAAGGATTGTTGGGTCCAAGTGTCGACTCTTGCTCGTCGGATCTGCCGATGCCCGAAGCTAGTGCTGCTGAAAGATCCCTGCAGTAGTGAAAACGGTAGGCCTATTTCCTATATATTCCGTCCCTACCGTGCATAAGCATTGTGCCGAGCAGCAACTGCCAAACCTGCACCCGCAGGGCTAAGGCTGCATAAAGTCAGGCCAGGTCGGATAGTTAGGCAGGGTAAACTTTGTACAGAATTAATGTTAAGTTCTGAGTAAGTATTACATGCAAATAAATACTTTAATATTAAATGCGCCCATTTATGTATGTTGATTGCCAGCTATCCATCCTATCCGTTTAGCCCTATAGTAAAGCAATAATAAAGCAGAATTTTATATGTGCCGTGTCTTGCTGCTGACTGTAAGGTGAACAAGGCACAACACATCACATGGCGCTCGACTAGTTGTATAGGCAATTGCTCGTTGCAGTGCTTTAAGCGGCCATTTTGTGTGCATGCCGTATGCCTAGGCAGGAAAGTTCGCTTACGCGCACCGCCTGGCCACTGTGATTATTCAATTGTATGTATAGAGGATATTATCGCCTGCCGCGTATCGCTATATAAGTTCTGAGGGTACACTGTATTTAAAATAAAAATTACAGTGCACACTGTGTCATATTTAAGTATTTATTGTGTTCGAAAATTTCATTCTCTGTTGATCATTAATTTTTTTTGCACTACCGTTTTTCCCTTGCTTACGCGTAACAAAATAATAATAAAGTGTCTTCCTTTCATTTTAAGGCGTGACCTTGTGCAGCACTAGTAGTCATCATACAATGTAAATAGTGTATAGGGTATAGTTTCTAAAGACACGAAGTGAAAGTTCGATAGTAGGATAAACACAGTGTTTACATTTATATAGCAGATTGCTAGTACTAATATACGGTATTTTGAAAAACTTATTCGAAATGATCCCTACAGTAGCATAATAAGTATTTCAAGGCAGACACCAACCAGTATAAACAAAGTGTTACAAACGTACAGTATACTCTTTATTGTCCGGCTTTGTTTTAGGTAACCTTCAGTACAACGTATACATAAACAAGACGGTTTTACTGGAGGACTTAGAGTTTTTCTTTAGTTCAAGCGTGACTGGAGGGGACGAACTTCAGGCATTAAGCCAAGAGACGATAACAAAAGTAATCGCAGATATTATTGAACAGTTTACGGACGGGGAAATATTTCAATATTTAATATTATTAGGATTGAGAAGTAATGGGACCATAATAGAAGCTAGGGATCGTTTGCAGCATTTTTTAAACAGAAAATATATCAGACCCACAGTTAATGCATTGAACAAGGACATAGATGAAATTACGCAAATAGATAAAAATAATTCGGCCATGGAGCTTTCGGACGTAGTGGAGAGGCCGGATACCGCGGCACACTTCACCATGTACAAGGAGGTGGTCAAAATCCCGCGGTGGCATCCCAAATGCCTAACATACCCCAGTACAGCTCGAATATATCCCAAGCGCACTAAACTATCCATCCATATAATCCCGGCATGACACCACAACAAAACATACCCCTGCACTCGCTAAGACATCATGCGAGTATACAACTACCAGCAACAGATAGCATCAGCCAACCACGGGTGGATATACATAACCACAACACACGTAACTCCCCTGCGTACGAACAACGATTCAACCCAGGAACCCAAGGTACTTACCTTTCGGTCCCGAGTAGCGATTTCGTACAAAGGGGGGAGGGGGGTTTCCATACAAATTCTATACATGGATCACAGGGGTTGTCAGGGACAGACACACGAATGTCAACAATCCAACGCGAATCACAAATTAGGAGCGAAAAATGCACGCTAGACCTTTTGACTCGCTGGAATGTGGAATTTCGTGGACGCGCTAAAGATGACCCGAAAGATTTTTTGATGCGGTTGTGGTAATGCGTGACAACATACAATCTATCGTTAGAGAAACTGTTCAGAGTGTTACCAGCAGTGTTTGACGCGGAAACCAATAATTGGTTCCGACGAGAAAAATACCACTGGCATACGATAGGCGAAATTATCACTGCCTTCCAGTTGCAGTATGAAATATACGACTTACAAGGTAGGGTACACAAAGAAGCTGAGAAACGCACACAGGCACCGCATGAGGATATTGCAAGTTATCTGTCAAATCTGCGAACCCTGATGGATAACATTTACCCACCCCTGCCGCTCTACGAACAAATTAATCGGGCGTACAGGAACCTTTACCCATACTATCGCGGTAGGATTCCCAGAGCGCAAATAGGCAGCTTTAATGACTTTCAGCTGTTGGGCAAAAATGTTAAATTAACCCAACAGCAAGACAGAGAATATCGTCCACCTCCACCGCAAGAGGACTGTTTGTTTCCAGCGACATCATTTGTTTCCCTAAAACAATCGACACCAAAAAAAGTTGCTGCCGTGGAATCCACCACTAGCGCCGGGGAGAGCGCAGAACTGCAGCTGATAAAAGCGTTTAGCACCATAACGGCCGCTAGAGTAATCGAAGATGATAAGACGGCGCAGCAGCATAAGACTGTGCAACAGCAGCTTAAGGAAATGCTAGCATCGTTAAAATATATGATGCTAGAAAAGCGAAAGGCCGCAGAAAGGCGCCAAAATGCACAAGCATCAGCCTCTAAGGAAAAAAAGTCGGCCGTCTATAACACAAAAAATTCGGGTGAAAACGCAGCTACAGAAAACAAAGACCGGTCGTGTTATGGCTTGAAAATTTTTAACAAGTAACTCTGTCAAACTTCCAAAATCATTGGATAGGTACTACCACCACCTCAATACGCTGGACAACCAAAGAGATGAAAAAAAATCAGTTCCATAATCAGCCGTGTGCACAATAAGGGCCTAGGTGCTGGGGAAGGAAAAAGAAACACCCATTGGCGAAGCAACGGACGGAAGGAGTGGCCGGAGCCGAGTTTTCTACCGTCCACCGAGGACATAGTGTCCGCCACGGGTCAAGGACTTGGGTGGGGGACACATGGAACTGGGAAAGTGAAAGAGGTTTTGGCGTTGGCCGAAGACCCACGTCACTATTTACCACTTGATGTCACAGGTATGAAAACACAGGCACTCGTGGATAGCGGTGCAGTACACTGTTATTTAGGAAAAGGAATAACTAGGCGGTTAAAGAATTTTCAACTTTGTCGCGCTGCGATTTCTGTTGCCAACGGAAAGATACTGCCCGTTCAAGGAACCATAAATGTTCTGATAACCATCGGGCAAATGACTAAGACACTGACATTGGGATTAGTGGACGAGTTGGAGTACGAAGTGATTTTTGGGATATATTTCCTGAAAAGGTTCCAAATTATCGTAGATTACCGTAAGGATGTATGGTGTACTCCCACAAGTCCTTGGCATACATTCAAGGGCAAGGAGAGCAACCAGACACGCCCAACAGCGGTCGCTGCTACGGGAGGATTGATAACGATGACCCCTTCCGAGGAACAAGAGTTAGTAAAAATCCTCGATGAACTGATGATTCCTCGCCCGGAAAAGCTTGGCATTACCACCGTAGCCAAACATAGCATAGACGTCCAAGACCACCCCCCAATTAAACAACGTCCTCAACGGTACGCGCCTGAAGTCCTACAGATAGCGTACGATGAGATAGATCGGTTGTTGCATGAAAAAATCATCGAGGAATTCGAAAGCGCGTGGTGTAGCTGTCCACTTCTAGCACTAAAAGCCAATGGGAAATTTTGATTTTGTATAGATTACCGGAAACTTAACGAAATTACGCGAAAAAACGCTTATCCTATGCGACTTATGGACGATATTTTGGAAAAATTGTGCCAGGCCAGGTACATATCAAAAATCGATATTAGTGAGGCCTATCATCAAATCCTTTTAGATAAAAACAGTAAGAAAAACACAGCCTTTGCTGTACCTAGTAGAGGGTTGTATCAATATGTGCGCATGCCCTACGGATTGACCAACGCTCCAGCTACATTCCAGACCATAATGGATCAGATTATTAAACCGGAGTGGGAACCCTACGTTTACACGTACATGGACGATATAATAATTGTTACAGAAACGTTCAAAGAACACCTTAAGTGGTTGAAGATTGTCTTGAAGGCACTTAAGGAGGCGAATCTCGTGATTAACCGCGAAAAATCAGAGTTCGGATATGGAGAGGTTAGGTACCTTGGGTACGTGGTGGACGGAAGAGGACTTAGGACAGATGTCGACAAAAAGTCCGGCCAATCTTAGAATACCCTGCACCCACCACCCTCAAACAACGTAAGAGATTCGTAGGGATGATTGGATGGTATTCCAGGTTTATCCCCGATCTCACCGAAAAGAAATCGCCCCTAACGAAGCTAATGTCCAAAGACATGAAATGGCAATGGACCGAGGAACAGCAGTCAGCCTTTGTGAGCCTCAAGGAAGCCCTAACCGAAGCCCTTATCCTATCGAGGCCTGACTTCACGCAACCGTTCGTCCTACAAACGGACGCTAGCGACTATGCTGTGGCTGCAGTATTAACCCAGACACTTGAAGGTAAAAAACACCCAATATGTTATGTCAGCCGCACACTCAGCAAGCCAGAGCGTAATCACACCGTAACTGAGAAGGAATGTTTGGCTGTTGCTGTAGGCTGTAGATCGATTAAGGGGATATCTACAGGGAAAACGGGTAACAGTAATTACTGACCACAGCAGTCTGTTATGGCTCAATAGATTGAAGGACCTAGTAGGAAGATTGGCTCGGTGAAAAACTGCATTGCAGGCATACGACTTGAAGTTCGTCCATAGGTAAGGAGAACTACATTAAGTTCCAGATGCCCTATCCTGTGCCCAAGAAAATTCAGCCGCAGTAATTACGCCCGATATCGAGCAAGTACGCGATGAATGGTTCTTGAAACGAGTCAAGGGGGTGCAGGCGGTCCTACGGAAATTTGCAAATTGAAAATATGAGAACACAACCCTTTTCTTCCACAAACCAAACCCTATCGTTAGCTCAACGATGGAGGATCTCGATAATGGAAAATCGTCCTACCAAAGGAACACCGCGTCCAGGCACTACACGATGCCCACGATGCTTCCCAGGCAGGTCATCTAGGTGTGGAAAAAACTTATGCTCACCTCGCCAATTATTATTTTTGGCTCGGGTATTCCCAAGATGTAGTCCAGTATGTCCGAGAATGTCAAGACTGCCAACAGCAAAAAGTCCTACAGAAAGCTCCTGCTGGTTTCATGGGGGAAAGCATTACCGAACAACCATGGATGGCCATAGCAATGGATATTACAGGGCCAAAACATCCAACTAAAAATGGACACAAATACCTACTGTTTATTTAAGACCTATTTACTAAGTACGTCGAGTTAAAAGCACTCCAAAAAGCAGACGGTAAAAGCATCTGAAAAGCGGTAAAGGAACTAGTTTTAAACCGATGGGGAAAGCCAAAATACATCTTAACTGACAACGGTACGGAGTTTGTCAACAGCAAACTAAATGAAAAGTGCAAAATTTAACACTCGACCATCCCACCATATCATGCTCAAGCTAATCCTGCAGAGCGCGTGATTCGCACCTTAAACCCGATGATAAACTCGTTCCTAGATAAGGATTGCCGGTTGTGGGATGCACACTTGCATGAGTTCGCATTCGCAATAAATACGATCTAGCAGGCATCCACGAAATTGACTCCGGCGTTTCTCAACTTTGGTTGGACTCCACCACCTATAGCACTTCCGAACCGTGACACGCCGGCGGCGCCGTTAGATCTGACGAATTCAACATTATGGGCAGATAGGGTTAGCCACCTAGACATAATTAGGGATTTGGTAGTGAAGCACCTCGAGTCAGCGCGAGAGAAGCAGGCGAAATGTTACAATCGGGGGCGAAGGGCAGAATCATTTGCGTTAGGAGACAGTGTGATGCAGAGAAATCACGTACTATCCTCGGGAACCCAAGGATTTGCAGCAAACCTCGTGCCTAAATTTGTAGGTCCCTGTATAGTAACTCAATTACTCTCGGACGTAGTAGTGGAAGTGAGGAACAACGCGACAGAAAAATTAGTAAAAACTCATATTAATGACCTCAAGCGGTACACCCCCCCCCCTTACGTCAGGTGGTTGACAATGAATCTAAGCCGAGCTATATCCCTACAGATCCCAATCATGAGAGGGCAAAGAATCACGCGCCAACCAACCGGGCGCAAGGCCTGGGCAGACGCGTCGAGGCGAGGACAGGATCCCCAGCTCGACGACCTGTACCACGAGCCAAGCGAAGAGGAGCAGAGACGACCAGGCGTGGTCACCCACCAGGCACGATTGGCCATCCAATCAAGGTCACCGGCGGAGAGAAAACCACAGCCCAGGGTACCGATCCAAGCCGACGGCCAGTTACGAGGTATTGGGGCCGAGGGACCACCCACCCTAAGGGATATCAGTGAGCCACCTGCACCAGTGAGGAAGGCGGATTTGGTTCCCCCCCCCGGGGTGTAACTTGCCACCACTGATCACGACCCAGGCACCCACAAGAACCACGGCATGCCAGATCCATCTCGACCCGGAGCCAGTAGGCCAGCTGAACCCCGAGATATTGGACCAGCTCTTGGGGATCGCCAGCACCCCGGCTGAGGAATCTCGGTCAGGGGATGACGTTGAGAGGATCCGATTTGTGCTCAGTTAGATCCACCTGGCACAACGAGGATACGTGCCCCTGACGGCATCAGCGCCGTTCTACTTACTTCGACGAGCAGTATCACCATCCCTCCAGGTGATTCAAGAAACGGTGGGGATTCCACGGCTTATGGACTTGCAGGTGGCCAAGGGGGGGCCTCGACCCCCACCGTTCATCCCAGAAGCTGACCTCCTAGCAGAGGAACCGGTGCAGATACCAGAAGCCATTTCGGCTCCTAATCAGGGATGTTGGGAGTGCGGGGATCTGGGACATCGTTATGTGCAGTGTCCTACGCGCGACCCAGCGAAAAGATTTTGCTACAAACGTGGCAAAAAGGGCGTGAGCGTAACGCACTGCCCACGCTGTTGTAATCTCTGGACGGCGGAAAGGCGAGCCTATTTGGCAAGGCAGGCGGGCACCAACACGCCACACTGAGAAGCGTACCGTGACTATCCCTACAGTTAGGAAATTTTTTTTCTTCTCTTCTCCCCCTTTATTTTTCTTCACATTTTCTTATTCTTTTTGTCTTCTCTTACCCATCTTGAACAGAGGATGTATTTTTTATTATTGTTACTAAGTTCTGTCATTTTTTAATATTATAAATTTTTCTTTTATTCTTGATATTAAGTAATATTTTGTAGTAAATATAAACCTCTGACCTAAAGATAAAGGCTTTACAATTTATTTACCCACACTAAAGAAAAATAAAAACGAATGACTGACCAAATAACGAGCAAATAATTTTTTTCATTGGAAACGGCGACTAGCACGTCAGGCAGATCTATATGCTTATCCTAATTGCGGCGGATGGCGGCATATATTTTTTTTCCACACACCTTTCCTGTCCCATTTTCTTACTGCAGCTTGGTGATTTCCATCGTCTTGTTACCAGCCAAGGTGTTGGCTGAGTTTGGGCACAGGGAGGTACCGAAGGGCAGGTAAATAAAATTGTAAGGTGCGAATAGCACTATAGCATTTATGGTGGGAGCAGAAAAGAGCCCTTACGGCTCTGATCAATCAAAAAGGACGAAGTCATTTTTTTTTTTGTTTCGTAACATTAAAAGTTTACTTAATTACATAATTTTTTAATCCTCGAAAAAAAAAGAGTCTTTTCCTTCAATTTGTGTAACTTTTAATTAATTGCCGCAGTTCACTTTTTTTGTATCCGATAATAAGACATCCATCGATATCGGGCATCGAATGTTACTTTTACGTTTATTGTAAGCACAAGCGAGTGCACCTGCATATAAGACTATCCGACAGTAGGGAAATGGTAATAACTAGTGCTCTACACTGACATCGCACACAACACCACGACAATACACCGCTTATTACACTGACAAGGCCATCAATATAGGCCGACCAGTATTTCCTGCTGGATCCTGAAGAAGAAGACGATCTGCTACACTAACACGCAAACAAATACCCTACGACAACTTACACACCCGTTCTCATAGAGTATTTAGCTTAAATGATCGCTCACCCCTTAGGACCGGTGGAAAAATCTGGGTGAAGCTAAGGTTTGTGAAGGGGGGTTTATGACGTGGAAAACCGACGTCACAGTAGCAATGTATGTGGTAGTAGCAGACAAGAGGAGAGGCGGTACAATGCACACCAACACTACCTTACCCAAGCCCCTTGTACTGACCTATCGCTTCACCCATCTCTACTATAGGCAGCACTGCCAGCTCTTGACCATGTGCAGCGGCGGGTTTGTGTGCGCATCAACGCATACTTATGCAGGTAGCTACGGTATCGGGGCAGCACGAATCGGCAGGCCAACAAGAAAGACACTCTCCGTCTTGTCTGCTTTTCGTCGGGACGTGTGATCCAAGGGCATAATTGTGTCATATATTTCCACTGACGTGAGTGCGAGATAACACTGTATACTGCACTGAGCGGCAACAGGACGCACAGCAACGGCTACCTGTTGACGACCCGGACTGCTAAGACAACCTTCACACACACTACCAAGGACTGTTGGGTCCAAGTGCCAACTCCTGCTCGTCGGATCTCCCGGTTCCCAAAGCTAGTGCTGCTGAAAGATCCCTGCAGTTGTGAGAACGGTAGGCCTATTTTCTATATATTCCGTCCCTACCATGCATAAGCATTGTGCCGAGCAGCAACTGCCGAACCTGCACCCGCAGGGCTAAGGCTGCATAAAGTCAGGCCAGGTCGGATAGTTAGGCAGGGTGAACTTTGTATAGAATTAATGTTAAGTTCTGAGTAAGTATTAAATGCAAATAAATGCCTCAATATTAATCTCGCCCATTTATGTATGTTGATTGCCAGCTATCCATTCTACGCATTTAGCCCTATACTAAAGCAATAATAAAGCAGAAGTTTATATGTGCCGTGTCTTGCTGCCGACTGCAAGGTGAACAAGGCACGACACATTACAATATATATATATATATATATATATACTAGTGGGGCTGACGCCCCACTGTGCACTCCGCGCGCTAACCCTCTACTAACAGATTAGAGTAGACAAAATAATGACATTACTCGTGTAATTATCAATGCAGGCTGAGAATAAAATCACAACAGCAGAATACGCGACTCACAAAGGAGTTAATAAAACAGATGATAAAATAAATACTGATTTTCCAATAGAATTTTTGAATAATATCGGACAAGGTCTCCCACCAAACAAATTAAAATTGAAAATAATTTTTATAGTAATGTTAATAAGAAATTTAAGTAAATCGGACGGTCTTTGTAACGGCACAAGATTAAAAATAACAAAATTATTTCAGTATAATGTGAAAGCATAAATAATAATGGGTGAAAAAAAGGTAGCAAAGTTTATATTTCTAGAATAATATTGAATACTGGCACCTTATCATCATTACCATTTGTTGGAAACAGTTTCCCTTTGTATTAGCAATTTCTCTAACTATCAACAAATCACAAGAACAGAGTTTTAACTCCTTAGGATTGTGTATTAAAAAACCTTTATTCTCTCACGGAAAATTATACGTTGCTTTATCAGATGTGAGAATCCAAAAAGAATTTTTATTCAAATTGATTCAGAGGATAAATCAGAAAGTGACAATATTGTTGAGCAAGAAATTTTTTAGTAATTCAAAAATATGTAACTTTAAAGATCGTCACATTGAAACAGACATATGTTAATTCATACAAATTATGAAAAAAAAAAATTGGGAAAAATGTGGAAAGGGTTTTAAAAGAACAGATGGGTTAAAACGACCCATGAAATGTTACATCATTAAATTAACAGAATGAATCATTGTTTTGAAAGCTTCATTGTGTTTGTCTATTTAATTATACTTGCTCCTGAATTATGTCTTTTTGTAAATAAAATCCTAAGGTAATCAAGAATTTTATACTTGGGTAAAGTACACATGGACCAGAAAGAGATTCCAAATGTAAAAATTCAATTAAGTTAAATAAATAATGATTCTTTTGAGACATATAGTGAGTAAGGGGGAGAGAATAGACAGAGGGGGACCTATGATCAGTGGCTTGAAAAACCCTAAAAACAAGGTATGACTTGGGTACTAAATTACATATGTTTTTTTACATTTGAGATGGTAAAATAATGTATAAATAAGTATTTTTAGGGGGAAGGTGGAGGGGGAGCTGAGAATAAGCAGGGGGAGCGGGGGGGGATGTTACTCAAATATAATTTAATTAACGAAGAAATAACAAGCAAATAACTATGTAAATCGAGGGGGGAGCTAAGGGGGAGAGGGAAGCTGAGACTCACTTTCGTCAATACAACTATATAATACAGGGAATATATATGTCATGAGTCGTAACTTCCTTTTTGATTGTGATATATCTTATGTATTTTCCTACTTGTGGGGCAGCGTTTAATTACCTATGTCGCAACTTAAGAGTAATCGGACAAAAAGAATACCAGGAAACGAGGCAAGAAAGTAAAAGAGCACTGTTATGTCTTTTACTTGATTTCTTTAAATTATGCACTGTATTCTCGTTTGGTGGTCAATGTAGAGAAATATTCTTTGAGAAATATTTGTTGTCTGTTTAGTTAAAAAAAAAAAAAAATAAAAATAGTGATAAATTTTTCAACCGATATGGCTGTGAATTGTTATTCCTGGATGTTTCTTGTATCTTTACAAATCCTACTAATAAAATCCCTTTGTTTTGTGTTTGGAATGCAAAAATTTTCCTAGCTCACTGCGTATTCTAGTCAGTTATCTCGCGTGATTTTCGTTTCGGATTTTAAGAGAAAACAAAACACTAAAAAGGGGGAGCAAACAAAATAATAACGTGTGTTTTCATCTAAGACTCGTCGTGTCCTTATGATTTCACCCGGTGTTTGGATTTGATAATACTCGAATGCCTGAATAACGTCTGACTCTCTTGATAACACTCGACTGCCACGATTTGGGGCTCGCTGAGCCTTATATTATCTTGTTCCGCTTCCGTTAGTGCCGTATTGCTAAGGTAGCCTCGCTGTTACCAGGGGAAGTCAGTATGATATGTTTTGCATATCGTACGTAACAAAACATTTAAAGTTTCAATTATAATTGTGTGAAGTATAAATTTTAAAATAAATCTATTATGAGTTTGATTTCATTCACATAGTATTAACAAGAAAAATTATTAACAAAAAATTTAATTATTAAAACTAATTAACTTTCAAATACTTTCATTATAAGGATTTTAGATCGTTCGACCAAAACCTTGCCCCAATGTTTCGAGTCGTTTGATATCTAATAGAGAAAATTGATTGCATATCTTGTAAGAAATATGCAGTTTATTAACGAGTTATTTTATCTTGAAATACTTTTATCATCAAGATTCTGAATTTTTCAAACAAATCCTCGCAACAACGTTTCGAGTCATTTGGTACCTAGTGAAGAAAAATTGATTGCATATCTTGTAAGAGATATGTAATTTGCATACCAGATACTTTTTTAATACTTTTATTCTAAAGATTCAAAGTCTTTCGACTAAAACCTTGCCTTGACGACGTTTTGAGCCGTTTGACATCTCATATACAAGAATGATCGCATATCATGCAAGAGATACTTGATTCTTTTACCAGTTATTTTATTTTCAAATACTAACAATAAATTAATGAATTGAGAAATTAATTAATAAACTTACTAAATTACTCTATAACTTTGTTAATAGATATTTTATATTTAGTTAAACATTTTTTTTTATTCATCATAAGTAAAATTCAAAATAAATTTTTTTAGTAAGCTTTATATTTTATATAAATATGTTAATCAAAATAATCAATGAAACTCTAGTTTTCAACATTTACGGTAAATATTATATATACATATATATACTTATTACTAATCAAATATTTATTTAGTTATTTATAATACATATATAATAAAACTGCAAAATTGTATAAATAATAATTAAGTATCTATTTGTTTGAAAAAAGACTATTTCGTACCAAATATTAATAACATGTATAATACTCAAATTTTTCATATTTTTAATTAATTATATATGAACAGTTATTTATAAATTAATATTCAGTCTTATTTTATTTTCTACATAATTCATTAAAAATATAAGAAATTAAAAGTATTATAAATAATATGTATATACATATACTAGTGGAGTTTCGGTCCCCTGCGCGATTTGCGCACCAACCCTCTATTAGTGAATTATAATCTTTCACGTGAGCTTTGGGGTAGGAGGCAAAAGGTTTTAAATAAAAAGAAAATTTTTTTTTTCAATTGAAATACATAAATTGCGTAAGTAATAATAATAATAATATACAAAATCTATAAATTACCTCTCAGATAAGTTAATTATGGCTGTCATAAAAGCTTTAGTGGGTCTGTAGTAAATAATCAAGAGAGGTTGATAACAGACGTAAATAAAATATAATAATTTAACTTACAAAATAAAATGAATTTCAGCATGGTACTGGAGATATTTGTACAATAAATATTGTTATGTGGAGGTGTTATGCGGAATGCCCCACACGTTTAACTTTATAATACAGGAAGATATTTACCACAGTGTGTTGACACGTAGTGTAAAACGTTTTCAGTTTAAAATTTTACATCCATTTTTGACATTTTTCTAAATAAAAAAATTCTCATAAAAAAAATTTGTTTCAAATCCACGCAATTTCGGTCAAATAATAATAATAATAATAATAATAATAATAATAATAATAATAATAATAATAATAAGCTGTAAAAAAGTTTTAAAAAATCTAATCATGCTGAAAAGTACCGTGCTCTCTTTACATTATAAAATAATTGTTAAAAAGAACCGTTGATTTGCACTTTCTTACGCCATAATATATAATTGCTTTATTTAGTAAAGCTGTAAAACTTCAAAATTAATAAGAAATATAATTTAAAACTATTTTTTTAGTTACAAAACTTTAGTTTATTTATTTTTAGTTGTATTCCTAGAAGAAATTAAAACAATCTTATGACGTAGATCACCAGTTATTAAAAGCCCGACATTCAGCTGTTTACGTAAAAAGCAGTTTGCGTACGTAAAAAAGTCCTTGCGACTTATTCTTTGTCATGGCAAAAGAAACTTTGACAGGAAATTGTAAGCGCTTGAACTAAAAAGGTACATTAGTTGGTGTCGTCTAGTTTCAAGGAATAAAAATTATTTATCCTGATGATAAACTTGTTGAAAAAGTAGCTTCTACATCATTATTTCACAAAAATTTCATTTCAAGTATGGTCTTATTACACACCTGCAAGGGTTAAAGATTACGTAGATCCAATTCATACTTGAAGATCCAACTTTTAAGCTCAACTCATGAGGTTAAAAATCTGATAGAGTTAGGGAATTTAAAAATCCCTAAGGATAATTAACAACATCTTCAGTTACACTGACTTAATCAATATAGAGGTACTCTCGAAAATCAGCAGCATACATTTAAAAAAATTTATTGTTTATGTCCTTTGCTGTAGCAGTTCTCGATCAAATTATCTCACATAACCATTAGTGTGATTTGTTAGGTCAATTTTCAATGTTCGAGTAAGCTTTAGAAATTAGAACATAGAGGGTTGTCCAATCGATTGATCTATGGTGGTAAAACTGTTTTCGTTTTCCATCAAACTATTGCCATCTTTCAACAACTGTTTTAAAAATTCTGTGTTTCCTCCACAAAGATATGCTCTCATATTAGTACGTATATGAAGAGACTACACATAATGCCAGAAGAATTATAAATTTAAACAAGAATACATGATATCAAATTTAGTTTCTTCTGGAATTACTGATAATGTTTGCTGAAAATCTCCAGGAAAAACAAATGTCACGCAACCCATTAATTTCTGGTTTGATTTTAAATCTTGTTATGTTTCATTAATGGCTTTAATATAAGCTCTGTGACAAATTGTGCTCTTTTTCCATACAATACATAGTGTATATCAAAGAATTTTTTCAAAGAGCCATTTTTACGTATCAGACACGTATAATCTTCTCTAATAAAAACACATAATGCGAGCTTAAAGGTGGAGTGAGCTGTTCTATCTCCACTCAAGAGAGTGCGAGCAATGCTGAAAGATGCAACAGCAAGATAAAGTTTTCCAGCAAATCTTGATTTGGTCAACATTAGATTCATTGGGATTTTTTCCATAGTGCCTCCAAGAGCATACAGGAAAAAGATTTTTTCAGTATCATTTAATTATACAATCAAAAGCTTTTCTTTGATCTGGAACCAACTTTGGAAGATTTCGCTCAAAAAAATTATTTAAATAGTTACAATTGTAATCACGTCTGATGAAATACACGAAAGGAATATAACAACAGAGTTTCTCTTAAACTAGTAAATTAAGCGCAAATTCAGTCAAATTTTTTTACTGAATTAGAAATAACCTTGTCTTTAATTTCAATAAAACCTGTGTTGAACATTTTTTCAGAGAATTTGAAGTAAAAATCGTTAAGTTGAGTTAGTCGACAGTGAACAATTTCTTCGGATAATAATTATTTTAACACATCTCACAAAATTTGAGAGTACGATAGCTTACAAGAAACTAAAATGATTGCAAATAAGACTAAGTTCAGATTGATTTTTAGACAAAGCAGAATCTATGAGTGTTTTTTTCCATCAATCATGATTTTGCAATAACTCAAGTAAGTGTCAGGCAGCGTTAAAAGTTGTATAAGTAACACCATCAACGATTTTTAAGTACTCAAATGAAGTTGGGTTTCGAACATATTGGAGTAACATTTAAAGATAAAAGCACTCTAAATAGGTAAAAAAACTGTTTAAACTTACCTATGGCTGAATCTTTCTTCACTCCTGGCCAGCCTGAAACATCATTTTCTTGTTTTCTTTTCATAAATTTATTATTATTTTATCGATAATAGGCAGCTACTTTGGTGTACAAAAGAGTTTCACCGAAATCATTTCTTACGCAAAGTTTAAAAAACTCAGTCAACGTCGTTATTCTCGAATTGTGGAAAACTTTCTGAATATTTTGCTAATTGATATAGACTTTTTAAAGATTTTTATCTACATCTAAGACTGTAGGGTACCATGCGTGAATTTTAAAATCAAAAAAACACTTAAATCCTTTAGAAAACAAATATATCGTCTATTGGCATTGTTTTCAATTTTATCGATGTTTTCAACTTAAAAAAAGCACGATTCGTTCCTTTGTTGATATGTTTGGAAATATATTGAATTGCCTGTACTGAATGATAAAATTCGACATTAATCTGAACGTTCAGACATTGACATAAGATGGATGAGTACGGTACAACCCTACGGTTACCGATTGGTGTATTTTAACTACGAATTGTAACTACAAAACTATAATCTCCACTTGCAGGAGATCTTTTACAATACGTAGGGTAGCAATCATTTACACT
Organism: Copidosoma floridanum; assembly: GCF_036245765.1. Classification (NCBI taxonomy): domain Eukaryota; kingdom Metazoa; phylum Arthropoda; class Insecta; order Hymenoptera; family Encyrtidae; genus Copidosoma; species Copidosoma floridanum. Next base: position 6,646,913 of record NW_028321901.1, on the reverse strand, counting down.
TAAAAATTCTTTCACAAAATTTCGAGGATAGGGTTTCGTTAATTTTCTATTATCCATGGATAATAAAGCCATGTTGAATTCACTACACGGCCCATGAATCATACTTTTTTAAAGAATATTAAACAAGAAAGGATCTTGTTAAGAATCTGGTGATTCAGCTGAAATATTATTTTTCATTCCATCAGGCTGAATTTTTGTTTTTAGTTATTCAAGTATGTGCATGTTGTAGATCCGAGCATCAACTTCACCATATATTGCTTTCTCAGTGAGGGCATCTAAAGGTTTTCTTCGTTTCAAATGAAAAATCCTTGAAACAATTTCATGCATGTCTGAGAGTTTTTTAATTTTGTGTAATTAATTATTCATTTCTGATAACTTAGGGTAAAAAAGTGGTAAGTAAACATGGACGCCTAAACGCACGTACGTACGCCATTACATTTTGATTTTCATACAAGTATCGCAGTGAGCAAGTGAATGAGAGAGGTAAAATCACTGACTATCCGATACTAGTGGGTTCAATATTACTATTATTATTTACTGCATCTCACAGATAAATTAAGTTTTGAGAACGTATTTGTTTTTGATGTGTGCGTAAGTGAAACAAACGCTTTGTGATCATTTTTGCCATCTTACAAAGAACAACTTAATTGAGTAAATTCTGACAACAAGGCAGGCAATTTATGGTATCAATTTTAACATAAATCTACAAGAGTGAAATTGCATGCAAGAAACAGTTTTGTTCGCAAGACTGAGAAGTAGTGTATTGGTAGAATATCAATTTTTTTCAAAAAATAAACATAAGAGGATATTTTAAGGAGTCGTATAACCGGTGGAGCTCAGAAACTTGCTCCAATTTCCCATGTTGACTATGTAGAACAGTATCTCTGGGACTTCTGGTAGTTGGGTACTGAGAAAATAGATTTAAATTTTACTTTTTAATAAAAAGAAAATTCTAAATTTTAAATGTTTATTGATAAACATTTAAATTAGGGAAATTCTTCTAAGCCAGTGACTGTCTTAGAATAATAATATTAATAATATGAAAGGATTTGTGTGATAATAAGTGGGTCGTGAATATTTCCTTTTACGGAAATAAGATTAATTATGATTGTTAGTGTCATCTACCTAACAAAAACAGAAAAAAGGCGTACAATCATGTTTAACTCACATCTTGTCGAGTTATAGAGGACAATCATAATTATACTATCTTGTTCAATCACCCTAGATCTCATAAAGGCCAAGACACCCATTTACATCGTTGTCCTACGCCAACCGTTTTTAATGCTCAGCTACAGGCAACAAAATATTCTACACTATTTTGTTGTCTCCTCCGTAGCAGACATCAAGATGTTATACCGTTAAATACTTATAATGCTTGTTAAAGCAGCTGAAAAATCTCGTCTTTTGCAGTACGTTATGCAAGCATAAACTACTCATTAATGTAGATAAACTGCTGAAAGAGCTTTCAAATTCAAAAATATAGGTTATCAATATTTACAGTAATTATTGTCATTATTCTTGTAAGACTAATCTTTTTAATTTTTTACGTACTTGTAATTCACAGTCTAATACCTGAATCAAATTTTACACTTTTACTGACAAAAAATGCTAGAAAACATATTTAAAAAATCGTTACAAACATGAAAAGAAATTTAAAAAGCTGACAGCTTCTCTCATCAATATCACTGGCAATAGTCTTAATAGTCATGATAGTGTTAACGATAATGACGGCATTTACAATAATCACAAGAGTTCAATTAATAATTTAACCAATGTTTCTGTTCTAAACAATGTTAAAGATATCGTATCCTTGGGTCCAAACCATATTATTCCTAATGTTTGTAATAATAAACATGCATTAAATATTCTTAATAACTGGGAATATAGTCTTCACAAGTGAGACTTTCATAATAGATTAAACACAGTATAACACAAGATGTTCATAACATTCCACACTTACAAAAACCATGTTTCTGCTCATTTTACGCTGTGTAAATGCAAACTTAGGTATGTTAGTAGGTTTTAAAAAAATAATCCTCACGTTTTTACACAATCAAGTAAAGGGCAATTCACTGCTTGCATGGATAAAGATGAATACTAAACAAAGATATTAGAATTACTAATACTTTCTGTGCAACATCAGTAACATTATGCTGATGTAAATAGAAAATTTAGTTTGTGAGATTTGAAATCTTGCACTTTAGGATATTCTCCTACCTATAAGGGCCAATCATAAGCGTGCACGCGTCTATAAATACACCAATAGACTCTGCTTATACTTACCTTTGTCCAGCAGCTTGCTGCTGCTGCGGTTATCGTCAGTCAGCCTCAAACGCCCTTTTCATTTAAGCAAGTATTATGACTTGTTAAAGAAAAATTAAATACAGAGATTAATTTTTTATAATTAACGGCTAAAGTGTTTAAAAGTGTGTTGCGCATTTATTATTGTGTCCTTTTTATTTACATCCTTTTTACGCTCCCCCAAATCCGGCGTGCGATATAAATTATACAGTCCACTATCTTACTGAGTTCAATTTCGAACATGGTCCTTCGAGCCAGATGTGGGGAGGTGAAATATAGGTGTAGGACATTTTCCTTTTGTGTAAGACACGTGGTCGTTTTATCAGCCATCTTGGAGTTTTTTTGCGTTCTTCTCGGGCGACGAGGCTGACGCGGTCAACGCGCCGGCGCGTAGTCTGTACGCACACACACACACATGTAGCCATATCTCTTTCTCTCTTTTCTTTGTTCGTTTGTCGTCGGGTGCGAGCGAGTCCATTGTTTACATAGGGGACTCACTGCTGCTCGTACTTTGGTCGTCGTCAGCGTGTGCTTCTGCCTGCCTCTGCAGGCTATTGTGACAACACTGCTGCCGCTGCTGGCTCCACGGGTCCTTTCGTCTTCAGCGTGTGCTGCTGCCTGTCTCTGCAGGCTATTGTAACAACACCGCTGCTGCTGCTCGTACTTTGGTCGTCGTCAGCGTATGCTGCTGCCTGCCTCTGCAGGCTATTGAGACAACACCGCTGCTGCTGCTGGCTCCACAAGTCCTTTCATCTTCAGCGTGTGCTGCTGCCTGCCTCTGCAGGCTATTGTGACAATACCGCTTCTACTGCTCGTGCTTTGGTCGTCGTCAGCGTGTGCTGCTGCCTACCTCTGCAAGCTATTAAGACAACACCGCTGCTGCTGCTGGCTCCACAAATCCTTTCATCTTCAGCGTGTGCTGCTGCCTGCCTCTGCAGGCTGTTGTGACAATACCGCTTCTACTGCTCGTGCTTTGGTCGTCGTCAGCGTGTGCTGCTGCCTACCTCTGCAAGCTATTGAGACAACACCGCTGCTGCTGCTGGCTCCACGGGTCTTTTCATCTTCAGCGTGTGCTGCTGCCAACTTATACAGGCTATTGAGTCAGCACCGCTGCTGTCAAGTCCTGCAGGTCTTTCGAACTCAACATAACTACGAATACTTGGTCCTGTTTACACGGTTTGTAAAATTGTATATTTTGTGGTATGTTATATCAGTTCCTTATAGTTTTTCGTTTTTTTGTTTACCGATTGACTTAAATATATATTTGTGAACTTAACTTTATGTAAGCACTTGTAAAAATTAAGAACACTACCGTCGTTTAGCGTTATTGTTGAATTAGTTAGCATTTATCTGACTCAAATTTGGCTACGGTGCGCGGTTTTTATTTATTTATTGAATATTTATTCATTGAATTGAAATTTTCCTTATCAAAATGGATAACCTTTATGAGGTATAAGTTAAACTATTTAACAAAATTAAAGGTTCCTTTACAAACTTTAAGAAACTTGAACAGGTAAAAATGACCAGGGGTCAAGCTGACTCTAGACTTCAACAACTCAGAGGTACTTTTGAACAGTTTAAATCTACTCATGATGATATTATGAATATAAAACCTTTACCCACAACTCATGATTATTTTGAAAATGAGTGCTATGAAGTGGTGGAGGATACTTTTTTTTCAGTTCAGGGTGATTTTAACGATTTTTTTAATTCGCTTAATGATCATTCGAATCCAACAGGCACCTTACCTCCTGCCGATGCCAATGTTAATTCGTTTCAGAGTTTCTCTTCTTTACCTTCAATAGACTTGCCATCCTTTGATGGTGATTTTGCTAGTTGGGAGAATTTTCGCGATTTTTATAGGGCTTTAGTCCATAGGAAGCAAAAATTACCAGCTATTATTAAATATCAACATCTAAGAGCGCATCTAGGGTGAAGCTTCAGACCTCATTAAAAATATACCCTTGTCTGAAGAGAGTTATATACAGGCCTGGGATACCATAACCCGGTATTATGATAATAAACGTCGTCTCACTAATACGTATACAACTACTATTCTCAGTTGTCAAGCTATGAGAGGCAGTTCTTGCTTTGAAATGAAGCGCATATCTAAGGAGATAATAAGTTTTGTTGATTCCTTGACATCTTTAGAGAGAGCAGTAGGAGATGCTGACATATTTATCGCTCTTGAAGTTAGTAGATTTGATTTTCAAACGAACAAGGATTGACAAAAAATGTTAGGTAGTAGCAGTGATCCTCCTACTTGAGGTCAACTACGAGACTTTATTTCGGCACGAATCATTACAATGGAATCGTTTCCTTGTAAACCTGTAAATAAGATTGTAAATATTCGCGCAACTACTCCTTCTAAAAATATGGGATCTTCTAGTGGTAAGCCTATATCGGGTGTTACTGCACATTAGACAGTTGTTTCAGATTCCATTGTTTGTCAATTCTGTAATCAAAAACATCATCTTGTCTCTTGTGATTCATTTAAATCACAGGAGTGGAGCGACAAATGGAAATTTCTGAAGTTCCATCGTCTCTGTGTTAATTGTTTTGGTCCTCACCTTAATCGGGAGTGCTCTGTTAATAATAAGTGTTCACACTGCAACTAAAGGCATCACACCATTATGCACAGAGGGGATAAGTCCAGCTCTACATCTGTATCTGCTAAAAATAAGCACACAATATCTGTGAATAACTTGACGAACTCTTTTACTGTACAAAACCAAGCTCAGATTTCTTCAGAGTCTAGTGTGAATGTACAGTCATGTAGTAGTAATAAAATCGTCTCACCCAAGGTGCTTCTAGCTACTGACCGTGTTTTTGTGTATGCCACTGATGAATCTCGCATATTAGTACGAACTCTCATTGACCAGTGCTCACAGAGTTGTCTTATCACTAAATCTCTCTGTGATATACTGCATTTGAAACCGAGATCAGTTAGTACGACTCTGTCAGGAGTGGGTGGACTGATTTCCATGGATACTAGTAAATCAGTTGCTTTCAAATTTAGGCCTCATTTTGAGTCTGGTTTTGAGTACCTTGTTGATGCGTTAGTCGTGCCAAAAATTTCTTCCTACGAACCACCTCTGGGTAGTCGTTTGGCAAGCTTAGATTATGGAAAGCATGTAATTCTAGCAGATCCAGAATCTTACAGTTTGGATAAAATTGATATTTTGTTAGATGCATCTGTCCATGCAATTATTGGCATATGCCTATGAATTAGATAAATCAGGTACACAGTGGCACTTCATTCCTGCTTCTGCTCCACATTTTGGGGGTTTGTGGGAATCAGCAGTCAGATCCGCTAAACATCATTTGAAGCGTGTAGTTGGCGATCAGATTTTGACAGTAGTTAAATTTTTTACTTTATTGTGTAGAATAGATGCATGCCTCAACTATCGGCCCTTGGCTTGCCTTAATGATGATTCCTCTGAGCTTGATCCTCTTACTCCTGCTCATTTCTTGATCATGAGGTCATTATTTATTGTGCCAGAGCCTGATATTTCTTCTGAAAAGGTATCGCCACTTAAACGCTGGAAGCTAGTGACAAAATCTCTCCAAGTCTTCTGGAAAAGGTGGTCACTTGAATACCTTTCCACTTTACAAAGTCGTTGCAAGTGGTTAAATCCTCAACGCTCGGTTAAGCCTGGTGATCTCGTGCTCATAAGAAACGAGTCTTCTCCACCTGGTAAATGGCCTTTAGGCATGGTTGTTGAAGTCTATAAGGATACCAAGTCTCTCATCAGAGTCGCCAAGATTAGAACCGTTTCATCTAGTTTTGTAAGGCCAATATAAAAAACTAATATTATTGCGTACGGTATCTGAACTTGAGTCAGGACACAATAATAATTAGTCTTATTTGGATCAATTTATTTTCTTTTCATTTACTATTATGATTATTAAATCTCATATCTAAAAGTCACAAACCTTGCGAAAATATATATAAAATTGTCAGTAATTTGTTTTTTATGTTTTTTTGGATTTTTGAATTATTTGCTATTGTACGTGGAAAGCGTTCCACTGCTTTATTCACACGGTACTTAGTTGTATATTATTTCTTTTGATGCACATTTGGTCTCACTCCTGTCTATCAACCTTGGGACTATGTAAAACATCAGTATTACTGATTGTTACCAGCAGAATGTCATTATATCAACAAAAAAAAACTTTCGTTATTTAGAATTTTTGTAAGTGGAATGCGATCCACCCTTTTGTCCTTCTAAGACTTGTTATTAATATACACTCGTTACACTTCTGTCTATTAACCTTGGGACTATGTGCAACATCAGTAACATTATGCTGATGTAAATAGAAAATTTAGTTTGTGAGATTTGAAATCTTGCACTTTAGGATATTCTCTTACCTATAAGGGCCAATCATAAGCGTGCACGCGTCTATTAATACACTAATAGACTCTGTTTATACTTACCTTTGTCCAGCAGCTTGCTGCTGCTGCGGTTATCGTCAGTCAGCCTCAAACGCCCTTTTCGGTAAGTCGCTTTGCGCTCGTGTTTATAATTTTCCCGTGTATCGTTTTTATGTAAGATTTCTGTAACGAAAACGATTCACATTTTCTATTGACATGTAATTTCACCGTCTGACTCATAAATTAGTTCTTCCTGCTCGTGATCTTGCAAGTAAGCAAGTATTATGACTTGTTAAAGTAAAATCAAATAGAGAGATTGTTTTTTCATAATAAACGGCTAAAGTGTTTAAAAGTTTGTTGAGCATTTATTATTGTGTCCTTTTTATTTACATCCTTTTCACGCTCCTTCAAATCCGGCGTGCGATATAAATTATACAGTCCACTATCTTACTGAGTTCAATTTCGAACACTTTTCCTCTAACTAATAAGTACACACAAAATTTCACAATGGCCTAATGACCAAAACTTTTCATCAAGAATGTTTAAAAAAATTAAAATAATTTAACTCAATACAATAAAACCTGTGGACTTCTCAAAATCTACAAAACCAATATTTATCTTTAACTAATTACCTCAATAGCTAATAGTCCCAAAAATTTTCTATGTAAAATAATGTGTAATAGATCAAAATACTGACTTTCTCGAGCAGACTTGAGTCTAGATAAGAGGTTCGAATTAATATAAAAAATAAAAACATCATTACCCCTCGTAAATTTATTTTAATTTTTATTGATGTCACATTTTCTTTTGCCAATAACCCACACTGTAATCTAGTCTCTGAATGTATAAATTAAAGACACACTTGAATTAGTAACAACATTTCTCATACTTTCAAAAATTTAAACCATAGAAAAGTATTTCCAGTATTTAATGTTACTCTTGAAATAAGAACTTCACTATTTATTTTTTTCCTGTAGTTATTCAACTTATTATTTTACACCTTATAAAGTGAATGATTCTTCATCATGTATCATCAACATGCAGATTGATAAACTTAAATTCCGAACTAACACTACTAAAATATCTTTTATTAACTCAAGGTCATTAGACAGCAAGCCTCCACAAATTTTTTTTAACATTGCTTTGGGAAGGTTTTAATAAATGTTACCTTATTTATCAACAGCTTTATACATTGAATTATCCATGCTGTTAGTTTTGGTTCTTCTATTTAATTTACTTAAAATCTTGTAGTTAAAAAAGTGTATTACGTGAACAAAGTTTAATACTATTGACTAAACAATTATTAGAATCATAAAACGTTTTTCTCAACTGGTTCTAAGATTTTTTTATGCAATCCTCGATCCTTTTTTTCGGTTCTAAATTTTTAAAATATGATCTCTATATTGTCAAGTTTAACAGGCATCTAAAAGTTTTTTGATTTGCTTAGCTCTCACAAGCAATATTGATGCTATGCCAGACCAAATCATTGAAAAAATGTACTTACATAAGTTTTTTCAATGTTCCAGAATGATACACAAAGAAAATTTCATTGCTTTGTTTGCAAATAACATGAAATATTTTTTTTTTTTCAGGTCAACCATAAAGTTTTAATATATCTCTATTATAACCTTTTTTTTCATAAATCACTTATTTAAATGAGTGATCTCACATAAATAAGATATTTTGAGCTCTGAGCTCTGTTAACCACTATCATTGCGTATATACGTATTGAATAAGCGCTATTTTAGAACCCCTAAAACTATCAAAAGTCTTATTTCCCTTGCAATTTCCGGACATTAAATAAAATATCCCTACGTAAGGTAAGTGCTTAGCTTGACCATAAAAATCTTAGTCTAATCATTATTCAAATTTATGTACATTTAATCAAATGTGTTTTCACTAAAAAAATATTTCTCTAACTATGCCATTTTTTGTAGCTTCAATTAATTACGATTCAAGTAAATTAAAACATTGTTTATCAACAAAATCTTCTGTGAAAAAATTCTTTATACTTATTTCCCTTTTTATCACCTTTATTACTTTCCAAATAAGAAGACTAGGGAGAAAATTTGTCTTGAAATAAGTCTAAAAGGATAACATAAGAGTAATTGTTTTTATAAAAATGTTATGAATTGAAGAATTATTAAAATAAAAATGAAGGTAATTATATAATCACTGATAGGTGTCTTTATTTATACATTTAAAATTTTTTTGAATAAAAGTTTTTCGATTAAAATTTACTTCAAAAGCACTAAATATAAAGTCGTTATAATTCTTACATGAAGAAGAGGGGGTTGGCGTGCGAAACACGTAGGAAAGTGAAGTCCATCTAAAATATACATATATACACTACCTGCAGATTTAAGTTAAAATAGCTAAGTTCAGAATTCAAAAATGGTCAGTAAAATAACGTTTTTTATTTTCAACCAAGAAACAGAAAAAATTAATGATTCTTTTAATCCTAATTATAATGAATAGTAATAGTGTCAGTCCAAGACAACTGATAAAAAAAATTGTGTGTCACACATATTATACGGAAAACTGTATGATTTTAATTAAAGAACAGTCTGACTTAAAATATAAATGATTAAAGTTATTATGGTTTGTAGATTCTTAATTTTGCATTAAGCATTTTCAGTGCTGGTCATGGTAATTGCTGTTTTGTACTTAATATTCAAGCTTCGTTTTGAAAATTTAAGAAATTAAGTTATTTATCAATGTAATTTATTTAACTTTACGTTAATAACTAACAATCGCTCTTATGATTTTAGTTTCAATCCCTCATTGAACTTTTTAAGTTACTTATTAAACAAAGTTTCATGAATAAACGATCATCCATTGGTTTGGATGGTTAATATATTAGTTTTAAAAAAGCAACATATATTTTTTCCGCATCATGACTTAATCCTCATGAGTTTTCAAACATAAATTATCAAACCAATTAGGCAATAAGACATTTGTTCTTAATTGAATTTTGTTTTAACAAGAGAACTACGTATTATGGTGTATAAAAATATTTTATCACTTTTATTGACAAATTAATATTTGATAAATCACACCTATTTTTATAAAATCCTTTGACCCCTTCTAGATTTTCCTTATTTTTAAGCATAATATCGGTCTTATTTAGCTACCCTTATTTTTATCATACCCGTGGCCATTCTCATCCCCCTTCACAATATAAGGTAAAACTGTGTTACTTTGCCGTTATGTAATTAGGTAAGATTTTCCACTCACCTTCTAACCCTCATGATTTCTGATATCCTCTTGGACCAACTTGAGCCACCATTTTAACATAAAGTCAGATCATTAGTACCTGCTCAGGACCATGGAAATTTTTGTAATTATTGTTGTAAGCTACTAAAAAACGTATGTGTTAAATTAAATATTTTGTTACTACTCAAACACATTTACATACTATCCTAACAATTTCTAACTTAAATTCATTAGCTGGCTGTATTCCTTAGCAAGGTACTGCGTCAAGTAAGCCAACGTTGATCAGTAGAAAGTAATACGCGATATACTCTTCCCTGTTCACAAAGTGGCCTAATCCCCCTACCACCACCCACCGCCTCTTCCCCACACTTCTTCCAATCGTGCTGTAGTACGAGCGTCTCCACCCATTACTACCCACGAAATCTCTTCCACTCAACATCCGATGAGCTTCTCCCTCTACCAGAACCCTAAGGAACTGGGGGGGGGTAGAACTCCTTATAACTTACCTAATAGCATACCTTGGTCGTTATCAATTATAATGATAAGGTCTATTTGATTTATCATCCAACTTGCTATAACAAACTTAATAGTGTTACTTTACTGACTATCTCGCGAGACATTTTTCGGAGATCATTTCTAATTTCTAAATGTTTAAACAACTCATCGATAGTCTTTGGCATATTGGGTTATTATCAGGTAGCAAAAACTTTGAAATGAGATCCTGATACTTTTCGACGTGATTCCAACATACGACTCCTCGGGTTTCTATAGCTCAGAGTCGAGCTCAGATAATTACTAAGTTACCGATTTTTTTGCTCAGTTTTCCACATTTTTTATTAATTTACTCACAATGATAATTCTTTTGTACAGCGGAAACATTTCTAATACGACACATGTTAATTTTTTTTTATTGTAGTCATTATAGTATGTGATCAATTAACTGTCAAATGAATAAAAAAGCTAAAAATGTATAACTGCAGTAAAATTTGTAGAAATTAGCAAAGAAGAAAGTCTTTTTTTAACACTCTCACCAAAAGTACGACTAAGCTTCGCATATTCGGGAAGCAAGGTATAACATTTTTTCTACGAAAAATATTGAATGTACTGGTAAGAATAGTATTTTTTTATCTTCTGCGTGGTTCTCTCCCGAATAATAGGCTAAAATTACTCACAGAGGATAATATAATTATTGTTGTTATACGCAGCAAGTAAATTTTCACCTGAGGCTATGTAGCATTTTTTTTCGAAAATCACATAAAAAATGTCATATTCCTAGAGGCAAAAGAGAAAAAAACTGTTAACAGGCTTCAGGATATCGTCGTACGACATCATTTTCTGTAGGTTTGAAATCAGAGCCGAAGGCAACTCACACCCGAGAGGAAATGCCGTACTTTCTTACCTTTGTGCGTGATAAACTGCATCAGAATTAAGTGGAAACACTTGACATACCAAAAGTTTTTTAAGTTGGATTTTTTATGGAAGCATATAATGGTGAAATTTTTCAAAACTGCAAAAAAGCTTTTCAATACGACAAGTTTGGTCCATACTCATTTTAGTTAAAACAATTCAGAATATTATTGGCTAAGCCTTTAAAAACAATAGTATGAATAATAGTTAGTGTCCTCATCTGATAAACTGGACATCAACTTGTTTGTTACAATCATTAAAGTAGTCATTCTTACTGGTAAACATCTACTTTACGGCGATCGCTAGACTTGAAGGCATTTGCAAAACAACTTTTAAGGAACTTTTTTTACCTTTATCAACCTTGCTAGATGTGTATCAGTGGCGAACGTTATTTTTCTTATGTATATAAGAATATTAGAAATTAAGTAATTTCATTGAAGGGTAAGTATCAATGCGAATAATTGAATTTATGGACACTTCCCATCCAGTACGAGATTGCCAAAGCAACTCGGTTTTTCAGTTAAAACTACGAAACTGTAGAAAAATTGTCGTACGCAGCATTAAAAAAAAAGTGCCACCTCGACCAGGATTTGAACCTGGAACTCTTTTCTTACCGGGAGAGTGCGTTACCAATTTCGCCAACGAGGTCTCGGCAACTCCCCATCTCAGTTGCTACGTTTTATAATTTCAGCTATTGTTTCAGTCAACGCCTTGCTAAATGTGGTATATCAGAATATTAAAAATTAATGTAATTTTAGCGATAGGTTAGTATTAATGCGAGTAATTGAATTTATCGAAATTTTCCATCCAGTACGAGACTGCCGAAGCAACTCAATTTTTCAGTTAAAACTACGAAACTGTAGAAAAATTGTCATACGTAGCAATTGAACAAAAGTGCCATGTCAACCAGGATTTGAACCTGGAACCTGGAAGTTATTTTTCTTACTAAAAACACAGTAAATAAATCTTAACATTAAAAAAAAAATTCCCGAGGCAGGTACATGCAATCTTATCTTATTAATATATGAAGCAAAGTCGCTGAAACCGTTGTGATTGATAACCACAAAAACTACAGAACCGATGTTGCTAAAATTTTGCATACTGATTTTTGATGATTCCGAAATGGTTTTCGCATAGTTTTTTTCTGAAAAAAGTTAATAACAATACCAATAAATGCTCAAAGTTTGCAAAAATAAGCTAGCTTTACGCTTAAGTTCAGTAGGATCCGCTAGGTGGCATCGAGGTAAAGATGAAGCCACCCGAAATCAAAGATAGTGAAAAGTGGTTGTAAGATGCCCCATCAGTTTGTCAATTATCGTAGTCGCTCATCAGCAGTACAACAAAAACAAAGTTATAGGTCATGAAGCTAGGCATACCGGCTACCGATGACACTCTTTTATTGGGAAAGCAAAATAAATCGATTTTTCATCCCAGATCGTCAAGATAACCAGGTGCTACGGAAAAATGGGCGTTCGTAACGTCAACGGCCCCGGAGAAAAACCAGGAGAGCACAACCTTCCCCAACACTTCAGAGTCATGAGGCTGTTCAACCATCCGGCCTGGGTGCCGTTGGAGAATTTTCAAGTTCAAATGCAAGCCAGGGAAGACAGCCCTGAAGAGTACGGGCAACCATAACGGCCTCCTTCTTAGTGGTCACCCCAACACCATACCTACAGAGAAGGTATTCTCCAGGCCCACTTTCCTGACTAACGATGAGCGATTGGTTATCCGGGGAACGATCTAAAGACAAGATATTCTTTGGTCGGCGGCGCGCCGCGGCGTACCTCCCTCCATCATGGTTTTCGTACAGAGACTTTAAGGATAAGAGTCAAGCTACCCTCAGCTGGCTCTCCATCATCAAAAATAATAATAAGGAATGGCTGCAAGTATCACCACAAGGCCTTTTCAGGGCAATTATAAGTTTTTACGTTTCCTACTTAACCATCAATCTCAACGGTTCTTTTAAGGGCCACCTAAGTTTAAACTACCTTGCTAACAAATACATTTTTACTACCATTTTCGGAAACGATTTGTCAACTAAAAGACTATGTTAAGCCAGCCACTATTAAACCAAGTCAGTCTGGCAGACATCCCCAGCGGAGTTGTTCGTCGCAAAGCTGGAAGCCCCAGTGACCGACGACCCTATATTATCCTCTCAACTTTAAGCATTCAACCAGCAATCACCGATCCTCTTCAAGGTCTGTACTGAGAGAACCTAACAGCTATGAAGGAAAAATAATCTTGAGCCAACGGGACAGTCTCCAACAAGTAAGCGTCACGAACCAATCTTTTCAAACCTGCAAAAAAAGAAAGTGCTTTAGACACCAACGTCTACGACGTTATACCAGGAGACGTCGGAAAAGAACTCCACAACTAGCTCCAAAGCTTCGAACGTTGTAATTTTCCTCCCAACCAGTGTGGTGCTACAATAACAAGCCAGAGAAGATCACCCTGAGGTATTCAGGCAATCACGTTTGCTGGAAATTTCAGTCAAGAAAGAGTTTACTTAAGAAGCTTTAGAATTGGAAGGAAAACTTTAAATGCATCTATTGAATACAGTTTTAGGCGTCAAGAAAATGACATTGAACATTTATCGATATTAAAGCAGCATCAACATCGATAAATAAAGAATTTATTCAGTGAAAGATAAGCTTTTTACCATAACCCTTATGACAATCACTTGAATCTTCTAGATTTTTAAATAGGTAGAATATGTAAGGTAAAAGTACCTATTCGTGAAACATGTCCCTATTATGAAAACTCAAGATTAAATAAGCATGAAAATTCTTATGATAAAAATAAAATATACTGAAGAATCTCTATAATACTACCGTATCAAATTAACAAAAATAGTAAACAATTTCAAACATTATTATATTGAAAAATATATTATTACGAATCTGTTTTTCATAATACGGACAGTTTGAAACATAACCTGCAATTTGTGATGTTCCTATTTATGAAACGCACGAGCCCATTTAATTAACATGTAAATTTCATAATTGGGACTTGTGTCTCATAAATATGGACACAACTTTTTTGCTATTCCATAGTTATGGACATTTTAATCGTGTCAATATTTGCTTAGAAAATTGTTTTTTTACATCAAAATTTAATTTCAAAAATGTCAATTTGTTCAGAAGAGCATAGCGCTTCTATTAAAACCAAAAATTATGAACATATGACTATTTTTTTATTTAATATTGGTCAATGAAACGTAAAAATCGAAATTTGTATCAATAATACGTACTTTTACCTTATTTGTATTTTTGAGGCGATAAAAAATGTAGATATTAGGCTTTAGGACTTTGTTGCTGCGGTAATAAAGTTGTGAGATAAGAGAAAAAAATTTTTTCTAATTACGTATTTTTTGTGAGTTTTAAATCTTTGCAGCTTGAAAAAAGCCCGGTTCATAGATTACACGGGAGGAACTGCAAAATTAACGGCTATATAGGGCCAACTATAATTTTAGGGCACAAGGAGTGCACAGTACTTTTCAACATAATTATTTTTCTTTTCACTTCTTACAGCTTTTTACTTGACCAAATAAACTGTATGGATTCCGAACAAAAATGTTTTTAATAAGAAGATTTTGGTCTGAGAAGTGTCAGAAATTTTTAACTGAAAATGTTTCACATAACATGTCAATACACTAGGGTATTCCGTTTAGTGACTCTTGTGCGAAGCCGAGACGGGGGGGGGGGGCGCTTGTAATGTATAAACCAAAATTGCTAAAACCGTTGTAATTGCTAACCGCGAAAGCTGCTCAACCGATCTTGCTGAAATTTTTTATACTTATTTTCAACACTTTATAGATGGTTTTATATAGTTTTTATCTTGAAAAAATTTATAACAATAGCAATGAATAAGTTGAAAATTTTGTAAAACACGCTAGTCTTTCACTTTAGTTTAGTAGAATCCACTAGGGGACGTTTAAGTAAAATACAACATACCTGTAATAGAATTAAGTAAGTCTGGTTATTATATCCAAGAGCAAAGTACCGAGTACCACAGTTGATCATCGGCAGTGCATGAAGCATAGAACTAGAAGTCGTGCAGCTGGGTATCCTGGCTACCGACAACACTGTTCTATACTCAACAAGTGACTTATGTTGAACTCTATTCTAAACCACCAAGATAGACAGGTGCCACTCATAAAAAGGTGTTCTTAATGCTAACGTCTGGAAAGAAATACCAGGAGACATGTCTAGCCAGAGAATGCCAAAAGTCGCAAGAGAGAGAGAATTGAAAGGAAAACTTCAAATATATCTGCCGTATGGAATTTTAGGCGTTAAGAAACTGACGCAAAACGTTATTAAGATTGAAGTAGTAGCATCAAAATCAATAAATAATAATTTGATGAGTGAGAGACAAGCTTTTTATTATTATCCTCGCAGTAATTTCTTAAATCTTTAAGAAGCATTAACAGGTAGAATAAGCATTTGTATTTTTGTGGCAATAAAACATACAGAGATCAAGCTCTAGGACTTAGTTGTTCTGGTAATAAAGTCGTGAGATAAGAGAAAAAAATTTTTTAATTATAAATTTTTTGTGAGTTTTTAATTCTAACAGTTTAAAAAGTCCCCTTTTGTAGTTTATACAGGAGAAACTGCAAATCAACAGCTGTTTAGGGCAACCGATTATGTTATGGCATAAGAAACGCACGGTACATTTTATCATAACTATAGCTTTTTCACTTTTTACAGCTATTAACCAAATAAACTTTGAACGAAGACTTTCGTTTGAGAAGGGTCAGGAATAGATGTAAGATTTTACGGTACGGTGTTCCATTTGGTGAGTCTCGGGCTAAGACGGAGGGGGGGCACTGGTTCTATATAAAAAAAAAAAAAGAAAGCCAAATAACTTTAACAAATTAAGATGTATTTTTAAAATCTCTTCTAAGTTAGATAACATTTTTAAAGTCTTACTGGTATCACCTGACTGATAAAGGGACTTGGAACATATAAATTAATATGTAAAGTGAGTACAACCGTAATTTAAAAAAAAGCTATTTAATAAAGACGATACTTATTTGCATAAATAACCTGCACAGAGTCTATACCAAATTTTTTTTCATTATGCCTCATAATCATTGCACTATGTATACAGCTTTGTTAAAGACACAAATTTACTTTGTTTAAGAATCAGTAAAAAGCAAACCTAATTTTTGCACTTGACAATCATAAATCAACTGTTTATGGAATTGAAAATTATTTTAAAATACATTATACAACCAATGCAATTTTAATATACTGATACGTTATACAGTTTTTAATTTACTATAATTACCTCTTGCGGAATATCCTCTTCTCGAACATCTTGCAAGACGTTTTCCAATTGAGAATTTCGAATATAAACTAACATATATGCGTTAGTACAATGTTTGACTGTCATAGAAACATCTTCATCCTGTCCTCCATAATTATGTTCTATAGCTTCTTGCTTTGAGCAACGTGATACGACATCATCATCAAATTTACACCACTGAAAAATTAATGCTACAGGTTTTATATGGACTGAACATCAAAATTCATAATTCATGTAAATAATGATACTAGATCAAAATTATACTTTTAATATAAATATATACATATGTATGTACCTATATTAACTAGTGATATTGGTGGAGCAGGCTTAAAACTGCCCACCATCCCTTACTGTGAGTTCACAAATTAAATAAAGGTAATATACGTTTGTTTTTTTACGATGTTTATAAAAGTCTGCAGCCCCAGCAAAGGACCATCATCGTCCCTCCACTCCCCACCACCACCGACCTCCAATTTATTAAGCCCCTTACCATCCCCTACTAATCATGTCTCTCTTATTTATTTTCATAAGTGTCATGCATATTCGAAAATTTTCAATACATTTCTAGAAATATAAATCAATAACTAATTAATTTTTTTCACTATCCTAATGATACTGTAATAAAACAGTTAAGTCATCAAATTTTTTGTATTAGAATGTAAATAGTAAGGACCACAGTGGTCATCGTCAAGAGCTCCACATATCTACAGTTTTATACTCTTTCTCTCTCTCTCTCTCTCTCTCTCTCTCTCTCTCTCTCTCTCTCTCTCTCTGTATGTGTGTTTGCGTGTTTGTATGCTGTCTGTTTAATGAGTGGTTCATGATCTGTAATAACAGTAAATTTATGTCCAAACAGGTATGGTAAAAATCGATCTTGATGTGTAGTAGCACGGGTGATCCTTTCCTATCTCACCTTAGCTTAAGATTGCGCCTATTGCATAATTTAATGAATCAGTGATTACGATGAAAGGTTCATTTACATTTTACATTAGGAGCTTTGAGTATTGGCTCGCTACACAGAATAGCTTTTAATTTAAATGCTTGTTCTTATGGCTCTTTCCATTGAATCTCAACTGTTTTTCCAATCAGTTTTGAGATTAGCTGCCTAATTTTGTAGAAGTCTTTTTATATTTATATTTTTTGTCTTAATTTGACTATTGCGTACTATGTATATGTACAAAGACTTTTACTTCTTTATTAGATAATTGGCAATATTTTAGTTCTTGTAAGGTTTGCGTAAGCTAGTCGTTTGTAGAGTCTTTTAAGCCTTATTTGGTTTCAAGTTTTCTATAGGAATCCGCTTGGACTGGTAATGATCGTTTGCATCTGAGAATGCTGTTTTATGTACATCAGTTTTGTTTATTTTGATTTGGAAAATTTTTTATTTGAAGTCGATGACGTTTATGTAGTGTGCCGCTGCTAAATTTTCTAAAATTTCATTTTTAAAGGTTAGTGGTTAATGATGACATAGTCACATGGTTCTACTGTTTTTTTATTTAGTAATTTCGAGTCTGTGATGACTTTCCATCATTTTTCGACATTATGGCTTATATATTCTAGGACGATCTATGCATTCGAATTGTACTGCAATTTCTTTGGTGTTTATGATGTCATTGTTCAATTGAGCAATGTCCTAGACATTAATGCTTCGCATCTTGACCGTGAAATTATCGGGGACTATGCACAGGATACCAACAATAATACTATTTGTTGGTATCTTAATTGTCCCTAGCGTGCTAAGTGCCCCATGTGTAATGCCAGTTGTAAGGGCTCTATCTCTGTTATTCGTTTATGTGTTTTTGTAAGACACCTTTTCTTTAGAAATGATATTTTTGCACCCGTATCCACAAATAATTTTTCACTGCATTATTCGAATTGATTTCTGTTAAGAAGTACTAATGATGGTGTGCACCATGCACTTAATATGCTTACTACACAAAGAGGTGTTTTCGTATTTTTAGCCTTCTTATTCTCATCGAACTAAAGGCCATGAGTTTCAAGCTTTTGCTCGAATATATTCTCTTCATGTTATTTTCAGTCGTTTAAGGAGCCTGCATGCTCTCTTTCCAGCGATTTTACTGCTTTTTATGCACTTTTTTCTGTATGATATCTTGCTAGATTTATCTCCATTGCATATTTTATCTACTTTCATTAGCTCTTTCTCTGCTTCGACTGCCTATTTCTCATTTTGCCATGTGAACTCTATTTCTAACCTAGATAGGTGCCTGCTCGGCGCTTGGGGGCACCAAGAGTATCGTGGGAGTTTAAATGCTACATACAAGAATCATCTATCCTGTTTTTAAGGGCATCGATCACATTATTGTTGAAGGATTTTTTGTCCTGATGACTGAAACTCCTGTTAAAATTTTGTTCATTGTACCTTCATTGTTGTGTCTGCTATTGTCGTAATCATAGTTTCAGTTGTAATGGCTGTTATTATTATAATTGCCTCTATTACGGCTAAAATTACCGTTGTCACAGTTGTTTCCTGTATAACCATTATTGAAGAAGGGTTTATTATAACTATTATAATTATGTAAGTTGTAGGGGCGTTTCCCCGTTCACCATAGTTATAACAGTTTTTGTTATACTGCTTCTCGCCTGTATCATTCCGATTTATCTTTTCACTTTCTACAACTATTTTTAGTATGTTAATGTATCTGTTACTTTTCTTCTATCGTGATATATGTAGTAATTTGGATGCTCGTCTTCCGTTCCCAACAGATATAGTTGTAATTCTATCTCGCAACTTTGATTTGGTACAAGGTAAGTTCGCTCTCTGTTTTCAAGGTCCCTATCGCATTCCCTATTGTTTTAGGATTGAGGTACGTTACTTTGTAGTTGAATGAGGCCTTTAAATCGTACGTATATTACTTTTTGCTTTTTTCCCCACTGGCTTTTAATATAATTTTTTTCTTTGCTAGGTGTGTTGGGTTTAAGGCGTACAATATAATGATTATCTTTTAATTTTGCAAATAGTGTATCGGTGCTGCCTGTACTACTATATCTATTTTTTAGTTCCGATATAATTTTTTTTCACCTTTTTAAATCGTGCCAGGCTTGGTATGAACTCAGTTGCTTTATCTTTCAGTTTATTTGTTAATGCACTAATTAAAAAATTTTTTTTATGGAGCCAACTGTCCAGGCTACTGGTCTAGTTGTCTGCTCAAGCAAGAGTAGTTTTTCAGGGTTACAATGGAATGTTGGCACGCTGGTTGCCAGGTGGCTCAGAGAAGGTGAAGTATAATGTAGCAGCCGTATATGAGTAAAATTTTTTGTGAAATGTAGGGGTAGAATAAATTGATTTTTGCCATTCGCGTAATATTGATTCTTTAACATGAGTCAAATTTCTCTGGTAAGTGGGATGATACCGTATGTACTTGCTTATGGACACAAAAATTGCAATTCACATTTCTTTTTATTCTGGTGTTTCTTATCATTTGTTTATCTTGCAGTAGTAGGACTTCAAATTGCATTTGATGCAGTGTCATTTATCCGCACATTTCTTCATTTATCTGCCAGTAGATTTTCCAATTGTGTAAGTGTGGATGTTTGTTTTGCGTATAGTAAAATAGCTTGCACTGGGAGAACATTGGTGGCGCTATAGCCCCCACCAGAATCACTACGATACCTTGCTTTGATTTCGCAGCGCCCTCACAGCTTAAAAGAGCTGCTCTCCTGTTTGAGACTCCAGCGTTCCAAAAAGTAGGACAGCAACGCTACCAGTACGTCAGACAAGATACCTTACTGACTATAGAATAGCTGACATACTTTTTATTTCGTGCGGGAGAACAACCAATGTTCACTTTAAATTCGAGCTGTAAATACGTTGATCGATGATTCTGTTCTTATAAAATATTAATTGTCTTATTAAATGAACATGAGTGAAGAAAATCCCAAGATGTGTATGATGAAATATTCATACACACATTCTGACAAATTTTAGTACATACAACATATACGTTAAATAATTTTTTTAACATAGGTTTTAATGCTATTGTAAGCCAAATTTAAAAGTGAATTATAGATCTTATCTAATTTTTTAAATAACGTATCTAAAAACACTTAAGGTGTTTCTCTACCATTTAATAGTCTGAAATTTTTAATTATGAATGTAGCTGTTTGTTGTAATACTCTAATAGACATACACTGTAGTACAGGAAAGAGTAATTTGTAAGATGGTGAAAAATTGCTTAATAAAATCTATTTCCATTTGAGTGAAATTTTAAGTTTTACCATCGTATTTGAAAAAGACAGACAATCACCACGGAAAATTTTCAAAAATATTAGTGCGAAATTTGATGCGATTGTTTGATGCACATTATGTTGAAATTTTAAAAAAGTAGACACAAGCCTAAGAAAAATGTAATCAAATAAAAACAAAAAATATTACTATTTTTTGTGAGTGTGATTCTTAAATTAAGAATTTTAATTAAATTTAATGCAGTAAATTATATCTTAAAAATTTTTTCTCTTTACAAGTATCTTTACAAGTATATCTATTCCATGTTATACTATCTCTTTATTATTATATTTAATCAGTCAACTTTATGAAATCATACAAATTTGGTGCTATGTAATTGTAGGGAGCCACCTTCAGATCATAAAAATTTACTTTTAAGAAAAAACGATCTTTTAAAATCGAGGAAAGAAAAATTTGTTTGCCTTGGCAGTAATAAGCATCTGATTAAAAAGAAAAAAGTGCATTATTTTCGGGTGAATTTCGTGATGATTAAAAATACTTGCAGTGTGGTATTAAAAACATTAATAAATACTTGAAAATAATATTCTCTATAACAAATATATATCTTTTAAAAATTGTTGAAATAAGTGTAACAAAAATTTATGAAAATAAAAATTTAACACCAGCAGTGCCAAGGATTCCACCAAAAAATCTGTGTTGGATCAAAATTGCTCGTGCAAATCCTGAGACATGACTGATAACATACTTACATACAGATGGACATTTTTGCTACATTTAATACATTATATATACTTCGATTATTTATAGATAAGACTTACTGAAGACATCATCTCAACATGTTATTATTTGTGTTTTACAAAGCTTTCTCTATGCAGAAAAAAAAAATTATCAGGTAATTTGATCCGCTTCAGCTACATTACTTTCTTACTATTTAATTATATAAGGTGATAGCCTATTACATCTGCCTCTATATGATTAGAGATCTAGCGCAAATACTTTACCTAAATAGGAGCGTGATTGTCTTGATAAAAGGTATAGGTCTTGACAGGCGCGTTGATACACATGCGTTAATGTTTGGGAGCGGAGTGCTCCTAAAATTGGTGAAGCGTGCGTATCACGATGTTCGTATATTATTGTAACTACAGTTGGCACTTCATCGTAACTAGCGTTTTCTCAGTGTGTGCAGATGCTCCTTTTATGATTTCATGGGAATTAGTTTGTTGCTCAGATAGTATTTTTGTATTCATTTTATTTATGACCTGTTCGTAAGTGTTAGTTATGTAATTGGTAAGTATGATAAATAAGCTGCGGTTTGGATGTCATTTCAATAAATAGGACAATGTTACGTACGTAAGGTTTAGGAATTCCGCATTATGTTCATTCGTGTATTGATTATGTAGTACTTGCTCCCATCTAACCTTTAACACCAACATTTGCAACATTTTCATTATGAATAATTTGTATTTCTTATCAGCTTTTTTCTACTCGAATAGAATCTCTAGGTCATGCTCCAGTATTATTTGGATCATTCTGATTTCCACCCAGTTAATTTGTGTGGTGTTGCGTAGAGATTCGTATGAGTCTGTTTAATTTAAGAGCTTCTGTAATATCAGGCTTTGTGCGCACTTTTATGTGTTATGAATTTCTTTTTATGATTTTCAAGCTGTCCTTGATGTTAAACTTCTTTCCTTCTTAAGACTTTCCCCTCCACAGATCCTCCTCCACCTTCCTACTGCCCCGACACACAATCTATGTTGTCTTTCATTGTACTTTCGCTGTCTGCGTAAACTTTATTTAAAACTGATTGTGAATTTTATACTTGAAATAAGCTTTTTCAACTGTGTTAGAAAAAGTTCTTTTAGGATTAAAAATTTATTTTTTTATCCTATCAAATAGGCAAATAGGCGAGCTGTATACATAGTAATAATATATAATTAAGTACATGATAATTATTCTTTGATATCTATTGATACAAAAAAATACTTATGAAACAATGTTAAAAATTTTCTTTAGTAGGTACAAACTTTCTGGTGCATAAATTTTTTTTGTAAACAACATGATATAACTATTTACCTAAGTAGCTCATAGTTATAAAATAGTTAAAACTATGCACCATTGACAAGCCATCTAATGTACTTAAGTTTTTTATTAAAATTACTATACTTTTAATTTATACATTAAGTTCATAAGGTAGTGAGCCTTCTCAAACCATATTTAGCATTTTTAGAGAATAAGTATAGGTTTTTAAATGTCAGTTTTTTGTTCACATTTTGGTACAAAAGTATTATTTAATCAAAAATCTCTTTTCAAAAAATATATTTTGTATTACCAAATGGTTTTTTTTTCTTTTTTATTCAAATAAATGTCCTACTTCAATTTTTGCATCTTAATAATGCTACGTTAAGTTAACTATGGAAGAACAAAGTCTTCTTCAAGTACATACCAAAACTTATCAAAATTTTTCCTTCGGAATTTAGTTGTAGTCATAGCAAAAGCTAAAACGAAAGGAAATTGTGGTCTGTATAAAATAAGCGGTAGTTAGTAGTATATTCAGTATTTAAGTCATTTTTGGAAAAAAAATTTATTTTTCATTTCCTTCAGTTATTATTCCACCTTCTATATTATACCGACATAATTTAGTTATTCGTATCTGTGTGCTATTATCAAGCCATCTGATATACTTGAGGTTTTACTATCATTACTATACTTCCGATTTTTATATTTAGTTCATGCGGTGGTAAGCCTTCCCAAACATTATTTAGTAAATTTAAAGGAAAATATGTATGAATATTACCATCTGATTTATCAATACTTTTGCAAGTCGGTTGATCTATGCTATAATACAATTAAGATTCTCTTTTAAATAATTCTAGAATTTTCTGATTAAAAAAAAGTAGATTTATGATGTAAAGTTAAAATAATATTATCAATCGATTATCGTTTCTAAATATTTTCAAACAGACAACATCGGTAATCCATCTTTTTGGAGTACTAAACGCTTCCATTTCTTCTTCTAAGATTTTTAACTAATTGGGAGGTATTTATTGTATCTTTTTGTTACTCACATTATTCGTTTTATTGAATTGAAAAAAAATTTTGAACTTAAAACCTCTTGCTTCCTACGTCAAGACCTATGTTTATGTCAAGGATTACAATTTATTGATAGGGGGTTGGCACGCGTAACGCGCATAGAGGCAAAGTCTCACTTATATATATATATATAGTTTTTTCATATACATACTCGTTTTTTAACTGTTAAAGTCTCGAAAAAATTTGTATGGATACATTTTAACATGTTGATACTAATAAAATAATTTTAAATTGGTTAATTAACTTTTTGACAATTAAAACTTAATATTTTAAAGTTTCAAATTAAAACACAAAGACGGTAACTATATACGAAATATTTAATTTATACTATCATTAATATTAATTTTTTTTACAATAACTTAGAAAAAAATCGTTTTTTATCATTAATTCTAGTAATAGTTAACATTTCATATAAATTTAATGAGTATTTTAGCATTTGAACACATTATTTTTCATTAACTATTGATTTTTTTCTATATTAAATTATACTTAGTTGACTTAATTAAAAGTACAGTTTGCTAAGTCATTTGGTAAAAAAGACTTATTTACTCAATGAATATAGCCAGCTTCGATTCTAGTGGCTTTGGGTACTCTGCTACTCCACCTCAAATTCAATGCATTCAAATCACTGATTGTTTTATTTCAATTGTCTAATGTATCATCATCCTGATTTTTTGGTTCTTCTTTGAACACTGTTACCGAGATACATACAAAAAAAGTCTCAAAACTATGTGAAGAATAAATATTCAATGATGAGAAGTTGAATTTCCAATGACTCAAGACCTAAAAATGTATAGAAACTTAACTACAATTGAATATCAATCTCAGAGGGTCCGAACTGACATTTCGAGCATTAAAGCTCTCAGAATGTCCGCGAACGAGACACACTGACTTTTTCGCTTATACAGTATCTGTCATCATTAAATAGTATAAGAAAGTACAGTTTACGTACCTGTTCAAGTAAACCTAGTGGATGCTTTAGGGGTGGGTCGGAAGTGACCGAAGTATTTGTGCACACGAAAAACAAGAAATGATTCACTCGCCAGTCTCGGAAATTTTAATTTTTAGCAGCATTGGCCAATGTATTTTTCAAGTGACGGTATGTTATTCGAAAAATTATCGTGAGGGGGCATTGCAGGACAAAATTGAGCGTTTTACAAAGCTATTCCTATGCTTATCAAAATATTCATATAAATTGAGGGACAAAAATAATGCATTATACATTTTTACTTATTTGCTAAAAGCACGTGTAATTTCAGTATAAATATAATCTATGATAATTAAAGTTTATAAACTAGGTGTACGAATTCCGAAAAAAGCTTTATTTTGGTATACGAGAGTATTTTGTTTGAAAAGTTGAGTTTTGGACAGAGGTCGGAACTGACATTTTGAGGCGATTTTTTCAATTTTCTTCGTAAAAGGGACAAGAAATCAGTTACATCTTTAATTGGTAGAGAATTTATAACATTTAACATGTCTTGGCACTGCAAGAATATTAATTTCAGTTTTAAAACGTCATACGAGCTCTGGACACAATTTGAGCCAGTTACGGCGGAATCACCCATGTATATATTATGCGATGGCGAGATTGATACAGCGTGTTGAAATATATGAGAGTTGGAGGATAGGACGACGCTAAAAAGCCACATAGGCTTACATTATCAAAATTAATAATTTTGTGTCTATTAATTGATGATAATCTATAAATTGAAACGTAAATGGAAAATGTAATACTTACTAAGTTTATTTTACATGATTATACAAAACCAACTAAGATTTCTTATGAGATTATCACTAAATACGCACACTTTGCATACTACGTAAAGATTCTTAGTGGGTTTTGCATTACCATGTAAAACAAAACTTAGTCAGTATTACATTTTCCTGTACGTTTCATTGAATAGATTATCATTAAAAAATAGACACCAAAATTATCACGTTTGAAAGTAAGGACTGTATAATGGTACTTAAAGCGTTAAAGTTACAGTAAATTTAATCATTAATAAGGGCCTTTTTATCTCATGTGAAACAGTACTCGCGATCTGTTATTACAGCCACTCAAAGTTGCTTAAGGTGGCTCCAGCGCCTAGTGCCGTATCAAAATGGGGAGACTAAAAATTAATCATTATTTTATTTAAAATATGGTATCAAATTATCGTAGAGACTGTTGTAAGCCATGTTCTACATTTTATCTGTTACTTTAGTGAGTTAATATAAAAAAAAAAAGTTTTATGCTGCCCTAATTGATGAACTGTTACGGTACGCTCTTAAGTTCAAGAGTAGTTATACCTATATATATGTACTCTGCAGACTGCAGACAGCTGAGAGCTGACTTGCACTCGCAACTGTATACTTAGTCTCCAATTATTTAAAGATTTTGTTCGATAACAAGACACTTTTCTCATGTCATCGAAAACTGCGTAATAATGTATACAAGATAGTATGTTTTTTACACCTTACGGGTTATTTATATAAGTGCAGCAGTAGGTTGTATATTGTATATCGCGTAAGCTTGCATTTCCTATCCAACCCGTCTTAAAACTACGATTTTGTAAGCATGATTTCTTACAATTTTCATCGTCAACGTTAATTTTTATACGAATAGAAAGATGGAAATTGAAAGAATATAATTTAATTTTATCAACCTCGGTTGGGTTATTTATAATTTTAACATTGAGGCCACTGGAGCCACCTTAAATTGAACCGTTCGTTGCGTACTTGCGTCTACTGCACCGTGTGTATATAGCAACACTGAAAGAAAAACATGGAGCAGACGCATACAGTTCAGATATATTATACGTGTACTAAATAGGTACATCATATGCTTTCGCAGGCACGCTATACTTTCAACGGCTGTCATATAAAAACGCCTGTTTTGATTAAAGTGGGTTAAAAAAGTATATACTAGAAATTAAATTTACTGCAACTTTCACGCTTTATGTACTATCCTACACTGCTTTCTTTTTAAGCTATTTAAAGATATCCACAGAGTCAATGGGTTTGATGCCACTGGCCTCTCCCCTAGTTTCCAAATTCTGCTACGGGCTTGGGCGTCACGTGTCATTCTCGGTTCCAATAAATTTATTAGATAATGTAGCCTACGAAAATGTCAAAGCGTAAATAACTAACACTTTGATGTAATTAACACGTAACAAGTAAGGTTACTATATAACAGCGTTTGTGTGATCTCTTATCGGAAATTATGAAGAAATGCATATTTTACTATCTGATAAACCATGCACCGCCCTGACTTTACACATCGCGAAAATGTATCAGCAATATCATAGAACTATATGTACGCAATAAAAACTTTTATATAGAAACAAGCAATAAATTACTTTTTTAAAATTTTTTTATTAACAACGTCAATAATTATAACATATGCACTATGTGTACCGTGCCACTAAAATTGATGCCCTCGGTAAAAATACTTAGCAGTGTATCTAACTTCAATCTTTTCTTCAATAAATTTTTGTTTGGATTTATTTTGATGCTATTAATCGATGTACATATCTATTACTTTGAAGTAAACAAATCAATTTTTTAAAACATGCACAAAATTTTATGTACAAACATTTGAAGTATGTAAATATTCAACTTAAGTAGGGTTAATACTAGGGGCACGATGATGGACACATTGATGATCTTGAGGCTTGTTAGTGGAGCTAGATAAAAAAAATTTTATTTCAATACTTATCATTGATTTTTCAATTTAAAAAAAACGTACAATTACAGTTAATAAGGTTAACTAATGTATTAATTAGAATCACAATAAGATATTCTAGTCTAATTTTAATATTATCTAGGTTTTCCTTAGACTTCGATAACGGAGCCATATATCCATCCAAAAAAAAATAATGGAAATAATATAATTAAATACATAGTTGCTGTAAAACGTTTTAAACTTACATTATTTAATAAAAGAATTGGATACTGGATTATAAAAGACGTATCACATAGCTCGCAAGGCTTGGAATTTCTTTGGAGCTCACTTAATCTATAGCTAAGTATTATACTCAGATTGACAAGTTTCAATTCACAGTAGTATTGTTTAGCTAAAACGTATACAAGTAGAAAAATTGGATCTTATGATTTAAGTTTGTGTGTCTTAGTTGAGTAGAAATATTGTGTCGTAGTGATACAAACAAATTTCAAAGCAGGCTCGGCAAGTCATGTGATACGTCTTCTATAACTGTACATCGAATTCTTTTATTATATTGATAGCTTAAAAACGTTTGACATCAATTATTTATTGTATTGTTTTATTTAATACACTGATAAAGATTTGGCAGCGTCAGAGTACCACCGGTAGTACAGTGCTAGTTTGGAAGTTTAGTGCGTCAGCGATACCAGTTGAGACAAGAGCTGCACAAGACCTGTATATGCGGTGCATCTAACCTATGGTACATACGTTAAACCACACTATAGGTAACGCTACTATACTTGGGCTCGTACGTACGCTGTTCCGACTGGGGTACCTGCTATCCCAGTAGTCAGAGACAGCAGACTAATCGTGATTTGGTATAGTTGCTGTAGGGGGAGGGACAACTGCAGCACCAAGTCTTCCTCAGTGTATAACTTTAATGCCTTGTGTAATTCGGAAATTTTTAAATTAAAAGAAATAGATTCTTGTGATATGTGGACTGATAATAAGCATACCCATGCCAAACTCTAAATTTTCTTAAAAATTAGTTTTTAATTTAGATAATCAGTTTGTACTTAAAAACAATAAAACTACACGTGCCGTTATGAAGCTACTTGTAGTCTTTTATCGTATTTTTATTCAAAACTTTTTTTAATGACATTCAAGATGTTTTTCATTTTAACATTAAATTTTATGTGTACTTCTAACTCAAATAGTGGCTACTAAACTTACTTTTCTGCGATGTCAAAGTTTGGTGTTAATATATAATAAAGAAATTGAGCATTACTTACTCAGAATAAAATCAGTTGAGAAATCATGCAGAAATTATTTCCATTTTGAAAAATATGAGACGTAATTAGGCTGTTCATATAATGTGTGTGCTCACAATCACCACAATTTTGCATAAATTTTACTTACATTGAAACGTAGTTTTTTGTAACTTTTCTGGAATGATATTTATATTATTTATTAAGGCTGTATAAAAAATAGAAAAATTTTCATTCTAAAAAGTTAAAAAGTTTTTAACCAATGTGTCTTGTTCGTATGATAATCTCTAATTTAGTTATGCCAAATTAATACTTATTTTTTAGTACATATACGGGAAAAAGAATGTGATGGAAACATGCAAGATTCCTAGAGAAAAAAAACGTATTTACTATGTTCAAGTATTGTTAAAAAATCGAGGTTAAAATTTTGATTCTGCATGACGATGAAGGCTTTTGATTCGAATAAACCAGAGGACAGTGGGTGCTTGGGTACTCAAGTAAGAAGTTATATTTCTATGAAATTATATGGCAAATAATATAATTATAATTATAAGTATACCTCGTAAAAAACATTGGAATGAGTATACCTACGTTAGTTGGGTGTGGTTTCAATAAATATTTTAATACCTAATAACAAAACAATAATTACCAATATTTTATAGATCAATACAATGTAAATATTCCATATTATCGGTCGTCACTTGATGAAGATCCATATCAGATTAAATGAAAAAGTAGACTTATTGTGTACTGTCGATCTTCACTTTATTCGTTAAAAACGTGTTACAGCTGTTTCTGTATCACAGTACCTTCATCAGACAAATGTATATTAAGACTTAATAATATTATACAGCGTTCTATCAAGAACATACACGCTGCGCCATGGTCGACAATCAGATAACAGGGGCTATATACATACATACATTCATACATTCATACGTGCACACACAAATGCATACATTTTGTATGTAGTCAATAATACTGGTCATTTCAAAGCTAAATTAAGTAGAGGCGAATTATTCAAATTTAACATATCATTCAATAAGATATCAGAGTCTTTTAAGTTATTAATTTCTAGTGCTGCTAATGCATCTAATTTTAATCCTTTGTTACATGTGTGTAAAATCTTAAAATTGTTATTGTAAATATGATTACATTTAAAAATGTGATTGGCAT
Organism: Copidosoma floridanum; assembly: GCF_036245765.1. Taxonomy (NCBI): domain Eukaryota; kingdom Metazoa; phylum Arthropoda; class Insecta; order Hymenoptera; family Encyrtidae; genus Copidosoma; species Copidosoma floridanum. The sequence goes on along the minus strand of NW_028321901.1, from coordinate 6,616,926 downwards.
GACTAGAAGTATCTAGTTGTTTTTCGTAGGCATTTTCGTGTTCCTTGAGTCTGAACTTGAAAGCTCTACCTGTCTGTCCTCTATATTTCTTATCACAAGAACCACAACTAAGTTCGTAAATGCCTGATTTGTTTTCTTTTTCGGTCTGATCTTTATTATTTTTGATAATAGTTTGTAAAGTTTTATTTGATTTAAAAGCTATGTTTATATTGTACTTCTTCAAGTGCTGTTTAATCTTTTCTGACAAATTGCCTACGGAAGTAATTACATGATACGGTGCAGTTTCTCTTGCGGACTGAGGGAAAACTTTGCTTATAGCTTTCTTATACTGTATATTTTTAATTAACTTGTCGATAATGTTGGAATCATAGCCATTATTGTGAGCTATTTGTTTAATTATTTGTAATTCTTTAGTATAGTTCTCAGAGTTTAAAGGTATGGAAAGGAGTCTATGAATATAACTATTGAATGCAGACATTTTATGTGAGTACGGATGAATAGAATTTTTATGTATTGTGGAATCTGTGTGGGTAGGTTTATGGAAAATACTATACTCTAGTTGATCGTGAATTCTATGTATTGTTAAATCCAAAAAATTAATTCTATTGTTGTTTTCTTGTTCCATAGTAAATTCAATATTTTTATGTAATGTATTAATATGTTTGAAAAATAAATTTAGTTGCCTTTTCGTACCAGTCCAACAACAAATTACGTCATCTACGTACCGATACCAAAAGAGCAAATTTTTACTAAGACCATGTTCCATAATTTTATTTTCTAAGTCGTTCATAAAAATCTCTGCTAAGAGTGGACTTATAGGATCACCTAATGTAAGGCCATCTCTAGCTAAAAATATTCGGTTTTGGAATTTAAAATAGTTTTGTTTCAAGCAGACGTCGAGAATGTGTAAAATTTCTTCCGAAAATAATTGACTAGTAGTGGATCTACTAAGTAGATTTTTAATAATGTTTTTTACTTCTAATACTGGTACGCTTGGAAAGAGATTTTTTACATCAAATAAAATCAGAGTCAAATTTTCGGGTAGTTGTTGATTTTTTAAATTATCTATAAGTTGTATGGAATTTTTTATGCTGTAGGTGGATGTGAATTTAGTATTATATGTAATTAATTTAATTAACTTTTTGGATACTTTATACTATGGGAAACTATTAAATGAGACAACTGGTCTAATAGGCATATTGTTTTTGTGTAGTTTTATTAAAGAGTATAGTTTTGGTGGCTGGGGATTTATCTGGACAATCGCATAGTACGGGAGATTTGATAGAATGGTTAGGTTTTTATATAGACTTAAACGTCTTGTTGAAATTTACGTGTAGGATCTTTTTTCAGTTCTTGAAAATGACCAGAATTTATAAATTCAAAGGTTTTCGAGACATAGTAATGCTTATCTATAGCTATAACTGTATTCTCTTTGTCCGCTCGAGTTACAATAATATTACTATCTTTCAACTTGTTTCTAATACTAATGGCTATTTTCTGATAGTTTTTAATCTCAAAATTTGAATTTTCTTTTATTAAGCTAGCTAACAAATATTTCTCTTTGTTCAAATTATTGACTAAATTGTTCGGTAAAAGTCTTTTGTTGTTCAGTATAGTTTCACATTCGACAGCTATGAGTTCTTTTGCTTTTTTTAAAATTTTGTACATTAAAATTAAACTTAAAACTTTTCTCAAGTAGAGCGGTTTGTTTTTCTGAAAAATTAGTGTTTGACAAATTAAAGAATCTATTGAAAAATTTTTGGTCAGAATATCTATGTTCATTATTAGTGTACGTGTCTGTGTAAGATGTGTTTATTCTTTTAAAATATTTCAGTCTATTTACTTTATTTTTTTGTGTTATGTACTTTTTCCGAATAATACAATCTATTTTCACTCTTACATCACTGTCAAGTGCCGTAAATTTAATGTTATGGAGTTTGGACAATATTATTAAGTCTTGATGTACATTTGTCTGACGAAGGTACTGTGATACCGAAACAGCTGTAACACGTTTTTAACGAATAAAGTGAAGATCGACAGTACATAATAAGTCTACTTTTTTATTTAATACAATATAAGCAATATGGCGGCTGAATCACAAAGGAAAAATAAATAATTCATTTATTTAATGTAAAATGAAACCAAATAAATTAATAAACAAGAAATAAAAACTTATACTGAAAATAAGTTACGAACTGTAAGATAACATGATGAAATCGGTTTTCCATTGTCGGGCCCGGTCAGAGCCAAGTGGGTAAGGGGCTCGCCCAGTGTGCAAGACGACGGGGGTTCACATCTCTTTGGAAACTTTTTGTTTGTTTGGTTTTTTTTTTTTTTTTTCAGAAATTAGTTAAACGAAAAAAATAAGTAAAATTTAAAATGTGTGGTGTAATGGTATAGTGCGATGATGTTGGATGTTGGGTGGTGTAAGGGAACCAGAAGTATGTCAAGAGGGGTGGGGCGAAGGGGGAGAATCAAGCATAAACTACTTCCGTTACACTTTTTCTCAAGGTCATCAATCTGAAATCGTTGATTTACTTTGTAGGACAAAACGCGTGTATAGAAGTATAACTTCAAAAAAAATTTTTTTTATTTCCTAGCAATGTTGGTTTATTTCTGAAATGAAATTGTTCAAGTATTAATAAACAATAATTTAAAAGCAGAAATTTTGAATATTTTGTTTTAAATATCTTATCTATTGCTAATAAGGAATTACAAAATTAAACTTCGATTGATAGTCAAGCAGTCAAGATGTGAATCCTAAGATTTCAATGGATGTTAAGATAGGTGTGTTCCTAGTGAAACGAACATTGTCAATTTAAGTAGTTTCCCTAAGTATCCAAATTTTTTTTTATTTCGTTTTAAATCATGTATATTTGTATGCGTAGATTAGACAGCTCATCGTATTTTGCATGAAAACTTTCGAAATTCAAGAGGTGGTTAGAAAGAAAAGTATAGCTAATTTTAATTTTAATCTCGTTACGGAATCCGATTAAGTGATCCACAATTACAGTGTCATAATAACACATAAAAAAAATGGTTTACTAAACGAAAATAATACGCAAGTTGTGATTTGTATAAAGTTATTGTCTGCTTCTTTTATACTTTTTGAAACGTAGAATTTTCTTTGTATTTAACTGTAAATTAATTTTCATAACTCAGAAATTTAAAGTTTCTAAGAACGTCGTTGCAAATATCAAAAAGTTATGAAAAAACAAAAGTAGAAGGGGTAATTCTAAAAAATCGGGCAAACCAAGCTTGGATGATAATAACAAGAGAAATCCAACTTTATGAAAACAAAAAAAAATTTTAAATAACTACCTGGAAAACAGATTTTAAATCTGTTCAAGATGATGGAAAAAGATGAAAAAAATTAGTTTTTTGTAATTTATCTGAGCTGTATTATCTGCATGTTTGCAAGCAACGATACCCTGAAGATGAAATTAGGTTTTTTAAGCTAACTACGTTGTGACCAAAATATTATGTCTTAACTGGGAGCAGCGGAATCCATGCAATGTGCATCTGTTTAATTCACGAAATCATTAAGTTAACGCTAAAAGACAAGTGGTACTAATATTAACATTTTTTTATCATTTAAAACATTTTTGTATGTTTTTCAATTCATAGAAACAAACTTTTTTAGGATGCAAATTAATATAACTTTTAAAAAATATTGATTGGTTTGTTCATGGATAATCTAATTGTAGGAACTTGATTGATGGATTCATTTATAAAAATCCTTTCTTTCCGTGCTTTAAGCGTACATGTAATGTATGCTAGAATGCAAGTGAAACGAAAAATGTTTTACAGAGAGATTTAGAAAAAAATGTAGCCTGCAGCCTCCCTCTTCATAACAAAATTTTTATCGTTATCTCTGTTATTTCAACCCAAAAAACTTATATACCAAGCCTAAAAAGCTTCTTAGCCTCCTGTAGCTTTCTAAACGTATTTAAAGCCTGCTATGGCCCTCTTATGTAGAATCAAGAAAAGTTCAGAAAAGGCTATAGCCGCAAAAGGGGTCAAATCTGTTCTTGAAGGAATCAACAATCTGACTTGACAGTACAAAAAAAAAGTCATGCAAAAAGACGCCCTTAGCCAAATTTTTAGATCTTTATACCATCCCTATAAGCCCCTAACCTCAAAACCATGATTTTTCGATTTTATTTTTTTTCAGGCAATTATTGACTAAAAAAATTCGAAAAAATCCATAGTGGTGTTCATTTTTACAGCAAATAAGCATGGTTTTTACAAAATTTTCCGAACATAACTGGGCTGAAAATAAAATCTTGTAATATTTCAATCTGTTGTGTTGTTACGTTTCTAAAAAACGGCTAACTTTTAAAAACATATTTTTGATATACTTTTTTTCCGTTCATTCGAATGGCGATGAAAAATTAAAGATAAAATTAGTGGAACATTGCCAAAAATTGAAAAAATAAGTTTTTGGACAATTTCTCGCTTTTTTAAAGACCCCATTACATTTTCGGTAAAAACGAATTTGTTTACCAAACTCTGCAAAAAAAATATGTTGAAAATATGTGTCGTGGTTATAGAAATATTAAAAATTTTTTTTTGGTATCTCAAATCCAAGTACTAAAATAAAAAAATTTCTTTTTTTTTTGATATTTTAGAATTTATAAATCATTAAACACAAAAAATGTAGGCATAAGTATGAGAGAGCTATTTCTTTACTTGAAACCTCCCCATGCAATTTTGCGATGGCGAATGTTACTATTCGAGGTGTTAACTCAGCAGTGGCGCACTATTGGTGAGCAAAGATGGAACCGCAACCTGTCTTTTTTTTTAATAAAGAGTAACGCACCACTTGACTATATCGGCTATTACACCGTTAAAAAGGTGATTGCCTTTTACAACTGTATTATTGTCTTCATAATTATCCCCCTTGATCTGCGTAATCTTCAATATTTATGACATAAACATTTTTCCACTTTGCCACCAAAAGTTTGAGCTTGAATTTTATGACAGATAAAGGTTCAAGCTACTTTTACCAGCAGGGAGCTACGAGTGGGTTAACAGCTCGAATAGTGTTATGACCTTTCTCTGACCATCGAGCACAGACTGTCAAGGCGAAGATGGTGCGCTCGATCCTCGGAATTGTCCTGGGTGCGGGTTCGTTTTCTGGTTAGGTACGGAAGTGCCAGGTGATGCCTCGGAAACTCCATCTAAGTTATGGAGATGTTGATCCAGATCGTCTGGATCCGCTGCTGATAGAATTTTCACGAAGAATCTTGGTAGAGAGAAAGAATCTTTCCAGAAGTTGATGTCCGGGGCCTCAGAACACCCACAAACACGATCACGATTAACTTTACTAAACTTCCAGGATTAACAGAAATATACAGAGGCTTTATCACTTTGGAATTTTCCCAGAAAAATCTTAAAAGGTTGAATAGAAATTATCAATTGATAAAGACTGACTGAGTGCTTCAAGAAAATACCGTTTTTTTTATGCTCCCAGATTTCCTGCAAAAATCAACTGGTCTGAGACTTACCTGGGAATTCTGGGGGATGAAATCGTATTTTGACTCGCCATGGTGGTACCACGTAAATATTGAAAATTATTTTTGGACCGATTCCCGTCAACTACACATGCGCAGAAGCCGAAAATCAGTCAATAAAACCTTCTCAAAAGTTACATGATACTACTCCGGGGAACACTTCCTCCGCTTTACGTGAGGCGAGAAAGCGGAGTTGTAGACTCGCTTCTGCGAAATTTGAAAAGAGACCTGTTTGGATCACTTCCATCGTTTCTCATGATGTAAGGGTGCGTTATTTCAGGTTGAGTCCAAGGCTGATAAATAGTGCGTAAGCTTTTTTAAGCTCATAAGCTTATGTAAGGCCGCTCCTAAATAAAAGCGTTTGTACGCACGCAAACACGGTCGCACGCTTCACAACGTTCTTATTTAAGAGCAACCCTATTATATAAGCAGATGTAATAAAAAACCTTATACACTACGACTACGGCCCCTGCTCTGTGCAACGCTCCGTCGCCAGTGTCGCACAGAGAAGATTTCCTCATTCAGATTTTCTCAGATCAAGCAAGTAACTCTAGCTCTATAAAGCTGGCATATGGTTATGACAAAACGTATAAGCTTTTTGACACATCGATTGTGCGCTTAAAAATAAATAGATTGAGCTGTAAATGGGCGAAGCGCAAAAAAAATTATTCAAGCAATGAATAAAAAGCGTTCAGGTGCCAGCGTAACGAAAAAAATGCGTCAAACTACGTAAAAAGAAACATTTTCATGACTATATTTATATAAATCAATAGATTTTTTGAAACGCAATCAGTACCCGATGGCCTTTTTGTGCACACAACTGATTTTTTGCGTATAATTGTAAAAATAACAAAACCGTTATTTTTGACCCGTGTTGAAACCCACCTAACCCAACCTCGAATCATAACTAACGTATATGCTTCTGGTGATACTGCAGTTATCAGTTACGTCTTTGTAAGGTGATGAGTATAGAAAGTTAAAACAAAAACTGCGGAACAGCGTTCTCAAAAGTTATGGCACTCATGCGAAAGAATTCAAATCGGCTATACGGGCAAATCGACAAAAAATCCAGTAACCTAAATCCCGAGCTATTTAACCCAGTGATCCAAGGGACCGTAAATTTATAATAAAATAATATAATAAGAAAAGATTGGAATTAATTTAAATTGTATTTAAGAAACATAAAAGCCACTGCTTCCACCAGGTTACTGTGTTAAAAAGCTAGGGATTTAGGTTATGAGATATTTCGTTTAATAATTTATGATCAACTTGCTATTCCCCAGCTTACTAGGTTAAAACGCTTGAAATTTATGTTACTGGAGTTTTTGCAGATTTTGCCTTATAGCCGATTTCAATTCTCGCGCGAGATTGCCATCACTTTTGAGAGCGCTGCTCTACAGCAAAGATAATACTACACTCAGCAAAAGTTCAGTCCACCTAGCTACACATCTAGTTAGTGTACGTGTAATAAAGCCTTGTATTATGACTGTATGTATAGGTATACATAATTCATGATGTTTAGACTTCTTGACTGCGGCAGAAAACTAATGACGAAATCGTCACGGTACCACCAGGATCACAATGTGAAGGGCGCGTAATTTATATTAGCTACATGGACAAAAATGTGAAAAAATGGCACGTTATTCAAAACGCTACTAAATTATTAAGTAAACTGGCGGCCCCCCGTCCTGGCTTCGCACAAGACTCACTAAATGGAATACCGTAGTGTATTGACATGTAATGTGAAACGATTTCAGTTAAAAATTTTACATCTATTTTTGACACTTCTCAGAACAAAATCTTCTTATTAATAATATATTTGTTTGGAATCCATACAGTTTATTTGGTCAAATAATAAGCTGTAAAAAATAAAAAAAATAAAATATAACTATGCTGAAAAGTACTGTGCATTCCTTATGCCATAAAATAATCGTTAGCCCTAAAGGGCCATTGATTTCCAGTTTTTTCCGTAGAATCTACAAAAAGGGCTATTTTTTAAAGCTTTTAAGGATTTAAAACTCCCAAAAAGTATATATCACAAAAAAAATTATTTTCTCTTATCTCACAACTTTATTATTAAAGCAACAAAGTCCTGCAACTTAATCTCTATATTTTTTTCGCCACAAAAATACAAATACATATTCTACTTATTTAAAAATCTGAGAGATTTAAAAGACAACTGTGAAAGTGCTGATTAACAGCCTGATTTTTCACGCAATGGATTCCATATTAGTCAATTTTAACGTTGCTGTTTTAATCTCAACAAATATTTTGCGTCAGTTTCTTGACGCTTAAAATTGTATTCATTAGATGCAGAAAACTTTTCTCTTTTAATTCACCTTCTTGCGACTTTTGTTATGGTCAAGACCTTTGTGAGCCCTAAAGGCTGTTTTTTGTCAACTTTATTAAGTTCTAATATATTTTTGGCATGGTAGTTCGACGTCCGATAACCCTAAAAAGGACCAGTAAGTTTCTTAAGTAAACTCTTGTTTGACTGAAGTTTAAGCAAACGTAAATGCCTAGATATCTCAGGATGATATTCTCTGGCCTGCTGTTAAGCCCCCAGACTGATCGGAAAAAAAATTACAAAATCCGAAGCTTTGGAGCTAGTTGTAGATATCTTTCCCAATGGCTCCTGGTACAACGTCAAAAACGTTGTTGTCTAAAGCACCTTTTTTTTGCATACTCAGTTGTTTTGGTGACTAAGGTGGGGAGATTGGTTCGTGATGCTCTCTTGTTAGAGACTGTCCCGTTGGTTCAAGTTTTTTTTTCTTCACAGCTGTTAGATTTGCCCAGCGCAGACCTCAGAGAGGATCGGTGATTCCTGGTTGAATGCTTAGAGTCGACAGGGTAATATATGGTCCTCAGTCAACGGAGTTCCCAGCCTTGCGAGGAACAACTCCGCTCGTGACGTCTGCCAGTGAAAGACCCAAAAATGGTGGGAAACATGTAATTGTATGCAAGGTAGTTTAACGTTTGGTGGCCCTAAAAATAATCGTTGAGATTGATGCTTAAGTAGGAAACGTGAATACTTATGATGGCCCTGAAAATAACCAGTAGTGATACTTCTAGCCATTCCTTATTAATATTATTGATGATGGAAAGCTGGTTGTGCGGGTAGCTTGACTCTTACCCTCAAAGTCTCTGTGTACAGAGACTGTGATGGAGGGAGGTACACCGCTGACCAAAGAATATCTCGTGTTCAGGTCGTTCCCCGGATAACCAACTACTCATCGTTAGTCGGGAAAGAGGGCCTAAAGAATACCTTCTCTGTGGGTATGCCGTTCGGACGACTACTGAGAAGGAAGCCGTTGTGGCTGCCTGTGGTCCTTAGGGCTGTCTTCCCTGGCTTGCATTTGTAGTATAAAGATCTGACGGTACCAGGCCAGATAGTGGAACAGCCAAATAATTTTGAAGTGTTGGAGCAGGTTGTGCTCTGGCTAGATACGTCTCCTGGTATTCTACCAGAGACGGTATCGGTTAGAATTTTTTTTATTGGTGGCACTCACGAATCTTGGAGGCTTAGGACTGAAGTAGACCTAGGTCTTTTGCCCATTAGAGAAGTGTGTTATCGGTAACCGGGATATCCAGCTGCACGACTTACATCAATCTTCTCGATGCAGCTCGATGTACTGCCGGTAGTCGACTGCCAAAGATTCCGGGATGCTCCAGCATGTTATAACCACACTTGTTCAATTTGGTTGCAGGTAGCTTCAGTTTCATGTCGACGCCATCTATTGGATCCTACTGAACTAACGTGAAAAGCTGGCGTATTTTTAAAAAACTTTAAGCTTATTTATTGCTATCGTTATTAACTTTTTCAAGATAAGAACTATACTAAAACTATTTAGAAAGTATCAAGAATCAACATGCAAAATTTCAGCCAGATCGGTTGAGTAGTTTTCGCAGATAGCGATTACAACGGTTTTTGCGACTTTCCTTTATATATTAGTAAGATAAATTTTAAATAACGTGACCCAATGCACTTCTCAATCGATGAATAAATGAACTAAAAAATATGTGACCCAGTGCGTTATTTGATCAACAAATAAATAACTAATAACCACGTGACCCAGCACGATTTTTAGTCAATGAACACATAAATCTTAAATCCCACGACCAAGCGCTCTTCTTAGTTAATAAATGAATGAAATAATAATTACGTAAGCTGGCGTGTTTTTTAGATTTAAACTAAATAAATTAATAACCAGGTGTCATAGTTCGCTACTTTGTTAATAACTAAATAAATTAATAACCACGTGACGTAGGGCGCTGGATAATGTGGCTAGTAATTTAATTATTTATCGTCGCGCTCTGGGCAGCTTGGTAATTAATTTATTAAGACACTAAGTAAGAAGCATGCTGAGTCACGTAGCATTTAATTTGATTATTCTTCAACTTTGAAGCACACTGGGTCATGTGATTATTAGTTTATTAATTTATTAATTAAGTAGCGAGCTAAGTCACGTGGTTTTCAGTTTATTTGTTTCTTAATTAGGTTCCCCACTGGGTCCAGTAGTTTTTAATTTATTTTTTTATAAACTAAGAAGCGTACTGGGTCTAACGTTTAATGATTCGATTGTTTATTATACATATTGCCCACTGGGTCACAAGGTCATAAGTTTGTTTATTTATTTACTAAGAAACGGGCAAGAACCCTGGTAGATCACAAGGTTAAAAGTTTACTTTTTTAATAATTAATTAGGCCACTAAGTCATGTGGTTTTATGTTTATTTATTTATTAACCAAGTAGCAAACTTACAAGGTTATGTGGTTATTAGTTTCCTTGTTTATTAACTTAAAACTGCCCTCAGTCACGTGGTTTAGGATTTATTTATTTATTAAATAAGAGGTGCACTGGATCACGTGGTTTAAGGTTTATTTATTTATCAATTTAGGAGTATATTGGGTTACGTAACGTTGGTTTTTTGCACTTTTTTCTATGTAGCTGATTTAAATTACGCGCCATTCATATTGTATTGCTCGTGGTACCGTGATGGTCTCGTTATAGGTTTTCTGTCACAGTTTAGAGCACTGCAGTCTCAACACTACGTATTATGTGTACCTGCACATGCAGTCATGGTACAAAGCTTCATTACACGTATAGTACACTAACTACACATGTAGTACATTAACTACCAGTGTATTGAGGTTGACTACACTTTTGTTAAGTGCAGTATCATCTTTGCTTCGCAGTCTTTGTTCAAACTTTTGATACTCATCAATTTACAAATATGTAACTGGTGACTGCAGTACCACCAGAAGTAGACACGTTAGTTTTGATTCGAGGTTGGGGTATATGAGTTTTACCACGGGTCTAAAATAACGGTTTTTTTTTTTTACACTTGTACGCGAAAAATCAATTGTGCGCAAAAAAAGCTAGTTTGACAGATTTTTCCATACTCCAGCATCTGAACGCTTTTTATTCATTGTTTGAACAATTTTGTTTGCACGTTGCCCATTTATAGCTCATTTAGTTTATGTTTAAGCGTGCAACTGAATTGACAAAAAGTTAATACGTTTTTTAGTAACCGGATTTCAGATTTACAGAGCTGTAACTCTCTAATAAAAAGAGAAAAGTTCAGAAGCCAATTAGACTAGAGTAGCAGTAAAAGAGTATGTACAGGCCAGCAATTCTTATTATTGTTGACATCTCAAAGCCTATATGTATGTACTGTTTGCCCTAGTACGTTGTACGTTAGTACTTTGTTTACGAGTGCTGGTTTAACTGATGAAACAAGCAAAATTGTTGATAGCCTTTTGTAAATTTTTTACAGAGTGGGTGTTTGTGTATACCCTCAGCATTAACTTTACTAAGAATACATTCTGACAGATTAATAATTATCAAAGTGAGAATCATTTTTTACAATTTTTGGAAAGTGCTGATTTTCGTTCTACATTTCTATTTCGATTACATGACTGAAGAATTAACTTATTTCATATGTAACAGGTCATTTTAACACCGTCGTTGCTAGAAAAATAAAGAACATTTATGAAAGAACACCTCGTCCTCTCAATGACATCAAGACTTTCATCCAAGCATCAAGAAAAGCTCGAATTATATATATATATATATATATATATATATATATATATATATGTACAAAGTTCTAAATCTACAAGCAGTGAACGTAACTTATTGCCTTAGAAAAATTATTTAAGGCCTGTTAAAAATACAGTGCCTGTAAAGAATGAGTTCTGATTTAAAAGTCTCACTACAGGGAGCTTTCTATAATTTTTTAACGAAAGGCATCTTTGTGAGTGCTTCATCCTCAGGATTTCCAGTAGTGAAAGTATGTATAAATAGTACCTAAGAGTTCAACAATAATTTATATTATTCATAATATTAGATTTTTTGTAATTGCGTGTTATTTTTTAGCACGAAGTTCTTTATGTCGCGACTCGAGGGGCTGGAATTTTAAAACCGAGACATTTTTTGAAACTGAAGTGGTTTACCCGAAGTCTCTTCCTCTCAAGTTTCCCCCTTGCCCCGTCCCCCTCACCTACTGTTCTCTACACACTTCCCCTCCCCTCACTAGATATGTATATCTACCAACCGTGCCGTGTTACTCTTCTGCACACCTTTGCTACGAGCGCTGCTGACTATAGAAACCCGGTTTCTTGTACTTATCGTGTGGTTTTTAACTATAATATTCCATTTTTATATGCATTCACTAATGATACATTCAATTCATGATAAATTGTGTATTTGTTTTCTAAATAATACATCTAAGAAAAAAAAAAAAAAAAAAGTAATGAAATAAAATATGAAAAAATGTAATATAAAAATAAATTTTGATGAAATGAAATGAGTTATAAACAAAGAAATTAAATAAAGGAAATACAAAAGAATGAAAATAGATAGAAAAAAAAAAAAAAAAAATGAAATAAAGGAAATACAAAAAAATGAAGAAAAAAAAGTAATGAAATTATATATAAATAAAAAAAGGAATAAAATATGAAAAAATGTAATATAAAAATAAATTTTGATGAAATGAAATGAGTTATAAACAAAGAAATTAAATAAAGGAAGTACAAAAGAATGAAAATAGATAGAAAAAAAAAAAAAAAAATGAAATAAAGGAAATACAAAAAAATGAAGAAAAAAAAGTAATGAAATTATATATAAATAAAAAAAGGAATAAAATATGAAAAAAAAAAAAAAAAATGAAAAAAAGAAAATTAAATGAAATAAAATTAAACAAGAAATGAAAACAAAAAATTAAATGAACGAAAAAATGTAAAGGGAATTAAAACAACAAACCGGGGGAGATAAATGGGTCATGGGACCCACGGTAAGAACGGAGTTTTTTAAACGTGACATGAGTATAAAAACCCAATTTGTCAGGTAACAAGGGGGTCGCTAAACCGGTAGGAAGAACGAAGCTTTATAAACGTTAGTACTGCATTCATGTAGTTCACTAAACAAAAACTTGAAAAACGAATAAAAAAAAAGAATAGTTCAGTACTCACAATGGTTGAACTCCGTGAGAACGTCGTGCGTAAATACAGTACTCACGAAGTTCAACAATCGTGAGTACTAAACTATTCTTTTTTTTAATTTGTTTTTCAAGTTTTTGTTTAGTGAACTACATGAATGCAGTACTAACGTTTATAAAGCTTCGTTCTTCCTACGGGTCTAGCGACCCCCTTGTTACCTGACAAATTGGGTTTTTATACTTATGTCACGTTTAAAAAACTCCGTTCTTACCGTGGGTCTCATAACCCATTCATCTCCCCCGGTTTGTTGTTTTAATTCCCTTTATATTTTTTCGTTTATTTAATTTTTTGTTTTAATTTCTTGTTTAATTTTATTTCGTTTAATTTCTTTTTTTTTTTTTTTTTTTTTTTTTTTTTTCATATTTTATTTCTTTTTTTATTCATATTTAATTTCATAACTTTTTTTTCTTTATTTTTTTGTATTTCCTTTATTTTATTTTACTTTTTTTCTATCTATTTTCATCCTTTTATATTTCCTTTATTTCATTTCTTAGTTTATAACTCATTTCATTTCATCAAAATTTATTTTTATATTACATTTTTTTATATTTTATTTCATTACTTTTTTTTTTTTTTTTTTTTAGATGTATTATTTAGAAAACAAATACATAATTTATCATGAATTAAATGCATTATCAGTGAATGCATATAAAAATGGAATATTATAGTTACGAACCACACGATAAGTACAAGAAACCGAGTTTCTATAGTCAGCAGCGCTCGTAGCAGAGTGGGTAAGGTACTGGACTCATATGCAGGAGGTCGAGGGTTTAAGTATCTGAAGTGGAAAGTATTTTTTTTTTTTTTTTTTTTTAAAGAATTGTAAAAGAAAAAATTTCTAAGTTAAAGAAAAATTATTGTAAGAAAATGAAATTAAAATTTGTTTAAAAATTAATTGCTTGGGAGTGTGAGGGTGAATGGTGGGCAAAGGTGTGCAGAAGAGTAACACGGCACGGTTGGCAGATATACATATCTAGTGGGGGGAGGGGAAGTGTGTAGAGAACAGTAGGTGAGGGGGACGGGGCAAGGGGGAAACTTGAGAGGAAGAGACCTCGGGTAAACCACTTCCGTTTCAAAAAATCTCTCGGTTTTAAAATTCCAGCCCCCCGAGTCGCGACATAAAGAGCTTCGTTCTAAAAAATAACACGCAATTACAAAAAATCCAATATTATGATTAATGTAAATTATTGTTGAACTTTCAAGTACTATTTATACATACTTTTACCACTCCATCTTATATTTTTCATTCCCTTTTTTTGTTTTTGTCATTTTTCGTTTTTTTATATTTTATTTTGTTTCATTTTATTATTTTTTAATATTACATTCTATTTGTTTATATTTCATTTTATTTTATTATTATTTTTTTCATATTTCGTTTCTTTTTTTTTCATATTTAATTTCATTACTTTTTTTTTTTTTTTTATTTCTACAGGCAGATTCCTTTGACGGAATGTTACATATTTAACAAAGTTAATTTGACTATCAGTCGATTGATGTATCTTTATAGCTTCCTCATAACCGGCTGTAACCATTTTAATATTAGATACATTACGATAAAAATTCAAAATTATTTCCAAAACCTCTCCTAAAACATTAATTGTATTTAAATTGATCTATAGGTAGATACATGTGTTTAATAGTACATTAGTGTGTATTATTTCCTCTGTCTCTCTGTGTCTTTTCGGATATCTGTCCGTAGTTGCCCACGTGTGCAAGCTTCATTGGCTCTTTACTAAAATTAGATTAACATGGAGTTTAAATAAATACCATTGAAAAACCCCAAAAAAATTTTGAATTATATTTACTCTTTGATGTGTATTGTTGTTCTTTCTCATTTACGTAGTTTATATGTTGATGAATAAAAAAATATAAACATGATCAAATATTCACTCATTCCTAATCTACGATATTCACTGATAAAAATTAATACTCAAACATTATTTCTTTTTTCAAAATAAAAATATAAAATAAAGATTATTTAGGGTAAAAAAAATAAATACTTCATCATCATAAACAATCAAATATTACCAAGTTCGATACCGTATTCTTTAATGTTACACATTTGTTGGATGTCCTGAGATCCACACCTGATTTTGGTTTTAAAATTTACAAAATGCACTATCAATATCTTTCAACTCCAAACGTAAACTCAATCTTCAATAACTGATTTTTTCTTCCAGTCGTAATAAAAATTCAATCTTACCTACACGAAAGAAGGTTCTTTCTTTAATTAAGTTAATCTTTTATTAGTTTGAGAATTTGTTCATTCATTATGTACTGTAAAAATTGCTATAATAAAATTTGAATACGATTGTTCATTTAATATTTTTAAATCTACATCATCTGTTTATTTTCATTTTTACAATACATGATTTCACATCATACAGTTTCACAGTTTTACTTTTTACAGTTTCCTATTAAGAAGAATATTTAGAAAAATTTACTTTTAACGTTACTTTTAAAAAAGATCATTTTTTAATTTTAATGAGATAGTGATAAATATGAATGTTAAAAATTTATTGTTTGGATATTATTTAACTTCTGTCAATCATCATCACAGGAGAAATTAAAAAAAATCATTGATCAGTAAGTTTCTTTCCAAACAGTTTATTATTGTTGCACAAATCTTATCCAATTTCATTAACTATTTCTAGGGTTACTTAAGAAATATTAAGGCCTTATATCAAAAAATTAAATAAATTTTTTTAAAGTTTTTATTTTGTAAGTGCGAATTGCAGTTCCACAGGTGCCCTTTTAATATTGTCTAACTCAAATGGTAATTTATATGATAAATGACTTCTAATTAACTTAAAAAATTAGAGGGAGGAAATACCAGTACATGCCATCGACAAAATTTTTTCTATGCTTAAAAAAAATTATGAACTGATGTTTTATACAAAAAAATCCTCCTTACTACCTAAACCACCAATTAAAATTAATAATATTTATTCTTACACTACTATCGTTTGACATATCATACAATTTTTTGAATATTTTTTTTTTTTAAGTAAGGCTATCGTTTGTGTTATTGTTTGTTTGGTTACTAAAATTTAACGATGTAGGTAAAGTTAAATTTATATATCTTATTCTCCCACTTAAAGATCATGCCCTAACAAGTAAATAAATTTCTTTTTTTAAGTTCTATACTATCTTAAAAAATTACTTTCTTATTTTTCTATTTTTTCGTTTTAACACTCGAAATTTTCGTTTTTGAAAAGCTGTTTTGACTATTTTTTCAAAATGTGCGAAAGATTTTACTTTTAATCTAATAGTACAAAAAAAAATGTTTCATGTATTTTTTTTTATTGGTCTAAATAAAGCTATTACTGCTTATTATCATCGTTATTTTGAATCTCTAAATTGTATAATATGTATACGGTTATTGTTATCATCATACGTAAAAACAGTACCTATTATATAGTCATGTCAAAACGTTTTAAGGACGTTCATTACTAATTAAATTTTCTGAACGGTTTTGCTAAAAGATTAATTGATAATATGCTAAATGATGCATATAAAAAGATTTAAGATGATCTAGGGAAACTAGACGAGGTGGTCGTAACTCGTAACAACAACCAGGCCATATTTTCCGTAAATAATGAAACTGTTGCATACATGGGAGGAGATGCACATTACAATCAAGATATATTAGACCTGTTTAACTTGATAGAAAAATGTGCTGGGCAAATTCGACTTGTCCCTAAACAGCGCATCCAAAGAAAAGGCCCTAAAGATAGAAAATAAATTTGATTGATACCTCATCTGAAAATAAGAATAAATACTTAAAAGATAGAAAAATAAATTTAATTGATACCTCATAGAAAGATAAGAATAAAGACTTAAAAGATAGGAAAATAAATTTGATTGATACCTCATTTAAAGATAAGAATAAAGATTCAAGAGATAGAAAAATAAATTCAAGTAATACCTCATCTAAAGATAAGAACAAAGATTTAAGAGATAGAAAGAAAAATTTTACTGATACTTCAATTCATGACAAGGTTAAAGATTTGAAAAGCAAAAATACAGATTCAATTGATGGCCAATTTAAAGACTTGCAAAACAGGAAAGATAACCTAAAGAAAGAGCTAAATAGCTTACATAAAGAAATGACGCATGCAAATCATGAACTTAAGACAGAACTAATGGAAAGAACCAGTCAAAATATCAAACCTAAAGAAATTATAAACTCACGAAACAAAATTTCAGAAGCCTCAAAGAAAGACATCAAGGAGATCAGGAAGCTGATAGAACAGGAAAGGCATCAGCAGAGCTCCTGGATGTCGATGAGGTTTGAAGTTGTTACCTCACAACATAAGAAGGCCCTGGAAAAGAAAAGAGAAGAAAATGTGAGAGCTCAAGAGACGATTCGAGCTGAGTTTGAGCAGCATCTAGCCACTCAACAAAGAAAGATGGAGGCTCTTGAACGAGAACTGGCCAGGAGTCAAATACAAGAGGTAAATAAATTTACTACATCTACTTCAGGACCTAAATTATGTAAACGACTGACTAATCCAAACTCCGACTCCATTGATAATTCGCTGATGTTTGAACGCGCTGTGCCTAATGATAGTCTAAAGATAGAAGTCATTAATAAAGATAGCCTAGGGTGTTTTAATTATTCCCTCACTAATGCAACAAAACTAGAATTATTCTTAAAACAATTGCAGTCAGAACTAAAAAGTAAAAAATTGCTTCACACAAGTGATTCAAAACTAGAAGCCACTATGAATATTACTCAAGGAATAAATGGAAGAAGATAAAGAACAGGCTCTAAACGTAATACTAGGTAGGTTGTCCCTAGATTACCAAAACAAAGTATATCACATTACTGATCCATCAACAATAATACAAAAAATTAAAGATATGAAAAGGGGTGACATAAAAATGAGCGCATATCAAATACGTAACAAAATACATTCCGTTAGATTTAACCCCAAAAAGCAAAGTGCTACTACATTTTGTGAATTTTTTGATAGACTGGTAAGAGATTTTGAATTAGTTAGTAAAACTAACAGTTTCCTCGAAGATGAGAAAAGAGATAGTTTCTATCATGCGATTATCGATGGAGTACCAGACGTAAAAATAGCAGATTTTAACAGGCTGTTTGAAAGCGAGGATGGCTTATCTTTTAAGTACTTAAGACAATATATCCTGAAACAGGAGGCAGAAGGGTCACTTGCACGACCAACAACGGGTGCTGGACCGAGTCGAGGTGGGACCGGTGCTAGGCCAAGCCGAGGTGGGGCAGGCTCTCGACCAGCCACCAACTTAACTGCTGCTAACGCGGCCACCGCCAGCACTCTATGCTACGAGTGCAATGATAACGGGCACTATTTAAGGGACTGACCGAAAAAGGGGCAGAACCTTAGGCAGTGCTACACCTGCCAACGGTTCGTGCAGAACCTGCGAGAGCACATAAGAAGGTGCAGAGGTAATTCTAACAAAAGTAACGATTGGGATTTTAAACGCAACCCTGGTGGTGGTAACAATAAGAATAATTTTAAAGATAGCAATAAACGGAAACCTGAAAAACAGCATACAAATCATAACAACAAGAAAGCCAAGGTCGATAACAAGAAACAAGGCGAAGAAGGTAAAAATAATGTAGAAATACCTAGGTCTAATGCATGCAGTGGTTTGTTTGCTGTTAACCCCGAAACTTTGCTCTCTATGCGCATCGAGGAAACACGAAATAACGGCTGCAAGAAAGTTGATTTCGTAGCAGATTCAGGCGCCACAGAACACTTTGCTAATTCTAAACTCTATTTCAAAAATTTTAATAAATGTAAAAATAAATTAATCAAAAGCGCGAACAAAGATTCCTCCGCGGACTTCAGAGTGGAGGGAGAAGGGTGCGTTTCGGGTAAAAATAACCAAAACAAGATAGTCCTAGATAAAGTTGTATGCGCTAAGGTACTCGCTGGAAACTTGCTGTCGCTTCGCCGTTTTGCTGAAAGGGGCATGAGTATATACCTTGATAACACAAAGCTACATATATTTGATCCGCGTTCTAATAAGACTATAATTTCTGGTGTCTACAAGAGCCCTTACTGGATAGTAGAACTACTGCAAGATGGCCAGAGCACAAGTAATAATGAGAAGTGCAAAGAAATTATAGACTGCTTAATGGTAGAAAATCCCCCAAAAGCAAAGACTGAGAAGGTTCAGCAAGTCAGCACTAATGATAGGAGCTGCCCTGGAATCTCAAATAATGAATCGGAAAGAGCTGGTCCACACAGCTCTCATCAAAGTGAGTTTAAGAAAACAGTTAAAGATAGAAAAATCAATAATTGTGATGACCTTATAATTGGTGAGATTCCAGAAGCTCAAAGCCCAGAAAAGTACAGAACATTTGAAAGAAATAACAGAGCCATGCTTTGGCATGTAAGATTCGGACATGCCTCAGCAGAATATCTCAAGGCGCTACAAAAAAAATATCCGGACAATAAAGATGTGAATAAGGCCGTCTTCGACAGCTTCATTACAACATGCGAGGTGTGCCAAGTTGCTAAAATCAAGAGATTACCTTTCAGTAATAAAAGAGATAGGGCAACAAAACCACTCGAGATAGTTCATGCTGATACAATGGGACCGATCAGCCCAGATACTTATCCTAAAGGAGATAAATTTATAATCGTCTACACGGATGACTACTCAAGATTGACTATGGCATACTCAGTGAAAACAAAATGTGAAGCAGGACGTTGTTTGGACAATTTTGTGACAAGCGCACGAAACCTGTTGGGTTTTGATGCAAAGATATGCTATCTTCGAACTGATCAAGGCACGGAGTTTACAGGAGGCCAAACGGTAGAAGTTCTCCAGAGGTTAGGAGCAGAACTTCAGTTGGCCAGTCCAGATACCCCTCAGCACAATGGAGTCTCCGAACGGATGAATCGTACCTTGCAAAACAAGGTGCGAGCCTACATGTATGACTCTGGGCTCAGGGAGAACATGTGGGACTTAGCCCTGGGCAGTGCAGTATATGCCTAGAATCGGACACCTCACTGGTCTAACGATATGATAGCCCCTTTAAAAAAGTTTGCGCCCAATCTGAAGATAGACATAACCCAAATCAGAAGATTTGGCTGCGTCGCTTTTATCAAGATACAAAGGAACACTGGAACCAAATTCGGTCCACAAGGGATACGAGTCGTACTGGTTGGTTATACCCCCACTGGCTATTTTTTCTTAAGACCTAAAGATGGAAAACTTTATGAGAGTCGAGACGCAAAATTCCAAGAAAGACTCGTGTCCAGAGATAACTGGGGAAAGGACAAAATAGCAAACTGGGGAAACCTGAAGACAGATATCAAACAAGATGAATGGTTCGTTAAGTTTGATAAGACTAGCCCTAAAGAGTCATTGGAAACGGAGGGAGAACCAGTAGTCAAGAGAAAGCGCGGTCGGCCTAAGAAAGTTGGAGATCTTGGTCAAGAAAGCTCTAAGCAACCCACTAGAATAAATGATACGAGCTGGATTTGCAGGAGCCATCGACACAAACAAGTTGAATAAACTGCTTTAATCGAAGGGCGATGTTGACTGTTTGATTGCAGAAGTCAAAGATGCAATGTCACATGTCCTGATTGCTGGACTTAACAAAGATCCCGCAAACTACAAAGAAGCTGTTGCATCTCCAGATCGCGATAAATGGCTCAGAAAAATTGATAAAGAACTGGAATCAATGCGGAAAAACCAAGTGTGGAAACTCGTAGAAAGACCAACCGTGAACGATGAAGGTGGCAAGCCCAACATCATCGACTCTAGGTGGGTTTTGAAGAGAAAAATAGATAAAGATGGAAACACGAAGTTCAAAGCGAGGTTGGTGATTCGTGGCTTCAAAGATAGGAACAAGTACGATCTGCAAGAAACCTATGCCCCGGTGTCTGGGCTGGCCTTAGTAAGATCAGTAATATCAATAATAAATAGATACAATCTGGAGACTTGCCAACTTGATGTCAAGACAGCTTTCTTAAATGGATCTATCAAAGAAGAGATGTATATATGGAGATTCCTGAAGGCCTGCTTGATAATGACAGTTTCAGGTTTGTACATTGGAAAAAGCCCTTTATGGACTTAAGATCAGCCCAAAAAGATGGAGTGAGCGGTTTCGCGAGACTGCATCTAAATTGGGACTACGGTCACATACGAGCAAGCCCTGTATCTATACATGGAGAGAAGCTGATAACTTTCTAGTGCTGATCCTATACGTGGATGATATGATGATAGCCAGCAATTGTGTAGGCAAAATGAATGAAATTAAGACTGGTCTGCAATTGAGTTTGAGATGTCAGATCTTGCCGAGGTTGGCACATTTCTAGGCATCAAAGTGGAAAGAGATAGAAAACTTCATACAACTTCAATAACACAAACACCATACATAGATAAAATGTTAGAGAAATTTGGATTCAACGAGTCAAAACCCCAAAGAACACCAATGGTGACAAATCAAGTTTTGAATCGGCAGAGAAAAGATAGAGAAGAGTCTGAAGATGCTGGAGAGTTAAGCACAACGGTAACGAGAGAAAATTTGCCGTACAGAGAAGCAGTCGGTAGCCTGCTGTATTTAGCCAACACAATGAGACCAGACATTTCATACTCGGTGAATGTACTAAGTAGACATCAAATCGACCCAACTGAAGATGATTGGAAAATGGTCAAACGGGTATTTCGATATTTACAACACACAAGAACCCTAGGATTAACTTACAGAGACTGTAGAGATGGATTAGAAGCTTATTCAGATGCGAGTTTGGCAGACTGTAAAGGCTCAATAACAACAGGTGGATATCTCCTAAGGCTGTATGGGGATACAGTTGCTTGGAAAACAAGAAAGCAGAATTATTTTGCTATTTCAACCTGCGAAGCAGAATATGTGGCAATGTGCGACGCAAGTCAAGAATTGATAGGACTAGAGCACTCTATAAGTATTATATTGTCTCGCACTTTATTGCCCGCAGATCTATAATGTGACAACAAAGCCGCCGGAGCAAGTGCTAAGATAGATGGTGGCATAAGACTGAGACACATGACCGAGATAAAGGCTCACTACGTTAAGGAATGTTTATCCAGAGGAAAAATAATTGTTAAATGGATTCCATCCAAGGAACAACTAGCAGATATCTTTACAAATCCCCTGCCGTTTGAACTGCATGAAAAACTAACGAAAGAAATTTGAATGTTAATTAGCGTAAAATGCATGATAATTAAATTTGAATTTGAGATAATAAAATAAGTAAATTGATAATAGATAGATGATGGTAGACATGCTGATTAATGTATTTTCTGTGTATGTTTTAGCTCGTCGGAATCAACCACAATGAGTGACCCAGAAGCCCACGTGCTACACATCATTGGCTGATTAAAATTCATTTATATTCAGTGTTAATGTTCAAATATATCTTTTCTTTTCATTTTAATAAATTCAGGTACGAACGGGAGGGAGTGTTAGATGTATTGTTGGCACTCGTAACTGAATTATTACGCATGCGCAACAGCAAGAAGACGAGACGCAGTGACGCTGCACTTCAGCGTCAAGTAACTACGGTTTTGTTCACTCCCGCGCAGTTAGCCAGTATGTTAACACACGCATACTCTGTCTTCGCATTTCCTTTACAGTTTATCCTACCTTTTCTGTTCGTTTAGCTACTGTAATTAAGATAATAAAGTGTTAAGATAGTTAAACCTTAAGATAGTGTGAATAAACGTGTCCAAGTTTAATTCTATATTTCGAGTGTTGTATTTTTTTATTCGCCAAGTCACCTGCTCAAGCCCATACTGCTAACAATAATCAAAACAATGTTCCAAATCACGCGCACTTAAATCAGTTATCATGATTTGCAGGCTCCATAGCAGTAGTATCCTTATTATTTCTATTGGGATAAGTGGGTTAGATCTTAAACACTTTAAAAATCATGAGTGTGATTATTATATGTTGATTCATGTTTGTTGTAAGCATTGTATTTAATGTTAAGAATGTAACATAATTTTGTCCATCCATCTATTAATACAGATTTTTATAGATTCATATAGCATGTAGCAAACAAAAAATTTTAAATGGTACTTATGTTACTATTTTAGATATTAATATAAAAGACCTACTTCGAGTTTAAGTACTGGGGGATTTGAACGCAGAGTATGCAGAGGGGTGGAGCCCTTCTAATATGTATGTCTATGTATACATATATAAATATGACATATGTATTGCATACATATATAAATATACGTTTATAAATGCATATGAAAGATAAAAGGTGACTAATTCAGACATCACATGCTTTTCATACATGAACTAATAACATTAAAAAGTTATATGGACCAATGGACAATGCATGCATAGATATCATTTTGTTCTTATAATAACCATTAAATATTGTTGTTTTCCCCCGTGGTACAAGAAAACAAGGTAGATCAATAAGCCATACCCATTTCGGTATAGTTTGCACAGGAGCCTGTATGACGCTATAAAATGGTGCTGAATTCAAACCGTTGACTCCTTGAAATTAAGTCCTAAAAATCATTAACTTATCTAAAAAACTGAGAGAAATAATTTTTGTCTGTAAATGGAAATTTATAGTCGAAAAAAAGATTCATGAACTAGACACATTTGCGCGTAAGCCTGCAGCAGCAGACAGATACTGATTAAATGGTTACGTATAATGTTGAACATTTCACCAGCATTTTTTTTGCATCCTTTTAGTTGATTATTATTGACAGTATGTAGCTTCATTGTAAGAGAGCGCCTCCGGGTGCTTTAAAGTTGTGTAAGGATAGCACAAGAAAAATCACCAGACATAAAATTTTTCACGTTTCCAAGAGATAATGTCAATACTCGTTCATAGAATTAAAAAAATTACATACCTATAGTTAATTTAAAAAACAATATTAATAATGACATTTTTACGGATTTACTATTTTATAGTTAAAAAAAAATCATTTTTTAAGATTTAATTTTAGTGCCATATTATGACGTAATACAAGCTCTAGCTTGTTCTTCTGTACCATATTTTTGACCTAAAAATGTCTGCATAAGTCACCTTTGGTCAAGAAATATACACATGCGCGCGCGGATATGTGTATGTACATACATATATACCTACACATACATATTTAACTTTTACTTTGTACCTTATAACTTGCATATTATATACCATCTTGAAAAGACGGGCGGTGGCAAGGCTATTACAGTCTCCTACTTTTATCCGTTCATCAGTAACTTCTCTTCTATTTAACTCGGATAATGAGCAGATCTCCGAGTAACCAGAGTTATTCTTCAGGCAAGATAGCTGGTAAACTCGCGGATCTTCAGAATAGTACGAGCTTGAGGGGTCCCAAGGCATTGTCAAATTATCGAGCCCAAAACTAACATAGAAGTGTAGACATTTGTACTCAGTGGAGTAAGTCAACGACCCGGACGAAAAAAAGGCTACTTCAGATTTCTTCATGTTATTTTAAACGGCAAAATCTAAGTTGAGCTTTTTTTTGTCCAGGTCATCGAAGTAATCTAGGAATGTTTTGTACTACGGGTAAGGGCCATTACAAACCTGGGTACGTCCCTACACATTCTCACTGAGGTGTTTCGTAATACGTGTTAGGAGCAGTTTAAATCCAACTCTGTACTTACGAATCCTCATTAGCTCATATTCTGTTAAAACTGTATCCAATAGGTGATAACATGCATGACTTTATGACGTCACGTATACGAACTCTCATTGAAAACCGTTTACTAAATTTAACTGCATAAATTTATACATAATTATGACCCCTTACAGGCTTTGTACGAAATACGATCAAAACAAGTTTTTATATAATTAATTTATTTACGTGTTACGCGTTAGCTATAAATAATAAAACATATGTCACATTAAGTATGTTTAATAATATAATGTACTGATTTAGTATACTATGAAAAACTCTGTATAAATCACTCTCTAATACGTAATGGAAGCTATATATTTCTTGGAGAAAAGTCATCAAGACAACTCTGTAACTACACGCGATCAATACCACAGAGCCAGGAAATGTTTTGTTATAGACACGTAATAACTGCATTTAAAGATTATTGCTAGGTTAATTTTGACACATAAAAGAATATTATGTAAAAATTGCTGTTATAACCTCTTTAAACGCAATATTATATATCGATTTTTTAACCCACCTTTCTCTGTGGATCCGAATGTAATTAATAAATGTCTCTTTATTTTGTTAAAAATTTACCTTGCCATCGCCTGCTGGATTGATGAAAACTACGTAATGTCCACCGTGATTATCACCACTATGTACAAGAACAGCATGTAGTGTGTAATCAGCAGCAGGATCTTCTTTACTTGACTTCAAATACTGGCCCAAACTAATTTTCTCATAAAATTCAAATCTATAACAATTTTTAAATTATCTTATAAAGTATTAATTATGTAGACATCTTGAATTTAAAAAAATGTTTATTACCTGTCATTAAATTTAACAGAACAATCTGTAATCGGATCGTACTGAAATCGCATTAAATGCAAATGTAAAACAGGGGGAAAAGATGAAAACATAACCCCTTTTTCTGCTTCTTGAAGACCATGTTCTCCAGCATCATATTTGTTATCCCCATCCAAGATTTCTGAACTCACATAGTCATTAAAGGATTCGTAAACTGTAAAAAATTTACAACTGTTATTATCTCAACGAAAATAATCACACGATTATAAGAAGATATATGAATATTGATGCACAACTATTTGTCAGATTACGACTTAAAAAAAAAAAAATAAATAAAGGTAAAGTTTTTACTGTTATTATTAACGACTGACCCACAAGTCTAGTAGTGCTTACGTGTAATATTTACGTAAATTTTTTAATCCAGCATAACAAAGTTTGTTCTTATTTTAGTTTCCGAGAAACTGAATCGATGCCGATAACTCAGTTATTTATGTTTTACATGATGTTCTATACGTAGAGGGCTCCAATTCTGCCAGATATCAGAACTTTGTAAGTCTCTCTCTAAATTCTATTGAGGTAAATTAAAGTTCAAAACACTGATACTTGCTCAGGATAACAATTAGTTATATCAGTGTGTACCAAGAATATTTTTTATCTGCAGCAGAATTAGTTAATAAAATAATGTCTAGAGAGAAATAGAAGCTGCATTATAAAAAAACTTATTAGTTGTTTCTTTAAGTTATAAATCAAAAGCACTATGTACGTAGAGGTTTACTAAAGGGCCTATCTGTCATCCATACTATATCTGTTGAAACATCTTAGTGCTCCGTATTATAATATGCGAAGGTTCAATTGTTAATAATTTTTCCTACTCATAATGAAAGCATTGTAATGGATCGCGAGGCGAATATAAAAATAGCGTGTTGAAAATATTTGAAGGTGCTTATCTACTGTATACACATTTAATGAATCATTTTTGAGTTTTATTAAGAAAAATTTGGTCTTTTCGTAGGTAATTTTTTTTTTTTTTTTTTTTTTAGCAATTGAAGTTATACTTCTATAGACGCAGAAGGTACAACTTGCGCGCCCGAAGAGCGCGGTTGTTGTATGTTTCTGCCCGAGATAAGAACGACATTTCTTGTATCGAGGGTGGAAAGTGCAACTTTGTACCCGTGGGCACACTTTCCGCCCGCCAATCACTTTTCACCCTAGGGTGGGAACAAACTTCGGGCCCAACTGAGCCAGAATGTTTCTTCTTGCCCGTAGGCCCAAAGTAATTAGCGAGTGGAACGTATGCCGTAGGGCGCAAAGCACTGCACCCAAGGGGCTAAAATAATTGTATCAAATAAAGCTACACAAACTTATAATAGCAATAAGTTAAAAGAAATTGATTCATAAATGTTGAATGGTATTATGGTAAGGATTACTAAATTAAGGAAACTTTATAATAAGTACTCTTAAAATAATGAAACAAGTAGATAATAAGCTGGGATACTTCTAGTTGATAAGTTGATTGCTTATGCTCATAAATAGTTAAAAAATGAGTATAAAATTAAAGCCATGACAATAAAATTACATGAATTATTAAAAAGCTTCGTAAGACAGAACATATATTGTTGCATATAAACATTTATAACAGGTGACTTGTGCAAACTTTGTGTACGTTTATGATGTAAATTAATAACATTGGAACGTTACGCGAACTGTCCACATGAGTACGATTTTGTCTTCGTATTTACCCTTGCATTTTTTCCAAAACGTATGCATAAGCCACTTTTCATAAATACATATCTTTTTATATTGTATAGTTAAATGTGTGGGCATTCCACATAACCCCCTAGTGCCCCCACCGTCTCTATCCCACAAATGAGGAGAAGAAAATTCTTGTTATTTCTCTGTTATTTTTAATCAATGAATATTAGGTCAATCCTCCCCACACTTTGCTATTAACTTGTACCAAAATATTAAATCTGAAACATCAGCGATTTAAGCTATTAATCGCTGTATACTTATGGCACCCCAATTGTGCAAGTGTTAATCAATGATAGTAAAATTGAACTATTAGTGGTTGTTTAGATTCCCAACCTGAAGTATGTTCCTTAAATGTGAGAGCATAAAAACTCCTTGCATGTACTAAGTAACGTCTTGTAATCTTTTATGAAATACTCTAAAGTAACTAAAGATGTTAAACAGAGAGTTCAGTTGCGTTTTCCAGGCGTATGTAAGACTTAATTCAGCAATTAAGCTGCGTGTAAGATCGTGCCTTTCAAGCAAATGTAAGATTTAGTTTGGTGACCAAACTGTGTCAGAAAGGGCCAAGCAATCTAAACCACTGTAGACTTACCTAAAGAGTAAAATAAATAGGAAAAAAAAGAAAGGATCGCCGATTTAGGTTCTGACGTCAAAAGTAGCAGCTTGGATTACGTAATCGCTACAAAAATATTTGTGTAAAAAAAAAAAAAAAAAAAAAAATCGTTACGGACAAATGTGAAAAACCTTGTCCACTGACTCTCTGCACGGTTATGATTAAATTCTCCTTAACCCTCACCAACCTTTAAAAAGTTCCACATACTCGTACAAGGAAAGTTATGTATACCTCACGTACTTTGAGAATACATATTATTAACATTGAAAAATTTTCCTACGAGCTTTGCACGCCAACCCTTGTCTACAGGAAGTTTATCACAATATGTAAATGTTATGAGATTAATATATCTACATTTTCATGAAAATAAAGTAATTACACAAATGTTCAGATAAATAATGTGGACTTCAAATAAATCTAACGACAAATTATTTTTACAATTTTTTTCGTCAATAATTACACTTATCCTTATTAGGATTCAAAACTAAAAATATTCATGCAAATAGAAAGAAACAAAATTTAGGAACTGAACAATGTTGAAAAGAAATTTTTCATTATCAGGAGATACACGTATTGAAAAAAAAAGAATTAGAAGTATTCATGTAAATTGCAACATCAATAAATATCAGTACATTACATGATATTTTAATATGTTAAAATTTTGTTTAAAGTTTCAAAAGTAACAATTTAGAATAAGCAGAATTTTTTATATTACTTTTTCCAATTGAATTTGTCTTAATCTATTTAATTTGTTAGCAAAATTTGTTTTCAATTTAGAAGCGAATTTGAAAGTTTTGTACTGAAAGTGTTATTTAATGAAAATTATAGTCATAGATAATAATAACCTTAACATATTTAATAGTCGTTTTTTTATTACGTATTCGAAAAAATGTATTTATTAAAGACACACAAAATATTAAAAAAAGGAGGTACTGTGCAAGCGCATATAAATTGTCTTTATTAAATGAAATAATAATAAGTAAACAAACTACTATATTAATTAGTAATTGTTTATTATTTTAAAATCAAGTATCGCTGTATTCTGTCTCGCCATCGTTTCGTTTAGCTACTAGTGTTGACTACCACGGTTTTTATTAGTTCTTTACGACTTGAATTTAAATTAACGTGTATGATTTTATAACGTCTCAGAATGAGATGTAAGTATTAAAAACTAAACGTATAAGAAAAATAATAGTAACAAGAAATAAATGACGCACCTTAGATTTGACATTTATCAAAGTTGATGTTATGTACTAAATGGAATAAAAAAATACATGACAATACAAAACTAAAAAGAGTGGTTTCATATTTATTATTCAAGGTAAATTGAAGAAACGTACAGAACAATTCTGTTAGGTTTAAACAACGGACAAATCTATTAAATTTTCTTAATAATTGCGGTGGTTGTAAAACAGTGACATGTGTTCTGTAAATAGTGTAGAGAGGCTGAGGAAGATAATGGTAAAATTTAAGGGGCATCCACAAATAATCGGGTGGGTGGATGGGGGTACAGGGGGTCATAAAAAGATAACGGAGTGATTTATTAGGTTACAATATGGAATAAACCAATGGAAATTTCTGTAATTTCGTAGTGGAGGGGGGGGGCTCTAAAAATTGCAAGGGGCTCAGTGGGCTCCAAGTATCTGTTATTGGATTAAAATAACATTGATAGCAATATAATTTCTGCTATTTGCAGAGAGACAAAAGAGAAGGGTGGCAGAGGGGATCAGAGGAGTGTGGAAAGCCCAACCTTAACGACTATATTATATAGGAAGATATAGATGTATGTATATGTTAACACAAATATGAGATCTGTTTTAAAAGTTTCGCAAGGTTTATCACACATCAGAGTTAAAATTACTGTCTTTTTTAAAATGATAGAAACCATAAAAGTATCGTTTTATCATTTTTATGAGTCACCTTACAAAGCCCTATCAAACCTTAAAAACAGGAACTTCCCTATCTCTTTTTTTTATTACATTTATAATATTAAATATACGTACAATTTTTGACTACTAATCATCACACATATTTTTTTGTATACATAATTTCAAAGGCCAGATAGACCTTTTATTCAACCCTTCAGATTATAGATGTAAAAAAAAGCTTTGAATGTTTTTGTACAAGAATAGTAAATTTCTTCCTAGGGCAGAAAATATAATTTGCGCACCCGAAGGGAGGGTGGAGAGTGCAAATTTGTACATGTGGACTCACTTTCGGCCCGCCAATTACTGTCCACCCAAGGGCAGGAGGGAAAAATTTGGGCCCTGCCTGGCCCGAAGTTCGTTCCCACCCTACGGCTAAAAGCAACAGGCGGGCCGAAAGTGAGCCCACGAAAGCAAAGTTGCACTTTCCACCCTCGATACAAAAAATGTCGTTCTCACCTCGGGAACAAACATACAACAACCGCGCCCGTCGGGCGCGCAAATTGTGCTTTCTGCCCTAGGTAAAAAATCTACTATTAACTAACTATAACTTTTAGATAAAAAATATATTTAATATCTGGAAATAATATTAAAAACTTTATTAAATTATACACATGTAGTAGAAGGAATATATCTGAACATACGCGCAAACAAAAGTACTAAGAACTATTTCTATAAATTTATCATTTAATTATATATAAAAATAAATTAATAGTAAGTGCTTGATATTATATAATGTTAAATATGCAAAAGCTGAAATCTTTTAAAAACTACGTTATTTAGAAAATTTGATTTTTATTATTTTTTCAAACATAATTAAGCTACAGCTTAAGTTTTTAGTACTTTTTATTTTGATTTTTCACTAAGAAAATTTTGATTTTAAGAATTTTGTTACAATGTGAATTGTTCTTACTGTACAGGTCTTATTTTTGTCCTTGTGGTGAGAAATTCGCCAAAAAATACTTTCAGATTAGAATCGAGAATCCAATTTAATTTAAAATCAAAATGTTTTGTTAGTTAACTTCTCAACACATCAGACGACAAAAAATATAAAAATATAAAAATGAATAATAACTTTTGTTTGTCTTGTTTAGCGTTTCATAATATTCTCACAGATTTTTTTTTTTTTTTTAAATTTAACACTTTGTTTATCACTTTAAAACTGTTACTTTAAAATAAAAGTATATCACAGGACAACGTGCAAATACTAACTTCTTGTATGTCTATGCAATAATACTTATTTTTTGTCTATATATACAGGATATTTTCTTTCCTTACTTATTATTTCGTAAAAAAATTTGACCTCATATATTAGGTGTTATTTTTAGCATGACTGACTGTTGGTATTTAATTGTGTATCTGTTTATAATAATCATTTACAAGACTAATAATGATTATATCTTACACATATCTATGGACTCCTTTCACTTGCTCCTCTTGTTATTAATTTCGGGCAGTTTGTATAAGGTACAACAAATTGAGAAATAGTAACAAAGAAGAGAAAAGTATTATTAATTCAAGTTAATTGTGGTTGCATGAAACCTAACATTACGATTTATTTGTAAGCACCTTTGAGTTAGCGGGAGGAGGGAGTAGAGTTCCAATAGGGTATATGTATCAAAACTCATGTAGCTTTGGCCCTGGTCACTTCATGCACCCCATCCTCTGGAAAAAGATTATAACTTTAAGTTTTCAAAACTATTTTAAAAAGTTTTTTTAGATTTTTGTTATTATATTTACTTTTTGTATGTTTTTTAGATAATAATGATAATGATCACGATAATAATAATAATAATATTAATAATAATAATAACAATAAGAGTAAAATTTATTGGATTTTTCTGACACTTCATTATATAATTATTTATCACTTTCTATGCACTGTATTTATACGGTAAAATTTTTATGGTAATAAATCTAGCCGTACATCTTGAAAATAAGTAAAAATAAATATTTGAAGCAGGTAAAATCGAAAATTCTACGATTTTGGATCGTTTTAAATCGTATAAAATTGTAATTTTACAAAATTGTTAAATAAAATACAGGCATATTTCAGAAAACTGTATTTTAAATAATAACCTCGAAGTTTGAGAAAAAACAGTGAAAACAAAGCAATAGCGAATTAAGTATAATATCTTCTAAAGATCATTAACGACTCTCGTTAAAAATATTATTAAATAACAAGCATTATTAAATGAAAAATCAAATCGTTGAAAGATTTGGAAAAAACTTAATAATGCTAAACACGGACTCAAGTAATAAGCTGTAGGTTTAGTTAATAATAATAGTTAGATAGATAATACTTTCAGAAAAAGTTATACTTTCTATGCAATTATGATTTTTTTGCGTGGTTTTTACTTTCAAAAAGAATTTGCGGCTATGGTTTATTAAAAAAACATAAAATTTGTTTCACAGAATATTTTCTTTACAGTATAAAAAACCGTGCTCTTCTCTATGTAAATAGAATGTTTGAATCTGAAGATATATCATGCTTAGCGTTTAGTTTATCCATGTCAAAAATCAAGCTAAAATAAAATCTCTTTAGAATTTGCATTGTACTCACATATAATTATTTATCTTTAACTAAAAACATCAATGTATCTTTAACTAAGTAATATTCAGAATGACGATTAGGAAAGCCTCGCCAAAAGAACTCTATAATACAGAAATATACATGTACAAGTCTATGTCTATATTACAAAGTTATTTCAGAAACTGCCACCACCACTAATTACCAGAATCGTCAATTTCAAGGGGTAAAGAGGGAAAGGGATATTTAACCAAGCATTCTCTCTACGCTCTCACACTCATCCAAATATGCCACTATTCTGCTACGCATTTACACTTACATGAATTTTCTTGAAGTTGCCCGGAGTCCACCGAACACTCTTTTATAATTTGCGGAAGTGAAGGTAAAGGGGATTGACGCCTACCTTATTATCACACGGCCCCACACTTATCCGGATATGCCACACCCGCAATCCCTCTACGCTCTCGCACGTATTCAAGTACTCCCAAAGCGGCTAAAGTCACCAAAATATCGCAGTACTGTCAAATTTTGTATTTATTAAAAAACACAACAACGTTTCGGCTGTTTAGACAATGTCCCGGCCCTTATCAGGTATAAAAATCTATGAGTAATAAATAAAATTCTTAACAATAAAAATTTTGGTAAATACAATAAACGCGAACTAAGTAAAGTGTATAATGTACCTCTGACTCTTACGAAAGGAATTTAAAATCGTAATGTAGTCAGAGTTTCAAGCTTAGTTGCTTTTATACCCTGAACATACACAAATGACATAGAATATGCACATAATACGATCAAATAAGAATCGCAAGCAGTTCCTTGTGAGACACACGTAAGTAGATGATGTTTTCCTAATACTATAAACGAAAGGGGCCCTCAAATCATGTACATCAAGTAAGTTTCCTTTCTTAATTGACTTAACGAGATACTTATAATAATTTTCCAATTTTTACAACAGCAGTTGCAATTCACATATGGTATGTGGTAAACGACATTATTTTTGTCGAGTGGCCCGGTTACATACTTTCCAAGTGAAAAGATTGAATTCGATTTATTGTTTAAACTGTATACAAGACCAATGTGAAGCTTCTCACAAAAATACTCAATAGGACCGTGCAAGTGGGGAATATACGGTAATAATAAGATGAGTTTCAAATTATTATTGTTTTTATTGTAATTGTCAATCATGTTTATGTTTTTTAAGGTATTTATTCTTTTGTTTAAATCATAGGCATACATATAAAAATGTCATCCACATATCGCATTTACAGTGGAACATCAAAACATAACTTCTCTAAGCATGAAATTTTAGGCAAACGCATTACAAGATTACACAGTACTAGACTACAGGGACTGCCTATTGGAGAGCCAAAAACTTGTTAATAAAATTTTCTGTTGAAATGAAAAAAAATTGAATTTAAAATAAAAGATAAACCTAGCTGTGCACAATTCATTGAGAGAAACATTAATTTTACCATTTAAGAATTTCCAACAATGTTTTATTGGAAATGTTTCTGTACGTGATGAGGGCCAGGACATTGTCTAAACGGCCAAAACGTCATTCTGTTTTCTAATAAAAAAAAAATTGGCAGTACCACCAGTCAACTTTATATTAATTTTTAACTAACTATCATTGGACGTCTTAGATTATTATTTGTGGATGCTGGTGGAAGCTATACATCCTTTATATTTACATCTGCATCTACACTGTGCTGCTATGGAGAACACCAGATTGAAGCAACTACTAACCATCCTTTCCAAGACATATCACACAATATACTAACAAACTTGATTATGTTACCTTTTTTAATTATTGATCGAACATAAAACATAGATTAGCTATATCTAAATTAGATAAATCAATTTTTAATAATGAAATTTCGGACTCGTACACCAAAACAAATTTTTTTTAAATAAAATTGAATTAATTAGGAAAAAAATATCAAGTCATGGCTGTGATTCTTATATGATTAATTTATTTCTTGATTATTACGAATTAAAATTGAATAGCAGTTTTCACGAATATCGTTATAAGTTCCATAAAAAGATCGATACTCTTTTCTCTCATAAAGAATCCGAGCACGAAGGTGTATACAATACACTTCCAGCTACAATTGTCAGTGAACCTGGCCTGGTTCAGTGCCTTGCATTCGTCAACAATGAAGGCATAAGTGAAATAAAAGAAAACTGGCTAACTCAGTCGAAAATTTATAGCTATTAATATGCCTATAATTTATAGCTATTAATATGCCTATAATTTATAGCTTTAATTATTGCTATAACTACCTATAAAACAGCTATAATAATGTATAAAATTTAGCTATAAACATAGCTATAAACTACAGCTGTAAATTTTTTACAAATAATGAATAAAAATTAGTTTAAAATCAGATTTTTTCAACATATATCGATCAGTACAGATGGTATTATCCGTATGATACAGTAAAACTGGGGGCCTGAAGTATTTTTGAATAAGTAGAAAAAAAAAAAAAAAATTATATAC
Organism: Copidosoma floridanum; assembly: GCF_036245765.1. Lineage (NCBI taxonomy): Eukaryota > Metazoa > Arthropoda > Insecta > Hymenoptera > Encyrtidae > Copidosoma > Copidosoma floridanum. Next base: position 6,582,158 of record NW_028321901.1, on the reverse strand, counting down.
AATTTCAAGTTTAAAAAAAATTGTTTAAAAATACTTTAGGCCCTCAGTTTTACTGTTATCACACGGATGATACCGTCTAAACTGATCGATATATGTTGAAAAAATCTTATTTTAAATTAATTTTTATTCAAAATTTGTGAAAAGATTACAGCTGTATTTTATAACTTTATTTATAGCTGAGTTTTATACATTATTATAGCTGTTTAATAGGTAGTTATAGCTATAATTGTAGCTATAATTTTCAGGTATAATTATAGCTATGAATTTTTACTGAGAAGTAACCTTTCCAACAAACCGCTACCAGATTGTGTCTCAAGCATATTAGAGTTGGGCAATTAATTTAATTTTGTTTCTAATGTTAATAAATGTAATTATTTTCGTTTTTTTAAGAATAATAAACATTTATCAAAATATTCTGGAGAATTCGAGATTGTTAGAAGAGAACGACTTAACATTATTGGTAACAATAGACATAATGCTTCATGCTGAGAGAAGTTATGTTTTGATTTTCCACTGTACGTGCAGTATGTGGATGATATTCTCATATGTGTGCCTCCTAAATATATTAACTATGCTAAAAACATTTTCAATCGCTATTGTCCGGAATTACAATTCACTGTTAAGACATGCAACAATAACAGCATAGGTTTCTTAGATGTAAAAATTATCATTTAACAAAATAACATAGTACTAACTAATTGGTACCAAAAACCCACACATACAGGCCGATACTTGAATTTTCGCTCCCACCATCCAGTACAACATAAAATAGGTATCATTTACACATTAGTATACTTTTCCATTAAATTTGCAGACACTCAATTTCGTAACGACAATTTAAAATTAATCAATCAATTTTTACTACCTGACAAATATCCTTAAAATTTATTAATGAATTTTTAAACAAAAGAATAAATACCTTAAAAAACATGAACATGGTTGACAATTGCAATAAAAACAATAATTATTTTAAACTCATCTTATTATTACCGTATATTCCCCACTTGCACGGTCCTATTGAATATTTTTGTGAGAAGCTTCACATTGGTCTTGTATGCAGTTTAAACAATAAATTAAATTCGATCTTTTCACTTAGAAAATATGTAACCGAGCTACTCGACAAAAATAATGTCGTTTACCATATACCATATGCGAATTGCAACTGCTGCTGTATCGGTTAAACATCGAGAGCTGTAAAATTAATAATGGCAGAACATAAAAGAGACAAAGAGAAAAAAAAGGATGCATCTGTACTATCACAACATAGCATTGAATTTACACACAACTTTAATTTTGATACAATAAAAATTTTAGACGCAGAACAACATTATAAAAAGCGCCTTTTTCCGAAATGTTGAATATACATTATTTTAATAATAATATTAATTAACAACAAGATACAGAAAAATTGAAAAATTATTATAAGTATCTCGTTAAGTCAATTAAGAAACAAAACTTACTTGATGTACATGATTTGAGGGCCCCTTTCGTTTATAGTATTAGGAAAACATTATCTACTTACGTGTGTCTCACAAGGAACTGCTTGCGATTCTTATTTGATTGTATTATGTGCATATTCTATGTCATTTGTGTATGTTCAGGATATAAAAGCAACTAAACTTGAAACTCTGACTACATTACGATTTTACATCCCTTTCGTAAGAGCCAGAGGTATATTATATACTTTACTTAGTTCGCGTTTATTGTACTGACCAAAATTTGTATTGTAAAGAATTTTATTTATTATTTACAGATTTTTATACCTGGTGAGGGCCGGGAAATTGTCCAAACGACCGAAACGTCGTTTTGTTTTTTAATAAATACAAAATTTGATAGTTTCGCCATTGGACGTTATTTTAATTATTTACCAACTGTCATTGGACGTCTTATTTTAAAATAGTATTTTACAATTTTTGGATGTGAGGGGGAGAGGAGAATGCTACCTACGCAATCCTTCTACGCCACCGCACTTATCCGTATATATTTGAGGTCATACAATGTTAATCAAACGATCATCTACAGTATACGATAAACAAAATTTCCCAATGCACGGCACTTCTCCAAATATTTTTAACGTTAAGAGAAATCAATTGAATAGTCTTTTATACGTACTAACTTATTACGCCACTGCCACCGCCACCACCACTGCTGTCGTGTACAAAAGCAATCCCAAATACGCATTTTGTTTTTTAATTTTTAAGTTCTTTAATGTAAATTATTTTTAAGATCTCTAGCAGAAAATCTTTTGACGTTCGGCAAAATTCTAAAGTATACATCGTAAGAGTTATTATGTAAATATTTGAATGATGCATTTATAATAATACATGCATCATTATTAATTTTGTTATCAAATATCAATTCTAGAAAGTTACATAAAATATAAAATAGTATAAGCGAAAAAAGTTACGTGGTCCAAGCCTTAAACTTTATACTGAATATAAATTACTCACCTTATATTTTTAATCTGTAAAGTCTATTTATTTGTCTTATGTGCAGCCAAGAAAAACAGATAGAAGATCTAGATGGCAGTTAAGATGTGATAAGGATAAAGGGGCTGTAGGGATCTATGAGGAATGACAGAAGAAATTTATAGAGGGCTGTGGAAAGGGGAAGAAAAATTGTTTAAAAAATCTGTGGAAGGACTAATCATGAGGCTAGCATATATTTGAGCATTATTAAAATATCGTAGAAGACTCAAAAATTTTACTTTTTTCTTGTTGAGAGGGGGAGGATCTTATAAGCAGCTTTTTTAGTGAAAGAACTGTGGGGAGACGTGGTAGAGAAGTGTCTTCTGTCTTACATGAATGACTACATAATATGAAAACCTATACATATACATTCACTGGTGTGAGTGTATTATGATGTAAACTTATAACATTCTAAAAATACGCGGACCATCCACATAAGTACGATTCTATTTTCGTAATAATCTATTTACAAACGACCTCTTCCCACCTTAACCCACACTCGCACATATATATCGCCCTATATTATATAGTTGTATGGACAAAAGTGAGTCTCAGCTCCTCCTCAACTTCCTCCTATCCACCCTTAGCACCCACCCACAAATTTCTCTTAATTTAAATAGTAATTTACTAGATTTGACGTAATTTCAAACAAAATGATAGTATAGAAATTTCCTCCCCATTCCCCCTCCACCACTCTATAATACATGTATATTGACAAAAGTTAGTAGCAGCTTTTGAGCTAATTGATTATGCATGTTCTATTTTCTACAATATGTAGATGTTTTTATCGTTCAGCAGTTTGTTACTGTAAAAAAAAAAGAAAATAGTTGTTAACCATTTTCAGGTTAATACGAAAAATGCATTAAGCTAATATTACTTTATCATAAAAAATTTTGACAATTACTTTTTGAATTTTTCGGTTGTTAACATTCAATGCAAATATATTGCAATAAGACAAACCAGTTTGTAGTTTAGAATAACAAGGTCAAGATTGTCATATTAGTTATGTAACTTTCAAGGTTCAAAGTAAGACATCAGTTAAACATTTATAATGCTAACATAGCCATTGAAATACAATAACATATAAGAAAAATAATTTAAAACAACGTTAAAATTACCATGTATATTTATTAACAATATGAAAAATTAATTTTTAAAGTTAAAAAAGAAAAATGTTAAACATAAATTCGCAGCAACCAAACAAAGCGCAATAGTAGTACCATCGTATACATACTTAACAGTGATTCATCGAAAAATGAGCTAAATATTATACCAAATTACATACACTCAAATAAGTTATCATCATTTGTAGGCCTAATGGTATATCTCTCAGTGTTTCCTTTGAAATACCTCGGTAGGTCCACAAACACTTTTAAAAATAATCAGTGTGATAAAGAATCTCTGATTAATACTCAACATTAATGATGTTTTGACTGTTAAAAACTGATTGACATTTAAACCATCAGTATAAACTAATACTCATTCTTAAGGAATACAGGAATACACAAACGTAAATATAACATAAATAACTCTTTCATATATTCAATTGGAATACTCTTATGTAAAGTTAGAAAAAATGCTTAGCACGAGGAGCGCATAAAGGTAAAGCCCATAACATACATAAATATACTAGTTAAGCTTCACCCACCTAAGCAAAGGGAACCAACCTTACCAAATAATTGTTTAAAACTTGAAATTTAATAACTCAATAGCTACGAAATAATCGACTCGTTAGTTAAATTAGCCAGTTCTAACAAGTGTTACTAAGTTTGTTATACTTTTTTTACTTATGATTCTAATATCTCAGTATTCTTAAAATATACATACAACATAGAGTTTCGTATAACATTATCTTACTAATATATAAAGCAAAGTCGCTAAAACCTTTGTAATCACTAACCACGAAAACTACTAAACCGATTTTGCTGAAATTTTGCACACTGATTCATGAGACTTCCAAGATGGTTTAAGCATAGTTTTTATCTTGAAAAATTTAATAACAATAGCAATCAATAAGCTCAAAGTTTTGCAAAAATACGGCAGCTTTTCACTTTAGTTCAGTAGGATACGCTGGGTGGCGTCAACATAAAATCGAGGCAACCTGCAACAGAATTAAATAAGTATGGTTACAATACGCCAGAGCGTCTCCAAAAATGATGCAGTCGTCCCCCGGCAGTTCATCGAGCTGCTTAGAGAATGTAGATGATAGTCGTGCAGCTGGATATCCCGGTTACGGACGACACTCTTCTCTAAGAGGAAAGGGACTTAGGTCTTCATTCACCCTGAATCTCCACGATTGACGAGTGCCACCAATAAAAAATTATTCTAACCGATGACGTCTCCGGCGTAATACCAGGAGACGTATCTAGCCAGAGCACAACCTGCTCCAACTCTTCAAAGTTGTGTGGCCGTCCCACCATCCCGCCTGGTGCAGTCAGAGAATTTTTGGCTTCAAATGTAAGCCAGGGAAGACAGCTCTGAGGGGCACGGGCAGCTGCAACGGCTACCTTCTTAGTGGTCGCGTCACCAACGGGCATACAAACATGTTTCCGTCTAAGGATAAGCGGTTGGTTATCTGGGAAACGACCCGAAGACGAGATATTCTGTGGTCAGCGGCGTACCTCCCTCCATCACAGTCTCCGTACAAAGAGACTTCAAGGGTAAGAGTCAAGCTAACCATAGCCAGCTCTTCATCATCAAGAATAATAACAAGGAATAGCTAGAAGTTTCACCCCTGGCACTTTTTAGGGCCATTATAAGTATTTACATTTCCTACTTAACCATCAATCTCATCGGTTCTTTTAAGGACCACCTAAGTGTTAACTTCCTTGCCAACAAATACATTTTTACTACCATTTCTGGAAGCAATTCGTCGACTAAAAGACTGTATTAACTAAAGACGACCACTATTAAACCAGTCAGCCATTCACTGGCAGTCGTCACGAGCGGAGTTGTTCTTCGCAAGGCTGGGAACCCCAGTGACCGACGACCCAATATGATCCTCTCAACTCTAAGCATTCAACAAGGAATCACCGATCCTCTCCAAGGTCTGCGCTGGGCAAACCGATGACAGCTATAAAGGAAAAAAAACTTGAACCAACGGGACAGTCTTCACCGGGCAAGTATCACTAACCAATCTCTCCATCTAAGATTACCAAAACAACTGAATCTGCAAATAAAAAAGGTGCTTTAAATAACAACTTCTTTGACGTTATACCAGGAGACGTTGGGAAAGATCTCTACAACTATCTCCAAAGCTCCGGATAAATATATTTATTTTGATAAAACCCAAGCACAAGATCAAGAAATTGCCAAAAAAGGACCATGAAATTCCAATCGTGGAAATTGGGAGACTTTACGAGGGAAGCCAGATTACAATTTTACCCATTTCTCACGATTTTGTCCTAAGTTAAGTCGTTGACTCTATGTTTTTGAGAATTTAAGATTCTTTGTAAAAAAATACACAAGAACTGTTTTAAATTTTTGAGGTTCATCAAAGATTTTCAAAGATACAGTCAGTTTTGTGACCTCTGTCCATAAGAGTAGGTGCTAAATTAGTGAATTTTTATTAGCAATTTACGAAAAAATTAAGTCGCTGACCACAACATTTTTTTACCACAAATGAATCAATATAATTTCAGAAATTTGGAGGTTTTGATGAAGCCGATAAATATTGCCGAAGCCATCTTAAGAAACTATTTTTTGTTATTTTAGTTTATAACTAAAGGTTTGTAAGGTTCATTAGATATAATTTATCGATTCAATTATAGTGTGAGGACAGATTGTTTTTACGAAAACAAGTACTTTATAGTTTCATTAACTATAAGACTTTTCGAAGGAAAGACAACACCTGGCCAGCAAATCAAATGAAGTCACTGTAGGTTATGAAAAAGTCAGAACAGCGAGTTGAACAGTTTATTGGAAAATATTTTTTCATTAAACCGTATAATAACTTGGGTGTAAAGAGCGGAGTTGGCCTAGTGGTAAGCGTGCTTGTTACTGATACAACGCTGTTCTAGGGGTCGTTGATTCGATTTCCGGTGAATGCAGATTTTTTCAAAAACTGTTTTCATCGGGAAAAGTTTCTACGTAACCCTAGCTGTTTCGAGGCGGTTTTTAGCGTCAAATTTTCCTTCAGAGTAATTCCAGGGTTTTTCCCTTGCCCCATAGGTCTTTGGGCCTGGATAGATGCGAAACAGTGTTAGGAATATAGGACTACAGGTTGGCATTAGCGGATCCGATGCGCGAGGCAGGGATTGCTGGCGTTACCGGCGAGGAGTGGTCCCTTCTTCGGGGATGCTAATTTGCCTGAATCCAATGCTTTGGCAGAGAGAGCGCCGGCTTCACTGGCGAGGAGTGGACGTCTTAAAATATGGAGTCCTCGGAGAAAGGCTACACAGTGGCGAGTGGACCCGATGCACCGTTGGTGCAGAGAGGGTCCGCTTAACTGGCAAGGTGTTTCACTGGAGATACTCGTACTGTGCTCATGGGATAGGTATTACATCAGTAAAAAGGTTGGAAATGGGTACGACAATGCACCCTCACACATAAGTGATGGGTGGGGGTCCCCATCGACTAGGCCAGTACGCTGTTACGGTAACCCGGTAAAAAAAAAAAAAAAAAAAAAAAAAAAAAAATTGGTTGTGCTTAAGACAATGGCTGTGCCCCGTTAAAAGTACCCAATAGGATGTACTGTTGTGCTATTATTATTTCACGAACTAAAATTTTTTTTACTACAATTTTTTATTTTATACACGTAATTATTACACCTATTAATGCTTATTAAATATTTTGATGAAGTACGTGTAAAAAAAAATAAATATTACGGATTAATATAATGAGATTTTTAAAATATAATTTAATCATACAGATTAGCCTAACGGGCGACCAGAGTGAAGACCGGAGAGAGGCATCAAAATTTTGTGGGGGTCTGAGGAAGGCAAGGGGGACGAGGGGAATCTGAAAAAAACGGGTAATTTTTGTTGGGTTTAGAAAGGGGAGAAATATTTGGATTTTTTACCGTATGTTGAGCGTGGGTTCAAAAAATATTTAAAAATTATGAGGGAACGTACGGGGCGTTGAATATTATATTTGGTCTTATAACTACATAATATAAGATAAATATGTTACTATAGTATATAGGTATTCAAAAGGAGATGTTGACACCTCACCTTTTCACCCCCCTCACCGAAAATACGATTCTTCATCTCAGCTTTTCATTGAAACTAGAAAAATTTCTTTTATTTTTATAGGGAACTAACCAAATAAACTTTTGATTAAGATTATCATTGTCATCATTTAATCCCTGTCACCCCCATTAAATTTGCTTCCCCCACTTTGGCTACCACTGAGTTCTCCGCAAAACAAGGCAAATTTTTTTTGTTTAAAGTGAAACAAACTTATTAAAATTTTTTGTTACCTCCTCTTAACCTCTTTTCCACACCTAAATTTGTTCTTGCACTTATTTGCTCCCACTCATTCTCTTTTCACGCTTTTCTTAGGCCCCTTAGCCCCCTTAGCCCCCTTTGCTGCCCTATAATTTGTTCTTGCACCTGCTGGCCCACCTTATTCTTTTTTTAAACGTTTGTAGTCTCTTTCAGCCCCTTCCTTTGCAAAGTAAAAATTTTTTTTATTTTTATGTAAGATTCATATAATACAATCTTTGTCAATGGTTCCTCGTACTATTAATCATATTAAGTATATTATCTATTTTTTGTACACCACCCATAACGCAAACAGACAGGCGCGTTGATCTTTTTTTTTAAATTAATACGTAGATGTATGTATGACCAGAGATTAGTAGGGAGATTGCTGACTGCCATGCTACGGAGTGTGCCCACTTTTTTCCAGTGGTTCAAGCGCCCCACCGTGGCCAAGCGGCCGAACCAGGCGCACATTTTTTTTTTTTTGAGAAGCACGGTAGGGGTAGGAGAAAAGTGGATTCGCGTGGAAATGTCCATATAGGGGCCCATTTTGAAGACGCGTGGAAGGGGTATATCGAATGTGCGCCTACGAGGAGAGGAGTGGAAATGTCGGCTATATAGCTGTGTATATCTAAGCACACGGCCAAGGCAAGCGACAACATGAGTTTTTCTTTTTTAAGAGTCTTTTGACTCTGCAACCGAGTACATGCTATGTATGTATTTAACTGACTTGCTCTCACTCTGGCTTCAATGTTATCTATAAATCTTATTTTAATAAATCGTGGAACTGAATGCTCATTAATTATATACACAGAATTTTGATTTCAATACATTATTTTTTTACTCTTCCGTACTCTTAACATTCCCAAATCCATTTATGTTTTCAAAAAATATATAGCTTCAACTATTTTTTAAGGCTTTCAGTACAACTTTAACCACTAATTTATTAATTTCACACATCCTAACTGCTGTCAACTGTAGGACAAGCTCCGAAGGATATCCATGAACATATGTGACTTCGAAAGTGATATCTTTCGTTCTTCGGATAGCTAAGATGGTTAAGGCTTATGCGCCTTCGTAGATTGTTTTGCACTTGAGGGTTCAAATCCACTTCATGGTAGATTTTTTAATTTTTTTTTTTTATTTAATTTATCATTTTGTCTTTATTTCTTTTATTTATGTTTCTTTGAAAAAAATTGTGTGTATATATATATATATATATATATATATATATATATATATATATGTAGTCAACATTTTTTTTCGGATACATCAAAATAAATTAATATTGTCACTTCTTTTGATACTTCTTGTTAACAAGGCAATTCTATAATTTTATAATACTAAAATAAAATTGTAAACATCCTATTAACGACAAAAAAAAGCCGAAGGCAAAAGAACACTCATATTTTTACTACGATTATATCAAATATGATCATTACCAGTAAACTACAACTTACGTCTAATTATACCTGAACATTTAACTACGTACATATATTATATTTTTGAGCTTATATTTACATTCCTTATCAATACCTTGTAGTTATTGCATTGCAAAATTCGTACTACGTACACATGTACCAACATAAAAGTAGATTCTTTAGTCTTTATAAATAGTGCGTATTTTAGATCAAAGCGTCTTACAGAGACAAAGCAAACAAAGCTTTTTTTATTCAACACATACTAGTTTGAACCACTGGTAACTGAGAGTATGGTTTAAAAAAAAAATTCTTATTCTGTGTAAACAGTTATTGTTTTTACCCACAATCAAGTGATATTGTAATTTTTCAGAAATAGTTACCAAAATTTGTTGACAGTGCGTAAATCACATATATATATATATATATATATATATATATATATATATATATATATAGTTAGAGTAATAATCGCATTATCGGTATCTTTAACCACCTGACATAGGTTGCTTTTATTTAAAAGTTCGCGGAACTCTCACGACGAGTAGCTTAAATTTAAAATCTTTAAAATGCCTTTTTCATAGCTCTACATATTAATTTTTGAGAATCATAGCTGAATTAATTTATCATAAAGATGTATGCACTTAAATATAGTTAACAATAATAGTTTGAATACTTCACGAATTTAAGAATAAGATGGAAAACTAAAATAAATAATTGGTCAATTTTTTCAGAAAACTGTAGATTTTTTAAAGATTTTGCACTATAAATGTATATAATGATACTATTTTGAGGGGGTTGTCGTGGTACAGTCAATTTCAAAATTGAATTTTCGTGTTAGAAATGTCTTTGTTGTGATTATTTTTAACAAAACAGGTAAATAATTTGAAAATTAGTGCATAGAACAGAAAAATACCCAGGAATGTAAACACAAAAGTTTAAACAACAAATTAACCTAACTTCCGCCTCGGACTGTACCACTATATAGGTATTCTAGTAACGTTGTAACTGGAATTTAAACTGTTATATTTTAAAAACAGTGAAGCTAGGCTTTCCTAATTTTAGTATACTGATTTCAACTATAATAAACTCTAACATATTAATTTTTTTAAAGATTCTTAAGAAAATTTTAAAAGTTATGAGTGAAAACGTGCATTTTCCAACAAGTCCTTCTTAAAAGCATGTGTATAAGTGGCCAACTTCGCGATTTTATTTCTCAAAAATGGCGTATCTAGGCTCTTTGAAATTTTAATATGTTATTTATGATACTGAAAAATACCTATCCAAATTTTTTCAGAAATTTCTTAAAACAATGAAATATCACAACATCCCCCGTAACTCTTAATCAAAGTTTTTGCTAGGAGAAATAGACCCAGACTCAGTTTTTATTAATATATAAATTTGTAGTTAAAAAATTTTTCTAGTTCTCACAATTCCTGATTTTAAATAATTTATTACGTTAGCATAATAAAGAGTCTCCTCAGAGTAATAGGCGTAAAAGAGCCTTTTCAAACTGAATATAAGAAAGAGCCTTTAATTTTTATTTCTCCGATTTTAAGTTGGTACTACATTTATGTGTGTATACATATAATTGATCTATAAAAATATGTACGTAACTACATTGAAATAGAAGTAAACAAATTAGTTAAAAAGGCATTGATATCTTTTTGTTGAACTCCTCGTTTTGCTCTCTAGTATAGAATAAATGTGTGGATTCGTACAGGGGTACGAGACCAACCGAGAGCTGGGTGAGGAGCAAACAAGAACTCAAAAATGTCGAAGAATAATCTTGAGCGACGTTTCGTTGGGCTTAATTATACCAATCGACGCCGACACCTAAGTGCGAGTGTACCTCTGTATAAAAAGGCTTTTTCTTTTAGTTTAAGAGGGCTTTATTCTGCCCGAAAATTTAAAAAGGCTCTTTCTTGACTTTTACTCTAAAAAGACTCTTTCTTGCACTCACCCGATGGTATCATTGTTAAAAGTATTACGATGCTTTTTCTGCATTCAATATAAATGATTAAACTTCCGTTATAATCAAAAGCCTAAAAATATGTTTATTACAATCATCACCCTTAAAGGTAATTCATTTTTTTTTTGTTTTTAATAAAATACTGCGGTATTATAAAAAATGTTTAGTCTCAGAATCTTGCCAAATAAATTGTATTACTTATTCATCGAACTGTTTCATTCATTACTGTTCTTCCGGCTGTCTAAAAATAAATAAAAGTAGCACATCTTATTAAAGATTTGCAAACAATTTTAAAATATTTACAAAACTATTTTGTATTGTGTTCATCAAATTTAATTACTGATTAAAATTTCAACATTAAGTAAATAGCAGTAAACGGGCGGCTTTTTTTTGTCGTAAATAGGATGTTCACGATTTCTTTTAGTAGTTTTAGAATACACAAATTATGTTAAAATCCTTAAAAGTTATTTTAGTATTATAAAATTATAGAATTGCCTTGTATCAAAGTAACAATATTAATTTAATTTGTTTTGATGTATCCGAAAAAGAATGTTGACTACATATATATAAATTTATATTTTTAACGAAACATAAATAAAAGAAATGAAGACAAAATGATACATTGAATGAAAAAATTTAAAAAAAATAAAAATATCTACCATGAAGTGGATTTGAACCCTTAAGTGCAAAACAACCTACGAAGGGGCATAAGCCTTAATCATCTTACCTATCCGAAGAACGGAAGGTAACCCTTTCAAAGTCACATATGTTTATAGATACCCTCCGGAGCTTGTCCTACAGTTTACAGCAGTTAGGATGTGTGAAATTAATAAATTAGTGGTGAATTTTTCGAAAACATAAATGGATTTGGGAATTTTAAGAGTACGGGAAAGTTAAAAAATAATGTATTGAAATCAAAATTCTGTGTATATAATTAATGAGCAATTAGTTCCACGATTTAATTAAATAAGATTTATAGATAACATTGAAGCCAGAGCGAGAGCAAGTCAGTTAAATATATTCATAGTACTCGGTTGCAGAGTCAAAAGACTCTCAAAAAAGAAAAACTCGTATCGTCGCTTGCTTTGGCTGGGCGTTCAGATATATACAGCTATATAGCCGACATTTCCACTCCTCTCCTCGTAGGCGCACATTCGGTACACCCCTTCCATGCGTCTTAAAAATGTGCGCCTATATGGACATTTCCACGCGAATCCACTTTTCTCCTACCCCTACCGTGCTTCTCAAAAAAAAAAAAAAAATGTGCGCCTGGTTCGGCGGCTAGGCCGCGGCGGGGCGCTTGAACCACTGGAAAAAAGTGGGCACACTCCGTAGCATGGCAGTCAGAAATCTCCCTACTAATCTCTGGTTTGACATGATATACGTCCGTGTGATTACAAAATTGTATATTACGGTAAAACAATAACAATAGTAAAGAATATCACCTATCAGTCCTTTTGTGGAACATTAAAAAAGTACCCTATATTGAAAATGACATTTACTATGTAACATATGAATCAAAAGTACTCTATAAAAAAATATTGCAATATGAAACAAGGTAGCACTTTGTTAGAATTTTGACGGTAGAATGTAATGAAACTATTTAACAAACTTTCGGAAAGTAGAACGCTTTTCATGAAATTTTCATATTAAGTTACGTGTCTTTTTATTTTCCCACGTATATGATAGTAATAGTAATATGTTTATGACAAATAAAAATGTATAAATTATATATATGAATACATATATATATTTGGATGACAAACTCTTTTGTAATTACGAAAAAAGCTTATCAGCCTTATAAATCGCAGAAAGACAGAGCTGCAGAGAATCCAAACAATGACAAAGTCAACTTATCTATGATTGAAAAATTTCGTTCCACACAGTATTTTTTACTAAAATGTAATTTTTTTTTATTTAGCACGAAAATACCATCTTTAGTTATGCACTTTAATGAGGCAACATGTGATTGACCATGTAAAAATAATGGTTTTTAAAATATAATCCAACAATATCAAAAGTTTGATTTTGCGTTTTTTTTATAGTAGTTGCAAAATTTAAAACTGAGAAAAATTTCTTCCTGTATATAATGAATGGTAATAAAGGTAATGTCCAGTATTAAAAGTAATTTCTGGGATAAAAACTGTATTTCAATTTTTTTACCAAATTTTATTTCTGCCTTAATATAGAATTTTAGTTTAACTTCCTTATTTTTAACCTTGCACCATGATATAAACCATCTGATGGATTCAAATTTTTCATTTACATAACAACTGGTCTAAATTTTAATTTAAGTTTATGGTGGCAAACCTTCATTAATATTCCATAGTATTTCCATCAGTACATTGATATAAACATTATCATCGGATTGACCTACTCCCTTAAATGTCATTTCATCAATACTGTAATTTGACGTAATCTCACTTTTCATTTAATGTAAAACTTAACTGTTCAGAAAATAATGATATGAAATGTTCACCCCCTTCATTCTTTTTTAATGCTTTTCTCGCCCTTTTCTTCCTGTCACCCCCTCAGCCTTCCTTAACAACCGTTCAATCTGTTCTTACGCCTGCTCTGCTATCTCCTTCATTCTCTTTCTACGCTCTTCGTGAACAATTTCAACATTTCATGTACAAAAAAAAATTCTTATACGTTATCTGTTTTTTGTACACAATCAATATTTTTAGATGTAGGTAAATTGAACCGTTAAAATGATGTAAGTTCCAAAATAAATGCTAGTTTTCTGGGGGGTTGGCGCGCAGAGCCCGCAGGGCAAAGCCCACAAGTATGTGTGCGTAAGTGTGTGTATACTTGTGGGCTTTACCCCTTGCACGCTTCGCAATAACCTTCCAGAAGACTGATTCATTAAAAAATCACATCGAATTAATAAACGAGTACACGCACTCTTTGAATAATAAAGTTTCGAATGAGATAAAAGACAAAATAAAGACAAATTCCAGTACCGATAAAGCAACATTTAAAAAAGGTAACCACTCCAACGATAATATCAATATCAATTTTCTAAGAGAACTACCAAACAATATTGGTCAAAGTCTACCACGTCATACACTTAATTAAAAAATTGCAGTAGTCATTACGTTAATAAGAAATTTAAATATATAAGATGGTTTACGTAATGGCATAAGGTTAAAAAAACAAAGTTGTTAAAATTTAATATTAAAGCAGAAATAATAACTGGTGAAAAAAATAATCAAAGATTTTTAAAACCAAAAATCACTTTAAATACTGAAAATACACCTTCATTACTATTCATTCTATACAAAAAGCGTTGTCCCTTAGTTTTAGCATTTGCAACGACTATAAATAAAACATGAGGCCACACTTTTGATATTGTAGGACTATATTTTAAAAAAGCACTGTTTTTACATGGTTAGTTACATGTTGCCTTATCACGATGCATAATTAATGAAGGGACGTATAACATGATGTAAAAATTATATTATATTCTACCGGCAAATGGCAGCAAATTGTTGCGTTTGCAATGTTTTTTCATGGATTACTTTCAATTTAAATATTATGTTACGAATGCCATTTTCCATATAGAGCACATTTTCATGGTTTCACAAATTGTAATTGTTATTTTACGATGGCATAAAATTGTATAGTTACACGTACGTATATCAAGTCGTTTATACACCTACATAATAACAATAAAAAAAAAAGATCAACGCACTTGTCTATTTGCCTCATTATCAATTAAGGGGCAGCAAAGGGGGCTGGGGTTGGGACAAGGCAAGCTTAAAAGTAGAGTTAGGGGTGGCAAGCAGGCGTAAGATTACATTGAGGGCTGGCATGGGGCAGCGAGGAGGGGAGTGGTTACACATTTTATTGGGTTAATTCTACATTAAAATAAAAACAATTTTGCCTTGTTTCGAAGGAGGTTAAGAGTACGCTGAAGGGGGAAGCCAAAGGGGTGCGGGGGTGCCAAGGGGGGCTTAAGTATAACAACGAGGTGCTGAACCAGTAGTGTATTGGGTAAATTCACTATTAAAATTAAAATAAATTTACCTGTTTTTAAAGGGGGCTGATAGCGGGTCAAAAATGAGTGAGGGGTGGGCTAAAAAGGAGGGTACGGAGAACCTTACCGAAATCACTTTATAATATGGCAAGATATATGTATTTGTGCGTGTGTGTGCGCGCACGCGCGCATGTGTGTATGTGACTGTCTGTCAATAAAAGATTATTTATGCAGACAATTATATTTATGCGGGGGTAATTTTTTTCGGGGTTATTACGACAGCCTATTGGCCTAGTGACCAGGGCCACATACTCGCGACCTATGTGTGGGCATGTATTGGAGCACCCATAGAACAAACCCTTAATTAATATCATTTTTATTTCATACCATAGGCACATTAGAAATATTTCCAAAGCAACACCATGCTAGTTAAGCTAACGCTCTCTGCACCAATGGTGTATCGGGTCCACACACCACTGTGTAACCTTTCCCCAGAGAAGACTCTGTATTTAAGGATGTCCAACTCCTCACCGATTAAGCGGGCGCTTTCTGCCGAAGCCTCAAATTCGGGTTAATTAGCATCCCCAGAGAAGCCCCATATTTCAGGGACCATTCCTTGTCGGTGAGGCTAGCGATTCCTGCATGGCACCTCGCATTGGATCCACTAATGTCTGCCTATAGTCCTAACACTGTTTCACATTTACCCTAGTCCGATGACCTGTGGAGCAAAAAGAGAACTCTGAAATTGCTTTTAAGGAAAATTCCACAGAAAAATTAACCCTGAAACAGCTAGAGCTTCAGAAGAATTTTTTTCTGGTGGTAACAGTTTTTCAAAAATCCTGCATCAATCGGGAATTGAAACCTTGACCTCTAGAACGATGTTGTGTCAGTAACAAGCAAGATTACCACTGAGCAAACGCCACTGTTGTATACGTGGGTAATTATGATGTCAAATTAGGAGTTATGCGGACGGCCCCATAATTCTGCTGTGTTATTCTTATAAAACTTAAAAGCACGTTAAGTCTGAATAAGTTGCCTACATAAAATACACAGCCACCTAAACTCACACAAACAGACACTCATACACATAAGTATATAAAATCTTGTTAGGGTTACACATAGAAAGTTTAATCTGATATATATAGTAATCCGTGATCCTTTCGCCATATAATAGTTTTTGGCCTTAAAAGGGACGTTGATTTGCATTTTTTTTACGTTTTAAGAAATGAAAGGGCTGTTTTTTAAAACTAATAAAGAAAAACATAATAAAAACACTTTTTTTTCAAATTTTAAAACATTGTTACCACAGCGAAAAATTTCGGGAGCCTTGTCTTCTTATTTTTCATCGCCACAGTAAATATAAATACATACTATCTACCTAGTTCAAAAGCGAGAAAATTAAAGTTTACACTATCAGAGCTATGATGGAAAGCTGATCAATCACTTCATGGATTCCTTGTTCAGCAATTTTTACGCTGCCATTTTAATCTCAAAGAATGTTTGGCATCAGTTTCTTTAAGCGTCAAATTTATTACATTTCAAGCACTTAGAGTTGTCCCTCTAATTCGACATTTTGCAACTCTAGGCATTCTAAAAACGTTTGTGAGCCCTAGGAGCTTTTTTTGTTAACTTTGTTGAGTTGTGATATATTTGTTGGCATAGCAATTCCTCGAACGACAGTATCCAATGAAACTAGTCAGCTGAACTCTTTCTTAACTTGAGTTTTTAACAAATGTAACTGACCAGATATCTAAGGGTGGTCTTCTCTAGCCGGCTCACAGTGGGATAAACTGATATTTTTCATTTCAAAACTATGTAAACTTCCTTAGAAAAAATATTTTATCATAAAATTTTTTGGATCTCATAGGTATGATGACAAGGAATAACAGAAAATTAAGAAGAAATGTAAAAAATGAAATCCTAACCTACGAGTTTTGTATTATTTCAGAAATTTTTCAATTTAATTTTTTTTTTTTTCTTCTGTTGAAAAATAAGTTTTAAAGAGCTTGTATTATATCTTCGTATTTATTTTACACATATTCTTAATTTTTTTAAATAAGGTATTAAAATTGCGTCTAAGAAGTGACTTTTTTGTCAAAATCAAGCATAATTTCAAAAAAAAGAATTATTTTCTTCCGAAAGTTTTCAGAAGTGTAAGTGTCATGGCTAGGAGTGATAAATAACTACTCAATGATATAAAAAAAAATTAACCTATATACTCATGTGGTATTTGGAAATTTTTTTCGTGTTTTAAAAATCCTTTTTTGTTCTTTTTTTAATATTATTGTTATATGCAGCGATAGATGAAACAGGGCACAGTTACATGGCTCATAGCTTAAGTTACTGAGCCTTGATACGGAGGTACACTTATTTGCGTATTACACCGGGCGCCAAAATAGGTGAGTGTATTAAACTCAAGCAAAGTGCATTACCATCCTTGCTTTATCTGGTCCACGCATTCCGAACGAACTTATTCTATTGATTCTCATAATTTATGTGTTCAGGGCTTACTGTTGTGAACTCTAGTCTACTGTCTGTAGTACACATACTTATAGCAGAATTTTAGGATACGTGCCAAATAGATTTTGAGAACTCTCAAAAGGTTTTGTTTTATTAAATGTAAAAAGAACAAAGTATTCCCGTAGGACAGTCATGTAATTCGTGTGCTAAGTAGAAGAGTTTTTATCGTGGATATAAGTGATTAGTAAATATCGGTAAGTAAGTATTGTGTATTTTCTTGGTGCTCGTATCATACAGTTGCTGCCAATACGTTCAACAATCATTCGAAATATCGTAGGAAACTTAACAACTCACATTTATTGCATAAAGAGTGAACGTGTTATCAGTTTATTAAATTCAGAAAAGTACATTTATTCTTTGATTTTCCTAATGCTAAACGTTATAGAGCTACAATTACAAGTAAAAAAGAACCTTAACCGCAACGTTATCCTGGCAAAACATTAATTGTAATGACAATTAGTCTCGTCATAACCTTACTTGTGCCTATTTGGGGTTACGAAAACGTATGTAACTTAAATAAATATAAGTATACTTCAAATATTTGCAGTTTAACGACTAAATTACAATATCCTATTCGATTCCATTTGTATTTCTTACACATCGATATTTTGTGAATTAGAAAAAATATGAGCTATACAGAATCGCTGTTGAATGTGTTTAAAGATTTTCATTTTAGTGATTACGATTTGTACTTTGTGTGACTTCACACTGAAAATGTTTGAGCTTACGTTGATATTAGCTGAAGTATGTAATATTTGTATATAAGAAATTTTTACTTTTGTTGATTTAAGTCAAAGCTGCATGTCATCAAAATATCTTGGGACTCCTTGTATCGATGTTGAGCCCTTATAGAAAAATTGTATTTTTTAAAAACTTAAATGATCTATAAATAATTCTATTAATCAACAGTTTAATGTGTGTTTTGAGGAAAAAAATTGCAAATGCTCAATAAAAATGCTTCAAGAAATAAAATGAATCAGGACAAAATTCATTGCAATCACTTTTAATTATACAACAAAAACTAACATCTCGTGCCTATCAAATAAAACTTAAATTTTCATAAAAAGTTTGAGAGAATTCAGTATATCATTTACATTTTTTGATCCACCGACTACTTCATTCCAATAATTCATTAAACAGCTACTTTAACGTGATGAAATAAGTTTATGAACGAAGCTGGTAATTAGAAAAACTAAGCAAGCACAACTTTATTTCGATGACATGCGTATAGTGGGGGAAAAATAAATGTAAGAATTAGATAATATTACGATAAAGATTTTTAAACAAAACTGTGTTCTCTTAATTTGCATTTAATTAATATTGTTATTAACGTAAATAACATGAAAATTGATTATTAATTAACATATACCGAAGTGAGATAGTCTGTAAATTAGTCAGTACATTAACTTTATATGATATACTGAATGGGCGTTCACAATTGCTGTTTTTTTTACCTATTTGAAATCACTGTCTTTCATTCCGTATACTTCAATAATTGTAGAGTAACTTTCAAATATCTCTTACAAATAGAATGCCAAGCTACCCAACTAACCAGAAAAGTAGACAGAAAAAAGTTTTAAAAAGACGTCTCCCTACAGCAAAGAAGGGTACTGGTAAAGGAGGACGACAACGTATTGAAAGAGAGAAGGCCAGTTTGAGCACCTTATATAGGCGAGCCTACGAAGTGTTAGATTATGTCAAATGTAATATCGAATTGTTGAAATTAGCAGTGAAGTTATGCCAAATTCATCTTGCTAAAAATGATGTTCATGAAGAAATGAGTAGAACAGATTACTATATAGAAGAGATGGAAGTTGAAGATCATACTGTACAGCCTAGAACTGAAATGGCTGAATACAGGCATTCTCCTAAATCGGCTCTTGCGTTTTACTGCGAACATGATTTTAGTAAGAAGTCGTATGTATTTCTAGTCAGAGATTTGCGTATCAGAAAATGTAATATTTACCCTTCTTACTCTATGATACAAAAAGAGATGAAGAATTGCCTCGTATTACCCTATGATGTATATACAGAAAGAGAGCGCGTGGTGGCTCAGTCAGCTAGGTCGTAGATTGGGACGCGGGAGACCGTGGTTCGATTCTCGGCCATAGTGCGACTTTTTCGGGCAAGTACCTCTGTGATTTTTCACATGTGCTTTTTCACAACGCAATGCTCCTCAAGGAGGGTTTAGGCGACCTTCTCGCAGCAAAATTGCCGAATTTCCCCCTACCCCCTTCCCAGTAATGGGAGGCCTCCCATCCCTTTCCTTGACCCTTTCCCAAGTGCTAAGTGCCCATAGTAGTGCCCTTATTAAAAAAAAGCCGGACGTAGAGCACTATAATATAAAAAAAAAAAAAAAAATGTATATACAGAAGTTGAAATTTGCGTTTCTCTCCAGAATATTTTAAATAAAACAGCGTAACAACTATGTTCTGCAGTAGCAACTTCTTGGAGCAAACAGGACTTACAACACTTGCAGCTAACTGTGATACTTGGGTTTGATAGCTCTGCTGGTCATTGTAACCCACAGCAAGGCTATACCGATTCAAATGTAATTAATCAAGATCCTCTGCAATCTTTGTTTGTTTCTAGTATACTCATTGTTTAACTACAAAGTAGATCTAACGGTAAGCAAATTGACTGTTTATCGTTTGTATCGTTTGCACAGTGAAAAATGTGTCATAAAAAATTTCATGATTTAAAGAAGGACTTATTTAGAGTAATTTTAGTTGGGAATACAAATATTTTTACACAAAAAGTAAATTTAAATAATCGATAATATTTGCGTGAACAGTGCAAAAAATTTTATACGAGAAAAATTTCTTGGGTCTTCAAAACTACTCTATCTCAAGTTATGACGTCGATCATGACGTCATGTGTGACATCGCAAAGTACGTCAATCATGATGTCGTGAATGACATCATATTGACGTCAATATGACGTCATTTACAATGTCGCTAAAGACGTACTCCACGACGTCTCAAAAGACGTCATTTACATTATAAAAAATACTTGAACCTCCTGGTTTTAGTGTAACCGTGCTGATAGTAGCACCTACAAGGCCATCAAATGCTTTCAAACAGCCCTTTGTTAAACAACAACCTATGTAATTGACGTCTTTTGAGACGTCGTAGAGTACGTCTTTTGCGACGTTGCAAATGACGTCATATTGACACCAATGTGATGTCATTCACGACGTCATGAATGACGTATTTTGCGATGTCTGGAATGACGTCATCATTGACATCATAACTTGAGATAGGGTATACTCATATCTTAATATCTGCCTTATCACTTTTTCATTTGATCTCTTCGAATATATGTTGTATACTATTCTAAGTGAGGGAAACGTCTAATCATCAGGCGTCCTTAATACATTATGATGCTTGGTCAATAAAAACCGCTGTCTCAGCACAAAATTTAGAAATCATCGTATAGATTATTTTGGTAATATAAATACTAAATCATTTTGTTACAGCTCATTGCACATGAAAGAATCCGAGCTTACAGAGTTATAGATTCTGTAGATCAGTACGAATTGTATTAGAAAAGGAAACGCTGGAGTCTATACTTACAGAGTATAATCGTTTAAACCATGAAATATCCACACTTACATCATATGCATTTTAGTTAGATAATGGACAAGAAGCAGAAGTGTCATTTAAAGTTTTTGTTACATTACTAGACGGAAAATGTGTAAACACAATCGTGGGAACCAAAGCTACATGTAGATGCAATATTTGCTTTTGCACTAATTCTCAATTCGACAAAGATGTATCAACCGATTTTCATCCCATTGATGAATCATTTATCGAGCTTGGCCTTGGTCTTCTACATGCTGAAATAAAAGCTTTTGAAAATCTTACTCACATATTATACAGAGTTCTTTTGCAAACATGGACGATTAATGCTAATATTAAAGGTGAAATATAAATTGAAAAACTCTTCTTTTCGCTAGTCCGTAGCACATGCAGTGACTGTAGTTAATGTGTATCTTTCGTGTGTAACTAAATAAAGGATACGAGATATTACTTTCTAATGAAAATTGCAAGACGTAATTGTAACAATTAGGCCACGTTATCGCACTGGAAATTTAAGAAAAAACGTTTTACTTTTTTCAGACCTTACACAGCAGGGTTTATTACTTTTTTAAAGTCACACAATACAATTTTTAATTCTAAATAAAAATCCAAACAATTGGATTAGTTTGTTACTCAGTTGCATTTGATGTGTCCTTAAAGTTGTACACTCCAAGTTTGACCAATCGTTTGAA
This sequence comes from Copidosoma floridanum, assembly GCF_036245765.1. Taxonomy (NCBI): domain Eukaryota; kingdom Metazoa; phylum Arthropoda; class Insecta; order Hymenoptera; family Encyrtidae; genus Copidosoma; species Copidosoma floridanum. The sequence continues at coordinate 6,560,105 of NW_028321901.1, read as the reverse complement.
TGTGAGTAACTATCATTTACTCGTAGATATTTATGTTAAAATACACATACCATCGTTTTGAGTAATTGAGTTAGCATGCACATACGATTGGATTTTCCACATAAAGTCCGAAATTGATTGCTATTGAATATTTTAATAAATAACTGTGTTAGAAAACTCAAATTCACAATGTTTCTTCAGAAATATAATTGTATATCTAAAGTATTCTCAAATATAAATATTATTGATCATGAACGAAGTTGGCTTTTGTCAAATATAGCTATTAAGTCTTGTAAAAAAGTTCATATTTTTAATTGATCAGAAAAATGAAGTGTCAAATCAGTAACCTAACTATATATGTTTGCATAGTAATATCCATATGATTTCAGAAAAGGCAGATGAGCAAGCTCAAATTGTACGAAATAGAATTTGCGAAAAGTTCAAGGTTCGAGTTGACCAAGTCCTTCAAGGGCATGGTACCACTACAAACGGTAACGTTGCTCAAAAATGCTTCGCAGAACCAGAAAAATTTGCTGAAGTTCTTGAACTAGATGAAACGCTGGTGAAAAAAATTCCTCTCGTGATATCATTATTTAAAAGCAAGTACGCACTAGTTCTGAGCAAAATGAGTACACTGTGTATTGAAACTTATAAAAAGTATTACGAATGTTACCCCTGGGCGAAAATGAGCCCCACATTACACAAATTGCTTGCTTATACTTGTGAGATCGCGAAAAAGTTCCCTTTATCTTTAGCATATTTTTCCAAAGATTGTAAAGAAAGCTGGCACAAGTATTATAGCAGAAATTGGACTGCACACGCAAGACAAATAAGCAGGAAGCTTAGAATTCTGGACGTTTTTAATAGGGCAGTTTACATGACAGACCTAATCATTTCATTAGAGTATATTGAACAAAGATAACGGCTCAAGGCGAATCATAAAAAAGTTCAAGTTTTAAGTGGATTCACGCGATCACAGTAAGTGAAAGCACTTATTCAGTCTCTACAAAGTTATCTTTAAACTTGTGAATTTCAGTGTAATATTAAATAAAATTAGAGACAGTCAACAAGTGATGGATTTTAAAAATTAATACAGGCATAATATTATATATTACCATTGTTAAAAAGTCAAAATATCCTATTTCTCCATGTAAATGTAGTAATTGCATCGAAAACTCTAATTACAGTTGTATTATACGCTGGGGAAAAAAAAAGATTACATAATGAATTTGTCATAATATGTGCAGTATCTTAAACTTGTTATATTCACTGAGCAAAAGAATTATTTTATTTTTTAATTAAAAGTTAGATTCAATTGTACTAATTATTGAATTTGAACTAAGCAATTTTTTCGAACCGAGAATACAGTTGCAATTCATTTACCGGCTTCTTAAAAATACTTTTAAACATTTGTGTACATCATCACGAAACTTTAATGATACCTTACATTTGATTAAAATTACGTCTTGAATTGTAGAGTAGTAAATTATATGATACTTTCTTGATCACTTTAATTACAAAAGCGATGAATACTGTTCAATAAAATGTTGCCACTTAGTACATCTTATATGGCTATTATTTTGAATACCTAATGTAAAGTAAACAATGGACTGTTTTGTCTCTTTACTATGGTATTAAAGCAATATTTTAGAATTTAGTATTACTCTGTTTAATGAATTTTAATACCCGTAATGGAGAGATAGACTGATTATTATGCGAATCTAATCAAAATAAATAATATAATTAATTTTTGCAAGGTTATTGGAGAATGAAATTATGTTAGAAATAAACGAAAATAGTCATGAAAAGTATTTTCATGTAAAAGTATTATACATGATAATTATTAACCGATGTCAATCATGAAATTATAAACATTTACAGGAAGAACGACGATGATATAAGTGACACGGAAACGGAATCCGATTAAGAGTGACACAAGCACGTAATAATTTAAAAGCATCAATGGCATGATCGCAATTCATCGTTTCTGTATTATTATATGATTATAATTATCAAAGGCATTAATTTGATCAAGCTTCTTTATATTCCTGAGAAATCTAATATTAGGAGAATGAATAAAGAGAACAAGATAGAATCTTCAAAACACGAAAAAAAATTTCCAAATACCACATGAGTATATAGGTTAATTTTTTTTTTCATCATTGACTAGTTATTCATCACTACCAGCCACAGCACTTACACTTCTGAAAACTTTCAGAAGAAAATAATTTTTTTTTTGGAATTATGCTTGATTTTGACAAAAAGTCACTTTTTAGACGCAATTTTGATACCTTATTTAAAAAAAATGAAGAATATATGTAAAATAAATATGAAGGTATAATACCAGCTCTTCAAAACTCATTTTCCAACAGAAAAAAAAAAAAAAATTAAATTGAAAAATTTCTCAAATAATCCAAAATTTGTAGGTTAGGATTTCATTTTTTACATTTCTTCTTAGTTTTTTGTTATTCCTTGTCATCATACCTAGAAGATTCAAAGATTTTCATGAAAAAATATTTCTTTAAAGGAAGTTTACATAGTTTTGAAACGAAAAATATCAGTTTATTCCACTGTGCAGCTGTTGTAGTAGTTGTATAAGACTGATCGGGAGGAAGACTACGTCTAAAGCGTTGGAGATAATTGTAGAGCTCTTTCTCAATGCCACATAGTGTTACGCCAGAAACGTTAGTGTCCAGAGCACCTTATTATTGTGCAGAGCTCGGTTATTTTGGTGATTCAAGTTGGTGAGATTGGTTCGTGAAACTTACCTGTAGGAGACTATCTAATTTTGTCGAGTTTATTTCTCTTTCATACCTTGACTGTTAGGTTTGCCAAGCGCAGACCTTGAAGAAGATCGGTTATGCCTGGTTGAATACTAAGAGTCACGGGGGTAGCGTTGGGTTCTTGGTGGCCGGGGTTCTCAGCTTTGCGACAAACAATTCCGCTCGTGACGTCTGCCAGTGAATGACTGAGTTGATTTAATAGCACCCAGCTTTTTACAGTCTTTCGGTCAACGAGTCGTTGTCAGTAATTATTGTAAAAATACATATGTTTTGGCAAGAAAGTTTAAAGTTATACGGCTCTTTAAAGAACCCATAAAATTAATAGTGATTTAGTGAACGTAAAGACTTATAATGGCCTTGAAAAAGGTTAGTGGTGATACTTTCAATCATTGCTTATTATTATTTTCAAATTTTCAATGATAAAGAGCCAACTGCGAGTAGCTTGACTCTTACCCTAGGAGTCTGTACATACGAAGATCGTGCTGAAGGAAAATATGCCACTGGCCAAAGAATACTCCATCTTCAGGTCGTTTCTTGGATAACCAACCGCTCGACGTTGATGGGGGAAGTAGCCCTGGAGAATACCTCCTCTGTGGATACGCCATTGGGAAGAACTAGTAAGGAGGAAGCTTACGAAATTCACTCATGTTTTTGAGGAACTCGATAATCTTGGCGGTTTAGGATCAAATTCAAAGTAAATACTTGTCCACTAAAGAAGAATCCCGTCAGTATCCGGGATACCTAGCTACACGAGTTACAAAAATGTTCTTGATGTATTGCGTGTGAACTATGATAATCGACTATTTCTTTGATAATTATACCAACTTATTTCGATTGCAGGAGGCTTCAATGTTACTCCAACAGCACCTGGCAGAACCTACTGAACGTTAGTGAAAAGCTACCGTTTTTATGAAAAAATTTTAGCTTATTTATTGCTGATATGATTCATTTTTTCATGATAAAAACCATACGAAAACTATCTAGAAAAGTCAACAACCATCATGCAAAATTTTAGCAAAATTGTTGAAACAGTTTTCGCAGTTAGCCATTGCAACGGTTGTTGGAACTTTACTTTATATATATCACTATATTATACAGATATATGGACAAAAGTAAGTCTCAGCTCCCCCACATTTTCCTCCACTGCCTTTCAGCACCCGCTTTAGGTCTCTTTAATTTGTGTAAATACTTTCATATTGCACAAAATTTTTGGTTTATTGAAAATTTAATTGAACAGCATTTTTAAAATTGTATTATTAAATTAAAATAAACAATCAAGTTTTTTGATCGAGAATTATACGTCGATATAATATGTGTATATAATGAATATGTATATATCATTTTAAAAATCGCACGTTACGTGGATTTGAAAGATAATGCAACAAAAAAAATTGGAAAATATTTTTGTCGGTAGTAATCATCTAAGCCACTAATAGATAGAATAAGCTTGTTTCAGGAAAGGTAGCAAAGCCTTACAGTTGACTTTTTTTACTAAAATACTTTGTACTAACAAGGTGGGGAACAAAAAAATGTACTATCCAAGATTAATATCATTTTTATGGTTTTTTTCAAGTGGCTGATAACGAATCTTAAATCAAATTGGCACTATTGAAACCCTCCCTTCCTTTTTTTACTTAATACTCCAGAGGTTGAAGTACTCTATATGTAATTTAGTCGTCAAGTCGCACGTCGTTTTCATGGTTTTTCAAGTCGCTGATCATAGCTCTGTCTCTATCTGACGCTGCACCTTCCCTCCACCAAATCATTAAATTTCACTCAAATTACGTAATTTATTTAACGTGATCAAACTTAATTATATTTTGATAATATCCTTCTAATCCATCTCTACTTTATTTAAATGTTAAATTTCTTATCTACTGAGAACTTAACAGAGTTAAGAGAAAGGTACAATTAAATAGACAAACATAGTAAGTTTTTTAAAACAATAATTTATTCTGTTAATTGAATAGTGTGACATTTTGTGTGCCATTTTAAGCCTTCTGTTCTTTTAAAGCTCTTACCACATTTCTTACATAATTTATCAAACGCACCGATATACATACATAGATTCACGTAAATAACTACATTAGCTTTTATTGATTTGACTACCAACTTCTTACTTAAATTTAGAAAGTAGGAAAATTATAAAGGTTTATATGGCTACTTTAGGGTAATTAATATATGCTTTGAGCATTTTTTCTTATATACAGAAAACTATTGTTAAGATTCTCTAATTTATTAAATTTTTTAATGCATTGTTAGTGTTTTTCATACTATAAAAAAATATTGTAACATACAATCATAACTTTTTGATAAAATTACTTGGTATTTTATGGTAGTATGAACATTCAACATACAATTTAGAGAACTGTCTTTTGATGCGGAGCTGATTATGGAACGTTTCGGGATCTCGGCTTGGGAAGTAACTTTCTAAGAACTAATATAATTTTTCCACATGGTCATGTGGTCTCTCTTTCCTACCTCCATCGGCTGTGAATTGTACCTGTACATGTACAGTACAGTGCTGCTGCTGCTACCTGGCGAGCAGATGGCTGAGCTGGCCTTTATACTATATATGAGATACACTTACATTCATAATGCAGCCGACGCGTGTATACATGTATACATATGCATGCAGCAATAGCTACTGCAGCTATTGCTCATTCTTACTGGTAACAAGTCTATACCTACACGGAGAGAAGATTACGTACTGAAATAAAATATCCTGATGCGTTGTCAAATATGTGCATGCACGAAAAATCAAATGTAAATATATTCGTAGTACTTGTATAATAGTATGTGTCACCGTACAGTGTCTGATACTCTGCTTGACCGTACGGCAGCAGACAGAGCTCGGCTCAGTTATACTCTTTTGAGATTCAATAAGAACAGAAAACAGAGAGAGTGTAGTAAATAAAAGTACGCTCTCGTTCACTATAAAATTCTACACAACAATATCCACTAAAACAAGATTACACATGAGTGATTGCTTTTTAATTGTAAGATTCACAGTGCACTGGAAAGTTAGAGAAAGTCACACTTGTGCTGTAGGCCACGAGTAACGTGCAGAGGTAAGTAAAGTAGTGACAGGATGCTGATAACCGGTCTGCTGGCAGAGTTTACCGACTTCCATCGCCTCAGCTCTGGCGAGCCTTGATGCTTATGGGGGAGCAAAGGAGACGATTGCAACACATCGTTGATCAGGAGGAAGGGCCGTGGGACTTTCATTCGCGGGTGCAAGAGAGAGGCTTTACAAAATTAGCCAAAAGACTCTCTCGGCAACAAAGTCTACTTGCGTGGACGGCGAGGTTCGTATGCCGAGAGGAAGTACCACATATATACCTTCAGCGGTTGCTCCTCACTGCACATAAGGTAAATGTCCCTATTCGTGGAACTTGTACCTATTCATGGAACATACACAGAATATGGTAGCAAACATCAACGAGTAATTTATACAATTCTTATAAACAAATAAACGTTAAAATTATTTTTGTTTAGTGCAACAGTGTTATGCAAGTGAAAAAATTGAATTGACTTCAAATATTTACTAAAATTTTTTTTTTTTAAGTTTTATAAATTGGAACATAATGATGAAGCAATGGGTACAATATTTTATAATTATGCATATTTTGGTCTTATAATCTTTTTATAATCAAAGTAATTTAATAATTATATTTAAAAATAAAAGTAATATTGACAAACTTATAGCGTACCAGTAAAATCCAAAATTTCTACTATTAAAACTCACAGTTAAAAAAAAATTAAAGAAATAAGAATAATGAAATTTGTGGTGTGGTCGTAATAGGAACTTTTACCTTAGTGAACGTCTGCTATGCCGAGTTCTCTCCGTGCATCGCTAGTTAGCTATATATTTTGTTTATTTCACTATTTTTATTATTATTTTTATTATTATTATTATTAGTATTATTATTTTTTTTTTTTTCCATCTGAGGTCGTACAGAATGCTTGATGCACGATAGAAGGGGGTATGAACTTCTTCCCTGTGTGGGACTCACAGTAAGCCTATAAATGCTTAATTCTTGCTAGGGTGTTATTTGCAATAATGACTGAATACCCACTTAACTGTCAAGACCTATCTCCTGAAACATCCGGCTCGGAATCCGCTGTCGCATCAATACTTCAAGCCAGGGCTATGGAGTGTTGACCATTGACGTGGTCTTCCATCGGAGTGTCGTTACCGTCGCAATGCTCCTTCCCTTAATTCCGTCTGGTCACCTACTGTTTTGCGGAAACATCGATTTTCGTTGCTTCCCTTAGCTGATGGCTCAGATAAGTCAGCGCAGCTTGGGTCTGCAATGGTCATCTCGCTTCCATCCTCTTAAACTCTATCTGCGTCTAGTAGGCACCTTACTTTTGGCTATAATAATAATAAAATTATTATTGTTAACTTCTGTTAAGCAAACAGTGTATACTTACATATTTGACAATAAATTGTTGGATATTTATCCCAGAAATATGTGTAAGTGTAAGTGTATGGATGGGTGGGTGTGTGGGCGTGCGCGTATGCTTTGGAATGTACATGTGTGTAATGTCAGATAATGTTTTGCTGACACATATACGAGGCAGCTTCGCTTCTGTCAGGGGTCCCGACATCCCATATACTTGGTTTTTAAACATATTCAGAACTATTAAAAGTTGTCTAAATTAGCAAAGCCATACGTAACTTTTTCCCTAAACATAGCACAGAGATCCATAAAAAAAAACTTGCAATGCACCTTGGTACTACTTCTTGGGAGGTGTAGAAATTTACTGATAAATACACTAGTAATGCTTGTTCTAAAAGCTTGGTTATAGTTGCTTATTTGACTATAGATTTTTTAAACTCTATAAAGTCCTCAGTTAATCAATAACTTTATCTTTAGAGCTGGTATAGATCACGTAAAATAAATTACATGAACTGAGAGAAATAAAGTGAATTGATGGGGGGTTGGTGCAGCAGCAGATAAAGGGGGATCTGTGATCGGCGACTTGAAAATCAATGGAAACGAGGTGCGATTAGGCTACTAAATTACATGTAGAGTTTTTTACCTTCTAAAGTATTTTTTAAAAAGTAGGGGGGGGGTGTTAAAATGATGCCAATGATTTCGTGATCAGCCACTAGAAAAACCATAAAAATGATATTAATCGTCGAAAATTCATTTCGTTTGTTCTCCCACGTTGTTTGTACAAAGTATTTTAATAAAGAAAGCCAACTTTAAAGCCTTGTTACATTCACTAAAACAAGTTCTTTTATCTATTGGTGGCCTAGCTGATTACTATTGACAAGAATATTTTCCAATTTTTATATATACATGTAAATGAAAGTAAAAATGTACTCAAGATTCTATATTAAGTTGAGAATATAAATTGATTTTTATCCATAGTGAGATTTTTAGACATATACCCATGAATGAAACCCAAAATCTCTGGATTAATAATTTTTATGTAAATTACCCTAGTGGTGTACTCTATGGACCTTTCACGTGCTCTTTCTCTTTCATATCCATCCGGGTGTACGGCCCGACTTTGCAAGATGGCCACGCCTTGGCATTCATCCAGCGCGATTCTCTCTCTCTTACTCTCGTCGTCTAGTTCTCACGAAATGTTCACCAATGTAAGCTGTACTGTGTTTCTGTTCCTGGCTATGTGCTTTCGGATCCTTACGGGGCCCAGGCCAGCTAGGTCCACTTCAACACTTTAATTGTCTGGATCGGAGAAACCTTTTCTCCTGGTCAATTCGTATGGCTGAATAAGCCGAGTTAGGAAGAGTCTTGCCTTGTCGATCTTTTGAGCATTGATGATAGTCATGATCGACGGTAGGACATAGTACTCGGTGTCACCATCTATAAATTATTCTGGAGTTTCAGAGCTACTCCTGCTCGACCAACTGTCCCAACTAAATTGATACACATGATCTTTTTGCTGTTACTTTTTATAAGATTTTATTCATTTTCTTTTTTTTATGCGAAATTACTTCTAGAGCAGATTTAGTTGTTTTGTTGTTTTTGTGATATGTTAGTTTCGTGGGATAGTTATTGTTAATTATTTTTAGGTCTAATTATTGTTTGTTAACTATGTTTGTATGTGTACCCCAACACCACTACCCCCTTTAGTCACATTATAAGATGAATCTTAATTCTGTTCTGTTATTGATTACTATTGAGATTTATTTTATTGATTACTATTGAGATAAATGTTTATTGAGCTATTTAGCTGCAACTCCTAGCAATAGCTGCTGTACGTATTCACTTAGTAATACTATTCAACGGTCTAGGGACGTAACTCCGCGTGAATAATCGCAGTCCCAGCTTGGATCACATGGGCGTCTGTTTGATATAGTTCATGGAGTTGACGTGGCTTCTGGTAGCCACTTGGTGAGTGATTTAAAATTTTAGGTAAATACTATGAATATGATTTCAAGGGTAGACGAGGGAAAATCAATCAGACCCATCGCTTCCAACTTCGGCTTGCTGAGTGACATTGAGATATGCGCTGATGGGTTACCTGTGGGTTTGGATAAGTTTTCACCATCAGAACATATGGCTGTGCTCTTCAGTCATGACGAGATCGAATGCGGAAATCAACGGGAAATTACCGCGCATCAAGACTCAGGTTAACACAAACTCTAATGAGTTAAACCGAATGCACGATGAGAAAATGTAACTTGAAGCCACGCTTTAGTGGGTGACTGCAGAGAGACCCGGCGACTTTCTGCCAGCACATTGTAGGATATACTCGTGCAAATTTGTGCAAAAAATATTGCTTGTACTACATCTGCAGGAACTCTTTTTAGACATGCTAGACGTGTGTCCATTCCTAAATAAAAATAGAGTGACATCAGCAGGAGTGGGAGCAGACAAGGTGCATGATGCCACTGGCACAGATAGCTCATATTTAGTTACACTTAAATCGGATACAATTCGTAAATATAATTTAAAAGCATTTAAAACTATTGGTAAACTGAGGTTCTTGCAAATTTATAATGATTACTCTGGTTCTGAAGTTATGAGATTGGCACTTGGCGGGTACTTGGCAGGCACTTGACAGGAGGTTGGTGGGTACTTTTCGGGTACTTGCCTGGCATTTGACCAGCACTTAGAAAGTACTTGAAGGGAACTTGTCGGGTACTTGACGGACAACAAGTGGGCGCCTAGTGCCCGTCAAGTATCCACCAACTGCCCGGCACGTATCTGTCAAGTACCCACCAAGTGCCCGGCAAGTACCTATCAAGTATCCACCCCGTTCCCCCTTCAAGATCCCGGCAAGTACATGCCAAGTGCTTGTCAAGTACCCGCCAAGTACACGGCAAGTACCCACTTAGTGCTTATCAAATATTCACCAAGTGCTCGGCAAGTACCCACCAAGGGCTTGTCAAGTACCCACAAAGTGCTCGGAAAGTGCCTCTCAAGTACCCACCCCGTTCCATTTTCAAGAGCTCGGCAAGTACATGCCAAGTGCCTCTTAAGTACCTGCCAAGTTCCCGCCAAGTGCCCGCCAAATACTCGCGATAAAGAAAAAAGATTTTAAAAAAACAAGTAGATCCTAACGGATCTTGATGGTTGTAAACTCCGTAAGATTTGCGGCAACAATTTTTTTTTAACTCACATCGGGCTCAGCTCCTAGTCTAACGTGCTTTCTTTGAAACTATTGCTAAAACTGTAAAGCCTCTTAACTTAAGATTTTATGAAAATTAGTATTAATAATAATATTTAAATTGAAAAATTTTTAAGTTTCAGTTAAAGTATTTAACTTTATTGATGTTTTTTGAAACCTGTAGGTCCAAGATTTTATAGAAAATAAAATGAATTTAAAAAAACTCACTGTTATAATACACAATTTAACTTTTCATACTAACCTTTGAGGGTATTGTGTATCAAGAACAGAAGAGAAGAAATCACTTAAGAGCAATGACAAAACAGTTCTAACTACATTAATTATTTCGCAAGTTTTTAATGTTACTTAACATTAGCTGAGCCGCTTCCACGATCAATTTTATGGAGTTATCTTAATAAGTGAAAGTTTGTAGCAGACTTTAGTAACGAGTGACACGTTCATCAACATATAGTCGATGTTGAGTGATAGCACATCTCATAAAATTCTTTATCTCATGAGATTCAATCACTATCCACGAAAACTACTCAACCAATGTTGCTGAAATTTCGCATAGTGATTCTTGAAACTTTCTAGATGGTTTCTACACAGTTTTTATTAATTTTAAGCGTTAAAAAACTGACGCAGAACATCTATCGAGATTTAAACAGCACCGTCAAATTTGACAAATAAAGAATCTATTACGTGACAGATCTGCTTTTCAGTATAACCCTGACATTAATCACCTCAATCTTCCAGATTTTTTAATAGATAGAATAGTATGTATTTGTATTCATTGTGGCGATAAAAGTAAGAAATTATGCTCCAGGACTTTGTTGCTCTGGTAACAAAGTTGTAAGATTGTAAAAAAAAAAAAATGTTTGAACTATGTATTTTTGTCATTTTTTAATCTTTACAGTTTCAACAAATAGCTCATATCATTTATTATAACGTGAAAAACTGCAAATTAACGACGCTTTAGGGCCAACAGCTATTTTATGGCGTAAGGGACACATGGTACTTTTTATTATAAATATATTTTTTCTAATTTTTACAGCTTTTTACTTGACCAAATGAACTGCATGGATTCCAAATAGAAATATTTTTTAAGAAGTCTTATTTTTCTGAGAAATGTCAATAAATATTAACAAGTTGTGATCCTTCTCATTTAAAAAGGGATACTACTTCCCTATTAACTACCACATTCATAAAGTTACTATTACTATTATAATAATTTTTATGGTAGGTGATAAGTTTTTCTTAAAACACTCTTGTTGTTGCATGATTTTGTAGCTCATTATTAGAATATCCATAAAATTACATTTGAATCCGATGATTAGATGATCAGATGGCTTTGAAAAATGGCAGCATGAGGAGCAGACAATATTAACTTAACAGCATTAACATCCAACCTTTACATTACACACAGCAGTACAATAGCAGACGCTCTTGCGCACGTGTGGATATACCCATGTATATAGCTATACTGACGGTACCTCACTGTTTACCGCCTCAACACAATAACAATGTGGCAACGCGGCGTGCTTATACAGCCACACCATAGTATTTCAACCCATTATAGGTGTAGTTTGGAACGTATTTTCATTCGCCTCCCATTTAAAAGCTATTAGCCCTAAAAAAAGAACTTCAACGGGGTTTGCTTCAGAAAAATTGATCTACACGCTGTTTTCGGAAAATGCCACCGTTGCCTATCAGCCTGTATAATAGTGAGATTTAGAACTCAAGGCTGAATTACCGTGCAAAATCTTATAATACAGAAACATACGTTCTTGCTTCGTTGGAGAAATCTTAAATTAACGGTTACCTGTTATTCTACCTCTATGTTGTGCTTTCTACATTCATAATACACCGATAACTCTATACAAAAGAGTGTACTTTTGCTTATCAGTTCTGCGTGATAGCTTATCGATTATGATTTTTCTTTACACTTAACTAGCTTTGAGAACGTTTCTCACTCTGCTGACTACCAAAGTACAGGACTTGCGTATCTGTTTACTATCCTGGTGTTTAGACACAATGCTATACTTGTATTATACTTCTTACAGTATTAAAAGGTCTTCTCATTACTTACTAGCGGACCCCCACTCCATCTTCGGCTTCACCCGATACTCACTAAATGGAACACCGTAGTGTGTTAACGCGTAATGTAAAACATTTTTAGATAAAATATAACATCTATTCCTGACACTTCTTAGAACAACAATCTTTTTATTGAAAATATATTTGTTCGGAATCCATACAGTTTATTTGATCAAGTACAAAGCTGTAAAAAGTGAAAAAAATATAAATATGCTGAAAGTACCGTGCATTCCTTATGCCATAAAATAATCGTTGGCCCTTAAGGGCCGTTAATTTACAGTTTCTCCCGTATAGTCTACAAAAAGAGCTATTTTTAAGAGCTGTAAAGATTTAGAACTCACAAAAAAAAATATACTTAAAAAGTAGTAGTTTTCCTACGAGTTTGAAAAGTCTTTGTTTGCGAACCGAGAGGTTTGCGGCCCGAGCCGAAGGCGAGGTCCGTAACGAGGTTCGTGAAGGAGACTTTTCGAACGAGTATCGGAAAACTGCTTTTTTGCCCGAGGAAGTACCAGCCTCCCAAAGCCACCCGAGGGCGGAAAAATATTTTTTCTTATCTCACAACTTTATAACTAGAGCAACAAAGACCTAGAGCCTAATCTTTACATTTTTTATCGCCACAAAAATACAAATACATATTCTACCTATTGATGAATCTGGAAGATTTAATAAATTACTGCGAGGGTTATAATAAAAAGCTGATCTCTCACTTAATAAATTATTATTTATTGATTTTGATGCTACTGATTTAATCTCAATGGATTTCTTGCGTCAGTTTCTTGGTGCCTAAGACTTTATACATTAGATGCATTTGGAGTTTTCTTTCAAGTTCGACGTCTTGCGACTTTTGGCACACTGAAAACTTTTGCGATCCCTAAAGGCTGTTTCTTGTCAACTTTGTTTAATTCTTATATATTTGTTAGCAAGGTAGTTCAACGTCTAATAGCCCTGAAAAAGACCAGTAGCTTTGTAAGTAAACTCTTTCTTAACTCAAGTTTTCAGCAAACATGGCTGCCTCTTTACCTGAGGGTGATCTTCTCTGGCTTGTTATTGTAGCACTAAATGAATCATGAGGTGAACTACAACGTCTGAAGCATTGAAGCTAGTTATAGAGCTCTTTCCCGACGCCTCGCAGTGGGAAAATCGGGGGTTTTTTATTTCAAAATCAAATAAAGTTCCGTCAGAGCAATATTTCTGAATAAAACTGTTTGAAGGTTGAAGCTGAGATGATTGGCTATAAGGAAAAAATAAAATTTAACTTTAAGGATAAAATCCGAACCTCTAAATTCAGGGCAAACTGTCAATTTTTAGGTAAAAAAAGTTTTTTTTCTTTCTTATACTTCAGAAAACTTTATTTTTAGGGTTACAAAATTTGACTTCACAAAAATAACTTGAGTGGCACCGAATTTCAAAATGGCTGAATCAAAATGGCCGACTAATTCAATAATGACAAATTTTGGAAAAATCTGGGTTTTCTTTATAAAAACGAATAAAGTTCCGTTGGAGTAATATTTCTGAATGAAACTTTCTGGAGATTGAAGCTGAGATGTTTGGCTAGAAACGAAAAATGAAAGTTAACCTTAAAGATGAAATCCTAACCTCCAAATTGAAACTGTCAATTTTTATGTAAGAAAATTTTCTTTTCCTTCTTTAGGCTTTGGAAAACTTTATTTTATATGTTATAAAAATCGGCTTGATAGAAATAACTTGATTAGCATCAAATTTGAAAAAGGCTGAATTAAATTGACCGACCAATCTTATAATCGCAAAATGTAAAAGCAAGGTAGTCCAATACAGTTAAAAATATTATCTCTTTGAATAATTATCCAGACATATAAACATGTAGCTTTATGTGTTACTAAATATACTTTGTTGACCGTAAAAAAAAAAAATTAGGCGAGTCTGCTATTGTAAACTGAACCTTTTCTGGATACATTTATAACTATTATTTACCGTTAAATATTAAAGACATTACATAAGTTGCAGTACTAACTTATTCAAATCTTATTTTCCTGTTCGACTTTCTCAATTTTTTATTTAATTGAGAAAAAAATACATTATTGATCTAAAACTAAAAGTGCTTTTTGAATCAAAATAAGTTCTCCACCTGTGCCAAGTTCTCCTGATTAGATAGTGATATTGACATAATCATTGCCTTAAGATAATTTAAAAATCTGGCTAAGCAAAGCAAGACCACAACCTTAGACAAACTATTTTATAAGTTCATTTCGAAATTTGTTAACAAAAATCAAGCAGTCAATTTGAAGAAATTGATCAATTTTGATAGTATATTGCAAATTAGGCATCTTATTTTTACATGATAATGTATTTTGTTTCCCACTTTAAGCATTACCACCGTTTAATGGTCATAAAAAAAATACAGAGATGATTCTTACACCAGCATGCTCTACAACCTTAGTTATAACTACCAAAACCGACAATTTACTAAAACTCAATGTTGTCTGACGAATCTGTCAGCCATTCTGGCTTAGCCATTTTTAAATTGCATATAAGCCAAAAAGTTTTTGTTCATTAGATCCTTATTACTTAATAAAACGCAATTTTTTAATTATAGACATAACAAAAATTTTGCACTTCAATATGAACAGATCACTAAAAATGTGAGGTGAGATTCTCGTACTTTAGGCTAAAATTCATAATTCTATAATAGCCAATGATTGAAGCTTTGACGTTAAAGAAGCTTCATCAAAAAATGATGGTCCAAAGAAAATTTATTGGGTCCTGAAAAAAAAAAAAAAAAAAAATAAGCTGCCAACTAGGTTCCACAAACGAAAACGAGCATGTTGGATTCATTTTTTTCACAATCTTCCATCAAATTCAAAGTATTTACTTTGAAAAAATACAATGATATAATTGTAGAAAAACGTTTACTAAAATTTGAAATTATTAATTTAGTCGGCCATTTTGATTTAGCCATTTTTTAATTTGGGGCCACTTAAATTATTCTTGTTAAATCGACTTTTGTAACCCTCAAAATAAAGTTTTCTGACGCATACGTAAGAAAAAAAACCTTTTTTTTTACCTAAAAATTGATAGTTTGCCCTGAATTCGGATGTAAGGATTTCATCCTTGAGGTTATCTTCCATTTTTCCCTTCTAGCCAATCATCTCAGCTTCAATCTCCAAAAAGTTTCATTCAGAAATATTGCTCCAACGGAACTTTATTTGATTTTTAAAAGAAAACCCGGATTTTCATACTGCGCACCTCCTGGTATTACGCCGAAGACTTTGGTGTATAAAGTATTTTTTTTCGCAGACTTAAATATTTTGGTGATTAAAGCTGGGGAGATTGGTTTGCGATGCTTGCTCGTTTGTAACTGTCCCATTTGTTAAAGTTTGTTTTTTCTTCATAGCTGTTAAGTTGGCCGAGCGCAGACCTCGGAGAGGATCGATAATTTCTGGTTGAATGCTTAGAGCCGAGAGGGTAACATAGGGTTGTCGGTCACTAGGGTCCGAGCCTTGTGACAAACAACTCCGCTCGTGACGTCTGACAGTGAAAGACTGACTTGGTTTTATAGTGGCCATTTTTATGTAGTATTTTAGTCGACAAATCGTTACAAAAAATTACTTTGCTTTATACATTAGTAAGATTGAGAAGCTAAGTGTTCCATATTACTTTTTCTATAACCTGATCTGAGACTTGACACGAGTGTCTCTGATTATCTGGTGCTTTCTTTACTTACATACATTCACTTAATGTCGAACAGATTTATAAAACTATGTATTTAATATGAACCGTAAGGGAAAGTACTGTTACATAACTAATTCATAACTTTTTAAGTGTTGTTATGACATCTATAGACATGTCACAATTCTACAGCACAGTAGTATGCAGTTAGTATACATGTGACAGTGAATCTCGAACGTTATTGCGTGTATTTAAGCACGCAATGAAGCCCCTGCACCCAACAGCTATGGTGAAGCATAAATACTAGAGTGAGTTCACTTTCCACCTTACCTATCAGCCTGTCAGAAGTCTTGGAAAAAGTGACCTTGAAATTAGATTTTCTACTATCGAGAGCCAACGGTATGGTATTTAACTGCTGCATGTAGCAAGAATTATGTTCAGAGAATAGAATCATACAATAATATTGAAAATCAATTCCATCCCATTCCCTGCTGTCCCATCTATACGCGTGTGCGATGTAGGTAAATACATGCTGGCTATATACCTTTTTTTATATTATAGTGTAGGTCATCTCACAATAGGTATTTACACTTACTTTATTATTATTCAATTGTTGTTACATTTATATACTCGTGAAACACTTATAACATATGTTGATACAGGAATTTTTCAATACATTAGATAGTAACAACTCGATTTTTCTCGCAGTGTAACCCCAGATACTATAAACTACGTGGTCGCAATTAATATTCCTCGCATTGCATGGTTAGTTATACTATCGCTTTTTTGTGGTACGGTGGAGTTTTTAATCGGCCGTTAACCGGAGAAAAAGTGCAAAAGTGTAACGGAATTGGATTTTGCTTGATTCTCCCTCTTCGCCCCACCCCTCTTGACGTACTCCCGGTCCCACCCCACTACCCAATATCTAACATCATCACACCACACCACCCAACTTGATCTCACCATACCACGCCACACATTTTAAATTTTATTTATTTTTATAACCAATTTATAAAAAAAAGGAGTTTTCATAAATGAAAAACAAAAATTTTCGTACTGTATAAATACAATAATTGATATTTATTGCGTTTTTTTTCTTCACAATTTTCCCTTTGTGATTGAGTACAAAAGTCAGAGAGGTGGGAGGAGCGCAAATATATGCTGCAACGCTGAAACTTATTTTCTCATAAGGATGAACTTACTTATACGCTTTTACGCATACTTGACCCCTTCTTTTTTGTTATTAAAAAAAGAAAAAGAAAAAAAAAATGATAGATCTATCTGAAAATAAAGCAGATTTATCTAATAGTAATCTTTCATACAAACAAAAAATAGGAGCTTTATGTAGACCTTATAAATTCAATTTAAAGCGATTTTTTCATAAAATTGTAAGTTAATCTGCAAATTTTTTAAATTAAACATGTGAAAAGGGTACAGTTGAACGATCTGCTATTTTAAAAGGGTAGTTACTATTTTCTTAGGAAGTGATTTGAAATCATCGGAAGATTCGATGAAAGAGCACAGTCTTGTACTGGCCAGCCGCGATATTCTTTATATTGTATTGTGCCATAAAATATTGTTTATAGTTGTTCTGTTATTAGATATTGAAATATTTATTAAAACCACACCCAACTTACGTAGGTATACTCATTCCAACGATAATTTGGACCAGAGTTTTTACACCACCTTGGCACATAATATCAGTTCATACGAGATATACTTACATTTATAATTATATTATTTGCCATATTATCTTATAATAGTATAACTTCGTACTTGGATTTTTATAATTGAAACAACAAAACGGACGTAGTTTGCTTATCTTGTTTTAACCAAACTTTTTGTACGATTATTCTAAATTATGCTATGGTTAGCATTAAACAGATAAATGAAATTTATGCCACTTAAGACTGGGCAAAAACTATTGTTTTAATATCTCATAGAATACCACTAAGTAAAAAAAATTCAATATCCATGTTGTATGTACAGAAATGTGAAAAATAACAAAGAACAATGATTTAATTGAGCATCTTATGACACTACTTAGCAATCGAGTTTTATAGTTTAGTTAATAACATTAAAGTAAAATAATAAATGATTACAACTAGTATTCAAAATTGTAGATAAAAAAAATCCTGAAGTTTTCAAAAACTTTACATAACAGGAGCACATCAGTTTTCAGGCATAAATCAGAATATTGTCCAAGATTTGCAATATTAAAAGTTTTCCATATAGTTTGTGCATGAACGTAATCCTCATTACTTACGTGTGTATTATATAATTTACTGTAAAAGTGATCTTTAGGTGGAAGCATTGTTTCTTGGAGTTTTTTTAGTGACGTTACATAATCGTATGGGAATACAACTTTTCTCTGAAGCTACTGGATTCTTTCTACAGAGTAACAATCATCTTAATTAAAAACATTTTCTAAAATCATATGCTGCTCTAAGTGAGATGCTAAATTTTCTAGAGTTGTTAGTAAGAATTTGAACGAGTCAATAAGGCGTAAGTTAACATTTGTTCTTTCGACATTTTTTGTAAAAAAATATACTTTTCATTTGTTTCAGGTATGACGTTTACTCGACCCAGAAAACAACTGACGAGTTCTTTTATAAATAAATGAACATTGTAGTTACTGAGATTATTATGAAATACTATTGGTATCGATCGGGAGTCTTGATATTTTAGATAGCAATCGTTTACGAGCAGGTCCTCTGTACCTGAATAGAAAAATTATATTTAAGTTGGTAACAAAGTTTTATCTTCAGAGAAAAATACATGATACTTACACTCCAGTTAAATGACAATGGTCATGAACTTTTTCAATATTCTTAATTGTTTTTTCACATATGTGGCATCTATCAGCATTAAAAAAGTCAAAATCTTCCTCATCAGTTATTGGCCTCATAGGTACTGGATTGTCATATAGGTTTTGTAATTTTAAGGCAATGTCGACAATTTTTTTTAACAAACCAAGTAGCCGAATCTTCGTTGTCTTTACAAGTTTGTCTATAACACATGTATCTTAATTTAGTACCATCAAAACTACACTTCACATAAAATCCTACACTTAGGGGCTTATGGTGTTGTATAGCACGTTCACTACTTGCTCTAGTTTTAACATGCACTCAAAATCTCCATAAATAATCAATAGCACCATATTTTGAATCTTGTGATTTTCAAATTTGAATACATTGTCATTATTTCTCGGTAAAGGTACTTTATATTTATTTACTTAAACACACTCAACTGCATGAGATATTACCTTTTCATAAGTTGAAAAATAATGTAGACAGCGATCGCAGATAAATTTTTTATGATTGTGTTTACTTAGAGAGCTACTCACAAGCCTAGATAAATCTTTAATCCAAACGTAATGATAACGGTATATATCATTTCCATCATCGTCATTATCAATACAAATAGGATCACCAGCTTGACTCTTCTCTGATTCATCATCTTATTCTCCTTCTTCATTCTAATCAATAATGAAATTTTCTCTTGAGTCATTCTCTTCGTCTTCTGCTGCATTATCCTCTTTTTCTCCTTCTGATTCTTCTTCTACCTCTTCAACCTCCTCGTGCAAATAATTATCATTTTCTGCATTAATACCTGCGTTTGTTTTTTTTGCTTTTCATCTCACTATGCATAAGATAATATTTTTGTATAAGAAGTAAATTTATGTGCTTATCTTGTTTTTTTTTGCTGTTAAGTAAAGAGGTAAAGTGGTATATTCATTTTTTCTTTTTTCTAAAAAAAAATATGAACTGAAATATTATTATTTTTTCAAATTTTGGTACTTGCTTAGGTTGTACTGGAAAGGTGATTCCACTAAAATCATAACTATTCTCATATTTTTTGTAATTAGAAACTCGATTTACATTATAACGCATACTGTAAAGGGTGGATAAAATTGCCCATACGAAACATTTTTGATTAGTATTTTTTACATTTATACAAGCTTTTTTTTTATGATGGAATGAAGAAGTTATATGTATGAATTACCACTCATTGAGTGATATTTATTAATTTTCACTACTAAATTTCATATAGCACGGAAATTTTAACCAGAATCTTGCTGTTGAAATTCCTCTGTACTAACAGTAAGTGATTGTTTTACATTAAGTTTGAACCTAAGTATCATATTAATTTTTAAAGAATTTAGTGTTTTTATAATTTCTCGCACTTTCAAAACGAATTGTTTTCCAGCAGACTTAAGAAATTTAACTATATCCAAATGTTCACTATTCATAGTCACAGCGGTCCGAATACGGTTTTTAAAAGCGCTATTGATCTCTTCCCATGTAACACTTTGATTGTCTTGCGTAACAGACGTAGAAGTACCTGATCTGCTCACTTCTGATTTTTTATAAAACGTTGCTAAAAAAGTTGATATTAGATATTCAACATTCCATAACTTTCGTTCGACATGCGATGATAATTTTGTAGTTTTTTTTGTAGTCTGAAAAACTTTCAAGCAAAGTTTCGCAGTTATCAATAAGATCTTGAATACTAGTAATATTTTCTCCATTCAGTAAACGTTGATGTTTAAGTCGCACTATATCACAAAAAATGACAGAACGTTCAACAATATTGACATTTTTAGAATTCTCGAAAACTTGATCCATGTTGTTAACTGCGAGCTCCTTCGTACTTAAATGATAAAAAAGTCAATTTTAATTCCATTTATAGCAGCGTGTGTGTGGCATCTTTGTCAAAGAGAGACAACTAGCAAAAATGCAGTGAAGCTACAATAAAATGAGTGAAAAAAATTTTGTTTGGAAAAAACCAGAGCAAGTCTTGTCTTGTTTAGATATGAGTGTACAGAAATACAGCAAACATATATGTTATCTCCTCAAGGGTCCACATCCGCATTATACTTATCTCATACGTTGTCTCGCTTGATGATTGCTCTCTTGAGTACACTTAAGTCATGTATGAATCACTCTGATCTGATGTTCTTTTCCCCTACTTAGTGAAGAAAGACTCGTAACATATTTTTTTCCTTTTCAATGAATTTAACCTCTAGGGTATATATAAGTCTCATACTTGTTATATAGTTGATCCATTTTTTCTTAGAAGTATAAAACTTTACTTTTTTCCCTTTTCAATAATTTCAACTTCTAGGGTGTGCATAAGTCTCGTGACTGTTATACAGTTTATCCATTTTGCTCAGAAATATATAACTATTTGGTTTAGACACTTGTGTACAATTATAAAATTTCTATGTAAAACGCTCCTTCTCATATGTTATCTCCTTTAAGGTCCATACCTGCATTATAAATGTCTTATACTTTTTCTCCCTTGATGATTGGGTAAGACACTATTGTCATCTTAACTCTGCTGCTCCGAGGGATATATAAGGGAGCTGGTTGGAGGATAAAATATTCATACATCAATAGCTCTTTAAGGCTTAAGTAGTAACTGGAATCATCATCTAGTATGGAGCTGCAAGAATTCGCGAACTAAACTGCTACAACCCAAAATTACACATTGGAACGTTTTCTCCAAGATTTGAGGAATATAATACGAAAAGTGGAATAAACTTTCTCGAGCGTTTGGAGAATACGAAACAAGAAGTGGAATTCAGCTTTTGGAAGGTGTCTGATGCCATTCTACCTAAATACCTGGTAAGAAAAAAAAAAGAAAAAAAAAAAAAGTTTTTTATTGCATGGCCGCTTGACTTAACAATGCGGGATTGACCATTATCATCCAGCCCTCGAGAAGGATTTTTCTTACCACCACCATCATCATCATCATCATCTCCGGTTGTCGTGAATCAATTGTAATATATACCACCACCACTAAATATATCAGACCCAACAATATTTATCGACGGAACTCTCCCATCCCATCTTTTAACTCAATTTATAATATGAAATTTATGTAAAAATTGGCACAAGACATTCTTCTGTTATTTTACATACCTAATTTTAAGAGCCACCCTGTCTCTCATGTAACCATTTTTTTTATTCTAAAAAATTCTGAAATTGTTCCTAAGGCTTTTTTTGTATCATTAAAGCTCAATCTTAAATAATAAAATCAATGTCTTTTCATTTTTTTATCGGTTTTAAAGTCTAAAAAAGCCATCTCTGTACTGCGTGAGTCTAACAGAAGTATACAAGACACATGACTTTTCGTATCTTCTGAAAGCAAGCATGATCATATGCTAGTTCAATCTATTGACAAAGTTAACTTACGTTAAGAAATAAAATAATAAATAAAATAGTAAAACATAAATAAAATTTACCCGATCCTCTAGGACCATCTGTCCAGAAAATTCTATAGTTTAGTTTTCAAAAAACATGAAATGCTTTTGTAATATGTCATTTAAAAAATTTATAGTCACCTATTTTATTACATTATAATGTGCGCTGTGTTTTACTAGAAATAAGATCACTTGTTACATGAGTCATAAGTTATTTACTGGATTTATTTAAAAAATTTTCAACTGTGCAACCTGATTTTTTACTGAATTTGATATATTTTTTCTAAAATCATTATTCCTAAAGATTTTTTGGTCTCCAAAAATTTGAAATTCGAATGTAATTTGATATTTTAGTGGATAATGCTGTAAAATTATCTAATGAACTGCTAATCGTATACAATGATATTAATTTGAAAAATGTAGATGGATCATGTTGTATTATTCAATCAACAGTACTTATTGTATTAATCTGCATACTTGTTCTTATCTGTGCTTTGCGTTTTGTCGATAGGAGGCGCTCTAACTATAGGTATGATTGCGACTGCAGCGACAGCGGTTGCCTCGCTCCCTTACTTATCCATCGAGCTTGAATCACCGGCTCAGATTTTGTCACGCTTGTGTGCACTACACACGTGTACGCAACGATATTACTTCACTAAAATTTCTTTTAATAAACGAGTTATTATATTACATTCAAACTACTGCGTATTTATTAATATTACCATATGACCTTAATGTCAATAGATTAAATGAGTAGGATTTACACAACTTTATTTAGAAGGTTTCGAGATCTCTTGGGAACCAAATCATTTTTATCATCGATTCTTGTTTTCGTTGTTTCTATTGTCCAAAATGTCCTTAGTATACTATGCAAGGGGTTTTATTTTATTACTATAAAACGTATAATTAACCCATACCAACTTACACTATAAAAAATATATTACTATTTTAGCAACGTAACATTACTCAACTTTCATAACTGCTTCTGAAGCAACTTTACAGATCAGGACAAATAGTTTTAAGAAAATAGAGATATGCAGCAGTAATGATACAAACCTAGCTTTAGTGTCATCAGAGAATTTGTGAGCAAGCTCTGTAACAGTTACTATTATGTGACTTTTTTTGGATCCTGGTTAAGAAAAACAGAATTTACTTTTTTACTCAATATCTATAAACAACTTCAACTTCAATGAGTACAATTTGTATAAGAGCCTATTCGCTTCGTGCAAGTAGTAGGTTGGGATAACAGGAAGTGATCGAAGAGCCCATGGTGAGAGAAAAGTACGTAAGTTCAGGACTTTTTCCAGCACAATGCACAGTGGACGACGCAATTTTGAGAGTTTTATCATATTTGGGTTGTTAAACGTAGATGTATTAGATTTATCTTAACGGTACTATGCGCAATTACTTTATTAAAAACTAGTAGCCCCCCCACTCAACTTCACCCAAGACTAACTAAATAAAACACCGTAGTGTGTTGACGTGTAATGTAAAAC
Organism: Copidosoma floridanum; assembly: GCF_036245765.1. NCBI lineage: Eukaryota > Metazoa > Arthropoda > Insecta > Hymenoptera > Encyrtidae > Copidosoma > Copidosoma floridanum. Next base: position 6,536,304 of record NW_028321901.1, on the reverse strand, counting down.
GTTTTCAGTTAAAAATTTTATACATATTCCTGACACATTTCAAAACAAAAATCTTCTTATTAAAAACAATTTTTTTCGGAAATCATATACTTTATTTGGTCAAATAATAAGGTGTACAAATTCAGAAAAATAATGATGCTGAAAAGTACCGTGCGTTGTTAATGCCATAAAGTAATCAGTGGCCATAAAAAGCTGTTGATTTACAGTTTCTCCCGTGTAATTCACGAAAAGGGCTATTTTTTAAAGCTGTTAAGATTTTACACCCCTAATAAATTTATATTGAACAAAAATTTTTTTCTCATATCTCACAACTTTATTACCAGAGCAGAAAAGTTCTAGACCTGAAACCCTACATTTTAATTGCCACAAAAACACAAATACATTTTCTACTTATTTAAAAATCTGAAGTAGGATCCTTAAAGATTTCAGAGATTGCTGTGAGGGTACAATGAAAAGCTGATCTGTCACGTAATGGATTCTTTATATGTCGATTTTGACGCTGCGGTTTCAATCTCGATAAATTTTCTGCGTAGGTTCTTGACGCCTAAGAAAAATTGTATTCATTTGATACATTTAAAGTTTTTCTTCAAATTCACCCTCTTGCAACTTTTGGCATGCTTAAAATTTTTGTGACCCCTAAAGGCTGTTTTCTGTCAACTTTGATAGGTTCGAATATATTTGTTGGCAAGGTAGTTCAACGTCCGATGGCCCTAAAAAAGACCGGTGAGCTTCTTAAGTTAACTCTTTCTTGACTGCAGTTAACAGCAATTGTGACTGCCTGGATACCTCAGGGTGATCTTCTCTGGCCTGCTGTTGAAAACTCAGACTGATCAGGAGAAAAATTACAAAGTCCGAAGCTTTGGGGCTAGTTGTAGTGCTCTTTCCCAACGTCTCCCAGTATAACGTCGAAGACGTTGGTGTCTAAAGCACCTTTTTTATTTGCAGCTTCAGTTGTTTTGGTGATCTTAGATAGGGAGATTGGTTAGTGATACTTGTCCAGTGGAGGCTGTCCCGTTGGCTCAAGTTTTTTTTCCTTCATAGCTGTTATAGGTTTGCCCAGCGCAGACCTTGGAGAGGATCAGTGATTCCTGGTTGAATGCTTAGAGTCGAGAGGGTAATATAGGGTTATCGGTCACCGGGTTTTCCAGCCTTGCGAAGAACAACTCCGCAGGTGATGTCTGCTAGTGAATGGCTGACTTGGTTTAATAGTGCCCGTCTTTAGTTAATATAGTCTTTTAGTCGACGAATCGCTTCTGGAAATGGTAGTAAAAATGTATTTGTTGGCAAGGTAGATTACGCTTAGGTGGCCCCTAAAAAGAACCGATGAAATTTATGGTTAAGTAGGGAACGTAAATACTTATAATGGTCCTAAAAAGCGCCAGTAGTGAAACTATCAAGCTATTCTTTATTCTTTGTATTCTGTATTTGTATTTGTATTGTATTCTTTATTATTATTCCTGATAATGAAGAGCTGGCTACGGGTAGCTTAATTCTTACCCGGGGAGTCTCGATGTACGGAGACTGTGATGGAAGGAGGTATGCCACTGACCAAAGAATATCTCGTCTTCGGGTCGTTCCCCGGATAACCAACCGCTCATCGTTAGACGGCAACATGTGGGTAAGCGTGTTGGGGACGCGACGACTAAGAAGGTAGCCATTGTGGCTGCCCGTGCCCCTCAGATCTGTTTTCCCTGGCTTACATTTGTAGCCAAAAATTCTCTGACTGCACCAGGCGGGATGGTGGGACTGCCGAACAACTTTGAAGAGTTGGTGCAGATTGTGCACTGGCTAGATATGTCTCCTTGTATTTTGCCAGAGACGTCATCGGTTGAAATGATCTTTTTTTTTTATCGCACTCGTTGAGATTCAGGGTGAATGGAGACCTAGGTCCCTTCCCCCTTACAGAAGAGTGTCGTCCGTAACCGGGATATCCAGCTGCAAGACTATTATCGGCATTCTTTAAGCAGTTTGTTAGACTGCCGAAGCACGACTGCATCACTATCGAGACGCTCCGGCGTACTATAACTACACTTATTATATTCTGTTGCAGGTAGCCTCGATTTTATGTCAACGCCGCCTAGTGGATTTTACTAAACTAAAGTGAAAAGCTGCCATATTTTTGCAAAACTTTGAGCTAATTTATTGCTATTGTTATTAAATTTTTTAAGATAAAAACTATACTAAAACCATCTAGGAAGTATCATGAATCAGTGTGCAAAATTTCAGCAAAATCGGTTCAGTAGTTTTCGCGGTTAGCGATAACAACGGTTTTAGCGACTTTGCTTTACATATAAGTAAGATAAGTATCAGTTTGTAGTTTAATAGTTTTGGACAACGAATGAAATACTGTGAGTCACATGATCACATGACTCAACGAAACCGTCACAAATAGTCACTCTCATCATACTCGCGTCATTTTACAGACTAATTTAGTTCTTTCTGCTTCGACACAATGCAAACAAGGTTATGTTACTGCACTTGCACTTCAGCACTTCCACAAAGCGAATAGGATTTTATTGCCTGAAACACTTATGAGTTCTCTTTTTACGTGTAAGTAGCACCACCATAAATGTGATAAGGTAAGAAACTACAAGTTACACAAGGCACTGTTACTTAGGTGTTACATATATTTTATACATGGAAAAAATCAGTTGTGCTGTTTTACACGTTAAAAGTTAATGGCAAGATCGATCAAAAATGAAAGGGAGCATCTCAAATCTAATACTTTTTTATTGTTGATTTCACTGACACCTTTCATAAGTTTTACCTTGAATTACAGCTCATTTAGCAATGATATCAATTTGTTATAAAGCAGTATGTGATAAAGTGAAGAAGAGTATACGGAGAAGCTTGTTGAGTTAAATTACAGACTTTTAGGTCTAGATTACTAAGAAAATACTTAAAAACTTAACTTTTTTCTTCAAATACGAGTATGCCAAAGAATTTTATTCTTTGGCTCGAAACAATTATCATATTTAAAAATGCGATACGCAGCGCATAAAAAAAGTGTTGCCTTTACCGTGGCTTAAACTTGGATCTTTTTTGCCAAGAAAGCGTATTATCAGTTTCCTTTACCGTAGTGTTATCAATTTCTCTTAATTGCTGCATTCAAGTAACGGCGTTTTTTATTTCAGCCGCAAGATTAATCTAAAATATCGATGTAAATTTATTTCTTGATGAGAAAATTCATTTGATAATATTTAAATTTAATTTTTTTAGCAAAAGCATGTATTGTTCAGCATCTTATTTTTCAGGGAAAACAACAAATACGTTAATAAATTTTTATACGTAGCAACTAAAAAAAGGCTACCCCGTTCAGTAAGTAATTCCAGGCCTCAAACCTTAATCTCTTAATTTCCGGGAAACGTGTTACCAATCTTGCTACTAAAGTCCTGGTAACTTCTCTTTTTTGAGTACTGCATTTAAATTACTGATTTATTTAACATAGGGACTGGTTTTACGTACTGCATGGATAGAAATTAATTTATTTATTGATATATTTAATGCAGAATACTTAATTACCACAAGCATTTTTTACCATAAGCATAAATGATTACGATATTTAAATGTATAACAATTTTTAACATCACATATTTTTGTAGCTGAGAAATAAGAAGCTAACACATACTCGTTTTTCACTAAAAATTTTGTGAAATTAAGTTATTTGCATCAGTCATTTACTCATAAAAAAATGAATTTACATCTATACAGTACGGAAATCCAGTAGTTAGACTAAAAAAACACCGTAATTTAGATGTAGCATTCGAGAAAAGAGAGTCATCGAAACCTTGGTTACGAAACTAATTTTGTAGCCTCGGTTAAATGGCACTTTTTCCACTAACTACATATGACAACTTTTAAACACAACAGTAGTTTTCAGCTAAAAATAATATTCTGACACATTTGCTCTCGATAAATAATCTCTAGGAATTGAATTATTTACTTTAAATGTAAATATCAAGACATGGATTGACATAAAAAAAATGCGCAATTTCAAGACGAACAAAATTAGACATGGTGAGCCTCAATCGGCCTTGCCATTTTTCAGAAAATTTCGAACAATTTTTAATTTAAACACAACGTGCGCTTTGTGACTCTTAATAACCCAATAAGATTCTAAAACGATTGGATACACACTTTTTGCAAACCGTCAAATAAATCGATAAAAGGCCCTTCTAAAAAACGGTTGTTAGACCACATAGAGCCATTATTTAAAATGCCTTTTCTTCATGAATAATAATCTAACTCTTGTTAAATTTTCGTATACCTCAGTGTTTCCAAGAATCTTAAGAACAAATTGAAAAATTTTGTTTTTTTGCAAAGTACCAGCGGCGACGCAGGCATGGGCGAACCACCGCGCACCGATTTAAGACACGCCCTCTTCCTCGTAGTGTGGGTAGCTCATAGTAATATTTAGTTTGCACTTGTAAACAGAATTCTAATAATAAACGTGGCTGCTGTTACGTCAGCACTTTCCAGTAAATGGCGAAACTAGTAGATTCGTTCTACAAATAAATACATTTAAATTTTTGTCTATGCACTCCTTTTACTTGCTGCTTTGGCATCATAAATAATGTGGAGAACCAACACTTGGTATTAAGGAGCATGACTATTTATTTACAGTATCAATTACACAAATCAATATTTCGCTGTCCTGCTGACAGCCTCTTCAGGATTAGAGATCTACAATGACAATCAAACAAAAATTTAGTAAAAGTTTAACAAAAGCAAAACATCATTTTGTAAAAATACTCTTAAATATATTAATACACCATGTCCGTGCCAAGACAACACGTAATAAGGACACCTATGGCTACTATATTCTTGTCCACATATTACGTTCACATAACTTAGTTATAACAGTAGTCATGTTCTTCAAATTCAGTTGTATAATAATCATAAAAAAATAAATAAAAAGAATGTTTTATAAAAAAGTCATACAAGGACGGCACAGACATGTAGAAAGTAAGCGGTGAGTTGAGATCGGTGCACGTACTAAATGTACATCAGACAAAACAATGATAATTGAAAGAGACCCTATACCGAGGATGTAGAAGATACATGGGTTATTCTTTTACAAATCGAACGGATTTAGACCTTCACCACTCTGATTCGGCTGAAAATTTTTTTCCAATTTCTATATTGAAAAACAAGAGATACATGTCCGAGGAATTTTTTTTATCACCTGTTTTCGATTTTACAAAATATAACAAATTTTATAATAGAGGTTAGAGACTCATTTTAAACAACGTATAGCTCCAAATCCCTAAGAGCTACAAAATTTTCATCAATAGCACTTTGTAGCTAAAGAGTTTAACTTTAAAAAATAAAAATAAAAAATTAAAATTATCAACAAATTAATATTGTAAATAACAATTTAATTGTTTTAATCGATTTTAACCATTGACCCCCAAAATAAATCGAGATTTATTATCACCATTGTATTCTGCGTCAAATTTTACGTAAAAATCGTGTTTTTAAAATGTGGAGATTTTTAGTTGTTATAGTTAAAAAGTTAAATTATGTAGCACGCAGTAATACAAAAAACTGTTTTTTGAGTATAAAATGATATCTGTACCTCGTATCAAAAAAAATTGCATGTAAAAGTTGTAGATAATTAAAATATCTACAACTTTTATACTTATTATTTGTCTGTATAACCTCAAAATTTTGTATAATCATGCAAAAAAGCGAGAAATCACCATTTTATCGTTTATTAAGTGTAATTTTCTACTTGTACAACAAAGATGAGCAATAATAACTGAAGAAATCATATTTTATTAAATTAATACAAATGTATAATAAAAAACCAAGTGAACATTATAATTGCCTAATATTTATTTATAAATGTAAAAAAATTTTCATGTACAAGTAAAACTTTTTTCACAGTTTCATAACAAAATAATGTCACTTGGAAATTTTCACAATATTTGTTTTTTCGTGCCAAGAAAACAGCCTTGCTTCAAATTCTTGACGAGATAGTGGAACCATGCTATGACATTTTAGCGTTGCCTTAATCGTTGTTGCTCTCAAAAATCTCTCTAACACTAATTTTCTTTCTTCTTCGTGATCATCATTTGTGGAATAACGACAAGTAATATTGATTCTGTGACCAAATCAGAAAGTTCTCGCTTCGTTCAACTGGGATTGTTAATTCTCTGAAGACTTGTTTTGGCAGCTAGTCGTTTTACAGTCCCGCCTATTCCGTCACATGGCCCCTTTTAATGTGAAGTGAAGAAAAAATGCCACTCTGCTGCTGTTTTTAAGTCTTTAGAGTGATGAGTGAGATTAATGAAGTTTTTTTTTTATATACTGTCCACTCGCACCGACAGACTTGTATATTATTTTATTCACACACGGTAAATTTATTTTAATAAATTCAATCAACTGCTTTTTATATAGATGTATGGCAATAGTGTCGTGATGTAGGCATTTAGAAATGCAAACAAAACTTAAAATTTTAAATTCATCCAAGTCATTCCTATAATAAATTGAAAATAGGTGAACGGTTGCTGATCGTTGTTCCAATGTATACCCTGAACCAAATTTTTAATCATGAAAGAATAATTTTCTGAGAAGTCGCAAATAACGATACACTCGTTTTGTCTCAGTTAATTTTTCATCTCATTTGAAAATTTTTGTTTGTTAACCAAATATAATTAAGTAAACAGTTTTTGCAAACCTTCACTTAACTTCTGTAAAAATTCATCAACTGAGGATACAAGGGTCTGTAATAATGTTCTTTCAACCGTAACCTATTGTTTGTAGGTACCAATTTCAATCCATTTTTCTTAAAAAATTTTCTCCAGTTGCTCACTAACATTCGTCGCGCCTACATTCTTGAAGAATTCAACTTCTTACAAGAATTTGAATATCAATCAGTCGTTTTGTTTTTGTATACCATACGATCCAAAAAATCCTCATTGATCAAAGACAGCTCAAAACCGGAAAAAAGTGATTAAAATTGGCACCACTCACCAATAAGCTAACACTTTTATGAACAGGGCATACACAAACAGAGTGAGTACCAGAAGCACCTGACACATCACAATATTTTGGCCTTAAGCTAGCAAACTTTCAGAAACTACATTTTATAGTTGGATACGTACAAAAAAAAATTTCATACTGTTCTTTTAAATTATTTAATACTAGCCTTTTTTGAATAGGTACCGATTTGCCGTCTACTTTTCTCAAAACGTAATCTTTATTTCCGGGGGAAACATTGAGCGTAGTCGTCAGACCAGTACAAGCTAACAATTGTATCGATAACACTATTATCTAGAGATAAATGTTGTTTCGGGTTTGGATCTCCAATTAATCCCTTATCTCGCGCAACATTTTTTGCTATGCCTATCATGTGACGAGTTGCGGAAGGAAATGTGTCCTCAATTTTTAAATAAGACCACGATCGAAAGAAAGTCAAAATTTTAATTTTATAAACGCAGTCCGCCAAAGTATTGAAACTTTTTTGCAAAGCACTTATTATTGAGGACTCGTCGTCATCTGCTTCAAGATCATCTGGATTATTTCGGCTCAAATTAGAAATTTTTTTATCGATTACGGACAATATTTGTTTTGATTTTTCTTCCAAATACCTTCCCGACTATAGTTTTTGTTTTTTGATGAGCGAAGATCCTGAGCAGCTTAATCCTTTGTTGAAGATGTCCACTCGTTCACTTTGCAAAGATGGATTATCTCCCAAAAATTCAGATGTACCGTCACTACTCCCAACTTTTATATCAGATTCTTTACTTGAAGGATCCTTCTTTTGTAGCGTCTAAAAAAAAGTTAGACTAAAACATCCATATAAAATTCTACGAGAGGTAACGTATGTCTGAACTCAATATAATCATCAAAATATTGTACCTACTAGTTCGGGTAGTTCATTTTCACTTTTTTTTTATCTTCTTTATTCAACTTTGATAACTTTAACCGGCAAGAAGAACGAAATTTCTGTTGTAATGCATCTAACGAAATTGACAAGTCCAGTTTAAAAAGTTGGTTTTTATTCACTGTCCTCAAATCAGAAGTGTTTGTTGTTGGATGTTTGAGATTAAAGGGATTGAAACATCTGTCTGATCGATGACTAGTATTTTGCATTTTACGTGCCTCTTTCCGTGGCATTGTTACAAAGTAAAACTTATTTAAGTTTAAATTACATCGAGTGAGAATATGTCTTGGTAGCAGACCAAAATAAACGCAAAACTGATCCAAAAGCCAACGAACTTGTAGTACGGGGAATGTACGCAAGTAGCGTGGGTAATACTTTGAATCATAGATCGTACTGTAGGCAGGTTTCCCCGCAAAATTTTTAAATTCTAAAAAATGAAAGAGATGAAAAATCTACTTTTTAATTTGGAAACAGACAATTAATAAAACAATAAAAAACAAAGTAGCAAAAAAAAAATTTGAAGACTAAAAAACAGTTTATGTTACGTCAAGCTTTGTTATTATTATCTTTTTGTCTAGTGTTGGATAATTTTTTTTTTTCTTCCGAGAAAATTCGTTATTCATTATTCAGGAGATGAGATTGGAAAATAAATCACTCATGATGATGAACTATAACAATTGAAAATTCTCCTTATTTTTGAAACATGATTTTTACGTAAAATTTGACGCAGAATATGATGATAATGATAAAAACTCGATTTATTTTGTAGGCAATTGTTAAAAATCGATTAAAACAATTAAATTTTTAATAAAAACAATAATTTGTTGATAATTTTAATTTTTCAATTTTCTTTCTTAAAGTTCAACTCTTTAGCTACAAAACTAAAAACGGTAAAAATTTTGTAGCTCTTAAGGATTTGAAGCTACACACATTTAAAATGAGTCTCCAACCACTATTACGAAATTTGTTATAACTTATAAAATCGAAAGTAGGCGATAAAAAAAAAAATTCCACGGACACATGTCTCTTATTTTCAATATAGAAACTGAAAAAAATTTTCAGCCGAATCAGAGAGGTGACGATTAATTTTTAGCAAAATCCGTTCGGTTTGTAAAAGAATGACCCATATGTGGAATTGAATATTAACAGCTTATACAAAATATGAGATTTTTTGTTGTTTTAACTATAAAAGTGTACTATTAAAACCTATAATTTAATTTTTCTTTTTTTTTTAATTTGGTACAAGAAATTTTGGAAAGAATTGTTGAGTTTTTGTGTATATTATTGTCTATGTAAATATAAAATAAAGTTATAAAAGTCATTCTAGAAAATTCACGTTTGTATCTATTAGGTTCTCAATCAAGGACAACTGTCTCTTGAATTTGAAACCCTGCGGACAGTGTGTAGAATGGCAGTACACAGCCAACCTATCATCTTCGGTTTTTATGTAACGTTTTTATGCTTGTAAACGCACGCAAAAGTGTCTCTTACTTTGGCCAATGTAACACAGACCGCACCTACATGCAATCTTATGGACAATGACACTTATATCTAACGTATTTATTAAGTCCTTTCCCAGCTTGATAATATGTTAAATTCCCAGAAATTGTACAAGCAACACGTATACTGTACAATATTTGGACAGGGTCTTACGGAGAGTTATCTCCATAGGTCGGAGATATGGAACGGGAAGGAACGCATTTCTGTTTAAAACTGACAGATTCGAGGAACAAGAAACTCGTATATCGCATTCTTGAAGATTTTGGATGCGAAATTCATGGAAATCTTTTTTCTGTCTATTAAAAAAACTGACTCTAGCTTTCATGCATCCATTTATGAAAGATGGAGGACAAGCATTATTGGTACGAGTCTTACGAGCTGCTGTAATATTTTTAGATCTAATCGATGAATCGGCAAGTTACACTAAAATTTCATTCGGTAGAAATCAGCCACTGACCCAGAGGTCTTATTTGCTCTTACTTATAGTACATTTTTCTTTTAAATCATTGACTCAGCGTTGTGGTGATAGGTTTCAACGAATGGTATGTGAGCCGTAGCATTAGTGTGTTGTAGGCCGAGGTAGTGTTGACCTACAGTTTGAATTTATATCTGATTTAATTTAGTAGTAGCATATTTTATTCGTCTCTTTATCTCATGTTCTTGTAAAGGTTTTTGACAAATGTTATCTATTTAATTTTTGCATGGTATTCAATTTATTCATCAAAGCTAAAATTATATTTCCATCAGTTAGGATTTTGAGTCTTGAAATATTTGAATTAAGAAAATAAATTTAATCAACAAGTTATGTTTTATCTGATGATCCAATAGTTGAGTAAACCAGAAATGATCGATTTTTATAAAAAATGTAAATTATAAGGTTTCAAGTTTACAGTTACAGTATTTTAAAAAGTTATAGTTTTTCTTAACGTAACTTACTTATATGACCGTTGGTGAGCCACTGCTTGCGCGCACGCAGTCGCAACATTTTACAAGGTTGACCGTAACGATAAATACTCCTATACAAGGGTACTTGAGTCGATGATAATACTTAGGCTGCTACTTTTAATGTGAGAAAGCAAGTCAACGGTCCTTTCTCTCTTGTTCCTGTTTAATTTACTTTTTAGGCGAGTCTAGAGTGGCATGGTTTGCTCAAGCTCTTCTTTTTATTGAATTGAATTAGATCTTACATTAACTTAGAAGATGTATTTAAACTCACTCTTCAACCTTTGAAGTTACTCTAGAGCACTGGATGAAAAAGAAAAGGCGAATATTGGTATGTGCAAGAAGTTTTAATACACTTGCATTTAATACAAACACGTCAGGTAAGGGAGCCGAACGATAATCAGACTTTAATCCAATTACTCTCGATGGACATGAGCATAGTCGTGGTGCAATAATTATACAGTAATAGGTGGTAAAAACTGCTAATCTTTCAGATGTTACATTAGGTACAAGTTTCTGTCAAAATTGTGTACGATTTTTCTTATGGATATACGCAGTAAAGAATGTTAAAATTTTTTATTGTTCCCATTCTTAGATTTAGTAGTTCGAATAAATATTGTAAGATGAGCACTACATAAGATTGTTTGGAGATCGCACGCGTAATTTAAGTTTTTCGACGGTAGCTTGTTCTAAAAGAAGTAAGTTATACGCCACACGATGTTCAAGATCGTAGAGCATTCACTTTTTATAATTTTAGAACGAAACTCTGTGTTTCGAAGTGATAAATACTGAGTACATGACATGGGATGTTCCACTGCTTGCTTGCACCAATGTCACTATTGAGTTTCATTTTTCATTCTATTTCAAGATGCCTCTGCATAATTACATTTTCTACAGCATACCAAAAGATGATGTTACTGACGAATAAAATATTTAAACAATCTATAGCTATTGGAACAATTAAAAAATTTACAAATTACTGTAAAAAAATTTTTTAATTGTTCGAATCACTATACATTTAGGTTATTAAGAATCACGAAATCCACGTTCTATTAAAATTTGAAGTCAAAACATTAATTAAAACGCCAGTTACGAACCACCGAAAAACAAGGCAAAATTGACACTATTTGGCAATATGCGGAAAAATGGCAAGGCCGGATTTGGCCTGCTAAAGTTTATTTTGTTTATCTTAAATCGATTCTCTTTTTCATACAGAACGTTTTTCCGTCCGAAGTACCGCTTTTCTGGTAGAAGCAAAAAACCGGTTTCACCATTTTCACAATTTTTTTGGACCACTTTTTACCATTTTTTCTGTTCACTTTTGGTTTCGTTTCTTGTTAAGCTTGAGATACATACTAAGAAATTTTTTGTAGCCTAGTCTAGATTGCTGAGTTAAAAATCTAGATTATTTTTATTTATTTATTTATTTATTTCATACTCCGTCCCTTACGGGTTTGGAGGGGTTCCGTAACATTTTGTACATTTAATACATACTTAATCTACGCTATATAATATATTAATTTTTTAATTCTCTATTCTTGATATTCTACTTTTGTCTTTTGATAAAATAATATAAAAATAAAACAAACTTAATATTACTACAATTCCAAATATACAAAACTCAAATCTCAAAATTCAAAATTTAACACATGTCTATCAAAAATTCAAAAATTTTCAACTTAAATCTCAAAATTATCAAAATTTCCCATATTTAACTCAATAAAAAAATTTTCTAATACTACTTAACTTTAAAAATTTCAAAAATTCACAACTCTTTTCTTTAAATTGTCCATATATTTTCTTGTATTCTTCATTCTTCCTTGCATTTCTTTTTCTCTTTTCTTTCTTGTCCTACTAATCATTTTTCTTTCTTTACTACCTTACCTTTCTGCATACTTTCTTTTATCTTTTAGTTCTTTTCTGACTCCTTCCTTTTTCTGATTACTTTTCTTAGCACTTCTATCTCTTTTGCATTATGGCTTAGTATTTTTTCCATTTCTTCTTCATTTGTCGTATCTCCGCAAATCTTTAGCATGTGTCAATGATCTGCTTTTTCCTCCTTGCATAATCTCAGTTCTTATCCTCCTCTCCTTTCCAGTATTCTCTACTTCTACATTCATTTCCGCATCTAAACCTTGCTACTAACTTTCTATGCTTTAATGTATGCCATTATGCTTAAAAGGATATGCTTTTTCAAGCATTCTGGTTCAGCGTCTGATCTTATACCTTTATATATTCTGTTGTACCATGAATTCTCTATCTTTTTCATTCTCCTCTCTTTTTCTTTTCTTTCCTAGTTCATTATGATTTTTCTCTTACTCCCTCCCTAAATTCTACTCCTTTCATAAATCTTGTTTCTTTTACTTTCTCTTCCCGTAGTAATTCAGCTCTCTTTTTTGATTCCTTTCCTATTCTCTCTCTTTCCTTGTCCTTGTTCCTTTCTGTTATGCATTCTTTTATTAATTTTATGTCTGACTCTCTAATTTTCTCTTCAAACTTTAACGCTATCCTTAACGCTTTCCTACTCATCCTTTCTAATCTACACTCCTCCTCCACTATATAATTTGGTGTGTTCCTGTCTAATCCTTATATCCATTTCATATATCTTCTTTGTACACTTTCCAGTCTTTCTTCTTTTTCCCAGCCCCACACTTCCGCACCAAATAGCGCTATACTTTCTGCTGGGGCTGTAAATCATTTTCTTCTTCTTTCATAGCTATTCTTAAATATTCTTTCTCCTATGCTCCATGCATTTTTCATAGCTATCACTGCTTACCTTTTCCTTTCTTCTATATGCCTATCGTTTCTCCCATTTTTCTGTAGTATATATCCTAAATATCTTATTTCTTTTACTTCCTTTAATTCCTTACTCCCCCACTTCCACCTTTTATCATTCCTCTTTCTTTTTTCGAACACTAAAATTTTAGTTTTTTTCTCACTTAAAATCATCTTCTTTTTATTTGGGTACTTTTTGCATCTTTTTAACATCTCTTTCAGTTCTTCTTCTCTATCTGCTATTAATACTATATCATCCGCGTAAGATAGACTCCATACTTTTTCATTACCAACTCTGCATCCTCCCACCTGCACTTTCTTTAATTCCTGCTCCAGATCCGCTAAGTACACATTAAACAGCGTCGGGCTCAGTGGGCAGCCTTGCCTCACACCTTTCTCTGTTTAAAATTCCTTGGATTCCTCTTCTCCAACTTTAACTACATTTCTCGTTTCTTTATAAATATCCATAATCCTATTTCTTAGCTTTTCACTCACTTCCATTTCTGTTAATGTTTCCTTGAAAACTTTCCTATCCTCTTGATCAAATGCTTTCTTTAAATCAATAAAACATGTAAAAATAATTTTCCTCTTTCTATGCTTAATTTTTCATCAACAATGTGTTTCAATGCGTATATAGCTTCTATTACTCCTCTCTTTTCTCTAAAACCAAACTGGCTTTCTGATAATTTATCTTCGATTTCCTTTTTTGACATCTCATTTAACATACTCGCATAAATCTTATATGTTGTACATGTCAATGTAACTCCTTTATAATTTTCTAACATATCTTTATCACCTTTTTTGTGAATCAAACAAATCGTACCTTGCCTCCACTGATCCGGTAATTTTCCTTTTTCCCATACTTTTTTCAGCAATTCCCAAAGGGCTGCATCCACTTCTCCCGGCATGTACTTCCATACTTCATTTTCCAGCTTGTCTTCTCTTAGTGCTTTTCCTACTTATAATCTGGCTATCTGCCTCTCGAACTCTTTCTTGCTCATTTCTTCCTGATCCTCTGCATTTGTTCTTGCCTCTTCCTTTCTTGTCTCTTCTCTCACAACTCCTTCCTCATTCTTCTCATCTTACTTTTCCATAAAAAACCTTCTCCACTCTTCTACTGTGAACTTTTTAGATATTTCTCTCCTTCGTTTTTTCCTGCACTTGTTGATATATTTCCACACTTCGCCTTCCGATGTTGCATTTTTTATCTTTTCTTCTTCTAATCTTTCAAACCTTTTCCTTTTTGCCTCACACCAGTTCCTATACTCTCTTTTTTTATCTATGTAATAACTTCTTTCCATTTTGTTTTTTCTCCACCTTTTCATTATTCTTCTTAAATCCTTCTTCTTCTCCTTCCATTCTTTATCGCGCCATTTTTTATCCCCCATCTTCCACACTTTACACTCTTTTTCCACCTTAGGTACTGCACTTTTTATTTTTTCTTTCAATTCACTCCATCTTTCTTCAACCTCTTTTCTCTTCCGCTCCCAGTTTTTACACCTTTCTCCATACTGATCAATCAATTCTTGAGTCCAATCCCTCCTTGCCTTTGTTCTCTCTTCTTTCCCTACAATTCCTACCTCTACTTCCTTTTCTAGGTATACTTCTAACGGCATATGATCTGATTCCGTTCTTTGTCCTATCGTTATTTCCTTAATCTGATCTAACGCTTCTTGACATCCTATTGCGTAATCTATTACCAACTCTCCTCTGCTACCAACTTATGTGAATTCTCCTTCTTCTCCTTTTTGCCCATTTACTATACACCATCCATCTTCTGTTATTTCTTTTATTAGTCTTCTTCCTTCCTCGTTGATCTTTTTGTCTTTCGACTTTCTTAACCTTACGTCCTTGTCGTCACTATCACTTTCACTATCACTTTTATTAATCCAACTTCCTTCTCTCCCAGTTCTTGCATTCCAATCTCCTAGTATAAGTACGCATCCACTTTCCTTCGTTTTTACTTTTTTCTTTATAATTTCCATCGTCTCTGCTACATTTTGACTATATACTCCTATGATCTTCCACTTCTGATTTCTGTGTTTAATCTCCTGCATTACTATATTATCGCTCTATACTTCATGATTTCTACTCTCCAATTTTTTGCTTATTCCTAATATTACTCCTTCTTTCGCTCTACCTTTTTCATGCTCTCTAGTCACTGCTATACACTTTCACTCATAACTTTTTGACAACTCACTTTCTACATTAGCCCACTTGTCCTGTTCCAACCATGTCTCTACTAACATTATCACATCAAATTCACTTAAATACTTCGACACTTCACTGTCCTTATTTAGCACTCCCGCAATGTTCCACGCACAAACACCAACATTTCTTCTTCTCACTCCCTCCTCCTCTACATCTTCTTGTTCTCCTCATTCATGGCTCTTTCTTCTTTCCTCTGCAAAATCTCCTTTCCTTTCATCAAATCTAAGCCATTTACCATCGATTAAAATTTTCATATATCCAACTTTCGTACTTTTTCCTTTGTTCCTCTGCTCCTTTGACTTGTTTAAAAAAATTCTTTGGATCTCTCTTTCTCTCTCTATTAGATCGCTTTCTATGTAAACTCCTCTCTCCAGATGTTTTTTATTTCTCATTACTTCTTCTTTTATTTTTTTACTTGCCAGCCGTACTACCACTAACTTCCTCACATTTTGCCCAGTGTTTACACTTATCTCTTTAGCCTTCTTTATCTTGACTTTTACTTTTATCTTTTGTTCAATATATTCTTCGACCTTCTTCTCCAGATTCTCTCCTTCAATATTTGCTCCTTTAATAACAATGTTCGGTCTCCTTTTCTCTCTCTCAGCTTTTTCTGTTTCCCATTACAACTTGCTTATTCTTTCTTCTAACGCCTTTTTTTCTTCTATCCACTGTTGCCTTTCTTTTATCCACATCTGTTTTACCTCTTTCCAATCTTCTTCTCTTCTTTCTAGACTACTAATCATGCTGTCCAACTTCCTTTCCAACGTGCTCATCTTATCGTTTAATTCTTTATTCTCTTGATTTTTTTTTGTAAAATTTAATAGAGTCTGTTCCTTTAATTTTGCATTTGTATTATTTCTTGTACTTATACTTGCTGCAGGCGGCTTTCCGGCCATTTTAAAAATCACCAAGTAGTCAATCACCTGTACAATTGTCAACGTCGTCTTTCTCACATAACCTGCAATTTGCTTCCATAAAGCATGGTTGACTCAAAATATTGAGAGCTACTTAATACCGTGGCGCCTCAACAGACCTTATCACCTTCAACGAACTGGCTAACGTGTAAATCTTAACCTCACTACTAAGCAGGATCGTGTTCAGGACTTTCAACATAATTCAACGTTTGTATTTGTTATTATACCATGTAAGGCTATCAAGTCAAAATTGACGTAATCGTTAACTACAGATTGCGTAACATATAAGATGCCATTAAAATTAAAGAATTTTTTTATAATTATCTAGTCTCTTTTAAGTAACGAACAGACTACTTGTTGTCATCTAGTCTTGTATTTAACTGAATAAAAATTAGTTAATGAAGTTAATTTATTTATTAATAATACAGACATAGATAACTACAGTTGTAAATATTTAATTATATGACTTTTCCTAGAACAGTGACGTAAGCAAAAAATTTTTTATTACATTAAATACTAATCTAAACCATCTGGTCTGATCTATAAAATTTCTTCAGGAACAGTGTTGAAAATTCAGTACTGTTACGTTGCTGAAATATATATATATTTTTTTTTAGTGTAAGTAGGTATTTATTTTGTAGTGATAAAATGAAAAGACTGCAACCAATGATCATATTCTTTATTTAATGCAGCAGGTTAATCACACACTCTACAGTTGTAAAATAGAACCCCTTGCATATTATACTGAGAAGTTTTTGGACAATAGAAACGAGAACAAAAATCGATGACAGTATTAATTCGGTACCAAAAATTCTCAAAATCTTCTCAACAAAATTTTATAAATATTACTTATTTGATCCATGTACATTTTGCAAACTAATATGATTGTATATTAGTAGCAGTTTATCAGATAATCTCAAAACAATATTCACTAAAATTTCCTATTATATTCATATTTCAAATTTACAGAGATATAATAATCTCTAACAATAATTATATAAGACAAAAATTTTCAATTCAATAAAGCGTCAGGTAGCACACTTAGAAAATTTTTTGAAAAAATTTTGTAATCAACTTCTGACTCATCTAACAAGTAAACTTTGCTCTAGTAAAACACAGTACACATTATGTGATAGAATTGGTGAATAAATTTCTTAAACTGCATGTTACAAAAATATACTTTCATGAGACAACGTATCTACTGCCAATGCTAATAAACATGTTGTATAATGACAGCAGTAACTTTGTATTTTTGTGATGTATTAAATATTGGACTTGGTTGCTGGCGATAGTTAGGTGTATACGCAGTTAGAGAGGTGTGCGGGCCAAAGGGCTTTTTACAAAGCTTTGAGGCAAAAAAATGTAGAGTTTATAGTCAAAAAGGTATTGTAGTTTCATTTAACTATAAATTTCTTAAACTGTACGTTACAAAAATGTACTTTCAATATAAAATGTAGCTACTGTCAACGCTTATAAATATATAGTATATACATGGCAGTAACTTTGATGTATTTTTGTGATGTATCAAATATTATACGGTTACATGTTAAATTTAAGTAAATCAAAGTATAACAGAGTATTGTATTAAAATTTAATGTTTATGCATTTGCATGCAAGTTTACGTATCTTATATCCCTAAACTTCACCATCCTTGTTCCTTTTTTTCCTGTAATCACCCTTTTTTTCAAGAATGCGAGTGTTTCGTGCGGGACTCTTGCAAAGTTTGCCTCGGACAACAGATAACTTCATCATCCATCTACTGGGGTAATATTTATAGGGTGCAGTTATCATTTTGAGTACAGCCTAGCTAGCATTAAATTTAATGAGAGAAATTAGTATGATTGATTGTTTTTAAACACGTTTAGAAAGTGTAATAATACTAGTGATTAGCTGTGTATATTTGTTGTTAGTATTTTTTTACGTACTATCAGTTAAGTAGTACTATATTTCACATTCCGTATTCAAAAACTCAGTTTCGCATATTTACAGTAGAAAATAATGTTTTTTTCACCCATTTCCACTTTCACCTTCACTGACATCATGCAGCCTGACATTCATGCTCAATCAGTAACTTTGCTTTTCTTATTAATGGAGCAGTTTATAATCTAAATATCCATTTTCAC
Source organism: Copidosoma floridanum (assembly GCF_036245765.1). Lineage (NCBI taxonomy): Eukaryota > Metazoa > Arthropoda > Insecta > Hymenoptera > Encyrtidae > Copidosoma > Copidosoma floridanum. Next base: position 6,517,948 of record NW_028321901.1, on the reverse strand, counting down.
TCGCGAACCTGTAAAATTTGTACTGAAGAATATTGAAAGGATTAGCTAAAAGTGTTTTTTAACGTTCATAGTAGAGTAGCATTGGAAATGTAAATATTAATGGTGTACATATCAAAATGTAAGTAAAGACATGACATTAAAAAGTATTAATAAAGAAGAGCCACTTACTATTTTTCTTTCCTTTAATATTTAATTGAATATCATAGAATGTTTCTACTCTTCTTGAGGTATAGTTAATTTTCTTACAATTTATGAATGATACCATTTTACCTTCGAATAGTTTGGGTACAGTACCTTCAACGCAAGTTCCTTTCATTTTACTTTCCAATTTATCGAGTAACTGGAAATAATTGAATATATAAAAATTATAAGAAATGACTTGTAAAATAATCATGACATTGTATTATTTTTTGCTTATTCAGTAGTACACTTTAACTACAGGAAAATATTATTTAAATAATGCGTAAGTAGAAGAGAAGTATAGATTTTTTTGTAAAAAAAAATATTGAGCTGCTGACAAAATTTTTACATTAAATTATCCTAAAATATGAATCTGTTTTTCTTTTTATCATATTCAAAACCAACTCAGACTGTAGTTATTTAAAATTTTCATTACATTTGTATTTTAAATACCAAATCAAGTTCTTACACTGAGTCTAAATGTACACTGTGGAGAACTTATCAAAAATTTTATTTTATATTTCCAATAGATTATTAGATTGAATTATCCAAAAGATTTCCGGTCGTTTTCCCGAATACTTAAAATACCGAATGACTAATTTTCTGAATAACTTTATTCTGAACGCCTTTTTACCGAACTTAATTTTCCAAACAGCACCTTTCCCAAATACCTTTCTCCCGAATGTCTTATAAATATGTTTTATGGAACGTTCAACGTTCCTGCTTCTATAGCAACCATGCTAATAATATTTACTTTTTTCAGGAGCAGTGTTGGCTCAGTGATGAGCATGCTTAGTACTGATTAAACGTCCTAGGGGCCGTAGGTTCGATTTCTGGTGAATGCAGATTTTTTCAAAAACTGTTCTCACCAGAAAAAGTTCCTATGCAATCCTGGCTGTTTCGGGGTGGGTGTTTCTGTGCATTTTCTTTCAGAGTAATTCCACGATTTTTTTCCTCACCCCACAGATTTTTAGGCCTTAGTGAATATAAAACAGTGTTAGGAATATAGGTAGGGATAAGCGGATCCAATGCCAAATATCACGCAGGGATCGCCGATTTTACTGGCGAGGAGTAGTCCCTGAATGATGGGGCTTCTCCAGGGTTGCTAATTAGCCTGGATTCGATGCTCCGGCAGAGAGCACTGGCTTAACCGGCGAGGAGTGGATGTTCTGAAATACGGAGTCTTCTCCGGGGAAGGGCTACACTGTGGCGAGTGGATCCGATGCACCATTGGTGCAGCGAGTGTCAGCTTAACTGGCAAGGTGTTTCACCAGAGATACTTACACTGTGTTTATGATATGATTAGGTATGATATCATTGAAGACTTTGGAAATGGGTACGGCAATACACCCCTACACATAGGTGGTGAGTGGGTGGCCCCAGCGACTAGGCGAATAGGCTGTCACGGTAACCCGTAGAAAAAAAAAATTTACTTATTTCTACGTATACAAATTGTTTTAATGTACACATTTTATAGTAGTTTCTAACGTAAACATACGTTTAAATATTTTTGTTTATGATAACCGAAGAACCGATTATTCTTGGTACGAAATTAACATATAGTGCCTAGATTTATAAGCAATCAAAACGGGCGAATGGAAAATGTTACTGGGAATGTGTGAGACTCCAAAAAAAAGTATACAGTGAGAATTGTCACCGCAGATACTGCTTCTGGTAAACCTGTCGTAATTCTTAAAGCTCGAGCAAAGCATCAGCATGTACCCGACTAAGAATAATGCGAAGCTAAACACGCCAAGACGAGGTTAGTGAATTAATATAGAAAGTTAGTGCGTCACCTATTATATAGAATCAATATGTTTTAAATTAAAGAGAATGGCCGAGGAACACCAAGAGGAGTATTCCACGCAAATTTTAAGTCGTGAATTACTTCAACTATCATAATAAGTTCTCTGTCAACTACCAGAGCGAGAAGAATTTTAAAAAAAACTATAAGACGACAGCGACAAAAAATTTACCTCCTAATCCTACATCACTATCCAACTTTGATGAAGTTCCTGAGCGATATCGAAACACTCTCGTTGGAAAAACATTCCTCATTCATTACTCCTTAGATGATAAGGCAAAAATTTTAGTTTTTAGCACACGAAGAAACTTGGAGCTTATATCGCGAAGTTACACTTGGTTTTTGGACGGAACATTCAGGGTGCTAAAGCTGAGCTTAAAGTACGAATAATATATACTTATTTTAATTTAATATATTTATAGGTGTCTTCAAACATCTTTACACAAGTTTTTACTATCCTTGGAGTGGTAAAAAAAAATGCGATAAATTGTGACGACGAACTTCGTCGGGAGGAAGTTGCTTTGAATTTTTGTGTACGCTCTACTCTCATCGAAGGAATCCGTGCAATATACTGCAGTGCTGAAAGCGTGACTTGTGAGTATTAAATTGATTGCCAACCACTGCGAATCATGACAGACTTAGAAAAAGCCATCATTAATACCTGTGCTGTAGTCTTTCCTAAAGCTGCTATTTCGTGCTGCTTCGTTCATCTTGGTCAATTAGTCTATCACCGTATTGAAGTCGAAGGCTTGTAAGAAGCGAATAATGACCTCGTTTATGGCGACCTTAAGACATACACGCATATGATGCTCTTTAGCCTTTGTGCTACATGATGACGTACGAGATGCCTTCGAGTTGCTTCGAGATGGTGCGCCAGAAGAGCTTCAGCCGCTCATGGACTGCTTTGGCGAAAACTATGTGTTCGGGCAGCCGGCACGAGGGTAAAGAAATGCCGTTTCGCCATGGTATCCGATGAATACGTGAAACCAACATGAAGCAGCTTGAACCTGGGCCCATCGAACCAACAACGTTAGCAAAGGTTGGCACAACAGATTTGCGATTGTCGTCGCTAAGCATCATCCTGATACAAGCTATGATGATTACGTCGCAGACAATCGAAAACTAGATTATCTACAAGCTTTAGCCAACTACTATGTCACATTGTAAAAAAATTTTTATTATTCAAATATACTATACTACGTAAAATTATTCAAAAATTTTATTATTTTTGTCGGGTACATAGCTGTTCGGGAAAAAGGCGTTCGGGAAAAGGGCATTCGGCAAAATAGTTATCAGGCATTTCAGATGTTTGGGTAATTTGACTCGGGAAAATGACTAGATACCAGTCTAAAATATGAATCTGTTTTTTATCATGGTCAAAGCCAACTTAGATCATGGTTATTTAAGCTTTTTATTAAATGTGTATTTTAAATACTAAATCAAGTTCTTACGCTGAGTCTAACTATACACTTTTAAAAACCTATCAAAAATTGTGTTTTTTAATAGTTACAAAAGAAGATTTGAAGTATATTCATTCAAGCTTTTGAATCGTAAGACTTAAAATAACTATAGTAATAATACTGTGCGACATATGCAGAATATTACCACAAGATGTGAGCTCAAAAACCTCCGTAAAGAATTGAAATGTTACACTACAAACACTGTGAGTTCTACACTACAAGTTTTGATGTTCTTGATTTCCAAAAGGCTTTGAACTGTAAGAATACAAGGCTTGACACAGTGAACATAAACTCTTACAGTCATTAACTGGAAGAGTTGAGATTTAGCTTGTATGCTAATTGCTGTTGTATCTTACGTGTTCTTATACTCATTGCATAACCTTATAATTGATTTATAAAAAAATGATATAGAACAAACACATTTACAGGATAAAAATTACTTTACACATGCAAAAACATACTTTATTAGTTTAGTATCTATGGTGGTAAGTGCCAACCTATTCATAAATATGAGATTCAATTTTTGGTGTACGAGAAGAGTAAGAGCACGTAATTTATATTTTTTGTTTATTTAGTTTATGACAGTTTCAAGTGAAATATCTCACTTACTTACGTTCATGCTGAACTCCAACTCTTGAAATCAATGACTGCAAGAGTTGCTGTTCAACACGTTCAGCAGACTGAAGTATTGAGCTTCTATAGTTCAACCCTTCTCGGAAGTCCAGAACATTAAAATTTGCAATGCAATGCCCGCAGCATTGTAGAGTAGTTCTTCAAGTCTTCACGAAGATAATCTAGTTTAAGAATTTTAGTGTATTGCTTCAAATATTATACAAAAATGCTTCAATGTTCTTGAAGTCTGCCATCTCAGCAAAGTCTTGAGTTATATCAATTTAAAAATTTTTTTAGTGTGGTTTCTCTTGGGTCAACGTAGTGATACAAATCACTTTAGTATATAAAAAAAATTAATATTCTTTAATGACACTAAAAAATAAGATAACATTGAATTTTTAAAATAGGTACTGGTTACTTTACCAAAACGATCTATTTAATGTTCGAGTCGCTTACAACGCTGTGTGAGATATCAATGTAGATATCTTTTTAAATTCATTAAAATTGATTTTTTGCTAAAGGTACAACAGAAATATAATCATAAAAAGCTATTACTTTTGCTTTAAACGAAAAAAAAGGCATTGCAGGCTCGTGTCTTACTCAGAAATTTATAGTTTTAATGATGCCGGAAAGCAAAACACGAATTTGTTATTTTTTCTGTGGCATTGAATCGTAAAGTCGTTAAGGTAAAAATAATTTTTACGATTTTAAAAAATAAGAAACTAGTGTATTTAAACCTTGGATGCTGTTTTAGTTGCTGGACCAATATCTAAAGAACTTAACATTTCTATGGAAAATTTTCTCATGAATGCAAGAAATCAAATTTGGATGCTTAAACTTGAACGTTGTATATTATATGCAAGTTAAAAGTGTTGCAAAAATTTTTTCTGATTTTTCGATCACTATTGTTAAGTGGCTACAGGCTCGCGAATTCATAAGATTAGTCTTCCTTAAACAAGAACTAAGAGCCTGTCACGTTTTCGAATGCAGTATATCTTTGAAAATGCTTGAGTATACAGCTGTTGTCTACATAATGTAAGTGGAAGGACTGAGTTAAATTCTCATTTGGTGCGTCCAAATCTCGATTTTACGGTAACTTTATAAAAGACCGTAATGAATCCTTTTTTTGCTAAGAGCCTATAACGCGTATAATATCACTATTTAGTCAAGAGATTTTCACAATGTATAAAAATAATACAATAGTGTAATAAAAAACTGAACAGTACAGTAAAAACACTGCAATATTGACTCTGAATAAGTTTTGGCCAGAGTAGGAAAGTGTAATGCTTTATGTTACAACATGTTGGATAGCTGAACGTAGACTTGCAGTCTATCATATGCTGATCATCTAAGCAATTGAAACATAATCTATCTTTTACAACTAACTCCTTGCGAGCATCGATATCGAAGTTTTTGAAATAATAACATATTATTGAATGAATTTAAACCATCACGTGTATTATCCCAGGGTAATCTATCACAGAACAAGCATCGTCTACACGCAAATAGTTTTGATTCAGAATGTGTCATCATACAGAAAAAGGCGATGATAATTGATGCTCAGGACACTAACAAGAGTGATATGCCGGAAATAGTCAACATGACTAAGGCTATGATGCTTTTTCTATCAGCTCTCTTACCAGTCAGAAATTCAACGGAAATCACTTAGCTACAAAAGTAGAATGCTGAATTTTGTACATAACTTGGGCAATTTAAATACATGCAATGTTATTCGAAATCATTATGTGTACTCGAGATCACTCGCGTGTCTCCATCTGAAAATGTTAGTGCTCACAACTTTACAAATAATATAATTGTCCTGCTCTCCCTGCAGGCCTTTCTCTCGGACATTGTTTAGCTTCTGACTGATAAGTTGTAGCCAGCCTGATGGTGCAGCTGCTGCAAGGAAGAGCACATTTAAATTCAGCGTAGCGCGCGATTTTGTTTTGCAAACAGCAATGATATTTGTTAGTATAAAATTTAAGGATCTTTAACTCAATTCATAATGTAATAATATGATTCGTATGTATGAGATGCTTACACCGAGTATACTCGCGCTGCTAATCAAAACAGAGGCACAGGCTTTGCACTTGGTTATGCGTATGCTTGAGAAAAAGATAGCTCTGTATACATTCAGCGAAGCGAAGACACGCCCCACTTGTGTATCAAGACGACAGATGACTTCGGTTATTAGCAATAATTCCAATGTAAATGTCTGCTTGAGTCCATGAATCAATCGGGTCGCAAATTTAAATGTTAACTCAAATCTTCAACACCTTAACAACATCCACATTTTTACATACAAACTTCATGATAGCTACCTTATACGTATCAGAAAACTGGTTAACTTCACTACAATGTAAGTTTTTGTTTAAACTGACAGGTTTTACTTCAGCTTGTGATGATCACAGCTTGTTGGCGGGAGCGGACACACTCAGCTACGTGCAGGGCAACCAAGCGGCATACTAATTGCACTAAGATTTACAGTAGAGTGTTATTGCTACTCCACAGATCAAACATGTTAGTTCTACTGAATAGTTTCTCGTCAATGTGCATTTGGGCGGGAACCAGCATTTGTCTCTGGCCTCAGTGTAACGCAAGCCAAAGGGTGGGATTCTCACAGATTTTTTTAGGACTGCACAGAAGGATGCTGCGTGCAGCTTTTCGAATGTTATTCTTGCAAGTGACTGGAACTCAAATCTACTTTCCAACGAATGCATTTAAATATCCTAATTGACAAAAACTCTCTTTAACTGGTGTCTTATGGTGCTACTCGTTACTGAGACTTGTTTTATACACGATGAGACATTATTTTCATTTATGTAAGGGGCAAGGTCACCTACTTTTCAGCCCCTCGTGCTTCTTTCGTTAATGGTCACGACTACATATAAATATTAACTATCTAGTGAATGCTATGAGGGAATGCTCACAGCTTGCACAATAATTTATTTTTAACCTTAGGTACGATGCATCACTAGGACAATATTATGCAATGTTAGGATGGCCGCTTTCAAGTGTCAGATAGAATTATTTTTGAGCTGTAACAACCTACAAAAAACCTGAGTACAGAGGAGCCTCAGAATCTGTACGACCTTTTTTCATCTGTAAATGAGGATCAGCATCATTCTGAGCGTCTCTCTTGATCTAATTTCAGTAAGTCGCTTGCATATTTAAATTGTTATTCATTGTTTTTCCAGATCACAATAAAATACTGGGATTAAATCTCTGCACACATCAGACTGAGGGATATTTTGGCTTGGATACTTTAAAGCAATGTGCTATGAATATGTATTTTCACTAACTTTACCATATGAGAGGGAGAAAGAGAGAGAGAGAGAGAGAAAGAGATTAGATTTGATTATATTAAATTTATTTAAGGCTAAGGACTCAGAGTCCTTAATAGCCTAAGCATTATAAAAGGCTCAAAATATTAGCAAGCTACTTGTGCTTGCAAGCACTAAGCGTATAACTAAATACAGACAGCTTAGTGTTATTATAGCTACTTCAAGAGAGAGAGAGAGAGAGAGAGAGAGTGTTTAGAGTGTTTATTATGCCTTGGGGAAGACCCCCATCTGGCCAAAAAGTATGATAAATTAAGATAAGCCAACTTAAAACTAATTCCTATGAGCTAAAATTGTAGGAAGCACTTAAATTAAAGTAAGAGAGCAAAGTGTAAGATTACATTTGAAGGATTAAACTGGCTTGAGAGCAAGGTACGTAATTGTAAGCAAACCTAAAACTAATAATAAAAGGTAGAACATTATATTAGGGTAAATTGAATGCGTGTGATTGCCGAGAGTGTTAATTCATTTGGTAGTTGATTAGTGAAAGGGTGTAGGGGCTGTGGGGATGCGAAAGAAGGCGTTTTGAAGGTTGTGGGATGTGAGAAGGCTAGAGTAGGCTTATTAATAGGAGTGATGTGGTGAGTGAGGATGGCTAGTGGTTGGGGAGTTAAGGGTGATAAGAGAAGGGATTTGTATGCAGAGGAGTCAGGTGGGGAGAGAGCTGGTGGAGGACTGGGAGGTGAGGTAGGCGAGAGAAAGTGATTGATGGTTGGTGCGAGGAGGAGTCGATAGAAGCTAGATGTCAGAGTTGGGCTATGGTACTGTATGTTATGTGTGATAGGAAAGGTTAACCACGTCAGAGCGCCCGCTATTATTTGGGGTCTAGGTTATAGCACTGTTTGCGCTATGCAAGCACAATTCCCTCCCGCTCAACACGTTCGATCCACTCGCTCTGGTCGCGCTGTAAGAGGGTATTGTGGAGTAGGATTTGGAATGATGAATATGAGTGATCGGCGAGGTTTATTGGAGAAAGTGAGTTCAGGAGATTAGATGCTTGAATGTAGAAGGAATCATCGCGAGCTCGAGTGCGGGAGGGAGGGACGATGAGCAGGGGTTGTGGGCGGCGCGCCGCGGCGTAGAGTGCGGGAATTAGTGACTGAGTGGGATGCAAGGCGAAAACGATCGGCGAGGTATGTGGGGCATTGAAGGCGAATTATGTTAAAGGCAAGACACCCTAAGTGGTACTCACGTCTACGTCGAGCAGAGAGCCAGCCCAGTTCCAACCGTAATGGTGTAATGTGAGCATCTCTCGGAATATTGCCGGCTATGAAGCAGACACAAGCATTAATGGCTCTCTGCATTTTTAGATTACGCGTGACGTCCAGTCGAAAGAAAACCGATGCAGCATAGTCCAGATGTGGAAAGACCAGAGATTCGATCAGAGATTTGCGTAAGGTACGGGTTAGGGCATGTCTATTGAATCGGCGGGAACGGAGTGTATTATGTACTTTCTGGTTAATCTTATTAATCTGTGGGGACCAGTGGAGTGCGGGGGTGAAAAGAACGCCCAGGTTCAAAGCCTTCTCCACAACAGGGATCGCGATGCCATGAATATGAATGGGTATGAGGGATGATAAATCTAGACGTGAGATGTAGGCGAGGCTGCCGAGAATCATGGCCTTGAATTTCTGCGGATTGAGTCTTAGGCCGTTAGAATGAGCCCAGGCCGCAATGGCTTTAAGGTCACGATTCAGGCGGGCAATGGCCTCGTTGATGGAAGCAAATGGACAATGAAGGTATATTTGGGTGTCGTCAGCGTAAAACATGTGTTTAGAATGGGAGAGGGAGGTGGGGAGGTCGTTTATGTACAAGGAGAATAGGAGAGGGCCAAGGACACTTCCCTGGGGAACACCCGCGGGAGCAGGTCGCCAGTTGGATATGGCTTCCCCGTTCCTCCCCCCCCCCCCGATGGCTTGCTGACGGTTAGAAAGGTAACTATGGAGAAGAGTTAGAGCACTATTAGAGAGATTGAGATTTTTTAATTTGTGGAGAAGTTTCAGGTGGGGGACAGTGTCGAAGGCTTTGGAGAAGTCGAGAAGAACTAGTATGGTGACCTCCTGACGGTTCAATGCCTCTCTAATGTCCTCAGTTACGCCAAGAAGGGCGGTCTGAGTGCTGCGCCTCATCCTGAAGCCAGATTGACGGGGATTTAGAAGATTATTGGATAAAATGAATTTAGAGAGCTGTGAGAATAAAATGCGTTCAAATGCTTTTGATAGTTCGGAAAGAGATGCTACGGGACGCGTGTCAGATGGGGAGGAGGGATGACGTGTTTTAGCCAGGGGGAGCAACAGGGCATTCTTCCAGAGGGTAGGGAAGTGCGAATGTTGTATTAGGCTATTGAATAGAAATGTAAGAAAAGGTAGGATGAAACCGAGAGTAAGGCGAAGCATTGAGTTCGATATACCATCATGTCCAATTGCTTTAGATGAGGATGCGGTGATGGTGTGAAGTATTTCGTCTGATGTTGTGGGTTCAAAATGAAAGACTGGTGCCAGAGAGTGAGGAGGGGGGTGCTAAACACTGTAGTTAGGTTGAGTGAGGTGAGTGGTGAAGTAGATACGGAGACGGTGGAATATGTAGAGATAAGAGAGCGCGCGGTGGCTCAGTCAGCTAGGTCGTGGATTGGCACGCGGGGAGACCGTGGTTCGATTCCCGGCCAGTGCGACTTTACGGGCAAGTACCTCTGTGATTTTTCACATGTGCTTTTTCACCACGCAATGCTCCTCGAGGAGGGTTTAGGCGACCTCCTCGCAGCAAAAATTGCCTAATTTCCCCCTACCCCCCTTCCAGCAATGGGAGGCCTCCCATCCCTCTTCCCTTCCTTCTCCAAAGTGCTAAGTGCCCATAGTAGTGCCCTTATTAAAGGAGCCGGACGTAGAGCACTCTAAAAAAAAAAAAAAACGTTGAGATAAGAGTGTCTGGGGAAAAGAGCTGTGTAGGTGATGGAAGGTTTTGATTGGTGAGGTTGAGTTTGCGAATGGCGGTCCATTTATCTTTTGAATTTAGGGATGAATTTATAGGTGAGCGAAGTTTTTAGCAATGGAGAGACTATTCGAGACCCTGCTGCGGAGGCGGCGATAGCGCTCAATATCTGTTGGTAGGCCTGACCGTCTGGCATCGCGATACGCCCTGTCTCTCGCCAACATCATGTCCCTGATCTGATGAGTGACCCACGGCTTTCTTCGTGATGACAAGGTGATCCGTCTGTTTGGAGCCAGTCTATCAAAGGCTTTAAGTATGGTGGTTGAGAAATGAGTTGTCAGAATGTCGAGAGATTGCGGGTTTGGTTGGGTGAATGAATTTATTAGCGATGAGAGGGACGGTGTGATAAGGGATGAGAGTGCTTCAGCGTTTATGTGTTTGAGGTTGCGGACCGTAATAGTTTTAGTTATAGTTGGAATATGGAGAAAACGAAGGGTGATTTCGATCCTGTCATGACCAGCTATGAAGGGTGCGGTGGAATGTTGATAGCGAATTAGTGCGGTTGGTCTTTTATTATAAAGATATCTATCCAGGTGTGCAAGGGGTTATTGCGATAGAAGGCATGGTGTGTCGGATTGGAAGGAACCAAGTGGAGGGAGTATTCTGAGATCTTGGTGGAGAGGAACTGAGATAAGATGGATGAAGTGAGCATGTTGATGTTGAGATCGCCAGTGATGATAATGTTAGAGTAAGCCGGTAGATGGTCTGAGAGTATGTCGAAAAAGTGGTGTGGGAGAGATGCTGCGGGGCGTCGATAGATAATGGCCACAAGTGTTTTTGGCAATGCAATTGCTATTTCGAGGATAAGGAATTCTGGTGTGTTGTCAAATTCAGGGTCCGAGCTGGCAAGAATTGTTATCTTGAAGGAATCACGAATGTAGGCGCCAACACCATCCCCTTCCTTCCCTGCTCTGTCAACCCAAAACAGGGAGTAGCCTCGGATGCCGACAACCCCGTCCAAGAGAGAATGAGAGGGAGAGAGAGAGAGAGTGACTCCTTGTACGTGTATTCATTAGAAACTATTATATTAAATTATTTGCTTCTTTAGAACAAGATAAGCAAACTTTTACCATATGTATACTTCTGATTCTTAATTTACAAACGTTCACAATGAAGTTTATAAAGTAATGCGATTACTAGTAACTCTGAGAATTGCGATTATTGTCCATGTATACTTATAGTTTTTAATTTTATATTTTACATTATATAATTCAATGCTTCGGCCATACAGATGCCTACCACCCTTGGTATTAATAAATTATGTGAAAAATCAAATCTCTCTCTCTCTCTCTCTCTCTCTCTCTCTCTCTCTCTCTCTCTCTTTCTGAGTCCTGAGTCCCTTAAGCTGCTTGGTATAAAACTCGATTCAAATTTAACGTTCAGATATCTGACTACTTAAGTAGCAAAAAAATGTTTTAAGAGTCTACCTCGCCTGCGAAAAAATAAGTACTTTCTACTAAAAAATACCAAACTAATGTTAGTAAAAGCTCTTACATTCCCATATCTGGAATACTGTACATCTCTTTACCTGGAGCTTTCTGATGAGCTTTCTATTAGACTAGGTGGATGCACGAATGCTGCATTAAGATTTGCTGTTGGTCTGAAGAAGTTTGAACACACATCACCTTCATTTCGCAGATACAAACTCATACCATTTAAGCTACGTGTTAAGTATCTTACACTGCGTTTCCTGGCATATATTCTTAAATCAAATATGCCTACATACTTAAGTAGATTTCTGTTATTTATTGAAACGAGTGATCAAGCGGCAAGACGTTGTACTCTTGACTTAGATCTTAAATTAACAAGACTGAATTTATATAACAGTATGTTTAGAATAGGAGCAGTGAAGCTCTGGAATAAAATTCCGACCACTATTTGAGCTTATTTTAAAAACCATCCTTCGGAAATTGTCTTTAAGCTGTTTGAGTGCCCAAAAATAGGAGATTAGGCTGTACTACTTTTTGCGGTTAAAGTGCAATACTTTAATTATTTTACTAATTTATTTTTATACCTTATTGTAACTATATTTTGAATAATAATGTGTGTTTAAATTAATATTATTTGTACTACTCGAATGTTATTTGAAAATTTTATTTGATCTTATGTTACAATTTTATTTGTTCTATAACATAAATTTTCTAATTGTTACTTGATTTGTGTATAAATTGATATGCTACAGCTATTATGGGATCTGAACCTTCAGCTATCGAATCAAGAAATCTAAATTTAAATCCAAACCTCTTTCTATCTGCACGTAAGTATCTTAATGATCGTAGCATTATTGTGCTTCGTTTAAAATACTTCCCTTGCCTCTAATCTTCCTTCAAGGAATTGCCTCTAATCTTCCTGTTTTAAAATTTTGAGGTTCATCAAAGATTTCCGAAGATATAGTCGGTTTTGTAACCACTGTCCATAATAATAGGTGTTAAATTGGTGAATTTTTAATAGCGATTTGCGAAAAAATGAAGTCGTTGAATCCAGTATTTTCTCATTGCAAATGAATTTGGCATACTTCATTTGAATGATTCTAGAATTTCAGAGGTTTTGATCAAGCACATAAAAATCGCCCAAGCCACCTTAATGCAAATTTTATTATAATTTTACAATTACAGCCTATTGGAAATGAGAGCGACCGACTGTAGGCCCGGCTTTTGTGTACATTGTGTACATTTGTAGTCTCTGTCAGCTCAACGCTCTGTGCGTGTGCGCTTGGTCGACTTGGCGCGCTGCAGGTGTGTGTGTGCGTATTCACGCGGCAAGCTTTGTATACTGTAAGCGCCAGATTATACTCAGCTCTCGTCGAAGATAGACTCTCTTAATTTACGTTGCCAAACTCTAGCATTCAAAGGTGCATACATCACCTTAAATGCTAGTGTAAATCTTCTGATTAACTCTCGCAGTACAGTGGACAAAACTCAGTTGTACAGTGCAGTGTACTTAGTGCTTTGTTTAAGTTGCTCACTGCATAATCTGCAGACCAGCTCAAATAGTTAATCTCATCGAACTACCAGTGATTATCAACAGCAAGACTCAGTGAAACTCTTGTGTATTTCCACAGACAGTAATTGTGCATTTCTACAGACAGTGGTTTTTAGTTAATCAATATTTCAATCAGTTATACTATATCAGTGCTTTTATTTTCACATTTATTTCGTGTAACTTTCAAACTCTCTTGCAAGCTCAAGGCCAGTGCGTGTTTACATATTGTGTTATTCAACTTGACTCTTCTTTCTACATTCTTCGCCTTTATATATTTCAATAGTTCGTTGCTTTAAGACTATAGACAGTATTTATTTTCTCCAGTATAATTTTTACCTTTACAATTTTGGTGAATATTAACTGTGATTTCTTGGCCTTTAAGTGACATTAAAAGTTGTTATTTTTATGCTGTTTAATTTTATTGTGTTTTATTGTGTCTTCCCAATCACCCTATCCAAGCCTAGTGTGTGCTATCGCACACGCCTCAAACACAGCCATTATTTTTATTTCCTCCTTTCAGTGTTTGCTGGCTCTTGGTGCTCGTCTGCTCGGTCCTACTTTCCTATTGCGACACCTAGTGCAAGAAAGCAAAAATGACACAAAATATTCACAGAAATTAACTGTACGTTATATGGACCACCTGTATATCTTACACCGTGATGCTTAGCTGCCGTAGATCCTTCTACTAAGTTTGCCTATCTGAGTCATCTGCTGCTACGTTGTAACTCGTGGTATGCTGGCTGGCTTAAGCAATGAGAGAGTGAAAGAGAGAGAGAGAGAGAGAGAGAGAGTAGTGAGGGTGACAGAATTTTCTATTGCAAGTCACTGATGGCTGCCTGGGTGAAGGAACTTACCTAAGAGGATGCTGCCAAGCCTCTTAGCTGCCTTCAAGAATGAAAAAAGTAACTAAAAGGATATAGGAAATTTTTGATGCTGGTAACGCGTTCTGTGGTGCTATCACCAAAATCTCTATAAGTATTTCTGTAAAATTGGATGAAGAACGTACAACTTAAGTATGTTAATGCCAGTTTTGTACAGCCTGCCGCTTCGTACCTCAGGCAGCATATAGACTTACATAGTCGTCGGAAAATGCTGATAAAAAGAGTACTCCAGCTTTGCCTTCTTTTACAGATATTCTGGCTGGTGGACGTCTAAGGAGTCTACTCTTTTCTATTGGCCCCAATAATTGAAAACTGTTGCTTAGTAGTAGCAGAACAATCCCAATACATGGGAGTATGTCGTAGTTTGTTTCTGAGCCATTAAATATAATAAATTAAACTCAGCTACAAAAACTTAGAGTATGAACGTAGTTTATTACAAAGACTTGGCATGTATGTAGAGAAAGTTATAACGAATACTATAATTAAATATCTACCGAATGGTTTTTATGTAAGACCTCTTAATAACACAAAGTTATGTTCTGCATTCACATTCAGTAAATATAGCTAGGTTTCATCTCTCAAGCGCAGTGAGAATGCGTTGCGTGTACATATATGCGCATACGCAGGCTGTATAAAATACTAAAAGGTTTTAGGTACGTAAAGTACGTGTAGAGAATCATTTTACTCTATTCAACTGTAATATTTTGAAAATGTTCAATAAGTACATCAAGTATTTTTTTTGTATGGTGAATGAATATGCTCTATTACATTTTCCTGACAAAAATCTATATATTTTCTTTTTTCGACCATTGTAAAAATTTTTTTTTTAAATCATAGTAAGAAAACTCTAAAGAAAAAATTTTTTTAACATACGACTTGATAAAATGTTTACCAGAGGAAAAATTTGGGGACTCTACTCTTGATTTTTCTAGTTAGGTTCAACAATTTAAACTAATCACCAAAAGATTTCTAATTTTCTTTGAAGTAGTGTAGAGGTTTGAATTTACAATGCATTCTCTCGAGAAACGTAAAAAGCTTCATGAAAATTTGTATCTATATTACACAGTTCACTTACTAAATTAGATCACTTAAACGTACCATCACTCTTCCTGTCTCTGAAATTTTTTTTCGAAATTCTGTAGGGATTGCAAAGACCGTATACCACTTTATTGAATTCATGTTCCATTTTGCATTTATTAATAGCTTTTAACAACATCGACAAATCAAATATGCAATTATAGGCAACAAGTTAAGCAGTCTTTCATAATTTATTTAAAAATTCAGAAAAGGAAGTGAGATCCTTAGTTAGGCATAGTTTCAACTAGTTAATTGTCGATATTATTGAATCCTGTTACTTTAATTGATGAATTTTCTGTGTTAGTGTTATGTATATTGTAAATAATAATTATACACTTAATGTAGCAGATATTTTTAGAAAATCAGAGTCTCCCGATAAACCTGACGTTTCTATGTCAAAATAGACAATATAAAACTCTTTACTGTACAAACTACAGTCAATCCTTAACTGTTTTTTTAGGACAAGAAAGTTGAAAGAATTTTTGTCACATGAATTCACTTGTGGATCAATCCCAATTATACTTTGATACGAACTAATTTTTTTTAATTTTCACGATTACGTTTAAGAGTATTTCGCCGAGCTTTTTTTACCAACGTCTGAGCTTTGTGAGAGTTGTTTTAATCGTCAATAATCGCTTCTAATTACAAAAATTTTTGTATGTTTTCCTGGAGAAATAATAAGTTCTTTATTGATACTTATCTAACTACTACTTTCATCATTTTTAGTTAGAACTGCACTGGCTACACGATAATTTGCTGATTGATTAGTACTGAGGCATTAACTTTTCGGAACTTTTCAAGCAACGAGTCCGTTAAATGACTCATTTAAAAGTGTAGAAGCTACTACTGAAAACTTGATTGCATTATTCAAGTAATTTTTGAAAATTGGCTTTAGCTGGAGATACAAATTTTTATGTAAAGTAATTGTGTGTTTCTGATCTATTTTAAAATTCCTGCATTTTTCGTGATTACCAAAGAAATGATGTGAAATTATGTTAAATCAAGAGCTCATTTCTTGGGTGAATCTTTATTTTTCGCTATCGCATACGGAAAACACTTGAGAATGTAAGGAATCACCAGTTTTCTCAAGAGCTCATTAAAAGTTCTTCGCAACTTTTTAAGACTTTAGGAAAAATAATTTTTTTAATGGTTTCAGTCACTCAACGTCTGAAGTACATCTGATCTTTAATCCCTGCTATTTTTGGGAGCATAACTATCTCAATCTCCGACTACTGCAACAACTTTCAAGTTATTGAGTTGCAAAATAGGGCTGTGATTTACCAACTGAGCAATAACTTCTGATTCCATTCAACCAGCTGAACCATGGTGATTTAATCGACAGTCATAATCTGATTGATCATGCCCTTCGTCACATTTTCGACATTTCCTGTTTCTAGTGCTGTAATCTAGAATTTTTCTACTCAGAAATCCAGAGATTGATCCATGCCCGTTTAAGCAATCATAACTTCTTCCATTGCCTCTTTTGGACTTTACTGTACCCATTTTGTAACAAATAAATACATTTACAATTTCACCCACAACTGGATTAAATGTTTTTATTCTGTCTACTGTCGTATGTAGTAGATCGTTGATTTTCATGCAGATGTTGTATAAAATATCTTGTGGCTCCTGGGCCCAAGGACGCTTGCGAAGCAACGCCTGAGGAACTGTTGGGACCACCCTGGCTGGATGCACATTTGGAGCGAACACTTTTTTTCCTACCGAGGGCGCGGCAGCTCCTTAAAAACGCCCAAGGTAGAACAAATTTTTTATTTGCATTATTCATACATTTTTTTTTACATCTTCGTTAATTAATGTATCAGGTTTGTAAAGAAAAAACGCGTTATTTTTAATAAACAGTTATACAATAACATTGAATTTTTACATTTAAAGTGTAATCAAAAGTCTTGGCCCAAAATGCATCACACACTGTTAAGTTATAATTAATAAATTAGTTTAATGTGATACTACTGTTAAGACGCAGAAGAAATAGTGATGTACTTATAAAAGTGGTATATTTTTTTTTTAATTGGTAAATGACGTCTACTATGTGCACATATGCCGGAGCTCGCACGGGGGCCGATCTGGCCACTCTGACATCCCTTCAATGGATCAGAGTGGCCCTCGTACAAACCCTGGAACATGCGTACATAACTGACATGATGCATTGACAAAAAAAATACTTCTGTTAAATTTTTGTACATATCTTACGTCTTCTGTTGTTATTATTACTCCAAAGTATGTAACTCACGTTTGACAATGACTTCTTACTAAACTGTTAATACATAACGTTTCAGAAACTGTTGCTTATTTATACTGCTGTTTTAGATTTATAATTTATTAAAAAAGTCTGTTGTTAAATTGATACCATATAATAGATGTGCGAATCTGTTTAACTTAGACAACCATTGTAAACGAGATTGGTTGCGGAAAGCATCATTAAGAATTATAAAATTTTTTCCAAGTATAACTGTGTTTCATTATTTATGACCGAAATGTAGAATTAAAATTGCAAGTAAATGTAGAAGGTTAGAACAAACATAAGTTCACAGTGCTACCGAACGACAAGATAATTTTGCGAATTAAATTTTTTCTTAAGAAAAATACAACGGTAGATTATTTTAAATTTTTAGGAAATTTCTACTACATATCAAGACAATTATTATCATTACATCTTAAATTGCGAATCTGGTCTATTCAATTATAGTTATTAAAATCATTTTTATACATAAAGTTCGGTATAATATTCTACACGATTCTTCAGCTATCATAATATACATAACGCAGACTAAGACTGTAGTTTTGATTTTTAAATAGTCTAAACAATTTTTTAATGATATCAGTGTATATTTAATCCATTAATTTACTCTTTTGCTTTTAACATGGGATTAAATGCACACAGTTTAACGACAGAAGTGACAAATAGTCATGATGTAGTTGGTAATGTCGGTATGGACTTAATTGATATTTTAGAAGAATCACTAGACGATGACGTGAATTTAGCTTTACCTAGTGTGCTAGTGACACAGGCTGTCAAGTTATTAAACAATCTTAAATTGATATTTCACGATGAGTCATGTATATATAATAAGAAATTGAAGATTTTAACACTTTTCCTACAAATTGGACTTTTTCTGTTATTAAACAGCATTTTGATGTATCAAATAAGACAATATTAAATGGTCGGCGAATGGTAAAGGATAAACGGATTCTACTTACTCAAAATTAAAAGAAAAGTATGTACAATATTCTTTTAGTCCTTTTACAAATTAATACTTTGACTCAATAATATTTGATCTCGTAACGTAATTTTTTTCAGGAAGAAGTTTGGAGTCAAGCACAATTAATTTGGCGGAACAATTTTACCTCAGAAATGATGTTTCTTACAAAATGCCAAATATGAAAGATTTTATCATTATTAAAAGTAACGATGAAAAGAGAACTTAAATGCAAAAACTACTTCTATTGAATTTGAATGAACTTAATTAATATTTTAAAAATGAATACCCAAACTTAAGTATTGGATTTAGCAATTTTTGTACATTAAAGCCTAAATATTGTGGGCAAGCCGGCAGCAGCGGAACTCACAATATTGCGTCAGGCCATATCATCAGAATGTGAAGCTCATGATTAAGGGTTCGTAATATATTTCTCTAAAATTCTTAAAACGTTAGAATTTGTACAGAAAGGCTGTTGACAAGTTTTTAAAAAGATGTCAAAAGAATATTAAAATTAAGTTAATCTGAATTTTCGCAATAAATTTGAATTCATACACATTTTTAAACCTAAGAGTAACCTTTTTAATATTTCTCATGAGTTTGAAAAAAATATAATTTGATCTTAAATAATTTATTGATGACTTTTTATTTAACCACAAGAACATTCAATAGTGAAATGTACCTTTCGTATAATAATATGATGAAATATTTATTATAATATTTTATTTTTGCAATGACAGAAGGATTTTATGACTACATTATTTTTTTATTAACGTAATATCCTGTTGCATGCATTTACGATATGAATAATTTTTATGTTTTCAGATTGTCATTTACAGGAAAGAACAGTTAATTCTAAATTTTGTTTGGTGACATACAAAACCTGTTTTCAACTCATATTGTGTCCAAAGGCTACTCAGAAATATTATTTTTACCAATGTGATAAATTTCCAGGGATAGAAGTTATAAAAAATCATTTAGATAAAACTTTTCTTAATTAATCAGAGACTATTACGTATCATCAATGGATAATGCAACCACGAGCAACGTTAGGAACTTTCGTCACATGCTCGTCTGAATTTATTGAGAATTTCATTTTGCAGCCATTAAATTTATAAGAGACAGATATAAAATAGTAAATAAACTGTTTTATTTTACGGATGGAGCTCATCAACAATATAAAAATTACATTAACTTAGCTTATCACTACGAGGACTTTCAACTAAGTGCTAAATGGAACTTTTTTTCAACAGCACACGGAAAAAGTCCGTGTGATGGTTTCGAAGCAACCATCGAAAGAAATGATGTACGCGCAAGTTTACAGTCTCGAAAAATAATTGTAACAGCCTCGAAACTTTATGAATGGTTTAATTCTACGGAGTAGTTGCCAAATATTAACATAGAATATAGCGACAAAAAATCTATTAAAATTATTTTTTTTTAAACTCAAGAAAAGATTTAACATAAGCTCTCGAATTTAGAATACTCAAAATAAACATTGTTTAATTAGTTTAAACAATGGCTATATTAGAACCAAAACTCACTCTGTTTTCACGTATGTGTGTACTTGTAAAGATTTTAAAATATTATAAATTCTCTCTAATTGTATGAATGAATATGCTATCTTTGTTGACATTCCTAATAGATTAAATAACGAAAATGTAACAAAAATGTGTATGAATAGTGCAAACAAAAAATTTATAAATTCCTGCAATTTTTCAAGATTTTGGTAACCATATAGATCTACCTTTTTCAATCTCTTAAATCTCACACGAGATTTAAAATAAACAAACTTAACGACTGCATGGAACTGAAACCTTGTATATTGGCTCAATTTTTGTTGTTCCTTGCAAATTTTTTGGTAAAATAACGTTTTTGAAAAAATATGTATAAAATAAAAAAACTCTTCGATTTTACAGAAGTTAAAAATTTTTTATGATTCGTAAATTTTTCTCTTAAAAACGACGACTGTTATCGAAAAATCACAAAATACATTTTTGTCTTATAGTTTTATACAGAATACAGTAATATTTATTCAATTGAAAAAATCAATATGTTTTAGATATCGTCTGCCATATTAAGTTTACCGTGTTTAATTCCATTCTCTTCATGCAAGATACGTATGGAACTACTTGAATTGATATAAAATCTGGTATATCCATAATTTTTTTATGCTACAGAAGAGGATAAAACGAAAAATAGTGACTTATTATTTTCAGTGCCCTCTAGTGCCTACATCCTTGCAGCTTCTATAACGGGACAAAATTATTAACTTTAAAATTCTAAAAAAAAACGGGTGAACTTAAAGTTTAAAAAACTTAACCTCAAAGTTAAAAAAAAATATTTTTATCGTGTTCTACGAAAAAATTGCTAACAGAAACGTGTTTTTTCATTTTTTTTAACTGCCTAATTTTTTTCATAAAGTTCACAATTTGGAGATCATCAAAAAAATTCGAAAAGTGTGACCGTCACTAACAGCAAAGGTGTAAGTCCAAAAATCTATGAAAATGATAGTATTGTACACTTATAGAGTACTATTGATCTCTGAAGTTTGGGGGAATACATATATATATATATATATATATATATATATATATATATATATATATATATATATATATATATATATATATATATATATATATATATATATATATATATACTAGTGGGGCTCCGCCCCCCTGCGCGCTCCGCGCGCCAACCCCCCCTTTTATTGTGTTATAAGTGTAATTTTTTCAAAATAAGGTTTGTATTATTATTTTTTAAGGCCTTAAAAAATAATAAAATTAATTGTTAGTATAAAAATAATGTGTTGAAGTATATTTTACAGAATTCAGAAGACTATGGCATTTTTCGAAAATACTCGGAAATAAATTTTCTACGCTAAGGTATGATTACTGGTCTGTTTTTAAAGAAATATAAAGAACAAGCTGCTAATTTCAAATAAAAGTGGTAAAGTTTATATAGACAGAGTGATGTGCCCTTAAATTTCTGTTGGTGAGCTTTATTATTTCTTCTAGTGGCTCCCTTTTTTAAATGAGCTGTCAATAAATATTTCTAAGCTCTTATAACTATATATGCCCCCTGCGCGCTCTGCACACCAACCCCCATAATTGCAAATTAGATTTACGAAGTATGGAAAAATACCCAAATTATAGTAATTCTTACTTAAAATTTATATATGTAATAAATGTATATTGATTATAAATAATTACATGAATTTTTAACTATCACTTTTTATTTTCCCTCACTAATAACAGCTATTTCTATGGAATTAGTAGAACACGATTTTCGAAACAATATAATTTTTGAAGAAGCATGTAACGTTATGCTGCCTTTTCAACTACGAAAATTTTTCGCATGGTTTATTTTGTCTGAAAATTTTTTTGGTAATATAACTTGGAACAAATACAAAACATTTTTTATTGAAAATTGTAAAGATGATCAAAATAAAGCTCTTTTACATTTAAACGAAATTTTTAATTCTAAAAATATGTCTTGTAAAGATTTCAGTTTACCAGAACCAACAGAAACGATGAAAAAAAATATTGATACTGACAATGATGAAAGAATATTATGTTGACATAAATTCCATAAAATATTTTTAAAACTCAGTCATGATCAAAGTCGAATTTTTCAAGAAATAATAAAATTTGAAAAAAAAATTTTTTTTATCGATGGTCCTGGTGGATCTAGAGAAACTTTTCTATACAAAAGATTAATTTATTATTTCATATCAATTGAAAAAAAATTCTTACAATGGCTTGGACAAGTATTTCTTCTATTCTGCTTCCAAAGGTAATGACCACTTAAAGAACTTTCAGACTTCCTTTAGAATTAAGCACTATAAAAAGTGCATTCTTCCAGTTTGAGTCAGATAAACAAAAATTACGTAATGTAAAAGTAATTAGTTGGGATAAAGCTTCTATGGTACCGAAAAAAGCGTTAGAAATCGCTGATAGGACTTAAAAAGATTTATCTAGTGGTAACAAACCTTTTAGAAATAAAATAATAATATTAGGTGGAGACTTTCGTCAAATTCTCCCAGTAGTGAAAAACGGAAGCAAAATTACTATTGTTCAAAAAACCATAAAATTTTCCAATTTTTGGCCTTTATTTAATATTTTGTATTTAAAAAATAATATACGTTCAATTGATTAAAAATTGTCTTCATTGCTACTGGATATAGGAGAAGGCAAAATTAAAACTTTCATAATTCCTCAGACATTGAAAACAAATGATATATGTTCTTAAATTTTTAATAATGATGACGATTTTTTTATAAGTAAAGCTATATTAACATCTCACAATAAATACACTTACTTTTTTAACAAAGAAATTTAAAATAATATGGTAGGAATATTAGTAACGTATTATAGTATTGATAAAGCAAATCACAAAGGAGTAGATAAATTAGACGATAGTATTTATACTAATTTCTCTACAGAATATTTAAATAGTAGTAAAGAAAGTCTTTTTTCACACGAATTAGATTTGAAAATCAACGCTATTGTTATGTTAATACGAAACTTAAACATATCTGAAGGACTTTGCAGTGGTACAAGATTATAAATTACAAAATTATTTACATACAACATCGAAGCTGGAATAATCTCAGGTAAAAAAAAAGGAAATAAAGTCTTGAGTCTAAGTATAACACTCAATACAAACGATTCTTCGTCACTACCATTTATATTGTACAGAAAACGATTTCCATTTATCTTAACTCTCCCTATGGCTATCAATAAATCTTAAGGTCAAAGTTTTGATGCCTTAGGGTTGTATTTTAGAAAACCATTATTTTCTAATGGGCAATTATATGTTGCACTGTCTAGATGTTGAAAACAAAAAAAAATTTTCATTCCAATTGAATCAGAAAACAAATTTGAAATTAAAAATATTGTTTGGAATGAAATTTTAGAGTAACAAAAAAACTATTCTATAGTTCATTACTATTTTTATACTCTCTTGCAAATTTCATCTTCCACCAAAAAAGCAAATTTCAGTACCGTCTAGTACCCAGATTTATGTAATCATAACCAATCCGTTTTTTGTTACATGTTTTCAGATACACCATCATGGATGCAAAATTTTATCAGTGTGATAAATGTGACTCAAAATTTTTAAATCAAGAGTGTCTATCATTGCACGAAAAAATTCACAAAAAAAAATTTTTTGTATGTGATTTGTGTAGCATTATAATTTTAAACATGAAAAACTATTTGCGTCACACAAAGGAATGCCAAAACATTGAAAAAATTTTTAAGAGTATTAAATGCGAAAAAAGTTTAAAAAGAAATCATCACTTACAGAGACATTTGAAAAGTCATGAAAAAAATGTTTAAAAAAATATTTGTCAAAATTGTGAAAAAGGTTATGTAGGGTTAACTTAATTTTTTTTTTTTTTTTTATAAAATCATTTTAACAAGCTCTAACACCTTAAAAGAATTTCGGTGCTCTCTTGAGATCCTAAACAACAATTTAAAATTTACTGAGTCAATATTTAGTATCAAACTGTCTTACAATCATGGTAACAAAATAAAGTGAATTTACGGGTGTACGGTAAATGGTGCGTTTACCCTTAAAAGCAGAGCACCTAAAAAGACATTTTAGAGTATGTAATCAAAAAAAACATCGTAAGTAAGATAATTGTAACAAAATTTGTTGTTATGGTCCAATAAAATTATATTTGAAAATTAGACCACTTGTAACGGTTAATATACAAGGCTTTACTAATATATTTACATTATATATGGGAAAAATGGGGGGAGCTGAGGGGGAGCGGGGGGGAGCTATCAAAAAAGTAGGATTACTCGAAAAATGCAAGAAAATGAAAGAATAACTACCTTATTTGGGGGGAGCTGGGGGGGAGATGGGGGGTAGCGGGGAGCAGGGGGGAGCAAAACCTCGCTCTAACTCTTACGACTATATAATATAGGAAGATATATACTACTTTTTACACAAGAATCCCTGTTGGCTAGTAGAAACACTACTACATAATTGTTGCTTAGCCAGAGTGTGTTAAGCCTTCGGCCTACCTGACTTTCTCACACGTGGTCTTGGCGTATTCCCCAAATGCCAGCAGCAGTTGAGTGACCTTTAGGTCGTGATATAGTCTAGTGACGCACTAAGTGTCGGTAGGTTACGCATGTAAACAGCGTAAGAACGCAATCACACGTCTGCAGAAAAGAGTGTAAAAATAAGTTCTGCTATCTTTATCTCAACTATTTTGGACTATATATTATGACTGCATAAGATTGACACACACACACGCACTCATTTACGTATATGCGCGTATATATATGTACACACTCGTTTGTGTGGGGCATACCACACAAACCCAATGGCTATCACACATACCCCCCAATGACAACCGCATAAATTTTCTTGGGTTTTTTTTTTTTTTGAAAAACGATGTCATAACAAAAAATTATAGGGATTGCCAAGCAAAGCGTTAAGTAGGGTGAAGCATCCATACACATATATGTATGTACACCAGTGGGGCTTTGCCTATCTACGAACTTTTCGCGCCAACTACAAAAAAAAAATTGTAACTTTAAGTTAAAAAATTTCTCAGACAGTTGTCTTTTTGGTTTTTAATTATGTTACTTACTCTTCTTACATTATTCTTATTAAGATGATTATAAGTTACACGTAACAAAAATTTTATTGAAACAGTACTTCTCATCATTTTATTTTATATCGTTACATCAAATTTCATCACTCAATATTTACTTAATTCTTCTAAAGATAATTTTTAATGTTTCAATAATTATCTACTGTTTGCATTAAAATTAAATTTTATTCTAAATTGCGTTTTTAAATTTAAACAAATAATATTCACTTGATTAATGAATTTTAAGAAAAAGCATTCTTTAAAAACATTTATAGAATAATAGTATTTTTTCATACTTACTTTTCTACGTACATTAACTTCATACATTTTTAATGAATCATAACATAAACATTTTTTTCCACAATCTAAACATATTTTATATTTTTTGAATTGTGTGTATAATATGTGATGCCATAAATGTGTTTGTCTCTTCAATATTTTTGGACATAAATGACATTTAAATAATTTGTCATTAATATATTCCTTCATATGACGTATTTTTTACCCAAAACATTGGTTTTTTTACTTTATTTCTCAAAGTAATCAAATTTTATCAATAGCTTAGACTGGCACTGCATTAGTGTTGCTTCCAAAAGGAAGAACGAATCACAAAAATTTTGGTTTACCATTAGACTTTATAGAGAGTCCACTTTTAGAGATAGAATCCAAAAAAAAAATTACGAAAAGTTACATTGATGATTTGGATAAAGCCTCTGTGATTTTAAAAAAACCTTACAAATGGTAGGAAGGACTTTGCATGATTAACGTAATACAAATATATATTTTGAAAACAAATTAATTGTTTTGGGAGGATATTTTAGTGGAATTCTTTCTATAATAAAAAATTGTATTAGAAATATTGTAATAGTCGAGACTATTAAATCATCCTTCTTATACAAACTTTTTTATATTTCAAAATACACTTTAAGAATTTATTCAATTAATGTATATTTTTTAAAATTAGTGTTAAGGATTAGAGAAAAAATAAGTTAATTATTAGAAATTCCTTAATATTCGAAAACTGATAGTATATGTTGAAAATATTTGATTAGCGTAGTAAGTACTCGATTAATAAAGTTAGACTGACTTTTAATATTAAATACACTTATATTCTTAAACAAAAAGATTTTGAATCAACTGAACAGTAATATACCCACTTACTATAGCGTAAATTATGCAACTTACCGAAGTGTTCATAAATCTGACAGTAACGTCTGTATAAATTTTCTAATTAAATTTTTAAATAGTATTCGAAAATTATTTACCTACGGACAATTTTATGTAACGTTATCACGATAGAAAAGTTAAAATAGTGTATAAATACAAATTAAAATAATAATAATTATGAAACAGACAATGTTTTGTTCGCAGTCATGTTTAATCAAAACATTAATGGACAATATTTATCATTAATTAATTTTTAATATAAAATAGTAAAACGAATTCATGATGAAAAAACAATAATAATTATTTGATCACGTTTATTATTATTTCATTAGAATGTATAAAATTTTACTTTACATGAAGTAATAACGTTAATCATACAAGACTCGTTTTAATACGTTTTTATATATACATGTATATGTGTATATATATAAATAAATATATATATATATATATATATATATATATATATATATATAATAATAATTTTTAAAAAGTCATCAAAATTTTCACAATTTAAAATAGCGCAAGAACTAATTTTTAAAACAATTTACATAGTTAGTAAGCTAAATATATATTGATTTACAAAGAATTCATTTTACACTATTTATAACTATAAAGATTATGGTGAAGTGATGGTAGATTACTGTAAAGAGAGGTGAATAAAAATAGAGTTAGGCGGCCATGGGGGGCTGTAAAGAGACTGTAGAGGGTCTCAAGAAAAAAGTAAACCTACTGGAATAAGACAGAAAACAAGCAAATTTTTTTTTCATTGCGGGGGGCTGTGGGGGTCTTAGAGAGGCTGCTAGGGCTGTGAAGGGGCTGTAAAGAGGAAACTATAATAAGCTCTACCTAAATAAATACGTAAATAATAACATATTCGTATATTATACAGTTTTTTGGCGAAGCTGTCACCCCCACCAAGTTTTTTTTTCCCCCTTTCAAAAAATTAGGAAAAATTCGTTCGTATTTCTCAATTTGTATATACTTCATTTGCTCTTGAGTCCGCTTATCCTCCCACCAATTTTAAAAGCCCCTTCTGCACTGCCTTTACCGTCCGCTGCACTTTTTGTCATGACAAATCCGTATGAAATAAGAAATTCCTGTACTTCTCAGCCTCCTACAACTTGTATTAGGTACTTCGAAAATTTTTATTGAAATCACATAATTTGAGAGTCTGACAAAGTTTTAAATGAAAATAAATAAAAATATTAGTTGAGTTATCGCTAATACGTAAGAGTAATTGATTTAAACAATTAGTTTTCTCGTATTATGTTTTAATATGTAAATTAGAAAATAAATTTATTGCTTGCTAAAAAACTAGAGGTCTAATGTGACTTGACGAGATATATAATGGATATTAATACACTTATCGTCTTAATAAATATAACGTATAACATATAGTAGCACTTTAATGAAGGTACTCTTCAAATCAGGCATGTCATTTTTCGATGATAAATATACTAAAAACTGAAAATTAAGATTCACTTTAATTTTGTACTCCAAGAAAGTTTCAAGAAATAATTAAGAATGAGCAAAATATCCTCCCAAAGTGCAGATCGAGCACACACTCTTCTATTTACCAGATAGTTGCTCTACTAATTGAGATTCCGAGAATCTATGAATTCACTCACTTCGAAGATTTCTTCGATAAATTCTCATTCTTTATTTTCTTTACGCTACTTTTACTGTAAGCTCGATTTAGTAGGTAAGTTAGAAATGCAAGTAAATGCACGTCTCTTTTGAAGCTTAGGTGGTAGAGCAACTATCTAGTAAACAAAAGGGTGTTTGTTTAATCCACACTTGGGAAGGAAATTTTGCTTATTCTTAGTTATTTTTTGAAAATTTTTTGAAAAAAAAAACTAAAATGAATTTTAATTTTCAATTTTAAGTATATTTTCCATCGAAAAAGGACATGCGTGGTTTAAAAAGTCTTTACATTAAAAAGCTACCATCTATTATACGTGCCATTAAATAGGATGGTCAGTGTATCAATATCGCTTGTATGTCTCGTAAAAATACATTAGATTTATAGTTTATAAGCAAGCATTAAAATCATTTTCTAACTTACGAATCAAGTTATATTAGTTATTTGTGTGTTTCTTATTGTTTTATATTTCTTATTTTTTTAGTAATTTATGTTACTTACGAATGCGTATACTAGGGGGGGTATAGGCTGTGGAGCACGGGGTGCAAAAACAAATAATCGACTAAATCTGTTCGGGTAAATTTCACGGGTAAAACTAAAGAAAATAACTTTGTTTTGAAAAAAGCTAGGGGAATGCAAGGGGAAGGTAGGAGATCTATACGTCTTTTGAAATTTATGAGACTATGTATTATGAAAAGATAAATACATATTTGTAGGCTTCCGGCCCTCTTTATGTTTGCCGTACTAATAGCCACAATTCTTTGTCATTCCATGCTTTTCCAGATGATGAAAAATATATTAACATAGAAGATGATTTCGTGCAAAATGAGAACGTTCTAGGTTTTAATCGAAGAATGTGACTTGTGAAAAAGTCAAAGGAAAGACAAAATTTTACATTTATAGCACCCAAATAGTATGCCAGTCTCCCTCAAAACAAGGCAAAATTGTTTTTATTTCAATATGGAAGAAACTCAATAAAATTTTTGATTACCCGCCTCGGCCCCCCTCACCACCCAACAATATAGTTCTTATGTCTGCTCGCCCCCTTTATTATCTTTCCACTCTTTTCTTGCCTACCTCTTAATTCCCTTTAATGAGGAGTCAAAATTTTTTTGTTTATTTAATTTGAGATATTTTTATCTATCTGTGCCACACCACCTATGAGGCAAATAGACGCATTATTTTTGTTGTTGCAGTTATTACGTAAATGTGTGTAAAACGAAATATACGTACTTGTAAATATAAAATTTTGTATTCTAGTTTAATGTTAACAACACTAAATATCATTGCGAATCAATCTTTTTAAATGTGCCTTGTGTAAAAAATGACATTTATAATATAATATATAAATCGAAAATATAACATAAAAAAATATTACAACATGAAAGAAGAAGCTAATTTATTAGCATTCTGTCAGTTAAATATAATGAAATTATTAAAAAAAATTTTTCAAAAAGTAAAATGCTTTTACATGTTATGTATACCTTTATTTTTCCGTATATATGATAATAATAAAAATAAAAATAATAACAATAATAATAATAACATACTCTAAAGAAATATGATTTGCAAAAAAAATATGATAGTTTCTAATCAAAAAATAAAATATAACTGCCAGAATGCACAAAAAACTGAAAGTATTGTATCTCGGCTTCTATTGGTCCTATTGAAACTTTTTTTCTTATATTCATTTAAAAGTAAGCGTAATCACTTGCACTACGTTGTTTTTGTCTCAATTGTTTTTGTCTGATTAGAGAAAATACGGCCTTGTATTTTTGGTTTTTTGTTAATAACTTTTTTATTTGTTTGTTAAAAAAATTCATTTTCCAAGGTAATAAGGATAATGTTATTCCTCACTGATTTCAAAAAGTGAGATATCTATGCCATGCCCATGACACATTTTATACACAATTGAAATTTGTAGTTAAAAATTTTACAACAGGCTGCCATTTGAAAATCCCACGAGCGGATTTGGCCTACAATCAAAAACATACCAATATCTATAAAATGTTCGATTTTCATTCAATTATGTACTTTCATGCATTTTATATTTTTTTTGCGTTTTTCAGCTTTCTTGCTTATTTAAGCAATGAAAAAAATTTTCTTATGTAACACTCAATTATTATAACAAATCATCTAAATAACAATTTTGATCTTCAACATTTTGCTCCAAAACCATTATTGTCCGAGGTATTTAATAAAAACTGAAAAAAAGCCTTTTATCAAGTTATTGTGCAATAAAAAACAATAGAGCGTTCCGTCCAAGTCAAAAATTTAGGGTGTTATTCCAAATGTTTTTCTTCAAATTTTAAGCTAAATATCTCTGGCTCCCTGGCTTATAATCATATACATATATTTAGATTGGGCATTTTTCTGTAGCTACGTAAGAAACTAATCAGCCCTGTATGCCACAGACAGACAAAGCCGGAAGGAATAAAAACAAATAATGACAAAGTCAATTTATCTACGATTGAAAAATATCGCTTTATACAATACTTTTCACTTTAGCGTCATTCTTATTTTCATTTTCCACAAAAATACCATGTATAGTTTTGCATCTTGATAAGGCTTCATATAATTTACGATGTAAAAACAATGGTTTTTTAAAGTATAGTCCAACTCTATACAAAATTTGAACTTGTGATTTATTTATAGTCATTGCAAAAGCTACAACTAAGGGAAATTGCTGACTGTACAGAATGAACGGTATACAAACTTTCTGTCCAATTTTGACACCAGTTATGATTTCTGCCTAAATATTGAATTTTAATAACTTTATTATTTTGAACCTTGTGCCATTACTTAAACCACCTGATATACTCAAATTTGTAGTAAATATTATCGTCAGAGTTATAAACTCCTTCAAATGTCACTTAATCAACACTGTAATAGGTCTTTATTTCACCTTTTATTTCATATTAAACCTCATTATTTAAAGAGTAATAATGAATACTCTCCCCACCCCCTCATTCTCTTCCCACGCTCTTCTTGAGCGATTCAAACATTTTTTTTACGAAAAGCAATATCCTCTTAATACTCACAATCAACATTTTTAGATGTAGATAATTTAAATAATTTACAAAACTTGTCTTTCATTGCAAAAATTTAAGTTATGTGTAAAGAAGAAAAATTTTTTTGATAAAAAATGAAATATTCTGTGAAATAAAATTTACATTTATTTTAAATATTTTTACTATGAATATTTTCTGAAAATAAAAACCATGCAAAAAAATGTCTTAATTAATAAGGCAACAAGATAGTAGTTGTTCCTTTAAATATATCATTAGTTTGAGTGACACATTCTATCAATTTTATTACAACTGGAGTATCTTTTAAAGTTTTATGAATGTTTTAATTATGTGTTCTTAAATCTTCTTATGTTGTTACGCCTTTTACTTTATTTAATATCATTTATGAACAGCATTCATCATCGTTTGTAGCAACAATATTTGACTTGCCAGTACTAATATTTATTGAAATTAATTAATGTGATGTGATTTGTAAAATAAATCAAAATCTTCTAGGAGGTTGGCACGAAGAGCACGCAGGGGGCAAAGCTAACTAGCCTACTATATACATATATATTTATGGGGCTCTACCTCCTGTACGCTTTGTACGCCAACCTTCACTATTTTTTTTGTAACAAAGAGTATTTTCATTTGATTTATAAAATAAATGCACTAGTGAAATTGGAGTTTAAGGTTTTTTTTTATTTGACAATTTTTAATTATTGACTCTAAGAAAATGTGTGACTAATGTGAATTTTCCATTTTATCTTGCCAACCCCACCACAGCACATATGCGAAGAAAGAATTTTTTTCAAATTTCGATCATTATTCTACAATTAAAGAAAAAAAAAAAAAAAAAATTTTCCTCAAGAATCGAACTGGAGATCTTCAGCACACTGTAATTTAACTTCATTTGTAGTACGTTTTTAAAAGGTTTGGAAAGATTTTTGGTATACTTCTGATTAAAATAAACCATATAAGGACAGTGTTTTGTATGAGGACCATGAAGCATATGTTCAATATCTAATTTTGTATGTTTTACATTATCTAAAGATATTCCAGTAGAAATAAAGTTTGGACAATAATCGGAACATATTAATTATAAGATTGTATTTAATAACATGTGATATTTTTTAGATTTGTACGTTAACTAAATGAAATAAATCTAATTCGATTTAGCAATAAGAAAATTTTTTGTCTTATAAAAGTTAGATGATAAAAAAGTTTGAAAAAGAAATAAAATGTATACATATGTATAAACAATGTATGCACATACATGTTTACATACATGTACGACACGCCCACGCGTGTATCACGGTTCGTAAAGATCGGTAGGATTTCCGTCAGGTTATCTAAAAGTGGTGGGGGCCGATCATGAAAAATGCGTAAAGATATGTAGGGGGCTGTGGGGGGTCTGAGGGGGTGCGGGCGATGGAGGGTGAGTGGGATATTTGGGGGCTTTGTGGAATGCTCTACCCAGTTAACAATATAATATAGAAAACTGTATATACATATGTTCAGATACATATTCCTATAATGTATTTTTGTTTGTTAAGAGAATCCCACACAAACTCCGTACAGTCCCCCCTCTGCCACTCTTTACGAAACAAAATAAAATTCTGCTTTTTCCCCTTATTTTGAATTAGCCCATTTTTGTCTAGAATCTCTTACGCCCTTTATAAAGTCTCCTAGATACTTCCCCTATAATTTTTTTGACCTCTCACCACTTTGCATTCCATTTTTGTGAAATCTAACTGAAACAGTTCTAACCATTACAGACCCTGACACCTACCTACACACTCATAGTCATACGTATGATATAATTTTAAAATTTATTTAATAAGCAAAATACGATGTATCGTAGGCTTTGAAAATTAACTAATACGTACATGCATTTATGTTAGTGGATATTATTTGATGTTATAATATACATCAATAACATAGTAAATGTATGAAGAAGTTATTTTTGTTAGTATAATAAATATTATTTTAATAATACACACCATTACCAACTACCAACCTTATACGTAATTTAATATTTACTCTAGAGACATATTTTCATACATTTCTTAACTTCGCTTGGATAGCAAACAGAAGGTCTAGATACATTACAAGTTATGAATAGTTTGTTTATTTATATATTTGGGAGTAAGATTAGACATGAATTTATATTAGTTCTATTTTAATTTTTTTGTAAATAAAAATTTTTTGGCGCGTTAAGCTTTCTTTCAGTAATATTAGTGATGAAATATGTATAAAATAAAAAATTTTTTATTTGTTAATGTATGACATGATACTAATCTTTACACAAATTTTAACAGTTCTCAATTCAACAATAATTTAAACCACAGAAGCATTGCTTAGTTAAAAAGGTTAACTGACAGAACTAGTCACGTAATTTGGATGATAGTTGTTACGATGTTTAACATATTCATATTCCCAAGAAAATTTCTTAATTATTTATATTGACGTAGAACATAATAAGATGAAAATAGTCTTGTCTTTTAAAGGTAAGAAATTAAAAACATGTATATATGGCTTGACGCAAAAGGTTTAATTAAATGGAATTGGCTTATCCAAATCGAAATTTTTTTAAAAGGGAGAGAATTCTTGATACTGAGTATATTATTAAATGCAGGAGGAGAGTGGAATCGATAAATTTTTCTTATATTATCATAAAAGGATTATCATGATCTTAAGAAAATATGACACTGGTAAATACACGCAAACATTTCCTCATTATTGCACGGAGGAGTAGATGGCCTTGCTATCGAAAGCCGAAGGAAAACTTTCAGGAAACTTATTTTATAGTAAAGTTGTACTAGAATTGTTTTATCGTAATTTAAATCAATATCAATAGTTGACCTCATAAGTACATTTGTTAACGTTTTTTTACATCAAAAAATTGATAACTTTTTTTTTACCTAAAAATTCATAAAATGACAAATAGTTTTAGGGGTTGACGAAGCAGAGCAAAGCCCCACTAATACATATATCGACCTTTATTATATAGTTCCATTGTGGGGGGGGGGGGTCAATTGCACCCTCACGCTTGTTAACACTCCCCCACTCTCCTAATGTTCCCCCTGAGCTTCCCTTTCAGCACCTCCACGAATCATGTATTTATTCGCCAGTTTTTACGCGATGTTTTACCTAATATTTTGCTCCCTCGCCGTTTCCCCTACATAATCCTCCCTCATGTTGTTATACGAAGAGTCTTTAATATACATATACACATGAAAATTTATGATTAAATTTTATTCTTTCAAGCAGATTTTTACACCACTCAAGAGGTATTTCATTGCACATTTGGTTTTTAAATTCGTGGAACCTTACATGTGCACTATAAAATAGTTCGATGGTGCAATATTTTTTAGTCACCTTTTTTTTATCAGATGCAATCGATTCATAAGTTAACAAAAAGCAGTTATGTGCCTACAAAACTGTGCAAACACTATAAATATTTCACTATTATAATGTTACACAAATTTATTGATTTAAAAATAATATAGTACATCAATTATATTGCAAACACTTCTTTTCAGACAGCATTCTTGATTTGTCATTTATTTTTAAAATCTATTTAAATTAGTACGTTTTTGGATCCTTACATCGAAACAAAGCTACACAACTGACCATGAGAAAACAGTGGTTTTTTTAATATAAACTAACTTTATTGAAACTTTGACCTTGTAATTTATTTATTATTATAAAAAATGCCACAACCAATAGAAATTGTTTTCCGTATGAAATAAATGGCAGAGAAAGCGTGTTTTCTGAATTTGAAGTTTTTCTAGATATAAGAACTTGATTTCTACTTTTTTCTTCGGTAACATTTTTTGCTTCTGTAATGTGTTTAACTAACTTCGTAATGATTGAACGTGTTGCTATACTTAAATTTCTTATCGACATCACTATCGCACCTACTTTCAAATTTAATCCATGAGATGGGAGACCGTCTCTGATACTATTTAATATTTCTACAAGAAATTTTTTATCAATATTTTAATTAGTTTTATGTACTTCATATTAAGTAACACTATCAGTACCATAATAAATATTTGCATTTCCTGAAATCTGTTCTAATAACTTGTTATTTAAAAAATTAGTGTACTTACTATGTGATGTTCAAATTACGCTATTTATTTACCAATTACCGAAAATATTGGAACAAATATCGAGTCACATAAATCACGTTAAGTTCTTTTAACAATTTTCAAAGCTTTTTTTAGGACTCATTGAAGCTTTATCCTATATTAATAAGTCCACTACTATTTATTTTTTCCATCCAATTTTATTTTTAAAAATAAGCTTTCTATATTTTGTAGATGTAATGGTAATCATAAAGTTCTATGACTTGTCATTCTTTTCGGAAGTAATACGGATGTTATACCTGTCCATGCCATTGATTTAAAATTTTTTCTTCTCAGAAATAAAACAGTATATCATTGTTTTATATAGACATGTTCTACCTAAACCTCCTGGATCACTAATAAAACAATTTTACGTTTTCCTTCACATATGGTCTTGAAAATATATTTTTGATCGTTATTTAACTGTGAATAATTAAAGTCAAACCTTTCATGACAAAAATACATTTTTTCTAAATTATCTTTTTTATCACTCGTATAAGTTATATTTGGCTGTGATCACATTGTTTCAGTCTAATCGTAAACGAAATGTTTTCTGACTGGTATTTCTATTCAAAAGTAATATTTTCGACACACCGTACGAGGGGACTCCATTGTGAGCCATCTGTTCCAGCTCTAAAGATTTCGATTTACACACGCGACTCACGGCTCGTGCTGCTCACTCGTACGAGTACGTGAGTGCGTCAGCGTCTTCACAGAACACATCAAATGGCTCTAAATCTTGTTCCCCAAGCACGTTGTATCAAAAAATTGTAGACACCACACGTGCGAGAGGTTATGTGACTAACATACGCGTGCAGCAATCGTGTTCCTCGCGCTCTAGTATCGTAATATACTATGATGCTACACTAGTCTACAATATAAAAAAAAAATTGTTTTTTAAACATAGAATTTTGAAAATTGTAATTAAATCTTTACTTGATCCTTTATTCATTAAATTAACCATTGAAGTAGAACAATAATTTGTGATAATCATCATTTTCTCCTACATACATTTTTTTTGGTGTGCATAAATAAAAAATTTCCACATTGTTTGTCTTTGAATTCCAGAGGTTTCACAAGACTTGAAAAAGTTTAGGTAGTGTATAAATGTAGCAAATTATTTTCAGCGAATAAAATGAAAAGTTATGATTAATAAACAACGAAAAACATTTTTCTGATAAATTTGGAGTAGCTATTAAATTTATGTTACCTCTACTTTGACTTTGGCCTACTTTTCGAAGATTTTTTATATTTTTAACTTTTATAAGCATACTGAAAAAATGGAGTATTCAACTGAATTCAAAAAGTAGAGGGTTGACGCGTGGAGCGCTTTCTGCGCGCAAATGATCCAGTTATTTAATTTGTTAATTATGCTATAGGTAGAATGTTTTCTGAATATAATTTGCACTTTTATTTTAGCAAACCTCATAAAATATTCTATTTATTGTTTAGTAGGCACAAAAAACATGTAAAATTGAATCTTATCAGATTGAGAAGACTTCGAATTTTTTTGGATTTACTCGAGGAAAGATGTTCAGCCAGAGAGACTAGGGTAAAATTACGGGGCTGCTTTTAGAAACATAGAAATGATTAATGACTTATATTAAATAAAGGTGGTAAAGCTCACGAGGTAAAGAAACCTGCCCTTGACGTCCGTTTTTTTAAAGCTGAGCTTGAATACCTCTGCTGCAAGCCTCTTGCTTAAAATAAGCAGCCTGTCTTTATATGTTCATAGACATTACCACAATTCATTTGGTAAGTGAGCACATCTTGTTTTCTTTTAACTGTTGCTTACGTGCTGCCTGTGGGTGTAAGTACCACTGTGTCCAAAAAGTAAGGTGAAATTCGAATTTAAAATGCACGCACAAATAGATTTGGAACAGTGCTTTTATATTTAAATTGGTAGGACTGTCTTTATTATCTGTACCAAGATTTACATCAATACATAGAGGAAGGCTTGTTGGAATGCTTCACACAAATAAATTTAAAATACAGGAAAATATATACAAGTATAAACTAATAGAGCTTCAACCCTTTAACCCCCACTACCAAATAAGAATAAAGTATAATAATCGAATAAGCTATAAAAAATAATTAAGTATATTTACTAATATCGTATTTAAATTACAAGATCTTCATAGAATCATACAATTTTTATGTTTTCATGGAAAATAGTAAAATAAACTTAACTTTGGCATTAAAAATTTATAAACTGAGCAAAATTAACTTTGCTTATCCTTTTACACAATAATTAAATTTTATTTTTGATACAAAATAACAAATAATTTGAATATGAGTGATAAAATTATAAAAAGTTTTTTTGTTTTTTTAATTATTCCATTTTTTCTATTTATATAAAATTAAGAACGAAGAGCAACACCACTCAGAAGTTACAGAAAGCATAAAAATTGATTTTACAAAACCTTAAAAAATGCTATTACTGTGAGTTTCGATGAAATGATTCCTTGGTTTGATATTTTCGAAAAAGATGCTTTCTTTTTAGTTAAAATCTTTTTTTGTTCGTTTTTAGTAGATAAGATTATAAAAATTGTTTGTTAGAAGATTTTGATATAAATAAAGAAAGCCGTAAACTTTTTGTAGAAATAATTCTTGAATAAGAATATAAGGTTCTTACTCACTTCATGACTTAATACTGAAATTCAAGCTTTATAGTGACATAAAATCAATAGAAGAATAACTTTCTATAGATGAAATTATTATATATTGTTTATTAAATAAAACGGTTACTAAAAAATGTTTCCATAATCATACATGAACAGAATAATAAATGTTCAATCATAGACGGTCCTAGATTATCAGAATTTAAAAAAATTCAAAGAAGTGAATTGAATTATGATGTGGATAAAAATTTCAATCCCACAAAAAAGCTTTAAAAATATCAAAGAAGACTTAAAGTGATCTATTTATATGAAAATTTGCTTAAGAAACCAGTAATAGTAAAAATGAGCGATTTTTGTTGAAAACTTCTCGTTTCAAGAAGAAGTTTTTGAAGCATAATCATGAATGAAACTTTTGAAAACCATTTTTTTGGTTTTTTTTAAAGTTATTGTTCTAAATTGGAAAAAATTAATGAACCATAATCTTCGAGATAAGCTACAGCTATTAAATAAGATAGTTATTTACTAAAATAAACAATCTTCTCAAAAAAAAAAAAAAAAAAAAATATCATTACATATATTTGGCATGTTGATTTTTACGAAAAATTTTAATTTTTTATTCTTCGATCATACGATTTTACTTCATTTTGAAATCTATCAAAAATTATGAGACAAAATTAGAACAAAAGTTCTTGAACAATAAATGACTATAAACACAATAAATGTATCTTTATAACCGTTTGTTTTATACAAACAACAATTATTATTGGCCACAGCGTTTTTTATGACTATTAACAAATGTAAAGTTAAAGACACAGGGTTGAGCATTATCAAAGTAACCTCCATATTTCAGAAAAAAAAGAAAAAGGATTTTAGTCTTTATGTGGTTAATAGGGATACTAGCTTGGCCCACTGTATTGGAGGTGCAATCCGACTTCTAGCGCTCCTAGCGTATTTAATCTGAACTCGAGTTGGGTCCAGCCGCCAATGATTTGAACATATGAATACTGTCTAAGTTAAATTTAATGTTTGGTTTTTATTATTCTTCGGTCAAGTAATGTTGTAAGACTGATTTTATAATGACAGGTGTTGATAAATGCTGTGTTCCCAACTGTTTTCAAAGAAAAAATCCCGAAGTAGGAATAATCTTACGTAAATTTCCAAAATCTGTTAATCGTAAAAATGAGTGGATACGAAGGTGTAATATAACCAAGCAGATTGAATCCAAGTCTGCTGTATGCAGCGCCCACTTTTGGGTATCAGGTTACTTACCAAGACGATTCCCTTTAAGTTTAAATCATTGGCAGCTGGACCCAACTCGAGTTCAGATTAAATACGCTAAGGCAGCTAGGAGTCGGTTTACACCTCCAATAAACACTTCGTGAAGTTATTTGATGTTTTCTGACTGAGTATGATATCACTTTGTGATGTTCTTATTTATGTTAACTAATATAATTAATAAACTTATTAGAAATTTATGAACAAAAATCATCGTTTTATAATAGTACCATAATATTACTTAAAAAATTATATTCAAAATAATATTGTTACAAATTTTCACACTAAAATAAAATAAAATTGACCAAAAAATATATATATAACCATTGAAGAAGAGCAAGTGACATTTAAGTTTGGATTTAACCAAAACAAAACAACGACAGAATTTTTTCTGATATTTATGAAATTTTAAGTCATAAAGTTATTGAGCCTTGGGTGAAACAGGAAATTTAACTAAATAGAATATCAAACTAACTGAAATAGTTTTACTTTACAGTAAAGGTGGTTAAGGCAGGACTAAGCAGGTGTCAAAAGGCGTTAAGGGGTCAAATTTGGAGTAAAAAAAATGAGGGGCTAAGGGAGAGATAGATGAATATTATGGAAATAAATGGAGGGTGGAAGCTTTGTGACATTATCAAAGTGAGGAAGGCTTAGAGAGTCTTAAAAAATTTAACCTAAGAAAAGCATGGCAAACTGCGCTAATTTAACCTTTTATTAAGGGGGGTAAAGAGTGACAAGGAAAGTTAAGGGGGTTAATGGGAACGTGTAGAATTATCCCCTAAAACCGTTCCATAAAAAGGTGGATATAATCTTATAGTATTATGTAGTTGCAGTGTGTGGAGTAGTTAGTTTTCTCCCCTAAGCTCTTACATAATTTCTTTGCTGCTCCAATACCAAACCAGAAAAAATTCTTTGAATTTTTGTGTTATTTGTTTGAATAAAATTTTTTGTACCCCCTTTGAACTAATACACGCTTCTTTTTATGTCCTTTAATAGATTTATTCTACTTCCTCACCGTCTCAAAACTCCTTTACTTGGTCTCTCTAAAAACAGCAGTAAAAAAACTGTAAAATCCGTCTCCCCTACTTGCTGCTTTAAAAAATACAATAAGGAATCATTTAAGTAAAACTTGTATATTTAAGATAAGAAACTTAAAAAAGTAAATATACATGCCACCCAGGAAGAACTACATCAATGGATTTGGTTTTGATACCCTTTCGCGCTCACGTGTAAAATTTATAAATCAGTTGAAATTTAAATTAACATTTTTAAATTTTATTTATTAAGTACAACCGATTTATAAATTAATAAGTAAGAAGCTCTTAAGCTACAACAATAAATTTCTTGAATAAAATAAATTTATGAGTAAACATTATTATGTTTTAATGTTAAGTTACAATAGTTTTTGAGTTGACTCATAAAAATAACATTTTTATAAATCATACAACAGCATGAGTATCTACAGTGTTATCTGATCGTTTCAGGAAGTTTTAATTTCATGCATTTTACAATGTGTAAAATGAAATTAATTGAATCATAACTATTTATTCCCGTAAAACATTTAAAATTTATTTATCTGCTTGTATCAATATGTTATTTATACGCATAGATTGAGATGAAGCAACATACAAAGGGCCACGAGAGAACAACACTTTTTTAAAATATAAGTCAACTTTATTAAAACATTAAAACTGTGATTTATTTATCGTTCTTTAAAGTGCTGCAGCTAGAGAATATTAATTTCTATACAAAATAATTGACAAGAAGTATGTTCAGAGTTATTCTTGGTATAAGAACTTTAATCTTAATTGTTGCTCCAGTTATAACATCTCCTTTTAAATTGCATTTCAAAACTTGGTAATTGTTAATTACAATCTACTACGTTAATGACCAGTTATTTTAACTATTTTAACTTTCTACAGATAAGTTTGTATGAATATTTTTGGAGACATTATTAATATTATAATAAATAGACATCTCAGGCATCTGATCTAATACTTAAATATTCAAAAAAAGTTTACTCATTATGTAATATAAAAATGTCATTATTAATCCAACAAGTTTTTTAATTACTAAAAATATTATTAAAAAATCCAGGAATTTTGTATTAAATTTTAAATTATTTTGTATTAAATCAATTAATTGATTGTTCGCAAAAAATATCAAGTATTACCATAGTTATAAGCTGTTCCGTAAATATGACTTTTTTTAAAATTTAAGTATAGATCTAATAATATTAAAAAAACGTTTTTAAAATCATCATACATGTAAAATTTCCCGTTCTTTTTAATGAAAATAACTGTTTGGTTCTATCTGCATAGCAACTGTAAAAAAAAAGTTTTTTTTCATATTGTATTTTTCAGCATTATTCTGTCGTGTTAACTAAAATCCGAGTTTACTATCGGAAAGAACGGGAAATTTCACGAAAAAAAGGACCATAATTAAAAGTGATAATTTTCATTGGGACTTAAGTGAAAAAACTAAATTTAAAATGTTAAGGAAACATAGTATTCAAGTTTTTTGATCGAAACTAAATTTTTATTTCAAATTTTCTCAACTAACAACCATTTAGAATTATTATCTTACACCTACCTAAAAGATCATCTCTCGATAAGATTCTGTATAAAAACTGTACACTTGAAATACATTTATATAGCTAATTATAGAACTAAAAAATAAAACTAATACATTTTTTTAATTAAAAAAAAAGCGTTCTTTCAAGAGTACTCTTTACTAATTGCAAGTGAGTCTTCAGCCACTCCTATACTTTTTTCTGCAGACTTATAACATGAATTGCGCGTTAAATTAGGGGTTAAAAAGTGGTTCATATCCCATGATGTATATTAGTACAAATAGAACGCATTGCACGCCCTGGTATGTTATTCGCCTTCTTTAAGTGACAAGCTCTCTTACTCCAAGTTACTCAATGGACTTAATTTTAAAATAATTATGAAAATCTTGCAGATAAAAAGTCTTCCATAACAAAAAAATTATTAAAAAGTCATTACAGAAGTGAGAAAAAAATTTTTGTTTAAACTTTGATCTTCACCATAAATCAGAAAATGATAAAAAAGCAAAGCATTGTGATGTATATATTGATAATAGTAATAATATTAAAGATCTTATTGAATTAGCAACTGACAGGTCAGTGTAAAATAATTGATAAATCATACTTGAAACTCATAACCTAAGAATTTTTTATTTTATTTTATTGTAACTTCTAGAAAAAGAATTAATTTGTAATGAAGTATTTCACCAAAAAATGGGATTAGCCAAAGATTAGAGAAATTTGTAAAGTTAGACCAAGTTGAATTCGAAGTACGAAAGCAATGTAGAAAGAAAAAGTTAACGTTGACATTTTTTATAAAAAAATGAAACAATCAGAAAAATCTACTGAAAAAAAGGTGTTAATTCTTACGAAGACAAAGAGAATTCTCGTTAATTACCTGAAAAAGATGTCAAATCTATTAAAAATGCAACTGCAGAAAGGCGAAATAAATGTTGATAAATTTGAAGGAATTGTCTCAATAATCCTAAGTAGTATATCCCGATTACAAAGTTAATGTAACATCATTTACTCTTTTAAGACCACAACCTTGCGTATTGGCTGGAAGTAGTGGCACATTTTTTTTCAGCCATTTGTTTACTAAAATAAAAATTTCCGTTATAAATGATAAATTGAAATACAATACCAATTCAAAATGTCTTATACTAATTACAAAGTAGTACATTGAAAATTTTTACACTAATTAAAAAATAAGACATTGATCGTTTCATACATTCTTCATTGTTAATTATTATTTTTAAGAAGTAAATCATTTTCTTTGCTTGAAAATAATAAATGTATTGACAATGCAGGTGATGAGAAATCATTATACAAAAAATTACTGCTGAAACTGGTGTCCATTGATCCAACAGAAGAGTGTTTTTCTCGAAAATGTAAATATTTCCCACCAATCTATGATTTAAGAAAACAATTACAGTAAGTTTTTGATAAGTCATCAATGACAGAAATTTCAAACAAATTTTAGTGCATTAAAAAACGCTGTACACTGCTAGAAGTAATATGTTATATTAATAATTTTATAGAGGGCTTGATTGAGCGTTTCAAAAATTTGTCACCTCATAATTTTTTTTTAAAATAATGTAGAAAAATAATATACTGTATTAATCTTGAAAATAACTTGAAAGAAAACGAGGTTCTTCCTGTACTTGATTTTTCCAAAAATTATGTGTTTATTTGTCAAGCAGCAGCTTAAGAATGACAATCAGAGTAAAAATTTCCAGCAATAATTTACTACAAACAAAATGGTGAGCTGAAAAATGGTAGCATAGTTCTTCTTTCCGATTGTCTTATATTGTATTGTATTGTCTTTATTCCTTCTATAGATTTACATTTTTTTACATTTGTATACCCCTCGCATGACATGCCGT
Source organism: Copidosoma floridanum (assembly GCF_036245765.1). Classification (NCBI taxonomy): domain Eukaryota; kingdom Metazoa; phylum Arthropoda; class Insecta; order Hymenoptera; family Encyrtidae; genus Copidosoma; species Copidosoma floridanum. Next base: position 6,474,506 of record NW_028321901.1, on the reverse strand, counting down.
GCTTTTCCAATCCACTCTTAAATCTAAATTACTCGCTTCCTCCCCTTTGCTACGCCCTCTCTGCCCTCCTTATTCCCCACCCTCTGTCTTTTTAATACTTTTCATGACTTGTTTTCTAATTGTCTCCCTAGTTAGTTTCAGCACTTAATCTGGCCAATTTTTCAAATTCCATAAAATACTTGTATACTACCTAAACCGGATCCCCTTCCAGAAGTCTGATTAACTTTAACCTTATTATCTCTTCTGCCCCTTTCAGTCATATTTCCCCTACTGCTCTGACCCATCACTTATTAATTTTTTCCTTTGCTACCTGGCAAGCAATGATATACTGAATTTTTGCCTGTACACCCTAAAAATTCTATCCTCAAACCCCTTCTTTCTCACCTTTTCTACGCTCTCACATTTAATCCTTGTCTATTGCTCCTTTGCACTTTCTCCCCACCACATCTTTTCCAAGTAATCTCCTCCTCCCAGCTTTAGTTTGATATATTTATAATGATTGCGATACTTCGAATTCTTAATCTTCCCCCAATTCAGCTGTACTTCCTGGCTTTCCTTGACTTTTAGCCTCTCTGTCATTCTCCTGACTTAATCCCATCTCTACAGCATGTTAAACATTACTTTTATACCTATCCCATCGCTTACTTCTTTAAAGGCTTCCTCTACCAGTTTCTCCCAGCTTGACGCATTTTTATTTCCAAGCCTCCTTATCTTCTCTTTTAAGAATATTTTAGGCCATCTACTGTCCTTTATCTCTGCTATTTTTATCAAGTATTCTTTTGCCTTCCTCCTTGTTATAATTTCTAGACTTTTTCTGTTCACTTCCCTTCTCCAAATGTATGCCAGAGTATTCCCATTGACTCCCAATTCCATCTTAACAAATTTTCCCTGTTTTTTCTCGAACTGTTCCCATCTTTTTCATCCCCACACCTCTACTCCATATAAACAGCCGGCCTTCGCCATTGTGTCTAATAGGTAAAGTCTTCCTTTAAAACTACCTAGCTTTTCTCTTTTCCATACTCCCTAAACTGTGTTCATTGTCTTCTTTATTTTATTTACAGTTTTATTTAAATGCGTACTCAGCACATTCTTTGTCAAGAACCAAAACCCAATATATTCATATTGACTTACAATCTGTATCGTTTTCTCTCTGAGTCAAAATTTTTCATTTTTTTTACCCTGCCCTCTTTCCTAAATATCATTACCTTTGTCTTTTCCATGTTCACTTTGATCTTATTTTTCTCCTCATACTTTTGCAAATCACTCAATTTGTAAGCCCTCCTTACTGCTAGCCACCGCAGCTACATCATCTGCAAATTTCAAACTGAAAATTTTTTCCCCTGCGATAACAACTCCTCTCTCATTTTTCTCTTTCCACTTCTCTTGAATATCGTTAATGTAGATGTTAAATAGAAACGGACTTAAGGGACAGCCCTGCCTTACGCCCATTTTTGTCTCAAATGTTTCCGAGATCCCTTTCCTTGTAATAGCTTCATTCTTCGTTTTTCCATAAATGCTTTTAATTATCTTCAGGAACTTTCCCTTACTACCGAATTTTCTCATTTTTTTAAACAGTATTTCCACATCTACCCTATCGAAAGCCGTTTTAAAATCTGTAAAGCACACAAACACCTTCCCCTTTTCCATCTTTATATTATTGTTTAAGATGCTATTTAATACAAATACGTGATGAGTTGTACTTCTCCCTACTTTAAATCCTGCTTGACTCTCATCAATAATATTCCTTGCTTTTAAACTCCCCCTCAATCTACTCGCTAAAATATTTGTCAATATTTTATACCCCATATTTAATAGCAACACCCCCCTGTAATTCTTAACCTCCTTTTCGTCCCCCGCATTATAAATTGGAAAAATTCTTGCTGTCTCCCATCCCTTAATCAGTACTGCTTCTTCAAAAGCCGCGTTCAATACCCAAGTCAATTTTTTTAACCAAGGTTCCAGTAATTTTTTAATCAAATTCTGCACACATCCCATCCTCTCTTACTGCTTCCTTATTTTTCATTTTTTTAACGCCTTACTTACCTCCATTTCGCTAATCTCCGGGTTCAATTCTTCCCATTCCTCTAGGTCATTTCCTCTCTCCCGTTCCTCTCTTCCTGTTCCACTTCAATTTTCCACTCCTAAGATCTCCTTAAAATGTGCAACCCACTCTTCCTTTCTTATGTCTCCCCCTCTATTTCTCCTCCTTGGCCTGAATTGAGCTATTGCTTTTCAAAACTCTGTCATTCTCCTATTCTCCTCCACTTATTTCCATTTCCTTTGCTTCTCCTCTTCCACCTTTCTCTTTTTTAACTCCCTCAACAATCGTCTCTCTAATTTTAACTCCTCCTTATCCTCACCCTCTTAAAATTCCACCTACTTTTTTAAAGCCTTCCAGACCTTTCTTTATTGATTCTTAACCTCCTCATCCCACTCTACTGACCAGCCATAATTTTTACTAATGCCCTTTTTCACCATCCCTAACTGTCCCCCTGTTTCCCAAACATCATTGGCCAACTCGTCCCATACTTCTTGCGGACTTTTGCCTCCCATCTCACAGTCCTCCTTCTATTAAACATTTCTTTTTCATACTGTTCCTTTTTCTTGTCATCCCATTTTAACCTTTTTCAATCGCCCCCCTTTTCTTTCCCTGTCTCCTTCCTCTTACTCCCTCCTCCTTTCCATTTGACCTCTATTGGGAGGTGATCCGATACCATCTTTATACCCCCTCTCAATTCTTTTATCATGCTACCTTGATCACTTTCAAACTCCAGTACCAGATCAAGCACTGAACTATCTCCATCCCCCAACAACGTTATTTCTTCCCCTAGTCCCCTTTCGTTGCTCTATTTCTTATTGTCAATACCATCTCCTCACACATACCTAATAGTTTTTTCCCTCTCTGTTTGTCACACTATGACAAGAATTCCTACTTTCCTCCATTTTCCCTCATGGTTTATTTGCCATTTCTCTATACGCGCATATAAGTCCCTTGCTATTATTACTTGTTGGCCCCTAGCAATTTCCTCTTCCACTACCTCTTTTACTTTAGTTATCAATACATCAATACTAACATTACAGTGAACAAAAATTAAACACAGTTTCTTATCGCTTCTTCTAACTTTACTCGAAATCACCTCTCTATACTCCCATTCTCTGATTTTGTCTTTTTAATAGACTTTTTGATTCCCACCTGGACTCCTCTTTTTATGATCCCTTATAGCTGCGCACGCTTTCCACTCATAACTTTAATCTACCTAACCACCCTGACTCGTTGCATTTCTCTATCCATGTTTCTTGAAGCGCTATTATATCAAATTTGTACAAGTACTTTTTAATTGAAATGCTTTTCTTTATATCGGCTATGTTCCACGATATCTCTGAAAGATCCCCCTTGTCCTTACCCCTCCCCTTAGTAACTAAACAGCTGCATATTTTCCCTCTCACTTTTTACTAGCGCCCCATTTACCTTATCCCAATCCCACCAAGTCCCTTAAATGTTTATTTTTAGGCCACTTTCCTAATTCATCCATTCATCTAAGAAGTTTAAAATATCGCTTCTTTCCTCGACTTCTTTCTTATTCACTGATTCTTTTCTCGGACGGCCTTTGCCTCTCTTCTCTTTCTCCTCCGTCGCCGTTGATTTTCCTTCGTTTCCTGCTTCTCCCTCAACTGATTTTTCCGCCATTTTTCTTATTAGCAGTACCACTTTTGATGCTTTCTTATTTTCGTTCTCTTCCTGAATTGCACGCGTATTTGCTTTGGTTAACACTGGACTGTGATAAAACGCTTCTTACACTATCTTTTTGCATTATCTTTTCTCTTTTTTTCCTTCTTTTACGTCACTCCTCTATCACTTTTTTTACGATGCCACTCTTACACACGTGTTACCCCTACGACCGCGCAACCCAACCACCCAGATTGTCTTATATATTACACAGTTTGTGTCTACACTTTAAAAAAAAAAAAATTTTAAGAAAGAAATTCACAAGGATTTATAAAATTTTATTTCTGATGGTGCTTTATAACAGTTTAAAAATAGAAGACTTATAAAATCTATCAAGGAACACGGCCTTGCTATAAATAAGAAGCAACAATTAAGTGCAATGCATTAAGAGCTAGTTTTAGAAATCAAATTATTTTGGACATTTTATCCTTATGTAGGTGGGTTAAAGATACGATGAAAAATGTCAAGACTATTTTTGTGTCACAAGACGAGTAGTTGACGTTTTCTAATTTTTTTAAAACAAGACTTTTACATATAAAGACTATTGAAGGCACTTAAAGTTATCACGCGTTTGTACCTGGTAAAAATAATAACAATCTTATTGTCAAATCCGTTTCAAAGTCTAATCAAAGTAATAAAATTGTAACGTGAACAAAATAAACTCTAATTTTTAACTATCAAGCTCTTATCATAATTTCTACCCTTTTGTGCATAATTTTGGTCTTATAATGGATAATAAAGTATGAAAAAAACAATCCTTTAGGTAGGTATGAAATAATAATACTAATCAGTGGTAGTGTAGAAAAAATTCAAAATAAAAATTTAGTTTCGATAAAAAAACTTGAATACTACGTTTACTCAACATTTTAAATGTAATTTTTTGGACTCAAGCCCCAATACAAATTACCACTTCTAATTATGTTTTTTTTCGTAAAGTATCCCTTTCTGTATGATGGTCAACTCGGATTTTGGCTAACAGGATGGGATAATATTTGAAAATTCACTTTTTTTCAAAACAATCAATTTTTTTTACAGCAGCTATGCAGATGGAATACAACAGTTATTGCCATTTAAAAAAGCGGGAAATCTTAAGTGGGTAAATAATTTAGAAAATATTTTTCAACATTATTCAATCTATTATAAAAAGTTATGAAAAAAGTTGATATTTATATTATATGATATTATATAATAAAATAATCGAGGGCGCTTGAAGGTCAAAGGTCTTGTGGTGCTGATTGAGTTATTCACTGGTAGGCCTGGAGGCTGGACAAGACTGTTGCTTGGCTCGAACAGGTCTGCAAATTTCTTGCACAGCTTGGCATACTTTTGGGTAAAGATGCTGCTGCCGTCACAGAAATAAGTGGCTGTTGAAACGAGTGAAAAGGTGCACTGTCAAGGACTCCCTGCGGGGCACTTTGCACTTTGTTGCCATGTCTGCGTCTTCGGAAGAGTCCTCGTTTGATGTTAGTGTCACTAAATTGAGGGGCAACAGATGTTTGAAGCGAAAGATTATGTCCTCGATCGCCTCGTCAACTGTGTAGGGTGCACCAGAGCTTGCAGAGCTTTCTGAGATGGTTTGAAGCTTGACGTTGGTGCGGGAACCGTGTGGTTGCTTGTAGAAGCAAGCTTTAGCGCGTGTCTTGGTGCAAGCACGTTGTCAGCCACTTGGCTTAAAGTGTGGGGATGGCTCTCATTAAATAGAACTTGTATCACCTGGCTGCGTTGCAGCGCGTCCTCCTGAGGGCGATGAGGAGTGTTCTCGAAGAGCAGAAACGTGTATGAGGTAGTCAGACGCTCAAGGGCTGCGGTAGAATTTGCTGTAGTTGAGCTGGGTACAGAGCGGTGCTGTGGCACAATAGTTGCTAGAGTGGCTTGAGTGGGCAAGATGGCGGATGACAAAAGGTTGTGTAGCTGTCCGCTTGCGTCAGCCAAAAAAAAAGGGAACGGTGGAAGCAGCTGAAATTGCGGGCCAAAGCTTTCTGTTTGTTGAATAGGTTCCAATGCTGGTTGCTGGGTTGCTGTTCCTGAGCTTATACCAGGAAAAAAAGCTTGCTACTGATGTTGCAAATGCTCCCTTTGCCTGGCCTCGGTCTCCATACCATGGTCTCGGCCGCGGCTTCGTACACGTGTGTACAAAATCCTGGTGCATAGGCTGATAACTATCACGTCAGAGTCACTATTTTGGGATATTAATGGCAGGATTCCGGATTGGAGTAACTTTTCACTTTATAAATGCTGTATTTTTCTGGTAAATGTTACAAAGCATTAGATTTAGCTGTACATTTTGAAAATAAGCTAAAATAATTATTCTTAGAAAATAATTTTAAAAACACAGTTATACAATAGACGACACCCAAAGAATCTTTGTTTACGTTTGAGAAAATGAATGATATAGCAAAATTATTAGACTAAATGCATGGTTTTACAAACTCTATTTTAAGTAATAAGCTGTAGATTTTAGAAAAAAAAAATGTGACAAAATACAGCAGTGCTTCTCGGTGAAAGGAAAGCGTTATTAGATATTGCGTTCATCATATAAGTTGAATATTTTAACATATGAGACAGTATAATATATGTGACAAAATCTTATTACAATTTTTTTGTAAGCTTACAAGGTCCATTACGAGTATGATCAAATTACGAGTAGCGTAAGTTCAAATGATAAATATAATGCTTAAATATTTTTACTTCATTTTGTAATTACCTTAAATTTTAAAATATAAACTGAGAATTTTTATTTGTCAAAAATGAAGACGATACTCATGTACACGTTTATTTTTTAATTTAAAAAATAATTATCAAAAATGACTACCAATTATACATTTTTAATTTTTAAATCATTTTATGACTCTATTTGTGTAAAAACATTGTTTAGATTCTTATATCTCGAAAAAGCAACATATGATTGTCTATGTTAAAGTAAAGGCTTTTTCAAGAAAAAAATTTCGTCGAAACTCTGACCTTACCATTTATTTATTGTCATAGAAAACGCTAAAACAAGCAGGAATGAGTTTCGATATACTAAAAATGGTAAAGTAGTTAAATTTTACATGAATAAGGTTATACGTAAAACGAATACTTCGTTCTTGTTTTCTCACCGTCATTGTTTGCACTTTAATACTATATTTTTTAATAATTTTGTAATTTGGAATCTTTTTTCATTACATAATCTATCAACTTTACTTAAATTTTTTATTAAAGTCACTACTGGTCGAATTTTTGAATTTGATTTATAAGGCAAACTACCTATATAAATATTACTTAAAACTTGTGTTGAAAAATTTATGTAAATGTTATCATCAGATCTGTCATCATCTTTACATGTTGCTTAATCTACACTACACTTAGTGATGGATTCTCCTGTAATAGAACTAACAAAATTTTTTATTCAAAAAATATGTATATTTGTTTTGTTTTATTAATTACACTATTTAATTTTGAATCTGACTCTTTATCGAATTCTTCGAAACATACGTCGTTTGTTAACCACTATTTGGGAAAGACAACCGACTTTACGATCTCATCTCCTATTTTTAATGATAATTTTAAAAGTTTGGCATCATATAACTGTTTCCAATACTGTTCTATTTCTGTAACATTTTTTAATGACAAAAAGAATCGGTTATCAATCATCCCCTTAAACAAAATGTTTGTTTTCAAAAAGTTTATTACCATCGCACAAGTCTCAAATAGTTTAGTCATCTGTTTTTGGAACTTTTATTGAGATCATTGAAGCTGTATCCCACGTAACAAAATCAATTCCTCGCAATTTTTTTTTAGTTTGTTACTCTAAGAACGCATTTTCAACATTGTCTAACTACAGGGACATTCTTAAGTACTTTAACAGCGGTGACCAGCATTTACAGCGCTTCATTCTGAGTCGAATAGTGCAAAAAAATTCACAGACAATTAGTTTTTAAATAAGACCTATTTCAAGATTCTTCAGAGTTTTAGGAATATTTGGAACGCTTTTTCGGTAGCGCGGGCTGGCATAGAGCATGTTGTTGATCGAAAAATAATTGCATAGCAACGAGCTATATGTCAGTAAGCAGTGTAGTAGTATATTTGACAGCGGCCAGGAGGTGGCGCTCATACATTTATGAATGAATTGAGAAAGTCAAAAAGCAAACTGTATTCATTTATTGACAAACAACTAATGCCAATAAAGAGGATCGTTTTTCGGAGTGACCCTGGCTGAATAATTTTATAGGTTTTATTGATGTCAATGAAATAATTACTATTATTAATAGGTATTTATTCTTTTTTTATAAAATAAACGATAAATTTTAGTAATAAAGCTGCAGGAAGATTATTCGGAATGTGCCTGTACCACGTGACCAGGCCATGTTTATGTAACTATTAGAGGAAAAATACCACAAGCCTTATGAGAGAAATGAAGTTTTTATTTATTTTCGTGATGGAAAAGATGTTGAACGCAAACAGGTATTGGAGTACATATTTTTAACACTTTGAGGGTTAGGTTGCTATTCTTTTCATCATAAAATAGTTGATTGAGGCCGAAAACAAGGTTTTGCGGAGAACAATTAACCCTATACATCGAGCTACTTACTATTTACCACTAAAAGGCCTGAGAGCAGCAGCAGCAACAGAAAAATGTAGGGTTAGCTGCACTCCGTCAGGTCAAACTACTGTTTTCAGCCCTAATAAATTATTTCATCATGCAAAAAAATATCAACCTATGTCTTATAGTTTCAAAAATATGTACTTCAATAACTTTTTGGGTTCAACATCTTTTCCATCGCAAGAAAAAATAATAACTCAATTTCTCCCATAACCTCCCCTACTTGGCGAGTATCTGCTGGAAACTTTGGTATTGTTGGCGGGTACTTGCCAGCAAATTAGCGTGAACTTGGTGAGTATTTGCCAGTAACTTAGCGGGTACTTGCTGAGTGCTTTGCCTGCATTTGGCGGGTATCTGCTAAAAACTTTAGTAATATTGGCGGGTACTTGCCAGAAAATTTGCAAGATCGTCATCGGTAGTGATTTTATACTAAGTGATCAGCCAATAATTGTTTCCTATAACTGGATGATTTTGAAACAATTAAATCTTCAACTTATTAGCATCGACATGAGCTTAGTCTAATCATCCGTTGTAAAAATCACTAAATACATGAAGTGATGTTACAATGAGTGATTAAAAAACGGCCTTGCTTATGTAGATAAGTCAATGTTTCAAAATTATCTGGTTTATCTGAGATGAGCATTGGCTGATCACTCAGTACAAGATTACTAGTAGTTGGTACTTGTCAAGGACTTGCCAGAGACTTGGCGGGTACTTGTTGGGTGCTTTGCCGGCACATGGCAGGTACTTGCTGGGTACTTTGCCGGCATTTGGCAGGTATCTGCTGGAAATTTGAGTAATCTTGACAGGTACTTGCTAAAGAATTTGAGAGACTGTGGTCGGTTCTTGTCAGGTACTTGCTGGGTACCTTTGCGGCACTGGGCGAGTACTTGCTAAGGACTTTGCAGGCACTTGGTGGTACATTTGCGGGCACATGGCAAGTACTCTCCAAGTACCTGCCAGCAAGTTTGCGAGATATTGACGGGTACTTGCCGGGGACTTTGCCAGCACTCAACGGGTATTTAATGGGCACTTTGCTGGCACTTGCTCGATATTTTGCAAGATCTTGGCGGGTACTTGCATAATACTTCACGGAAACATGGCGGGGCACTTGCTAGGTACTTTACGGGTTGCTGGGTAGCTTCCAGGTACCTGTCGGGTACTTGCTAGGTACTTTCTGGGTACGTTAAAGGCACTTTGCAAGATCTTGGTAGATACTTATCAGGTACTTACCGAGGACTTTGCGGGAATTTGGTGGGTACTTGCCAAGTACTTTCCAGGAACTTAGCGGGTACTTGTTGGGTATTTTGCGGAGACATAGCAGGTACCTGCCAGGCTACTTCGCAAGACCTTGGCGGGTACTGGCTAAGTACTTTGCAGGCCCTTGGTGGAGACTTTGCGAGCATATAGCGGGTACTTTCTAGGTACCTGCCAGAAACTTTGTGAGGTGTTGGCAGGTATTTGTCAGGGACTTTGTGGGCATTATGAGCAAGTTGTGATTGCTGTGCTCGAGTCGTTAGCAAAGGTGGTGACAAGTGCCACTCAATTGCACGAGTGATGATTGCAGGGTACGAGTTACCAGAGAAGCCCATGCCACGTGCACGCCGAGCACGCTGAGTTGCACATGTTTTTTTTCGCAAAGAGTGCTGGAAATTTCTCCCTGTGTAAATATACTATTTGGGCACTAATAGCAGTGAGTAATGTAATTTTTGCACTCACGCATATTATAAACTATTTTTACTCACTGAAAACAGTGTATAAACACAAATTATTCTGACAGATTTGCAAAAGTTTTTTTCTCATTCATATAGCATCTCTAAAAAAACTGGAAGTTTTATAGCTTATAACGGTTGTTATAATAATTTTGAATGGTCAATAAAAAATTTCCTTATTAGTTTTATCTTACAGAGTACAAAAATATCTCTTTTATCCGTTTAGGATCATCCTGTTACGTTACTTCATTCCTTTTTCATCTATAAAATACTGATATTTTTTTAAAAATTGGGTACCCATTGACAGATTATTATAATTCAGAGCTGAAAGTGTGAATTTATCTTGCTTATGATAGTTTAAAAAATTGCATACCTTATTAGCGTTGCTATAACAGTATTTAATGTACAAAAAACAGTTATACTCACAGTTAAATAGGTTTAAATTAAAAAAATAACAATTAAATCAGTTTTTCTGATTTGAGACTCATTTCAAGATAACAATTTCATAATAACTAACGAATTCACAAACCCTACGCATTGTGAGAGGTATTTAAATTTCATTCACACCACCCCTTGTGTCAAAAAATAGCCACAATATACACCTTAGTAAATGACAGTATAAAACTATTTCACAATAAATTTCACTATAAAAGTTTATAAATTACAAATAAATTTTTATTAGATAACAGACATCCATCGAACTTTATTAATAAATACATCAATAAAAGTATTGTACGTTTTACCATATTTCAAGAAATTTGATCCTGTTGTTAAAATAATTGCATGTAGAAATAATTTCAAGATAGTTTTTAACTGTATGGATAAGTTCTTTTCGTTTGTCAAACTGGGAAAGGATCGAGTGGTCAATAATGACAAATTTAATACTGTTCACCAAATACAGTGTAATAATTGTGAGATTTTTTATACAGGACAAACATCCAGAAATCTGAAACTGAAATAAGCGAACTTAGAAGCGACTGTGTGCTCGGCACGATTGGATAATGCCTCTCAGACCATAAGTAATGCGCACGCGCGTGTTCGGTGAGCGGCGCTGACGTGACTCAGACATGAGAAGTGGAGGCTTTTTGGTTTGTGGCGGGGAGATGGTTCATGACAGCGCCTTCACTCTAGAGGGAGTAGAACGATCTGACA